>NC_057394.1:78080209-78765766 GCF_019320065.1 Cervus canadensis | reverse complement strand
CAGGACCCGGCCCCCCCCCCCCCCAGGAAAATCCAGCTGTCCATTCGCCGAGAGAGGCAGAGGCCATGTCTCTGGCCACACATGGGAATCCCTTGGGGGAGCTGCTGACGAAACACCCCTTCTCTCCACACCTGGAATCGGAGTCTCCGAGTAGGAGTCCCCGGGGTCCAGAGCTTCTGGTGTCAGGGGCCGAACTGGGCCTCATTCTTTGCCCTGCAGCCTAGTTAGGGCACAAGCATGGGTGTGGCTTGGCCTACTGCTTTTCTTATGTGCCTTTAAAGGTACCGTGTGACTCTTGTTTTAAAAGTCTAATTATAGAGGTGTTTCACCAAATTGGTGCTCATTCTGGAGCTCACGGCGCATTAACAGAAGCCAGATTGCCCAAGCTTCCCCACCTCAAGGCACATGAGGCGGAGTTTTCACTGTAAACACAGATGCTTTTCTTTTTGCTCCAAACATACTCATCCACGGAGCCTGGTATTTAGTGATCTGAGTTGTGACCTTTGACCCCTGCCTCCAAGACCCTGTGGCAGTTTGTTTCACCTCTTGATCTGGCCCTGAAGCCCCTCGCTCAGAGCCCCCTGCTGTTCTGGATTCTGTGTTTTGAGCAGAGATGCCTTTTCAGAGGAGACTAAGTGTTCATCATCTGGATTTACGTTTGCTTTGTCTCGTATCCAGGACACACTTTCTCCCGTTTCCTAAAGAAATGATCCTTTTAGACTCAGGGCGGGCGCAGCATCCTCACGCTTCTTCAGATCTACAGAGGCCACTTTGGCGGTCGTCTTGTGTCCTGACTGACTTGTCCCGCAGAGCAGGCGCAGTCACCATCAGCAGAAACCACACTTTCTAATCAAAGAGAATGAGGTCCCAAGGGGCCCTCCATCTTCCAGCATGAGAGCCCCACCCATCACAGCATGGAGCCTCCGGATGCTGGGATGTGGCTGAATGGGAAAGACGGGGGCCTCTGGACACCTGCCCATCTGGCGGGCGGCAAAGGCACCACCTGATGGGGGATACAGTCAGCCAGGGAGCTCGGGCAGGGCTGGCCATCGGCTCCGAGCCGGTACCAGGGATGCTGTAGCAGGAATGCGGGATGAGAGGGATGGTGAGTCGCCTTGGCATCTGGAAAGGAGCGTTGTTCAGAGGGCCCTGGAGAGAAAAGACAGGGGTGGCCCCCTCTGTCTCATCAGATAGGAATACATGTTGTGGGGGAGCAAATGGGAGTTTAATCTGGTTTTCTTTAATGAGGAGATGTAAAGCCATGCTTCTTCATTCGAAGCCTCCCCTAATTGCATTTTGCGAGTGGCTGGATGAAGTAAGCCCACAGCTCTGTTCTTGACCATCTAAGAGAAGAGGGTGGCTTCCCAGGCCTTTGCTTTGATGGGACTCAGCTAAACAGCAAGCAGCTGTGGAGACAGCCTGGTGCAGGGAGCAGCTTCTCTGAACGACTGGGACTACTTGCTGGGCACAGGGACAGATCCCTCCATGGCAGCTCAGAGCTCTGTGCTCTGGGAGGAGGGAGGAGGCTGGTCCAGCAGCGGGTATTTATTTTGGTGGGGAGGGGGGAGAATTCCCCAGGGTTCTAAAAGGAAGAAAATGAAGCTTCACCCAGCATAAGTTTGCTGTGGCATGTAATGATTCAGCACCTCTGTCTCTTTTTTGGTGTTCCCAGGTGACTCAGCAGTAGAGAATCTGCATGCCAATGCAGGAGACACAGATTCAAGCCCTGGGTCAGGAAGATCCCCTGGAGGAGGAAATGGCAATCCACTGCAGTATTCTTACCTGGAAAATTCCATGGACAGAGGAGCCTGGTGGGGCTGCAGTCCATGGACTCATAATGAATCGGACGCGACTGAGCTACTAACATGATACCAAAAAAAAAAAACAAAAAACGGATCTTCCTTGGGTCCACTTATCTGACTCTCTTCCAATGCCTGCCAACTTGGAGGTCTTCTCAGGCTGAGCGCTCAGACGGGCTGCTGCTCCATGTTCTGGAAAGAAGCCAGGAGCCATGGAGGAGAAGCTGTGGGGATTGAAACTTGGACCAGAGAGAGGATGGTCAAGAGTGCATGGCCCCTTCCTCATAGAGGGAATGGCCTTGAAAAACCATCCACAGGTCTAGAAACCCAAATTACTCAAGAGGAAGGACCACGATGCCCTAATTTTGGCTCACTGGCTCTCACTCTTAGTCTCTCAGTAGTGTCCGATTCGTTGCGACCCCGTGGGCTGTAGCCCACCAGGCTCCTCTGTCCATGAAATTCTCCAGGCAAGAATACTGAAGTGGGTTTTGCCATGCCCTTCTCCAGGGGATCTTCCTGACCCAGGGATTAAACCTGGGTCTCCTACATTGCAGGCAGATTCTTTACCATCTGAGCCACCAGGGAAGCCCCGTCTCTCGCTGCTTTCCTTCAGAACATTCTGGGCTCTCCTCTTGTTGCATATGGAGGAATTGGGGAATCAGTATTGCATTCCTAGGAGCCCCTCTGAGAGGCTGTAACAGATAGATCATGCCCTTACATCATCCTTAATCTACTGGGTGTGTCATTTCATCACCACTGAATCAGAGACCTGCCTCCAACAAGCCAGAAGGGCATGAGTTTACCCACCACCCTCACCAGTCGGGGCAGACCCACCACCAGGACACAAGGTATTCTTCTGGAACATAGGCCTGGCATCCATCTCTCTTTTCTGGAACCACCCACAGCAATTTGGGCCAGAACCCAATAAATCAGAATCATTCCAAGCACCAGTGAAAGATTTTTCTTATACTGAGCTGAGTAAAACACCTCCAAACAATGTGTGGGCATTTGTTTTTTATGGACAGCGTGCTATGGGCTTATGGGACATCACCAATGGAGCATAAAGGAAAGTTAGTTCCATTTTTTTTTTTAAGTCAGTGATTTATTTTTTCAAGAGACTGAAAGACTTTGGACAACGAATCCATTAAAAACCTTCATATAAACAGGATTTGGACAATTAAATACTGTGGCAATCAGCCTTTCTGCTGAGTGGATTCATAGCTCTGAGCCTCAAGTAAAATATTATTTAATCAAGAGTGACCAGTAAATAAAAGTGAATTATCGCATACCAAGTCCATTTTCATGTCGTAATGCAGCTTTCCTAACACTTCAGATTCACTGTTGGTTTTGCCAATGGTGTTTCTGTTTTAGTGGATAAAGTTCTCAATTACCATAGGAGAGAGAAGCGGGCAAACCTCCCCAAGCAATGACAGGTCCAGAATGGAAATCAATCCCATTTTAAAATACGATAGTCCTTTGCATTCCCTTTATAAGCGAGCTTCCTTTCTTGTCAAAAGCTCTTCCTCCTAACAAATCAAAGATCAGTCTGTGAATGACCCCCTGAGAAATGAAACCCTCTGAGAAGTGGCTGGACAGTGCTCTGAACTGCTCCCCGAAGAGTTTCAGGGTCTGGGCACATGTCCTTCCAATGCCAGGTTTTGACACATGAGTATGTCACAAAATGAATGTAGTGGTTTGTAACTAGCATTTTGAAAAATATAAAATAACAAAGAATGAAAATTTTAAAGCAAGGTTATTGCAGGTAGGAAGGGAAGCTGCCAATCCATGAAATTTGGTGTCGCACATGCGCCCATGTACACGTGTGTGTGTGTGTGTGTGTAACAATGTAAAATGGTGCTTTTACAATGGGTCACCGACAGAGAGCTTGGAAAAACATTGTTCTGGTTTGCTGTCATGGGGAGAGGTCACCTTATACAATGATTCCTGTAAGTCATACACTTGAAGTTAAAGTAATACCCCAACAACAAATGGAGAAGGAAATGGCAACCCACTCCAATATCCTTGCCTGAAGAATCCCATGGACAGAGGAGCCTGGCAGGCTATAGTCCTTGGGGTTGCAAGAGTTGGACACGACCGAGTGACTAAAACCACCACCACCAACAAAAATAACAAAAACAGTAAAGGTGGGGTGTGTGGTGGGCAGGCGGTGGCGGGGGGGGGATGGTCACGGAGGTCAGGGCTGGCTGCTTTCCCGGGGTTAAATTCCTGGAGATGTACCTTCAGCCAGAGAAACAGCAGCTTCTCAGGGGCAGCTCCCACAGCCTGGGCAGGGGAGGTCCACTCCGCCATCGGGGAGGAGCACGTTCATGGCTGGGGAGCAGGGGTGGTGAGCACACATGTGCCCACTTGCCTTGGGGCTGGTGAGCGGGCTGTTGGGTGCTGGTGGCTGGTGTGGCCGGGGAGGCAGTGGCCGGGCATTTGAGAGCCTCATCCGTGGAGTCAGGCAGCCTCAGGCTCTGCCACTGCTGGCTCTGCCACTTAGTAGCCCGTGGGCAAGATGCTTCAGACCTCTCTAAGCCTCAGTTTCCTCATCTGGAAAATGGAGATGAAAATACTGACTTTATTGCTGTGAGGGTTGAGTGGAGGATCAGGCAGCAGGATACATGTTGGTTCCCTCCAGCTGCCTTGCCTGCTATAGCTCCCACCTGCCGCTGGGGGGCAGCACGGACCCTCTGGTGGGGGAGGACCCTCTTCTTTTCCTTATTACCTGGTGGAGGGCCTAGTGGAAGGGGCAGGAACAGAGACGGGGGTGAAGTGGTCCTGAGGCGGCCCAGGGCAGTGAGGAGGTGGCTGAGGCGGCCCCCCATCTCCAGCTGGGAGCTGTTTCCTCCTGCATGAACAGCAGTCCTGCTGCAGTGACTTCCCTGTGACATTCCACACCCCACCCACCCACCCCCTGCTCCAGGGTTCCCACATCACTAACAGACCCTGGTCTCCTGCCTTGGTGCAAGGCTGGAGTCATCTCGGCGGCCGTCATCTCAGCAGAGCGTCCCTCCCTGGACATCCAGGCCATAGACCCATCCCCACACTCACGTCCCCCTCTGTCCTCCAGGCAGCGGGGCGTCGCAGCCTCGGGCCCCGGCTCTCTGAGTAACCAGAGCTGTGATCTCCTGCAGGTGGAAGACATCACCGCCAGCCATGAGACTGCGCTCCTAGAGATGGAGAACAGCCACACGCTCACCCTCGCGATCCTGCAGGATGACCACGAGCACAAGGTCCAAGGTAGCTGACCTTGGGGGTGTGTGTGGTGTGGTGTGCGTGTATGTGTGTGTGGTGTGTGTGTGGGCGGGTGTGTGTGTGTATGTGTGTGGTGTGGGGTGTGTGTGGGGGGTGTGTGAGTGTGTGTGTATGTCCGTGTGTGTGTGGGGGGGTGTATGTCTATGTGTGTGTGGTGTGGTGTGCATGTATGTCTGTGTGTGTGTGGCCAGCAGGGCGGGGAGTGTGCACCCACTTCTCCCGCTGCAGACACAAGGGACCTCCCTTCATCTCTCCCTCCTCTATCCTTTCTTCCTTCCTCTTCATCCTGGTATGTCCTTTGTGTTGCTTCTTGTGTTAAAAAAAGACTGAAATCCAGGGCCTGGGTAACTTCTTTCCTCTGAAGCTGTTCCTCTCAACCCTGAAGACTAGACCCCCCAAGGAGCCGTGGTCCTACCCAGGGTATAGAGTGGCTGGTCTGGGGTACAGCCTCAACTTGTTAAAGCTCGAAGGTGATTCCAGTGGGCGGCCAAGCCTGAGAACCACCATTTTCAAGTAGGTGTAGAAATCCTGGGCTTTGTCTTGTGTGGTGGCCTTACGGTGGTCAGGACCAGGCCAGCCTCTGATGGGGCCTGGCTGTCCACACCGTGCACTCAGACCACATTCACCATGGGCAGAAGTGGACTCGGGATCTTGCTTTTTTATGTTTTTTTGTATCGTTGAATTGTCTTTGGGTACCTAGGATTTTATTGGGTTGGCCAGAAAGTACCTTTAGGTATTTCCATACAATGTCACAGAAAAACCCAAAGCAGCTTTTTGGCCAACCCAGTAAGTCGGTTATAACAACAGTGACAATGTTTACTAAGTAGAGCTGAGATTTTTGACTCTGTGGAAGAAGCCTTTTACACATTCACATGCATATACATTACTATCTGTAATTTTTTTTTCAGTTTCCCTTCTCCTCACTTTTTTCCCTCTCAAGTCAGCTGGTTGCTAAAGTAGATGGAAAATAATTAACATAAGAATAGATTAATACATTTTTTTTAAATGCCAGAATTTTCTAATGTGTAATTTTTGTAGTTGTGAAGGCCTCTGTTAGCAATATAAAACCAAAATACAGTAATAAAAAGGCTGATACATTCAACTAAATAAAAATTGTCATAAAAACAACTTCAAAAGGCAAACTACAAATTAGAAAATGTTTTCTGCATCTATACTGCAAAGGACAAATTCTCTTAATATATCAGTTCAGTTCAGTCGCTCAGTCATGTCCGACTCTTTGCGACCCCATGGACTGCAGCACGTCAGGCCTCCCTGTCCATCTCCAGCTCCCAGAGTTTACTCAAACACATGTCCGTTGAGTCGGTGATGCCATCCAACCATCTAATCCTCTGTCATCCCCTTCTCCTCTCACCTTCAGTCTTTCCCAGCATCAGGGTCTTTTCCGATGAGTCAGTTCTTTGCATCAGGTGGCCAAATGGGAGAGGGGTTCAGAATGGGGAACACATGTACACCCATGGCTTATTCATGTCAATGTATGACAAAACCACTACAATATTATAAAGTAATTAGCCTCCAATTAAAATAAATAAATTAATTAAAAATTAAAGACGCCAAAAAAACAAAAAAAATTAAAGACGCTTGCTTCTTGCAGGAAAAGTTATGACCAATCTAGACAGCATATTAAAAAGCAGAGACATTACTTTGCCAACAAAGATCCATCTAGTCAAAGCTATGGTTTTTCCAGTAGTCACGTATGGATGTGAGAGTTGGACTATAAAGAAAGTTGAGCACCAAAGAATTGATGCTTTTGAAGAAGCATGCTTCTTGAGAAGCATGATGCTTTTGAGAAGACTCTTGAGAGTCCCTTGGACTGCAAGGAGATCCAACTAGTCCATTCTAAAGGAAATCAGTCCTGAACATCCATTGGAAGGACTGATGCTGAAGATTAATACATTTTAAGAATTGGAGAATCAGAGTTTTAAAATCATTTTTAAAATGTTCTTTGTCAATAACAAGGCGCACTGTGCAGCAATCAGTGTTCATGTGGTTGCCCCCTCAAGCTCTAGCCCCACCACCTCTGGGAACTCTTGGTGCATGGAAGAGTCCAAGCTGGAGGCAAGGAGAGGAGTACGGGAGAGGAATTTCCTGAGAACCATTAAATGTATTACCTGTGTCCTGAGAGCACATCTCATGCTTAGAGTACCAGTCCCATCCTTGGATGAACATTGGAACCACCTGGTTTTTTTTAAAAACACTGATGTGTAGGTCCCATTACAGACATTCCAATTCGATTGCTCTGGGGATGAAGCCCAGACATCGGGGTTTGTTTTTTTTTAAAGCTGCCCAGGTGATTCTAATATGTAGAAAAATTTGAGAATCACTTAGAGTATCATGTTAAGTATGGGACGGAGTGCCATGACCTCGGGAATAATGAAGTACATCATGGGTACAGAGATAGTTTCCATGGTTTATGCTGTCTCCAGGATAGATGCTGACTTTAATTTGCTGGTGAGGTACTGGGATCTCCTGAAAATGTCCTAAAGCCCATCACCGCGCTGTAGGTAAATGGTCTCAGAAGAGGGGACAGGAATGGAAATGTTACATTGAGCATTGCCTTTTGCTTCTGGATTTTCATATAAACAGACCTGGTAGATTTTTATGATTAATGAGGTCTCACCTAGACACCACATCCAGGGCCTTTGAATTATATATAATGTGCAGACAATGCAGGCATATGTAACGGTAACTAAAATATTCATTATTATGGATGATGCTCTCAGTGGTTATTAACAGTAATCATTTAGACAGAGCAGGTAGACCAGAAGGCCACATGGTTTTATGGCAATAAACTAACCATACTTTTTTTTTTCTTCCAAATGTAAATTTCAGCTCTAACAACTGGATTTCTTAGAGAGCTTCACCATCATTAGTTAAAAAATCTGGGTCGATGGGAACCACAGAATTTTTCCTAATTGCAGCTCATGCCAGCCAGGGAGATAATTATTGGTCTCCAGTACTCTCCTGTGCTAAGCATATGATACAGGCTGATTAATGAGACCTTTCTTCCCTCCAGTTATAACATGAAAACAAATTGCTTCTGTAGCTAGAATGAGACGAGCTTCATCCAGCTAATAAGACCATTCCCATCTGGAGAAAAATAGAATCCATTTGCTTAATAATTCTTACATGACATCTCTTCTGCCTAACCTGCAAATTATTACTGGAATGACACTTTGCACAGAATAGAATGGTTCCAAACCCTCCAAGAGGATTACATTCAGTGAGTCCTTCCTTCTGCCTGAATGTCTCAACGTTGACTGTCTGCTCAAGCAAACCCTAGCAATCTGTGGTTTCCAGAGTGTGGTCCAGAAGCCACCAAGGTGACCTTGCAGGCACCATCACTGGTCTTTCACCTGTCCAATTCTCCAGCAAGCCCACACACTGCTCTCCTTGGAAGGCTCCTTCCTTCAGCCTGAAATTGCTGCTTTGTAGTGAAAAGGAAAAGTGATCCTGGGAGGGAAGAAGGTGGAGATTTAACATTAATCACCTACTGGTTTTACCATCAGGAAGAGTTGGAAAATCAATGAGTGTTGTGAATAGAGAAGCTGACTTGGCTAGGGTGGTGGTCGAGCTGCGTGTGAAGGGAATGTGTGTGTAGGTGGCTCTGTTTGCTTCCCTCCTTCCTTTCTGTCCTCTTCCTTTCACTCTTTCTTCTTTTTCCCTCCTATCCTCTCTCCCTCTCTCCTAAACAACATCACATATGATTTCAAACTAATGGAGAGGCTTAAGTCTGCTATATACTGGTGTCCTCTAGTCACTTCTGTTACCAGTCTTCATCTGGCAAAAGAATCTTGTTTGATCCCTTTTCAAAAGAAAGATCAGCTTAACAATTTGATGTCTCCTCTGCAGAACTGATATCGACCCACGAGCTTGAAAAGAAAGAATTGGAAGAAAACTTTGAAAAGCTGCGGCTATCATTACAGGTTAGTATTTCCTAACTCTGACTTTAAGGTAATGGCAGCAGAGATTTGTTCCTGTCCACAGACATTTATGTGGCACCTGCTGTGTACTGGATCCTGCACTAAGCAGTGGAATATGGGGGATAAGTAAGACCTAAATCCCTGCCCTTAAGGAGTTTTCTGTCTCCTCAAAGCTCGTCCTTGCACAGAATAGATAATACCATTAGTGCCACGGACTGCTCCCACGTGCTGTGGTCAGAGCCATGTTTAGGGGAGGGGGAGAGTTGGGGGCAGAGCATTTAAGGCAGGGGGAATGGGGTAAGGAGAGTCACACAGGGTAGAAGACACAACAGATGTTCTGGGAATTGTTAAAGCAACTTCCATCCCCTGGAGACAAAAGCTTCTTGCTTTGGGGCATCCCACTTCCAACCTACACAAAGTGTGGGTCTCAGGTGCCAGGGGCGCTACCTGGCTTCCTTCTGACCTCGAGGGGAGACTGACAGGCCTTTCAGATCACTTGCCTGCCTTTCCCTCCAGCCTGCCAGAGATGCCCCCCCCCACCCCCTGGCCAACTGCTTCTGTGAAAAGCTGCTGACTGGTCCCCAGGCCTAGGGAGGGGCTGTTTGAGAAGCCAGGGAGAGGTTGGTGGCCCTGCCTCTGTTAGCAGCTGTGGGTGTCCCAGTCCTAGAAAGATTACCTTTGAAATAGGGACGCTCACATTTGGAGGTTTGGAAGGCAAAGACCATAACTCAGATAGAAAGGCGGGAATTTTGCTTTTGGATGGCTCACTCCCCAGGCAGTGCTTCTTGCACAGTGTCTACCCTGCCAAGCAGAGAATCTAGGATTATGGAATGTCACTCTATTGAGTGGACTCTGCAAAAAATTTTAAATGGGAAGCTGCCTGCTGCATGCCCACCCCCGATCCATTGATCCAGCAGTGGGCCTGCATATGTCCCCATACTCCTCATGTGGCTTATCCTTGGCAGGTTAACCCCAAAGTGCCTTCTTTGTGTACCCTACATTCCACACTGTGCTAAGTCGCTTCAGTTGTGTCTATCTCTTTATGACCCTATGAACTGCCTCCTGCCAGACTCCTCTATCCATGGGATTCTCCAGGCAAGAATACTGGAGTGGGTTGCCTTGTCCCCCTCCAGGGGATCTTCCCCACCCAGGGATCAAACCCGCGTCTCTTACCACTGCATTAGCAGGTGGGTTCTTTACCACTAGCGCCACCTGGGAAGCCATTCCACACCACCCAGATACATTACCCTAAGGAACACAAACCAGGAATGTAACAGCTGTGCTGTAATGTATCAAAAACCCACAATAGTCCAAAACCAAAAGAGAGTTTTGTTTCAGCGGTGAGTCTTTGCCACTTTGCCACTGACGTCACACAGTCATGAACTGTACACATTTTAGTGGTGACTCGCCGGCAGAATCCATTTGCGCTGGAGACTTTCAGGTACCAGGTGGGTGCAGTTGCTTAAACCAATTTCCTTGGGCTACTGGCTGCTAGAGAAACAGGTTTGGGGTAAGAGATTTCAGTTTGGGGCTTAAATCCCACTGTATTTCCTCTTAATAGATTTTAAATCATGGACAGTTACATAAGCTGTAAACATTCGTTTACTCGTCTTTAAAATGGGGATAATACCAGTTCCTTCCTCAAGATACAAGCAGCTTAAGGGAAATAAATGTGTGTCAATGAAGAAAACTAATCAATAGTCAATCTAAGAAAGAAATGGAGAATTTTATTCAAGCCAACCTGAGGGTGAGAACCCAGGAGACAGTCTTCATGTGGAATACAGTCATATACAATGGAATACTATTCAGCCATGAAAAAGAATGAATTTTTCCATTTGCAGCAACATGGATGGACTTGAAGGGTGTTATGCTAAAAGTGAAATAAGTTAGGCAGAGGAGGACAAATACTGTATGATATCACTTAGATGTGGAATCTAAAAAACACAACAAATTAGTGAATATAACCCAAAAAAAGAGACAGAGTCTTAGGTATAAAGAACAAGTTAGTGGTTAGCAGTGGTGGGGAGGGGCCGCATGGAGACAGGGAGACAGGATATAAGACAGTCTCAAGGATGTATTGTACAACATGGGGAGTATGGTCAATATTTTGTAATAATTGTAAAATGGAAAGTAATCTTTCAAAATTGTATCTAAATTTTTTTTAAATTTAAATAAAGACAGAAATCCCTGAGACTGTCCCACCTGTTATAGGTCAATGCACAGTTGTATCAATTTTTGAAATAAAAGGTCTAGCATCAAAGTAACACATTGTCAGTGTACGTAGTCCAACAGGGTGAGTAGCAGGTCATTATGACACCTTAAAGGATTGAGAAAGGAATCTTATCTCCTAAGGAGTTACCTTGCTGGCACCTGAAAAATTTGCTTTTTTTTTTTTTGGTCTGGTGAGCAGGCATTCCTGTGTCTTCTAAGCGGATCTAATTAATGTATAATGCAGGTAACACAATGTACAGTGAAGAGGGGTAGTGGCCCAGATGGGCAGAGATGGTATTTTATGTTTAAAATTTTTCTGGTCCTGCCTTAAAAATAAATATATTTCATCATGTGTAACGTGTATAGAGCACTAGGCAACAGCTACTGCTTTATAATAGTTCTAGGCATTGTCACGTTTATCATCATCATTATGGTACCATAGTAATGACATAGGAGGCAGAATCCTTCAGGACCTGTCGTCACCATGTTTAGTGGGGTTGGTGGGGGGGCAGGGGGTATGCTCAGGGCTCAGGCAGAGCAAGGAGTCAGGGTCAGTTTGACAGCTTCCGGCTTGAACTTTACAAATACAGAGAGTTCTTCTTTGAGATGGATTCATTCTCCTTCTTGAAGTCTGGGCCTGGGGTGCGGCTAGAGGCCAGACTAGACACCTCTCTGCTGATGGTCTGCCTCTGTGAGGTTGGTTATTGAATTACTAAATGCCCCCCTCACTGCAGGCTTCTTGTTGGAGCAGAAGCGAGGATGGCATTCCCATCTCAGAGTCAGGTCACCTGCTTTGGGCACCCCCCAACCCCCGCATTTTCTGTGCGGCAGCAACATTCACCTGTCAGCGTCTTGTGGTCTGTTCTGGACAAGACACTGAGATCGGGAGACTGCGGGCATTTGGGGGCCTCTCCCCTGGCATGCAATGTTCTTTTGGTGGGACCCAGTGAGGGGCCCTCTGACCTCAATGCCCCGTGAGGAGCAACCCGGGCAGAGGGCACCTCCCAGGGGTCGTGTCTGCGAGGACCGAGCTGGATGTCTCATGTGTTACCTGCAGGACCAAGTGGACACGCTGACCTTCCAGAGCCAGTCTTTGCGGGACCGAGCCCGGCGCTTCGAGGAGGCTCTGAGGAAAAACACGGAGGAGCAGCTGGAGGTACCATGAGCTCTCAGCCTCCCAGCACCCTGCAAGCCTGGGGCTCCCCCAACATCACCCCAAAGACAGAGCCCGTGTGCTGATCTGACTCCAGAGCAACAGCGGTCAGGGCCTGCCAGGATTTTAAACATACACCCATGGGCACCTGTCCTGAGTCAGGACGGCTGTGGGTTCTCCATCTGAGTGTTATTCTTGCCGCACTTCACAGGGCTCCCCAGCCACTGTCCATGAGCCCCTGGGACAAGCTGGACCTGGAAATGCCTCTGCCTGTACCCTCACCCCCACCCCGACACCCTATTCCTTCCCAACCCCAACTCCACAGAGAAGAATTGCTAAAGGTTGAAGGTTTCTTTTTCCAGAAACCCTGGCAATATTCCTTCCCTCTATGTAGGGTTGCCAGGTGAAATCCATGACACCCAGTGAAATGTGAGATACACACAAATGAGTTTTTTAAATACGTATCCTACAGTACAAAAAAGTTGTTTATGTGATATTCAGACTTAATTGAACATCCTGTCATTTTACTTGTCACATCTGGCAGACTTACGCTAACAGTTCTTTTTCTACAATGCCTTTTTAAACTACTTTGCTCATTTCCTACGTAGGGTGCGGAGGGGGCAGGGCTGTCCGTGGGCACAGGCAGGGACCTGTGTCAGTCTTCACCTGTGTGTTGAACCAAGTAGCCTGGGCGAATGTTAAAGGCCAATGTTGAATTTAGTGTTTTTGCCCACTAAGTTCCCTTGAGGGACTAGGCTGGTGGAATCCGGCCACCCCAGTATCTGACATTTCAGGGACCGTGGCCTCCCCTCTCCTGCTCCCCACGGAGCGGTATCTTTAGTCTCGCTCCCAGTGGAAACTCCTGGCGTCTTTATCAGGGAGGACTGTGAGCGTTGTCGCCCTCCCGCCCCCTCGCTCTTGTTCTCTGTTAAGCTTGTTAACAGAGACTAGATTTCGCTGAGTTCATGACACCGGTGAATGCTGGGCTTTGCCAGGGTGCCTGGGAAACAGCTCCTTGCTCTCTGCCCCTGCAGATTGCCTTGGCTCCTTATCAGCACTTGGAAGAAGACATGAAGAGTCTGAAGCAGGTGTTGGAGATGAAGAATCAACAGATACATCAGCAGGAAAAGAAGATTCTTGAGCTGGAAAAGCTGGTGAGTCGCCTGTAACCCTGGGAGGCCCCCATAACTGGTGTGATATTCCCGCCGCCCTTGTGGGTGAAAGGATTAACAGCATTCGGGGGAGCATCTGGCCCTTAGCTGTCCATTGCTTGCACCTGAGCAGAAAAGATCACAGATGAGGCTCCAAGCCTTGTTTTGGGAGCCAGGAGGAGTTCAGGAGTCTCAGAGGTGGCCTCGTTTGTACAAATCTGGAGCCCATCTGAGTCCCTGCCTGCATCGACATCCATCACTGTGAGCTGCTGACTCCTCCCCCTCCCAGGGGAGGACGTGCGGTGAGCCTGCATCTGGGGAGCATCGCTGATGGGTACCAGGCACCGTGCAGACACTTTGTGTCTGTCTGTCCGATAATTCTGACAGCAATCCACTGAGTGGGATTCCATCGTCAGGAGTCTCCTTTCACAGATGCAGAGATGGAGGCTTAGGAAAAGGTCTTGTGTTACCCAGAGCCAGTAAGTGGCCCAGCCCAGCAGGAACCCTGAGCCAGAGCTCCAGGCCCTGGCTTCCACCAGGTGGAAGCCTCACCTTTCAGCCTGGCTCCTGAAAAACTAGCAAAGGACGCGCCTTTGGGGGACTAGAACGCTCAGAGTTCACTGCCAGACCCTGTGGGTGCAAGGGTTGCAGCTGAGATAGTAGTCCAAAGTTAGCAGCAGGGAGGCTTGCCTCCAAAGAGATACTATCTTGATGGGAAGGTTGGCCCAAGGGACTCAGATAGAGTCATTTGTTTTCTTCTTATCATTATATTTAAATTTTTGATACTATAGAAGGAAAATATGTGCGTTATAGGTAATTATAAGATAAAAACAAGGAGATTAAAATGCCATATTTCTACCACTGTTAACACTTTCTTTTTCTTTTTTTTTTTTGTTAGCACTTTCTGGAGGCTTTCCTCCATACAAGTGTACACACCCCAATATACAGCACGTGTGCGCACACACACCAGGGTTTTGCATCCTGCTTCTTTTCAGTTAGCACATCTTCAACTCAGTATCTCAGTAACTGATCGTCTCCTCTAACTTTTAAAGTTCTCTGCATGTCTCGGAAATGTCCTGGCAGCTGGTTTATCCAAACCAGGAGCTGGCCCCAGACCACCTGTTGTATTCAATCATCACGTCCGCTCTCCTGATCAAGCACCATCCCTCTCTGGGCGTCTCTAGCTGCACGGATGCTTGTCTCTTAGGATGGGAGCAGACAGGGCTGTGAGTGCCCATTACAGCATCCTGGATGAGGCTGGCCTCCTGGGACATTCCAGCAGCTCAGCTTTCCAGCTAGGCCAGAGCTAAGGCCAGTGGGGGACAGCTGAGGTGGACAGAGCCCTCCTCCTCCAGGCTGGGCTATCTGCATCCTTATCTGGTCAACCAGCAACCTCTGGGTTTATCCGGGGGTTTTTAGCCCTGCTCTAGGCAGTCTGTGGGCATGCAAGAGTTCTCATTCCAGAAACCTTTCCAGGCAGGGGTGGGGGCGGGGAGAGTTGATTGAATCACTTCCCATTTCCTAGGAGGGCTTCTTTGGTAGTTCAGATGGTAAAGAATCTGCCTGCAACACCAGACACCCACGTTACATCCCCTGGGTCGGGAAAGATCCCCTGGAGAAGGAAATGGCAACCCACTCCAGTATTCTTCCCTGGGGAATCCCATGGATAGAGGAGCCTGGTGGGCTGTGGTACACAGTTTCGCAAAGAGCTGGACACAACTGAAGCAACCTAGCACACACATGCACAGTGAATTACATATACACAATTTATGTGTGTGTCTGTATTGGATGCCTGTGTAGAATACACTTCTCATAGGAGTGAGTGTCTCCATGCCCCTACCATTGTCAGAGACAAGCCATGAGCACCCCCCAGGTCCAGTGTGGCTGGTGGGTCCCCTGGTTCTCCCTGCATTGGCACCTCTGGCAGCACCTGTACACACAGCACGACATTGTAAATTAATGGAGGGATGAAAATATCAATAATGTGGACACACCTTCCCTCCTGAGGCTCTGGGCAGCCAGGAACGTGCAGCTCAAGCCCAGCTTGGCACATGAACAGAAAATAACACCCTTCTCCGTGGTGGTTATTCCTTTGAGACTTAATGCCCACTCTCTGTCCGTGTGTCCCCACAGCCTGAGACCTAGCTGAAGTCAACTCCATTCTAAGATGAACTGAGAAATTCTTTTTTGAAAAGACTGTGAAGAACTCCCGCATAGGGTAGTTAAGGAAAACCACCACCCCTCCGTGAGTCGGGCTGAGGCATCAGAGTGGAAGGACTGGGCTCTAGCCAGCTCTTCAGCAAGTTCCCACACCTGCCTCATCTTTGTTCTCAGGAAATGCATGCATGCTAAGTTGCTTCAGTTGTGTCCAAGTCTTTGCAACCCCATGGACTATAGCCTGCCAGGCTCCTCTATCCATGGGTTTCTCTGGGCAAGAATACTGGAGTGGCTTGCCATTTCCTTTTCCAGGAGATCTTCTGGACCCAGGAATTGAACCCAGGTCTCCTACATTGCAGGCAGGTTCTTTACCACTAGCACCACCTGGGAAGCCACATAATTCACAATATATACCAATATATATACACACAGACATATTATATACCTACATATATATAAGATATATATATATATATAAACAGTACTTTTACAGTACACTCTGGTATTTTTTTATTGTTTTCTTTTGTTTAAAAAAGCAATGCTGGTCACGTCTCTCTAGCCTGGTTTTATAGCCGATGCACTGCAAACTGCAGCTTGAAAAACAGTTTTAGATAATCCTCCAAAGCCCAGAAGCCAAGGGCACTGGTCTGCCATCTTTCCCAGGGCCTGGCTGGGGAGCTCTTGACACTGCATCTTTTATAGGCAGAAAAGAACATTATCCTGGAAGAGAAGATCCAAGTTCTCCAGCAGCAGAATGAAGACCTCAAGGCCAGGATCGACCAGAACACCGTGGTCACGAGGTAGGTGGGCCTGGGCGATGGAGCCTCCGAAGTGCGCATCCCTGACAGAATGGCTTTGCTCCTGACCTGGGAGGGCTCTGCTTTTGTCCTCGCTCCTCCGAGCCCCAAGGCTTCCCCACGCAGGCTCTCGGCGCTCCCCACGTGGAGGAAAGCATAGAACACACTTCTCTGAGCGCCCAGCCATGCCCTGGCTCCGCGCGGCACCCTCCTCGGTGGAGAGGAGTGGGGTGGGCTAAAGTGTGTGGCACAGCTGGCGGGGGCAGGTGTGGTGGGGATCGTGGAGGAGGTTTTGGAAGGGCTGCCCGCTGGGAGTTCCAGGCTAAAGAGAACAGCCATGTGAGCCAGCCGACCCTGGGCTCCAGCAGTGGGGCCCTCGACTGCTGCCCCGGCGCTCAGCCAATGGCAGAGGGGAGCTGCCCCGGCCAGAGGGCAGCAGGGAACCTGCTCCGAGGCTCTGACTTCCAGGAAGGGCGGGGCGGCAACTCGGCTGCAGTGACGACAGAGGCATAAAACACATCGGGTTCCTTTCTACTTGGCGTCCATCAGCCGCAAACATCCGCGGAGCATCTGTTAGGGGCCGGGCCCCAGGCTGGGTGCCGAGCACCGGGGGAGGGACCGCTCTGGCCCCGTCCTCCAGGGCTCCAGCTCCAGCAAGCGACCAGATCCACTGCCCAGAAGGTCTCAGCGCGAGCTGACTGCTGCCAGGCAGGCCAGGGGCGAGGGCAGGCTGCGGAGGCTGAGGGCACCACCGACTCCGGGGGGTGTCCTTACCATCACCGCCTCTTATGTCTGCGCCGCTCAGCGCCCCCCACACCAAGCCCCTCTTGCCTGTTCCCTCAGGCCTGCAGCTTCTGCTCTGTCCACTGGCCACCAGCGCCTCCCCTGACCCGGGGCAGAGGGACTGTGGGCGAAATCAGGTGTTGGCAGAGAGACTCCGGGAGAGGATTGTGTGGGTGGGACAGGTGGCGATCACGTTTCAACCCCCCGGGGTTTGGTCCCTGTGGTCCACAGGCACCCACCACCCACCCCATTCTCTGTGCGCCCCTGGGCCTGGCCGACTCCAGGCTCAGGGTCTTGCTCTGCCATCGCTGCTCTGACTGCTGTTTGTTCTCCCCACCATGCAGACAGCTGTCGGAGGAGAACGCCAACCTCCAGGAATACGTGGAGAAAGAAACGCAGGAGAAGAAGAGATTGAGCCGAACCAACGAAGAGCTGCTATGGAAGCTCCAAACCGGGGACCCGACCAGCCCCATTAAACTGTCCCCCACATCCCCCGTGTATCGCAGCTCCTCCTCCGGGCCCTCCTCTCCCGCCAGAGTCAGCATGACGCCCAGATGACGCCACCACGCTGCGGGCCGAGCTGCGGCACCCGGTCCACGAGGGCTCCCATCTGCGGGGAGCGGTGACCGCCACGGGCCGGCCCGCCTGGCCCCGCGCGCATGCCCAGTCGCTGCGTCGCGGCCTTCCATGCGCGCATGCCCAGTCGCTGCATAGCCGCATCCCAGGCCGAGCCCTCTTCTAACCCTCGTATGTAGGACTGTCCCAGGACGGGCACTTAGGAACGTGTAAACGGTAGTGTCTCATGTGCAAACGTTCGGCCGTAGTCAGAGCCAAAAGAAGGAAATGCCAGTTGTCCTTGAGCAATGAACTTTCACTGCAGAATTTCAGGTTAGTTAACAGCTCAGTTTTGACTATCCATTGAATAATCTTTGTGTACTGCACCGGATATGTGTGTATATTTAGATACACGTATATACACATGCAGCGGTTCTGAATTGCATTTTTTATAACATTAAGTGCTGACGTATTTTGGTGACGGTCAGCAGTTTTCTAACTCGTGCCTAAGAATTATTGGGAAATGAAAATGCATTTCTATCTACCTTCCCAGGAATATTTCTACCCAAAATAGAAAAAGGAAAAAAAAAAAAATACAGAGAAGAAGCGCCTTTCGACCTACCACCACGTGGTACTCTGTTTAACACAAACACCAGCCATTCCTGAACAGTAACTACCTTTGAAACAATCAGCTTCTTAGTCAACATGACGTGAGATCACTATTACTCCATCCGCAGATTTTATTACTAACATTCCTGTCCTGAGTGGATAAGGGGCAGCAGTGAGAAACCCTGAGGGGGATGAGCAGTTTTGCAGATTTTAACTCATGACCAGTGGATCGCCTATAGTCTTGTAAACACAAGTTTTGCTTTTTTCCTAAATGGCATCTTGGAATCCATCATTCGGCTATTGCATCCTTGGGAAAATATGGAAGCACATGACCTTAGAGAATGAGGGTGAGAATGGCCTTGGAGTTGGCCAGGACTATTCACGCTCCATCCTCAAGAAGGAAAACTGCTGATAGGGTCTGTATTCTGACTAAGCGTAGAGTAGAAGAGTGTCCTCTGGCATCCTGTTTGATGTGATGCTATAAATAGTCAATCCACCAAAATATGACCTTCAGCCCTATTTCATTGCCCCCCCCCCCCCCCCGCCTTCAGTTAGGTTCTGTAACCCAACCTCATTCTTGTACATTGAGCAGCTCAGGGGTTTCTAGCAGGGGCTTCCAGAAAACCAGTTCTTCGGTCCTGGGGGGATCAGTTCCTGGTTGTGCTAGATCATCACATGACCTCCCAGAAACCCAGGTGTTTTTTTCTGCTGAGAGAGGTCCCATCTTTGGCCCAGGAGGTTCTTCCACAGAGAGGAGCCCCAGGAAATAGCCAGCCAGTGGTCAGGCTTCTGGCCTGGCATTTGTCTCCTAAATGGATTAGAATGGGAAAGAGATTCCTGTAGTGCTGTGGACCATTAGAAGCATAAGACACAAAGGAAAGTAGTTTCAGCCATTTATACAGTGATGATAATGATGTCTTTGTTTACTGTTCGTGACAAAGACCCTGTACTTTTCTCCCCAAGGGCCCTCAAAGTGGTCCTGAGCACAAGACTGATTCTGAGCAAACCCGAGATAGGCAGACTTATGTAGATACACTTTGTGGGGCCAGAGTCACAGAGCAGGAAAGAAACGGCTCAAGAAAGGGGTCCCCAGGCCCAGAGCCCCTGCCTGCTCATGGCATATGCGGCCGGCATGAAGACAGACCTGGTCTGTGTTCGTTGCATGAGTCAAGGTTGGGCTTCCTGGCCTCACATACATCTCATTCCTAGCAAACCTCCAGGTCTTTGCCCATCCTGGGGACATAGACAGGAGATACTCAGTGAAGAAACATTTTTCCGTTTAGTGGGTCTGCATGACGCTGTGATGTTGAGTCGGGCATCCCGTTAGAGTAGATGATACCACATTGACTAAAATACACGAATATGTATTCTTTTAGCAGGCACCACCTGCAGACACAGTAGCTCAGCCCTCCGAACTAGGAACTGCTTCCATAACGGCACCTGCTAAATGCAGTCACACAGCAATACAGACGTCAGTGTTACGTTAGAATGTGGTCTGATGTGTTAGCCTGTTTCAGTCACAGTTGTAGTGGTGTTAGATCCAAGTAATCCCCCACTAGGTGACTAGAGCGTGGCTCTAACCATCCCTGACCTTGGGTACCCAAGCTAATTCCCACAATGCCCTGGCTTCCTTTCCTTGTCATGGACGCCCATCATATGTGGCTCCTATCCCCAAACTCGAGGGGCAGCAGTGCCCCCCCTTCACCTCTCCCTTCCCCTCCCCAACACTGTTAGGACTTGGACCTCTGTCTCTCTGGTGCCCACCTCCCAGGCTGGAGCTGTTTCCACAGAGAAATGCTACAGCCTCCCCACCTGTCTTGGACAAACCCACCCAACCTCACCAACCTCTCCTTGGGGTGTGGGATTCTGTTGGTGTCCTGCCCACCCCCAGCCCACCACACACCCTGCGAGGTTCCAGCTGGGTGTCGGAGCAGCGGATGGGCCGTGGAGCCAGCATACTTGGTGACCATCTGAAGGGGGTCACTCGTTCCTTTTCTGGCTGCGGTTTCTGTGTTGCATTATTTGTGTTTGAAGCATATTAAAATGAACTTGAGGGACCTTCTGTGATATGCACTTGATGTGACCATTGGCCTGGCCCCGCTTGGGCTTCAGGAGGTCAGGAGGGGACAGGGAGGCCCGAAGCCGGGTTCCTTCTATGTGTGCGCCAGGGTCAGCTGGTCTTCACTGAGTCTTGAGACCCTTCCGCCTCGACTCTGCCCCAGCTTTAGCAGGGTCCCTGCGCCCAGCTTGTAGCCCGGGACTTGAAGCAGACTTCCCCCGAGCTTTGGGGGCTCGGTGTCTCTGCTCCTTGTCTTGAGGTGGCCAGGTTGGACCGGAGGCCTTTGGAAAAAGGACACAAGAGGTCAAGTATAAGCCCCTCACTGTCAACTTCAAATTCAGATGCTGACCTGACTTTCTACCCCAAGTGGGCTTGGTCACTTTGTATCTGGGTGGTCACAGAGTTCTCAGAGCGGCCAGGAGGCCACTGGCTTCTAGCATGGGGGCCGTGGTCACAGCACTTCCTTGTCATGTGCCTTCTTGTGCCCGCGGGGTTCACAGGACCCTGAAAAGCACTGAGCCAGGACACTCCTTTAACCTGGAAGCATTCGCCCCCTCCCACCCCCTTAATACGGGCTTTCTGGCTAGGCTGCAGCCAGCTGGCAGGAGCACCAGGGGCCACAGGGAGACTCCAGTCAGTCTGTTCTCCCACGCTGATGCTGACCAGGAACCCCTTGGCAGGTGATAAAGGCCCCTGAGTTACTCTGGACCTGCCAACACCATCCCAGGACCCCCCGGGTCACCCATGCCTCCAGATATTGGTGACAGCTACCAATTAATGATTTACTCATCAACACATCCCAACCTGTTCATGTCTTTTGGCGCCTCCTGCCACCCACTTTAATCAGAACCACCCTGAATTATCCTCCCCGCCGCCCCACGCATCAGTACTGTCACTTAGCAAAGGGACGCTGGCGCCTGGCTCAGGGCCCCGTGGAGGAACTGAAGGTGGACTAGCCTCCTGGCAATGGAGAACCGTGTCCCCCACGGTTGCCAGGCAGCAGTCGAGAGACCTTCGAAGTCAACCACTCAGTCCCTGCTCTGTGGTCTCTGGGAGTCCTCGGCAGCTCCCCCACTGCCTGTGAGGCGGGGAGGAGTGAGGAGGGTGAGGCTCCCCTGCTGATGGAGGTGAAGGCTGTTATGCTGTGGATGCATCTGAGAACAAACCCAGCAGTGGGGCCAGGGATATTGGGTGGGGGTTGGTGGATGGGACAGCCTCCCTGTCAAGCAAGAGGCAGGGCCTTGCCCATGGTGGGGGAGGGGGTGGTGAATCTGGGTCAAATGCTTAAAAAAGTGAACATCGCCAGAGGCTAGAGCTAATTCACTTGTTTGCTAAATACCTTTTTAAAATTTTTTCCCTTTGGAACCGGTCTGCTTCTCTGGAACTTCTCTATAAACAAAAGCAGGACACCTGGGGTGTCTTGACCTACCAGCTCGGTTTTCTGCACCCTCAGGGTGGGGGATGAACAGGTCAATTTGCTCCCCTTACCGTGTCTGGGTTTCCCAGCGCCAGCATCACGCGGGATAGAGTGCCATCTAAGTGGGCCCCTCCCCTCCCTACAGGGCCCCGCCTCCCCACAGACAAGCCAGCCCACTGGCTTAGCTGCTGCTGATCAGTTTAACTGCACCCAAATCTGAGCAGCACAGCGCATCAGCAGGCGCTCAAGAAGCAACCGCAGGGATTCAGGGAGTAAAAGTGTCAAAGTCCGACCCCATACCTTCTCTCTACCCGACACTGCCCCCCGCCACACCCCCACTCCCTCGAAGTCCCAGATGGGTGTTGAGAAGTAGGCCAGAGATGGGCTGCATCAGCAGACACACTGCCTGCTTTATTCCCTAAGCCTTGCTCACATCGCATTTGTGGCTTGGTGGACAAGCTTAGATGGCAAAACGAAACGAGGCCCCTTTGCAGAGGGGCGTACAGGGGTACCCCCTGATAAGGGTCCCCGCCCTCCGGGCCGCCTGGTGACTGAGCAGTCCTGAAGGAATCCACGTGATTCCTCCCCACCGCGGAGGCCGGGCTGTCGGGGGCAGCCTCTGACTCACCAGACGAGCTTCGTCACCAAGCGGTGCGCTCCAGGTGACTGCCCAACCGCCGGCCTCCGGATGGGGGTGGCTTCAGAGACCTGTGTTGGGGTTTCCTGGGAGACTGCCAGGAGCCGGGCGGGGGTCCTCCAGGCGCCGGGCTCTAGATGGCAGCGTGGCGCCAAGGCACCAGCCTCTCTGCGCTGAGGGGGGCTCCACGCGTGGACCCGGCCAGGTGGCCCCCAGGTCCGGGAGGCAAGTAGGGGCGCCCCGCCTGCCTGAGCGCGTTCCCACCGTCCAGCCCGGGCGAGTGGCGTGCCGCGTGGCCCACGGGTGGTCCTCGGTTGCTTGATGATGGTCGCGCGGAGGCGGGGCGGGGCCTGCAGCAGCAGCCCCCTGCCCTCCTCTTAGTGCGGAAATGTCACTCCGCATCTTCCTGGTGGGGTCACACCACGACTCGGGGTCTGTGAATTGGGGCCACTCGACTGAATGCACCTCCAGTGCAGGAAGACGCCTCCTTTCTGAATTGGGGCCGGGGGTGGGGGGTGGTGGTGAGCGCTCGAGGGTTTTAACAGCCACACCCCCGGCCTTCCACCCCTGTCCTGCGAGCACCCCATCCCAGAGGACGGGTGTGTATGGGGAGGTGGAGGGCAATACGAGGCCGAGGGGTTCTGGGCACAGGTTGGGGGGCGGGGGTGGTGGTTGCTGCACTTGGTATCACGTCGTCATGCAGACAGCAGCTTCATCCCCCACCATCCGGTTGGCGAGGAGACCTCTGGGCCCCAAACCCAAGGCGATCTGGGAAGAGTGGGCGGTTGGGGAGATGATCCAGGGGTCCCCCTGGCTGCGGATTCCCTTCCCCGGCCCCCACCCCGAGCAGCGAGGCAACGAGACATCCGGCTGTGAGATTCAAGAAGCAAAGACCAGGCTCTGGGACTCTCCGAGCCACACCCCCCCACCCCTCACCACCCTTCCCACAGCTGCCGGAATTCCTAAGACCGCACTGGGCACGCCCAGGCCGTAGATAGGAGTTTATTAGGATTTGCAGAAGCATGACGGGATGTACCAACAAAGTTTGACTTTACAACATGAACTATTATGGCATCAGTGTACCAGCAAAACTGGGATACAGAGCACAGGTTCACATTTTTTAAAGGCAATGGACATCTACTCTTGTCCTTAAAGTAAAAACGGGTGGTGGGGGGGCGGGGGGGAAGGTATGGGGGGGACTTCGAGGGGACCAGCAGAGGCCAATCTGATTTGCAGTTAGCTGTCAGAATCTAAATCTAGTATTGCAATTATAAGAAACTATAAGAAAACTATTAGAAAAATAGAACATCAAACGAGCAAAAAAATATTACACAATTTACATAATAAAAAACACAATCCTCTTAGTAATGGCTCCATGTTCAGTAGAAGAAAAAGTACACTGGAGAACCCACACACCTTCAGGTTTGACAATAAACCAACCCTCGTGGAGATCGTCACCCCTTTGTGCTCCTTAGACTTATCCACGCTTAAAGGCACAACATAAGCAGGAAACTTATCTTAAATAGATATTATAAACTTCTCCAATGGGAAAATAAGTCTCAAACTTAAAAAGTTTGTCATCAAGAAACACAACATCATATATACCTTGTTAATAATTTAACAAGGCCTGAATGCCTCTTCCCAGCCATGCTCCCTGACCCTGAGAAATCTCATTTGGACTTCAAGCCGAGGTCTCACGGCGGAGTGTTCAGCCAGCAGTTCGACACGTTGACAGGGTGGTCCTGGGATAGGGGGGCTCCTGAGAACTGCGCCCCGAGACCCCTGGCTGGTCCACTCCCTCTTGAAAGAGCACTGCCGCCCAGCGAAGCAATGGGCACAGAAAGACTGGATCGTAGTGATGAACAGGAAGGTCAGTTGACTTTTTTTTCTTTTTTGCCTTAACCACCCATTAGGCATCATAACTACGATGATGAGATACAAAGTGTTTGTAGCTTCTTGCACCACTGGATCAATAAAGCATTTCACCACCCAAAAAAGTCCACAAGAGTCTGATAAACTGTACATCTCGCTCCCGCTAAGGAGCCTTACATAACAATACTCTCATTACCAAGGCAGACAGATAGTAATATATTTTAAATTATACATAAAATTATACACAACACATATTTAGTTCCATCTGAAGTTGAACTCACACGCCTGCGTGGACATGCCACAGCCCCGCCTCTCCGTCCATCCTCGCACACTGGGGCGACGGGCCGGCATGAAGCCGCTCCCTCTGGTCTCCATGGGGGTGTTCTCAGGGGTCAACAGAACAAGCAGCTCTTACTCAGGGTGTCAAAGTGGGGTGTCCACCCCTGGCATGGGGCCAGGCCTCTTCTCTGCAGCAGCGAGACCCCCAAGTACCTGCGGGCTCACCTGCAACCAGGCGAGGCCTTTACGAGCTGTGTCCACACATCCTGTGCCGACGGATCTGCTTCCAATGTCAGGCTAGTCGCCATCCTAGGCAGGACCCAGTCAGCTCACCATGCCCGCCTGGCAGTGGGGGTGGCGGGGAGGAGACCTGGCCCAGCCTGGGTTCCCACTCGCTCCCCCCCTCACCCCACGCATGGAACAGCAAACACAAGCGCAAGGCTCCTGCTGTGCCCGCAGCCCTCCTGGGTGAGAAGAGATGTGACCAAGGGGCAGAAGGGAGTGACGGGGCCCTGGGGGTCCCATGGTGGGTGGAGAAGCCCCACAAGGCTGTAGTCAACCTGGGGTGTCCAAACTCCATGGGACGAGGTGGTCGATCACTTGATGGAGACTGAGGGGCTCAACGGAACAAAGCCCAAAGCGGGGGAGATGCAAGTGATGCTGACATTGTATCAACTGAGCAGCAGTCTCCCGGCCATGGCCCTATCACACCCCCTCTGGGTTTCTAAAAACTCACCTGGCCCAAAATCAGGGGAGGAGGTGTAGGCAGCGGGGGCATGGGGGCCATGCAGGGTCCTGACTGCCCCCGAAAGGTCCCATCCCTGCCCAGGGGCTCACGTCTCCCCCGCCCACGGGCCCGGCTGATTCTCCAGAGACACTGCGCCCCTCACTCTCCCACACAGGGCCCGGGGGACCCCAGGTGGGTTTTCACAAGGTCACGCGTGTGCAGGGAGGGGCCCACGAGTGGTGGGAAGGGGCAGTTCCTCCCCACAAGCGGGTCTTTCCAATGTGAGTGTTTGAGGCTGGTGCCCAGGGAACCGAGGACACAACATCCCCAGGGGGTGTCTCTGGACAATAACAGCCAAGTCATGAAACTGAGTCTGGGCAGGGCTGAGATGTGAAACTGTCAGGCACTTCCAGTGGTTATTTTCTGCCTGTGTGTGTGTATTTATGTGTGTATGTTATGTCTCTGTGTGTACATGTGTTATGTCTGTATGTGTGTGCATATGTGTGTTATATCTGTGTGTATGCGTATATACACATGTGTTGTATGTATACATGTGTGTATGTGTCTCTGTGTGTACATGTTATGTCTCTGTGTGTGTGTTATACCTGTGTGTATATACATGTGTGTGTTGTGTGTATACACGTGTGTATGTGTCTGTGTGTGTACGTGTGTTATGTCTGTGTGCATCTCGTCTCTGTGTGTATGTATGTGTCCATCTTAGGCGCAGGAAGGCGGGCCGTGATAACGATGTCTCCCATCCCTGGGTGGGGATGGAACCTTTCGGGGGCAATCAGGCCCCTGCACGGCTCCCACCCACCCCTGCCTACACCTCCTCCCCTGATTTTGGGCCAGGTGAGTTTTTACAAACCCAGAGCGGGTGTGATAGAGCCAGGGGCTGCAGACGCTGCTCAGTCTCCTGGCAGCATGGCCCCACACAGAAGAGAAAACATCTGGCAACGGTATGAAAACCTCTCTTCACAAAAGCACAGGTCACTGAACCCCATCCAATGACCCAGGGATCCTTTCCTCAGATGGGGCTCTGACCCGGCATGGAGGGTGGGGGCCTCTGATACCAATGGGCGGGCCCTGCGGCACAGCCCCTTGGCTCCAGGTGAGGCAGGGGACCATCTGTCATGACAGGCCTGCCCGTGAGATGCTGAGACACACCTTCTCGGCCGGAGGACGAGGCATGTAGCTGGCTCAAGTGTCAGCTGTGTACAGTCTGCTGGGGGCGGTCAGGCTCAGAGATTTCAGCCGGAAATAAAAAAGTGAGAGAAACTCTACCCGCCACCTTTCCTGGACACACTGGTTCCCTCACACTCTCCGCCTCGGTGGAGAAACAGCAGACAACTCGAGCAGACAGGTGGCTAGCAGGCCCCAGGAAGCAAGCAGACAACCAAAACACCTCAACGAAATAAGTTAAGATTCATCAAAATATGGTACAGCACCAGCTACATAAACCTAAACACCTTTCTTTGGAAACCCAAGCTTCGGGCTCTCGTCCCCACTTTGCAAGATTCGCAAGTGAGACTGTGAATAAAGTTACCACGAGTGACCAGAGAGGACGATGGAGCCTGTAACTGGGGCTGGGCCCTCGCCCACCCAGGCCAACCCTGCTTCACTCATTCTTGCTTTTTTTTTTCTCCAAGAACTTTCTGGGGCAGAGGGAGAAAAGCCAAGAGCCATCAGTTTATCAGGCTTCTTTCTACCAGATTTGTGTCAAAGGGCAGAGGGGGAAGATAATGGGAGCTAAGCTTCACAAGCAGCATTTATATTTTGTGTGGAGTCAGAAACGCCAGCCCCCTCACCTCCCGCCAACGCAGGCCCTTCCGTCCCCCAACTCCACTCTTGGGAAGGAAGGCACGGCCCACCTGCAAGGAGTGTCCCTGGGGCCTTGGCAGGGCGCGCCATGTGCACAAGGACACGGGGTCATCACGGAGGCAGGGGTCCCCCGCAGCATCCAACAACACACACAGAGCACACGAGAGGGACGGCATGGGACCCCACACTGCCCCGCCACGGGCAGACCCCCACATCCTGAACAATTCAGGGAACGACTCGGCCGTTTTCCACATCACCGTCATGCACCAGCTGGATTGCGTGGCGACTCACAGCCAAGGACAGGAGGACTCTGTGTGATGATGAGACGCACGAGGGGCCAGAGGCAGCTGGGGGGCAAGGGGGGGCCGTGCGTCACTCAGGACGAGTGGACACTGGCCTGGGGAACCTTGAGACCCATGAGCAGCAGAGGGGGCAGGACCCCGCGAGGAGCCGGGACCAGGGGGAGCGCTCAGCTAAGCTCCGCTCTTTTGAGGCAGGTCCTACAGAAATAGTGTCACGTTCCAGTTACTCAGGACTCGGCCGAAGCAGCAGCAGGGACCTGCTGGAGGGCCGATGGCTGCAGGAGGCCGGCGGGGGGGAGCCTGGCCCCCTGGCAGGAGTGTGCAGAGTGCGGGCCAAGGCTCCTGCCTGGAGGGAGGGGGCGGTCACAGTCCGGCGACCTTCCGGGGGCAGCTCAGAGGGCTGAGCAGGAGGAGATGGTCTGGTCTTCCTCTCTCAGTAAACTAAACCGCTGGGCTGGGGCATGGGCACAGCCAGGGGACAGACACCTAGCACCGGGGCGGCTGTCTGGGGCTGGGCCAAGGCGGGGACGGGACCTGGCATGGCGCCCCCGGGATGGAGGCCTGGGCTCCCGAGGTGACCTCCATTCTGCCCGAGGCCGCGGCAGCTGGGGTGCTGGACGGGCGAGGAGAGGGGCTGCCGTCCTTGTCTGGGAGGAGGCTCGGAGGCAGGCGGCGGCCAGTCCCAGCCCTGGCCATGTGGCCCCACCAAGAGCTGCCAGGGGGTCGGGGCCGCGGGCCGTATGTGGGCTGCGCTGAGCTCCGGGCACGCGGGCTGGGTGGGGTGGTGGTGCGAGGTGCTGCGGGGGTCTCTTGGGGGCAGGACCATGCGTCACTTGCAATGATCCAAGTGACCGTCAGGAGTCCTTGTGGGGTCGGCGGCCAGGGTCGCCTCCTCGCTGTGCCAGAGACCGTAGCCGAAGTAGATCAAGAAGCCTGCGGGTCGAGGGCAGAGACAGGGTGTGAGTCCGGGAGGCGGCCCCAGAGTCAGGATCTCTTGAGAGGCAGGGGGCCTGCCCCCCAGGTAAGCCCACATGACTTCCGGCAGGGTCACCTCTACACCTGGCAAAGGCAGGCGCGTCTTTCTGGGCAGCCTTGCGCCTGGCAAGCCACCGGGTGGGGACCCCTGGAGGGGCGCTGGTGCCTCTGCCTCATCCACTGCCCACCTGGCGGGGCGGCTGCCCTGTGGCCGCTGGAGGGGTCAAGCAGACCCTCCAGAAGTTGCACTGGGTTTCCAAGGGCACTAGGGCTCCCTGGGCTCCTCACGCTGTCTGTTACAGCTCCTGATTTTCCCACGAGTGGCTTAGACCCTCAGGTCACGTGGGAATTCATGCAACCCACCAATTCAGTCATTCTGCTGAGTTTCAGGGGCCATAGGGGTCTGTGGTGGGACCCGGAGATCTGTGCCCCCACTGACCACCTTTGTGCCAGTGACAAGGGAGAACAGTCCTGGAGCCCAGGAGCTTGTGGAGGGTGCTCAAAAGCAGGCATCCCCCACCTCTGCAGGGAGGCAGGAAGCTACCCTCAATACCCCTCAGTCACTGGGGCAGGGGGGTTTGGCCACAACTCAGCCTAAAGGCCACTGCTCTCATCAGGGGTACAGCCCGCTCAGGCCAGTCTCCCAGCCACCAATGCTACAGAAGGAACCTGGGTTCATTTCTGCACCTCGGGCTGCTAGAGGCCCGCAGAGGGGCCATGGTCAGTGCAAAATGGGGCCAGGCCCCAAGGGGGAACCTCTAGTTCTCCCACGGGCCTAGCCAGTCCCTGCAGCCCAGGGGGCTGTCCAGACAGTGCAGTCTGGGGTGAAGAAGGTGGTGCTCTGTCAACAGCAGACTCACGGGCTGATTCTTTGAACGTTGAGCTCTTTCCCAAACAGATAACTGGTTCAGGCCAAGGCTTTACAATTATCTACGAGGGAGGGAGAACCCACAGCCTACCAGGTGTTCCTCACTGTCAGAGAGAAAACCGCTGACTACACGTGTTTTCACTGTGTTTTGAAATCGGAAACAGGGGTAGCTGGAGGATGCAAGCCAGCTGGCCAGTAGCAGAGAGGACAACGAGCTGGGCACGGGCGGGGAAGGGGGCGAGTGGGGGAGTGGGGGGCCTGAGAGAGGCTGGGACACCACGTGCTGGTCACCTCGAAACCCACGCCTCACATACCGATCAGCATCCACACGGCAAACCGAACCCACGTGCCCTGGTCCAGCTGCATCATGAGATAGACGTTCACGAAGATGCTCAGGACGGGAAGGACTGGCAAGAAGGGCACCTGCGGGGAAGGGCGGCGAGCGTGAGACGGCAGAGCCACCCAAGGGGAGCACCCTCCCAGGCCTGATCTGGACGGGCGGGGCTGTGTGGGGAGGGGCTGAGTGCCAGGCCCCACCCCGGCACCCCATCCCCTCGGCACCCCCAACACAGCCCCACAGGCAAACCCTCGCAGGTGGGAGTTTGTTCTGAGCGACACTAGTTGCCACAGTGAACTCACATCTCACTTCTGAGCTTGCTGAACAATCTTATTATTAGTAGACTCTAAGCCTGCAGAGGCCCTGGTCATCTCCAAGGCCTGGTAACGACACACGATCCACCAGGGCAGATGTTTACTTATGAAAAGCTTACAGGATGCAGGGGCACTGCTCCACCCAAGGGCCAGGGGCCGGCCTTTCTCAGCAGCGCTGTCTCTGCCTGGCTCACATGCCCCTGAGTTTGGCCAGCAAGCACCTCACTCCGCACACCCAGGCCTGCGGGAGCCCAGCGGGGCAGGGTGGCCTCCTGCAGGAGAGGCAGGATCATGGCCTCCCGGGGGTGGGTCCCTCCAGCTGTCAGGCTGAGCTGTTTACCTTGAACGAGAGCTTGGTCTTGCTCTCAGGCTGCCGCCAGATGATGGCCGTGACCACGGAGCAGAGGAAGGCAGAACCCATGAGTAGAAAGACTGCCCACAACTCCCCCTTCACCAGGGCGTCCTTGCCAAGCACAGCTGCCATGCAGAAGGTGATGACCAGAAGTGCTAAGAGGGACAGACAGAGAAAACCACACTTCAGTCATTCCCCAGGATCCCACAGACAGATCAGTTCTTCCCAAAACCCCGGAAGGGTTGGGCTCCATCTCTGCAAGCACCAATCCCAATTAGGGCAGAATAACTGACATCATGGTCCCTCTGGGGATAAGCAAGACCCCAAACACCGTGCAGGGAAGGGCAGGTTCTTACCTAGGAGGCTGGTTGAGATGTTCACGATTAGCCCGGAGAATTTGGAAGGCTCCGTATTTTTCGGTGAGAGTACGGTTTTCAAAGAAAGCCTCTCTGCTTCCGGTAAAAAGCCCGTCTGAGAATCACTGCTGCTCACCAACTCATTCTGGTCAACTGGATCGAGCTCGTCGCTAGTCCTGGCCATCTGGTATACCATGTTGGGCTGCTCGGGCTGATACCTGCAAGGTAGCATATTGTTTAGCCATCTGATGAGGCTTTAACTCAGCACAAGTACACACACTCTAACTCATGTTCTTAGTAAGCCTTCAAAGCTGCCTAGGACACAAGACATAAAAAGGGAAGATGGTCAGAATGAGAAAACGTGCGTGTGTGCTAAAACGCTTCAGTCGTGTCCGACTCTTTGCAACTCCGTGGACTGCAGCCCACCAGGCTCCTCTGTCCATGGGATTCTCTAGGCAAGAATACTGGAGTGGGTTGCCAGGCCCTCCTCCAGGGGATCTTCCCAACTCAGGGATCAAACCCGCATCTCTTATGTCTCCTGCATTGGCAGGTAGGTTCTTTACCACTAACTTTCCACAAATACAAACAGAGGAGACCAGGGCCTCACTCCTGCCTCAGGGCAACATCCTCTTCCTTTTATGTCTCTGTTTTGAGGCAACTTGACCTCCACCTGAAACAGCCCAGAGGAAGGTATGAAGATCATTTCTCTCATTCTGAAAAGCAGCTCTGGCCCTTAAGATATGAGGCCACTCACAACAAAACTATGGTTGTAGGAAGCTAAAATACAGACAGAACTAGAAAGCAATCATATTAGGATCCTGTTCCGTGCAGAGAGTCAGAGAAACGTGTCTGCAGGCTGATGAATTTGAGAAATTCTGTTTGCATGATTTAATTGGATCAATTTATTTAAAAACTCTAAGTGCCTTGGGATAAATAACTCTCTAAAGCTGGGTGAAGGACTAAGCCTATGGCATGATTTCCAAGACACAAGCCACCTGCAAGTGAAGCATTCATTTTAAATGAGGCGAGTTATCTTCCCAGCCAAAAGGAACAGAGCTCCAATCTCCTCCACCAGCTTTGAAACACGCAATGCTTTATGAATTATTCTGCATATAATCTAAGAGTGAGTATGAAGATACTTCACCTTTTTTTTTTTTCACTGACTCACTTAAGAAAGTTGGGAGAGACTCGGAGAAGATTGTAGCACTGAGCTCTTGGGAAAAAACACATGGTCAGAAACACTAGCTCTAGCTGATTCTCCAGAGCCACTACTGAGGCTCAGCCCAGGGACGGTAGCTGCAGAGCATGTTATGGATGGAATCCATGGCTTGGCAAGATTAAAGCCCTGCAAAGTAGGGGGCCTCTCGCCAGGAGACCACATTGGGTGGCTATGCTACGTGGGGTCACCCCTGGAAGCAAGGAAGCAGAGCCCTGTCTCCCGGAGCAAAGGAAAACTGGGGCAGGGTGAGCTTGGAGGGACGGGCACCATGGCGGCCAAGAGCCCCGGCCCGGATCTTCTGTGTCATGGCCCTCCACGGGGCCGGCCCCGTCCAGACAAGACTCAAAGCAGAACCTGGAGAGTCTTCCTGCACATCACCCCCGGCCCTCCAGGCTCTGTAACAGCACTCTCACCTCCAAGGAAGCATCACAGTGTCCCCAGTTCTCCCAGTGCCCACCAGGGCCAGTCCCTAGTCTCCGGTCCAAACTGAGATCGTTACCCTCAGCCTTCAAAAATTCTAATCCAAAGATTCAGCCCCCAGCCGTCAAGTTGTCTCTGTCCTCCAGACATCCAGCCAGAAAAATCAGAGCTTATGAGAGAGAGAGAGAGCAGTCAAGCCACCCACCCTGGACTCCTTTCAAGGCTATTCTCTGTAACTAGACTTTCAAGCACCAGGTCCCACCCTCTCCCAGGCAGTTCCCAAAGGAACGATCCACAGCCTCAAGTTTACAGCGTATAAACCATTAACACGAACTGATAGCAGGAAGCTGGCAGGGGGCATCTGCTCTTGTGTCCTGGAACCCGGAAAGCCACACCTACCGTAAGACCAAGACGCAGGCAGCCACCAGAGAGTAAGCCAGGAGAGTGCCGATGGACATGAGGTCCACCAGGTCCTTCAGGTCGAAGAGGAAGGCCATCACCGCTGGGGAGGAGGAGACGAACATTAGGACGGGTGTGGGCCCGAACACACTGACAGCCAGGGCCATCAACCACCCGTGACCCTTGGCACCCGGGAGGGCCTCCCCTTCCCCTGCCAGCCCTTTCCATGAAAAAACACAGCAGCACTGCTTAAAAGGAAGGAAAGCTCAGGATTAAACCACATACACAGCTCCCAACAGACAGCAATAATAAATAACATTTAAATAGAGAGAGCACTTTTATCAGCATGACCCTGTTGACCCCCATGGCAATTCTGCCAGCCATCCCTACACTACAGACGGAGAAAGCAAAGTCCAGACATGTTGAGAGACTTACCTAAGTAAGGGCACACAGCTAATAAGTGGAAAAGTCAGGCACTGAGCTAGGTTCTTATGGCTCTGGGGCAGTATGTCTTCCTCTACACTATGCAGACTCACAGAGTCTGCATCTATGCATATCTAGCCATCCACCCATACGCCACCCATCCACCATCCATCCATCATCCTTCCATCATCCACCCATCCATCATCCAATGGCACTCATGAGCATGCCAGTCACGGGGTGCTAGGTATATGCCACTGAACAGGGTAGACCAAACAGCCCTTTGGTCTTCCCAAGAATACCACCTGAGACCTGCATCAGGAGGCAACAATGATGAGGAGGTGGGTGAGGGCAAGTCTGGGGCCCTGGGAGGGCTCACAGAGGCTCCTAACCCAGAAGGTGGGCGTGGAAAGTGATGTTATTCCCAAACAATACCAGTCCCTTCACCACAACCCCACTTGATGCAAAGCAAAACACACAGTCTTTTTCGAAAATCACTCCTAGATTTTGTTTTCATTCCCAGATTTTTATAAGTGTATGCACGTCTATTTATGTGGGTATATGTGTCAAGTTTCCCATTTAAAAAATAACTTGGCTGGATCTACTTTGGGATATTTTCAAATCACATGCAATCAACACAAGTTGAAATATAAACTTGAAGCCATTACTTTTCCACAAATACTTCTCAAGCCCACACAAACCATGGCAACTAAAACAAATTCAAATTGAGGTTAACTAACAGAATTAAAGAGCAGCGAGGGCCTACAGGATAATTAGAAAACCCACTCTGTGTGTATCAAATGCTTACATCCTCACTCAGAGAAACCTGAGCCAAACTTCTTCCATGGAAGGTGATTTTTGGAAAACTAAAGACTTACTTATCACTCTGACCTAATAAAGAGAGAGAGCAAACCCTTGGTCTGGTGATACAAGAACTTTACAGTGGCTTTAAAGATTACAGTTTCATCTCCCTTAGTCAGCACAGGAAGGAAATTGAGGCTAGGCTTCAGCATGATCACATTACATGTAAATATTCAAAAAAGAAAAAGAAAAAGCACCCACTATTTCCAATTCCTTAATCCCATAAACACACTGGTCATATACTGATACATGGTGACGTTCTGTATTTATTCCTGCCCACAGCGATCACGCTCAAGAATGCAGACTCATACTGCACGTGTGTGAAATAAGGAAAACTGGCTTCCTTTCATTAAACAACATTGATCCATAAAACTAAGCACATTTTGCTAAGGGTGTGAATGCTATTAACAATTCACTCATTAAGAGGGTCAAACACCTCCCCTGTGGCTATCTGACAAGTCCCTGTGATCCAACGGTGACCGGTATGTGTCCTCGTTCGCCACGGAGCAACACGTGGGCTGGGAGGACCCAGCCAGTCTGGCCCCAAAACAAACCAGGATGCGAGAACCACTGCTGTCCTCCCTGGGCGTGCATCCTCACGTCCCACTTCCGAGCCTCTGTCTCTCATCTGTACACGTGCCTCTGGGCTGTGAAACACGGCTCAAAGAGGAAACAGAAAACCAAGAGCGGTCTCTTTGCAGGGCTGCCCTGGCTTTCAAGGTGCACACAGCCCTCCACTCCCTTCTGCCCTCTTGGCGAGGGACCTGACATCGATCTGTCAGATCCACCTCCTCTCGTCCTGCCGTTTGTTGTTCATAAGCTCAAGGCGGAGGACTACCCCAGTCACACCCTCAGTGTTCCCTGGGGAACAGGTGGCATGTTTTATAAAACGCTGATTGTAAGGGATTCTCGCTTCCCAGAGAATTCACGAGCTAAGACACATGGACGGTGAATTTCCAGCACTGACAAGACAGGGCATGTACCATGAAGGACTTCATCCCACCAAGGTCTACTCAGGGACACCTGGGGAAGGGGAAGGACACAGCTCTGAAGGGACAGTGTATGTGCTGAGCTGAGCGCAGTGGACGGTAATCATTGAAAAATGCAACCTGTGAATTCCATCACATCCTCTGTGAAACTGGCATCTGCTTTTTCTCAAAAGGCACTGTTACCTTGCGACACACCAGACTCCAGTGGTAAAAACCAAACGTTAAAAAGACCAGTCGCAACTTCTCTCAGACCGTCACAGGTCAAGACATTTCCTTAGGGAATAATAACCCAACTGTTAAAATGCTGCATAGGAGATTCCAGTTCTTACCAGCAATGGCACCCGAGGTTAAGGTGGCGATTATTGGTGTTTTGGTCCTGTCGTTGATTTTGGCCAAAAATTTAAACAGCAGCCCGTCTTCAGCCATGGCATAGATAACTCGAGGCATGGGAAACATGGAACCTAAAAGACTAGATGGGAGGAAAAGCGAACCGTGTCCATAAGAGAGCTCGGGGGAATAAAGGCATCGCAACAGGTGTTCACACCAAGGAGAGGGAGCCAGCTCCAACCTGGGAAGCCCACAGCTCAGCACACCGAGCCTGGAGGAGCACTTGCAGCAAGTCTGCACATGTCTGTGAGTTGGAAACGTCTAACGTAAACCAGCGTGGCATCTAGACACAGTTCTAGAGACGTTCTGTATTTATTCCTGCAATTATCTCCGGCTAAATCAAAAAGAAAAGCGTCACTGCCTTCATGAAGATCTCCCGGAGGTCCACAAATGTTTCCTGTGTTTACAGGCTAGCAGGAAGCATGAGGGCAAAATGATTCTCATTAAAAGGTATTTGTGGCCCTTGTTCCTTTTTAATGATAGCCTCTGCTTTATGGCCAAAATAAGGGCCAGAGACAGTGCTCACAGAGGTGGCCTGGTCCAGCCAGTGGCCACAGTCAGGGACAAGAGAAGCAGACCTTGCTGAGCCGACTGAAACGTGGGCCTCAGGCTATTGAGATGAAATGTCCGTAACACAAAGACAGCCCCAGGGATTGATCAAGAGCAGCCCAAGGGGAGAAGTCCCACAATCCAGGCTGGGTTGGGCTCTACTTCATGGGGAGAGAGGAGTGCTCACGGCACACTCGCCTTCCCGAGCAATCTCCGCTCCTCACCTGGTGGACAGGGCGCAGAGGGAGCCGACAGCCACCGCGTACTTGGCACCCTCCCAGCCCACGTGCTTGAAGGCATCTGGCAGGGGGCTGTTCTTGTCCAGGCAGAAGTAAGGCATCATGAGGGTGAGGGCGGCCGACACCCCGAAGTAGGCGATGAAGCAGATGAGCAGGGACGCAACGATGCCCACAGGGATGGCCTTCTGCGGGTTCTTCACCTCCTCCCCTGCAAGCCGCAAGGAGTTCAGCTGGGGGCTTGAGACCACCCTGCCCCTCACTGCCCTGCAGGGCCAAGGCCCTTCCAGGCCCCGGGGAAACCAGGGGAGAGGCCCTCAGACCACAAACCACAATACCCACGGGCCCAGGGAAGGTGCTCTCAGCCTTTGCGCTGAGGGTCAGCGAGGAAAAGAGAACACTCTGGAGGCTGGGAGCCCAGCCTCCTCGAGCGCCCGGACGATGGTGGACTCGGTGGCCACTCTCCCGGAGCACGCGTGGGGTCTGCTGTCAGCTGCAGCCACGGTGTTGTCACCCCGGGCCCGCAGGGGACAGGCAGGCAAGTTCCTGTCCGGCGGGCCACTTGGGGAGTGATGAAAGGGGGATGGGCAGGAAGGTGCAAATCCACACTCGGGTGCTCAGGAGCAAACGGGCAGTGGGGGGCACGCACACACTCCAGGGAGGGGAATCAGACGCCTGGCCAGGCGAGCCCAGGTGTCCCGAGGGCAGTGGGCCTACCTGTGGTGGCGATGCAGTCAAAGCCCACGAAGGCGTAGAAGCAGGTGGCTGCCCCCGACAGCACGCCGGAGAACCCGAAGGGCATGAACCCACCGACACCGGGTTTCCCTTCCTTTGTGCCACTGAAAGACAGCGCCGCCGTCAGGGTCACAGCCCCCCACTTCCTGGTCCCAAAGAGGAGCCACCCCGAGGCCCAGCTGGGCCCAGCCCTGCAGCGTCCCCCAGCTGGCAGGACAGCGGCCCCGGGGCTGCAGGCAGACGTAACTCCAGGACCCCACCGGTGACCGAGGGGCCGGGAAACAAATGCCTCTCTGGCCAGAGGCCAGCGCGGGTCATCACTGCAGGGACACAAAACGCGAGGATGGCTAGTGACAGGAAATCCCATCAGCTGGCAGAAACAGTCTCTTCAAAACAGTCTGAATGCCCTGTTTCATGCATCAAACTGGGACGACCCTGAGGAATGGGATGGGGAGGGAGGTTCAGGGTGTACACATGTACACCTGTGGCTGATTCATGTCAATGTATGGCAAAAACCACTACAGTACTGTAAGGTAATTAGCCTCCAAATTAAATAAATTAATTAATTTAAAAAAAAATAGTAAGAAGACTAAATCTAGACAGACAACCAGGAGACAGGAGGCGCCATCTCCGCTCAATTCTTCACTGGCTCACAGTGAGCAGTGAGGAAGCCTGTGAAGCTTTCCAAGTCGACTGGGTTACTTCAAAGTGTATTTCAAATTGGCCCTACTCGGCCCTGAATGAACGGGCACTGATAAATTTGGCATGAAAAGGACTCAGGAATGCTGGGGAGTGACTTATTAAAAGCTCTCAATTCTCTGTAGTCGCGTTTCGTCCCCAGAAGGAAGGCTCTTTCTTTTTGAACTGCTAACCACATGATGTTAGAGCTAGTTTCGTGGGTTCATTTCCTGTCTGTGTTCCAGTTAGTGAACCAGCTGCTGATCAGCGCCTTCCCACGGAGCAGGCCATCGGAAGACACGCCGGGCACCCGGGCCTTAATCAGAGGTCAACCCGACATGTGATCAGTCAGCTTTCCGGCCCCTCTTGCAGCTGGACGTGGCCCCCTACTGGATTGTGGCCAGGGGAATGTGGGCAGAAGGGACATGTCTTCCAGATCTGAGCGCACAGTCCTCGTACTCCAGCCCCTGGTGGGAGAGCTGGGTTGTGCCTGTGCCCACCCACAGCCCAGCTCTGACCACACCATGTCCTTGTGGATGATCCGGCCCCTGAAAGCCTGCATGTGTCCATGCTGGCCAGCCACCCCCAGCTGATCATTCCTGGAGCTGAGATATCTGCATTTTAGGAGGATCTCTTCAAAGCACCAATTTAACCTTTAGCCATAATTAAAACACAATTGTAAACAAAGTCAGAACTCCCTGTTCTCCCTTCTGAGACCCTAACATGTACCAAAAAATCTGACCAAAAAAAAAAAAAAAAAGGAAGGTCAGAAAGATCCATTCCAATGTTTGGCTTCTGTTTCCCGAAACAAGGTGAGCTTGTTGGTAAGGGTGTGCCCAGAGGCCTGCAAAGGCACAGAGTGGAGAGCCGGCCGGTCACCTGCCTCCAGCCCTCGGCATCCTGAGCCCGATATGGAAGGACGCTAAGGCCATGGCGTCTCAGGGCTGACGCGGCCCACGTGGAGTGGGAGTGAAAGAGGTTGTCATCATCGCGTTGTGATAACCTCAGTTGTTCTGAGAAACTACTCTGAAGAATGTCTGAGATAAAAAGTTCCACTGACTTCTTTGTTCAAGGTGATCAGATAGGAAGGCATTTCAAAAGAAAGCGGCATCTGCGTGGTACCGCAGAGGAAAATCTTTTCCGAAAAGGAAATTCAGAGTTCGATCATCAAACAGGATACAGCGAAACGGACTGCTGAGTGAGCCCGACCACGGTCCTCACCGAGGCAGGGGTTTGGAATCAGCATCCAGAGATGCCGCCATTCCCCCAGCATCTTCCTGTGTCGTACAACCTCAGTCAAATACAAGGCAAGAAAACACAAATTTCAGACAAAGGAAACACCCTCAGCTATCTGACTGCAAAAAAAAAAAAAAAAAAACCAGTTCAGTAATGACAAAATATCCTAGCTCACATTACATTTTTTCACAAAGACTGTACTGCACTGTGCTGTGGTGGCCAAGGACCGCCCTAGCCGCACCCCTCCCAGGCGCCCAGAGTCAGGGGGACACCCACTTGTTCAGGCAGAGGTGACCCGACGTGTTCCGGAAGTCCTCCTCCGTGAGCTGCCAGTTTTTAATTGATCCTTTCACAAACCCCGACACCATGATGAAGCCCAGCACCAGGACATTGACACACGTGAATATTTTGTTGACCATGGCGGACTCTTTCACACCGAGAGTTAAAAGTCCTGCAAAAGGGCATAAACAGAAACTACCTCAGTGCTGACCTCGGGCCAGCAAGTCCCTCTGGGGGTGGGGGTGGGGACGAGAAGGTGACGTTAAAAGAATGTGAGCAGCGTCAAACCTCCGAAGAGGAACGAGGCTGCAGTGACTCTCATCCTAGAGGCAGGGATCAAAACAACCCAAGTCCGCAGGGTGTTGACCAAAGCCAGCAGGGCTGGACATCCAGCCACCTCGTGGAATTGAGACAACAAGCAAGAGCACCCCGGGGACAGACAGGCTGGGCACATCTGAGCCAGTGGCTGCCCTCAATAGCAGAGCCCTCCCTGGGATGAAGGGAGCCTCTCGCTGAACCTCAATCACTGAGAACCACCCAGTGGCTGGGAGTTCATTTCCTCCAAGGGGACACTCTGCTCAGTTTCTTGAGAGAAAAAGAGAGTTCTCCAGACATGGAATCATTCAGATGCTCTGTGGGGTGTTAGCAGTGTCCACAGTGACGACCACCTGAGGGTCCTGCCATGGAGTCCCCCTCCTGGGACTCAGCGCACGTAGAACGTCTGAGCCAGACCAGCTCTACCTCGAAAACTCGATATAAAAAAAATACTGGGTGAAAAAAGCACGAGTGACACTACGCAAGCTGCAGGTCAGCCTTGGGGAACACAGAACACACTTCTGTGGAGAAGCTTCAGCCAGGCAAGGGAAGAGTCAGGGAAGGTGCCCAGTGACACAGGACATAAGACTGGACGTCTCTTACACGTTTTAACATAAAAGATGCTCTACGTGATAGACTGATTTCTGAAATACAGACATTACAAGGGCATGGAGCAATTCAGGGAACACTTCACACTCCGCTGTGTTTGTTCTTCAGCCTCCCTCCCTCTTGTCCTTATGAAAATCTCACTCCTGCAGACTTAATTTCTAATCCGTGTTCCTGTCAGCTGGACCAGACATACCGCTGAGACTGGCCCTGTCCAGAACGATCTCAATTATGTGGTGTGTAAAATAAGGCATGGATGTTTTTAAAACCCATCCAAAATCTTCTAACCTCAAAAGAGAATTTATCTGCATATCTACTTAATGTGCATATTAACAAAACTCCCAACTTGGTGGCTGAGACTAAGGTCAATGTCACTAAGAAGACTAAGGCAGCTATCAGCTGTGTTCAAGCCCTGTCTGCAATTTAAAAGTCCAGTACCAGAAACTCTGTGGGGAAACTTCATTATTTAAGGGGGTGTTTTGCTGGCTGATTGGATGCAAACCACCCAAGCCATCTCCAACCCCAAGGTTCAGTGACCATTGGGCCTGGTTCCTCCATGTTGTCCTAGCTGATGAAGGCCAACTCTCCTTCCTAAATGGTCATCCACTGAGTCAGAAGAACTCGTATTCCTGGGTCACCTGCACACAAAGCCCGCAGCCCTAATGAAATCCTACTCCACAAACACTTACGCAAACACCTGAGAGTCTCATTTTAATTAAACAGCGCACCACTCGACCTATTCAATAGGCCAACCCTATGTGAATCTCTGAGAAGCCATTTTGACAAAAAAAAAAAAAGATGTCTGCATCAGTTAAAGAAGACAAGAATATGGGGGGATGGGAGAAGGAGAAAAGGAAAGAGCCTGAGCCTCACCCCGGACTCGCGGTTCCCCTCCCAATGCACCCAACGTGTGGCCGTACCTGTGAGAATGAGGATGATGATCACGGCAAATATGTCTGGGTTCTCGGCCAGCACCCCGGGCGCGTGCAGGGCCATGTGCGTCCGTGAGAACTCCACAATGGGCTTCCCAATCAGCTCGTCAAACGTTGCGCTCCAGGCCCGCGCTACGCTCGAGGTACCTGCCGAGAAACACACCATCAGACGGAAGAGAAGGCAACAGTCAACACAGTACCTGTTGTCTAGCCTGATATCTGCACACCCGCAGGGGCTCACAGCTCTTGGATGCTGGGGAGCAGGGGACCCCGCAGCAGCCACCACACCTCAGGATGTGCTGACTCAGACAGGAGGACTGGTCGGAGTCTGCAGAGAAGCCAGATGTAGGGCCTGGGACCAGATGCATTCTCCATCACAACCAACACAAACGTGTGTGTATGTGTGAGTGTGTGTGCGTGTGTGTACCATGTGTTTTGAACCTATGTGTAGCTGAATCATAGTAAAATTTAACAAAATAACACCATCCTGGCCACCAAGAGGCACTCTGACAGTACTGAACTCTACCTATTTTATTTCACTGTAACAAGAAATCCTGGGGACAGACCATTCAGGGGACCTCATGACCGCACCTAGGCTGCAGTAGACAGTGGGGGCCACATTCCTCCCCGAAGACCCTCAGCAGCAGAGCTGACAGGGCCTGCCTCCCGGAGGGGGCTGGGGGGCCAAGGACAGCGGCTCAGGGCTGGCCATCCCCCCAGCAGCCAAGTGGCTGGCTCACCCCCCCCAACCCCCCGCCCCTGCCAGAGTCAGCCACCTCTACCACTGTGCCAGGCCTGGGGCCCCGAGGCTCTGACCGCACAGAACATCCACAGGTGTGGAGTCCAGCACCCCCACCCCCACCCCAAAGGCCAAGAGCACCCAACTGTTCTTTCAATCTGAGTAACACCTGTCACTGCTTTTCCAGCAATGCTTCCCAGGAAATGCTGCTAAAGTTCCAGTCACCACAAAAGGCGTCTTCCTTTATTTTTAAAGGGTGCCTTGCTGGTGACTGTCACCTGCTGGTTTAGGAACAGCAGGAGCTTCACGCTCACCGTTCTGTTTTATCTGCAGGCAAGCTCTCTGGAAACGTAAAAGCCCTTTTAAAGTAGCCACATTCCCACTGAGAGGCTGGGCTGTCAGACTGGGTAATTTCTAATTTCCTCTTTGTGCTTTTCTGCATTTCTTAAATTTTTCTGTATCAGTGATGTATTTACTTGAGTAATCAGGAAAAAGACTGAAAGACATGAGGTCCTTTATTTCACTAGCTACAAACGTCCTGATTCTGCGTCTCTTTGTGGTAACAGGACTGGCCTCTTGGGGGCTGGGCTTGTCCCCACTAGGGTCCCATGTGCTTGATCTTTAAGAGCCAGGGCAGTGGTGCCCACAGCAGGCCTCCACCTTGCCCTAAAGGAAAAGGGAAAAGGCGGGAGATGCCGGCCTGGGATGGGGAGCCAGACCCCTGGGGTCTGGGGAGCCAGGCTGGGGCAGGAACACCAGGAGGGAGGCGGGGCCGGGCCCTGGCGCAGAGACCTACCGATGATGTAGGACAGGATGAGGTTCCAGCCGGTGATGAAGGCCCAGAGCTCACCCACAGTGACATAGCTGTAGAGGTAGGCCGAGCCCGTCTTAGGGACGCGTGCGCCAAACTCGCCGTAGCAGAGGCCGGCCAGCACGGAGGCCAGGGCAGCGATGAGGAAGGAGATGACGATGGCGGGGCCAGCGTCCTCCCGCGCTACGGCCCCGGCCAGCACGTACACGCCGGCCCCCAGCGTGCTGCCCACGCCCAGCGCCACCAGGTCGAACGTGTTCAGGCATCGCGACAGCCGGCTCTCCTCACGGCTGCAGTCCACCACCTTCCTCCGAAGCATCTGCTGCCCGACGCCCATCAGTGCGGCGCACCCCATCCCGCCGCTTCTGGTCTGCTGAGGGGAGGACAGAGGCGGGAGCTTCGTTAGCACTCTGGTCTCACCCAGGGACCCCTTCACCGCAGCAGGTGGGCCACGTGATCCGTACTGTCACTGGCCGCTAAGGCCTCACCTCTCACGATCCCACCACCCGCGGCCAGAACACCCACCCACGGCTTCCCGGCCTCAGGCCTGACCAGCGGGAGAAACACCCAGGGGCCAACACACCCGCTGATGGGACTCCGGTCTCTTGAGCCCCCACACTAATTTCAGTTCCCAATCGAGAGCCTTCTATGGGCAGAAATAGCAGGAAAAACGCAATGAAGCCCATTGTTCCTGAGTCGTACAATTCACCAGGAAAATTAAAGCTGCTATTCTAAGGGTATGGGCTTCCCGGGTGGCTCAGCGGTAGAGAATCCGCCCGCCAATGCAGGAGACAAAGTCTGATCCCTGGGTCAGGAAGAAACCCTGGACAAGGAAATGGCAACCCACTCCAGTATTCTTGCCTGGAGAATCCCAGGGAAAGAAGAGCCTGGCAGGCTACAAGTTCATGGGGTTGCAAAGACTGAGCGACTAAACAGCAACATTCCAAGTGTGCTGTTGTGGAAGGCAAACCAAACTAAATATGAATTTAACTATCAGAGCCCAGAGGCCTTCAATGGCAGTGACAACACTTTCCAGACCTTCCCGGGGCCAAGCAGGAGCCAGGCTGTCTCCAGTTTAACAAAGAGTGTGCCCAGAGCAGAGAAGCACTAAACTGTCATGAGTTAGGCCGCGTGTAACTGTCGCCACTTTGGGAAGCACTTTTCCTTTGCACCATGCTGGCAGAGTGCTATGTGATACAGTCCAGACAGTGCACACGGGATCCAGTCATCGACCTTCACAGCCTTATCACTCCCTGGGGCCCAGGATGCCGCCCACCTCCTGAACCGCATCCCTGGTCAGCATCCTCCGGGAGGCGCCGGCCAATCACAGGAGAATTCGTCCCAAGGGGGCGGGGCCTGCCTGGAGCCCCAAGGAGCGGGAACTAGAGCCCCTATCCTTCCAAAGAGGACAGTGTGGGAAGGGGGAAACCTGAAAGAACATCACCCCGGACAGGCGGCCAAGGTTGACATCAGTAAGTGGCAGGTTATAGTTGAGCGTATGATGTGATGAGAAAGGCCTTTACCTCGGAGAGCTTCCTCCCCAAAGCCATAACCCCAGGCTAATCCTGAGAAACGTATCAGACAAATGACAAAAGAGGAACCTCAATGAAACACCTGCGTTTCGCTCCTCGTGTGTGCATGAGTGTTCCTTCTTTCAGTTGTGCCCGATCCTCGGGTGTCATCAAGAACAAGAGAAGTCTGCAAGCTGGTGCGAGCAGGAGGAGCCTCGGGAGACAGGACACTAGCCTAGAGGACGGGATGAGGCCCCGGGATGGGAGGAGGACAGCAGGGAGGACTCAGGAAGTCTGAACAAAGCACAGACTTCAGCTGTATCCACACTGGGCGGTTGGCCATAGCCGAAATATCACACTAGTGTTAAGATGCTAATCTCAGAGGAAACAGTGTGGGCACACAGGAACTACCCTCACGGCTTTCCTGCGAACCTAAACGTGTGCAGAGATAAGCTATCACCGTGACTGAGCCACTAAAAGTTCACCTTGATGACCAATTGGTATTGACTGATCTACCTAACTTTGCTGCAGTTAAGTGACTGGAAAGCGCGATCATCTAAGTGGAGACAGCAGATCTGGCAGAGTCCGTACCTAACCACCTGGAACCCCGGACTGCCTGCCCACACCCTTGTGGGCTGGTCCCCTGCCCGGCCTCAGGCCAGGCCCCCTGCGAGTCACAGAGGGACGGGTGGAGGGTCCTCTCCGTATTTTATCTGATGGGCCAAGAGAAGAGAGAAAAACAGTTTCTCAAAAGTTTGCAGCTAGAATGGGGAATAACCTCCTCCGGTCGGAAATCCTTCTTGTAAAGATGAGGAAAAATAACGCAGAGAGCCAAGAGTCAAACGGGGTCACAAGCTCGGAAGGTGCAGGGGGGGCAGCTCCATATCTGGGTATGGTGTTGGTGGGGGGGCGGGTAGGAAATGATATCACCCTCGGTGAGGGGGGCGGAAGTGGGAGGAAGTGAGGGAAGATGACCTTATTAGTGGAACACCAGTGAAGCAGGAAAGTCTGGGGTCCGAGAAGAGCCGGGAGGGCAGGGACGGAACAGGAGACACGACAGAGGACGCGGGTACCCGGGATGCTTGCGGCCACTCGCTGGCCCAGTGCCGGCGCTCGGTTGGGAGGCCCAGCCCTGAGGGGTCCCGGCGAGGCAGCCGGGCTGGGGGCGCAGATGCTGAGGACCCGCCAGGCACCAGCGCTGTCCGGGAAGCCGGGGTGCGAGTCCTCCTGGTCCTGCCTTCTCCTTTCTTCCTTCCAGGATTTCCCTGAATTCATTCAAGCCAGACTGTGAACCACAACAAAGCCTATAATAAACCACTGCTTGGATAACAGATTAAAAGGGAAGATGCGCCATTTCAACACCACCCTCAGCAGAAGCGCTGTGCCAGGGACGGTGGGAAAGGTGGTGAATAATTTCGCAGCATCATCTCGGGGAAAACCCAGAAGGGAAGTGGAGCCTGAGAGCACCTGACAACCCGCCCTGCTTCTAACATGATTGCTAAATGGGACAGACATTTGGAGAGAAGAGTCACCCACTCCCGCCCTCTCCTCAGTTCAGTTCAGTTCAGTGGCTCAGTTGTGTCCGACTCTTTGCGACCCCATGGACTGCAGCACGCCAGGCCTCCCTGTCCCTCACCAACTCCTGGAGCTTGCTCAAACTCACATCCACTGAGTCGGTGATGCCATCTAACCATCTCATCTTCTGTCATCCCCTTCTCCTCCTGCCTTCAATCTTTCCCAGTATCAAGGTCTTTTCAAATGAGTCAGTTCTTCGAATCAGGTGGTCAAAGTATTGGAGTTTCAGCTTCAGCATCAGTCCTTCCAATGAAAATTCAGGACTGATTTCCTTTAGGATCAACTGGTTGGATCTCCTTGCAGTCCAAAGGACTCTCAAGAGTCTTCTCCAACACCACAGTTCAAAAGCATCAATACTTCATTGCTCAGCTTTCTTTATAGTCCAGCTCTCACATCCATACATGACTACTGGAAAAACTATAGCTTTGACTAAATGAACTTTTGTTGGCAAAGTTATGTCTCTGCTTTTTAATATGCTGTCTAGGCTGGTCATAACTTTTCTTCCAAGGAGCAAGTGTCTTTTAATTTCATGACCACAGTCACCATCTGCAGTGATTTTGGAGCCCCCAAAAATAAAGTCTCTCACTGCTTCTGTTTCCTCATCTTTTTGCCATGAAGTGATAGGACCAGATGCCATGATCTTCGTTTTCTGAATGTTGAGTTTTAAGCCAACTTTTTCACTCTCCTCTTTCACTTTCATCAAGAGGCTCTTTAGTTCTTCTTTGCTTTCTGCCATAACGGTGGTGTCATCTGCATATCTGAGGTTATTGATATTTCTCCCGGCAATCTTGATTCCAGCTTGTGCTTCCTCCAGCCCAGTGTTTCTCATGATGTACTCTGCATATAAGTTAAATAAGCAGGGTGACAATATATAGCCTTGATGTACTCCTTTCCCTCTTTGGAACCAGTTTGTTGTTCCATGTCCAGTTCTAACTGTTGCTTCTTGACCTGCATACAGACTTCTCAAGAGACAGGTCAGGTGGTCTGGTACTCCCATCTCTTTAAGAATTTTCTCCTAGATGCAGTTTTTAGTTCATACCAAATGGATTCTCTCCTCAAAATGATAAAAGCCAAGTGCAAAGCAAAGACAGTACAATTGAACAGCATGGTCTTTCCTTGGCTTCCCAGAGTAAAGTGACCCAGGAGATTAGAGAGAGCACCACTTTTCTCTGAAAGACCAGACATTCTATCCTGGGCTCTGGAAAGGGCTGGTCCACAGTCCACATGCCTTTCTCACAGGGGCTGCTGTCTGGGGAAGAAGCCAGAGCTGCCAAAGGGACTGTGCTGGGACACCTGGCGAGGGGCATGCCGGGGGACACCTTCTGAGAGCCCACTGACCTCACTGTAGGCCGAAATAAGCCCCCTGGACACTGCAGCTGCAGTGAAGATGCCACACGCCCCTGGTTATCCCCTCTCCATGAACCCACTTAACCAACCCTGGGGACCCAGCACCATCTTTGAAGTAAAGGGGCCGGGGCACTGAGTTCTGTAAATTCGGACCCAGACACTGGACAGCAAACACATGTGAAAGGGACGTTTTGGTTGAGACTCCCTGGACATGGCTGACTTCTTGGAAGTGGGGAGACAGTAGCCACTGTTTCTCAGGAAGACTCCTGGGCCGGAGGGAAGTGCTCGGGTGCAGTGAATAGGAACACAGGAGGGCTCGCTGTTTTCTCCTGGGCTGCCTCTCCAGCATGCCCTCTTTGTCTGGGGAAAGGGCAAACCCAGCCCCCTGGAAACCACTGGGGCAGGAACGCAACCAGTCGCCGCCGAACCCCAGGGCTGAGAGTGCAGACGGCACGAGTGGCGTGACCAATTCTACTTCCCAAGGCGGGAGCGATCGGGATGCTCACGAACCTCACCCCGGGTTTGTGTTAAAGTAACGTCCTTTCTTTCTCCTGGGCAGTAACAGAAAAATCGTGTTCTCCGGGCAGCATCGTCTGTCGGTATTGTGCACACGTTACTCCACAACTCACGTTCATGCCTGGACTCCTGAGCTGCTCATTCAGCCAACAGCTGAAAATAAATGAAACTTCTCCATGTAAAACCAATCTAAGCCCGCCAGCCTCACCAGTGTCAGGTTCAGACAGACTTCTTGCAGTCAGGATTTACGCAGAAAGTCCCCAGTATGCATTGAAAGCGTTATCTGGAAATTATGTTATCTGTCTCCCAGGGAGAAATTTCTGCAACAGTCAAGAGCTACACTTTCATTCCAGTTTTTGACAGGAATCCTGTAACAGCAAGAGCTTTGGCTCTCTCTCACACCCGACTCACGCAATATGAAAGAATGTTCTCTTAGAAAAGCAAAGGAAATATGTCCCTTTCCCACAGAATTTCTAACTCCAAGTTTGAGTCCAGTGATCACTATATAACAGTCAGAGCAAGATGGCCCAATGGGTCCAGACTGCTGAGATAAAGACTTTAGGATGCAGTGTTGAAGGTGTCTGACAAAGGCAGGCAGGTGTGAACTGTATGATTTTTTTTTCACACAAATTTAATGACAGTCCCATCACCAAAAAAGAAGAGCTTAATGGCTTCATGGAGGAAGGGGAAGAGGTCACAGACAGAGGCTGTGATAGCCATTAAGTTCATAAATTCTTTGGAGAAAGTCTTAACATTGACATTTTATTCTTCATACATCTGCTTTTTTTTTTTTAAGTGGTCATTACATTTGGGAGTGGTCCCAAGCAGGGGAGTCATGTAGAGTAAACCCTGTCATTCCAGAAGGAGACAGACGTGCTGAGGTCCACAAAGGACAATGACCAGGGATGGGCAGTCCCCAGGTCCCCTCCAGCCGTGTGGGGCAGGGCTGCCCAGGAGTCCTGAAGGCTCTGGAATGCCTGCAGCTTTAATGAGGAAGGGAGCAGAGGTGAAGCCATCTCAACTAGACGTGGCCCAAAATGAGAGCATTCCAGGTCACGGGCCATGGTGGAGGAGGAGAGATGCATGCAAGGAATGCAATCTGTGTTGAAGGAAGTTGTTCTCCAAGCCAGATACACTTCCCCCAGGTGTCAGGAGGCCCAGATGCAAGAACTTTTAAGTTTAAAAAAAAAAAAAAAAACGAGGATGGAGGGGACTAGTTGACACAGATGAAGACCCCAACACGTGGGCGTGTGGAAGGCAGTTAAGGAAACAACAGGACTGAACCTAGCGCACAGCGGGGCAAGAGGGAGGCGAGGGGAGGAGGGGACCACAGGGCGGTGAAGGTTTTTGCGGTGGCTGGGGGGCCAGCCACACCCCCATGTCCTTGCTGGGCAGCGGGAGCCTGTCCACCTCCCATGAGATGTGACCTCAGGACTCAGACTCTCTTGAAGTCTCCCAGGACCTACACTCATCTGACCCCAGGCAGCGATGGATAAGCTGAGGGCAGAATGGAACTCCTCCTGAATTCAGGGATCTCACTCCTGGTATCATGCCCTGGGCTGACACAGCCAGGCTTAGGGAAAAGCAGAAACGCAGTCCCAGCTGAAGAGGCAGAGTCGGGGCCAGTAACTTGGTGGAGGGCATGCAGCCAACAAAAGATGGAAGTCGGGGCTCAAACCCACGCCTCACCGCCTGCAGAGCCTGCGCTGTCCTCTGAGTCAGGATCCCTGGGGCCCCGGGGGTGCGGAGGGGGCAGGGAGAGGCTGGGCAGCTAACTGGCAGTGGGCGGGAGGGTGGTGGTGATGCAAGCCCCCATCTCAGGGCTAAGCGTCCACACGTCCCACCAGCAGGGCTGCATCTAATCACCTCTGCCCCCAGCACCTACGAGGCCCACGAGCAGAACTTACGGGACCAGAACACGCACAGGGCCCATAGCTCACACTCAGTACAATCACCGACTTAATTTCAGGAAACTTAACAGGACACTGGCTGGACGTCTGTCATTCATCTTAGGCAACATCTTCACCATTGCCTTCAACGACTTACGAGGGTCTGTCCATAAAAGGAGATCTCATTTGCTGAATATTCAAAGGTTCAAGTCACCAAAAGTCATTCTCTAAATGAATATGCATGTAAGAAGACGCTATTTGTGTTAAAATTCAGCCCAAGCAACAAGGAGTTGCCTATGAGGCCTTGAAAGTTTTCCAACAGTTCCTTCTGTCGTGGGAGGTGCTCCACTGTGGGGACAGCTGGCGTCCCTGTCATCTCTGCCCAGGGTTCCTTGGGTTAAACTAGTGCATGTCTCTGGGGCCTCAGTTTCCACATCTGAAAAACAGGGTGGCTCTCTGGTCCTGCCTTGACAGACAATGCACAAGGAGTATGCTAAGACAGCTTCCCTGGTGGCTTGGTAAAGAATCTGCCTGCAATGTAGGAGATACGGGTTCCATTCCTGGGTCAGGAAGATCCCCTGGAGGAGGGCATGGCAACCCACTCCAGTATCCTGGCCCAGAGAATCCCATGGACAGAGGAGCCTGGCGGGATACAGTCCATGGGGTCACAAAGAGTCAGACACAACTAAGCATACACAGGCAGGCATGCTAAGAAGCAAGTTCTTCCCAGGGAGAGTCAGCACTGGTTCTTTCTTCTAAGTCTCAGCACCTGCCCATCACCTCTCCCTCACAGAAGCAAGGCAGACAGTCTCTGGTAGCTTGGGGTCCCCATCACACGGCGGTCATGAACTGACGCCTGGCCTGACAGTCAACGTTGCCGGCTTACCCACACCCAAGCTTGTCCGCAGCGTTTGCCCAGATCCAAGAGAGACAGCAGACAAGAAGCCAGTGGACAACCCAGTAAGTGCATCCTCACAAAAATCAGATAAAATCTAGGAACGCTTCCTCCTGTAGCCAGCAGGATGTGACTAAGAGTCTTTTCAACTCCGGACAGTGTTTCCATCACCAGGGAAGCCGTGCTTTATCAAGATACATGCCCCAGTTCTGTGTGGAAATGCATTACAACAGAAACCTGTGTTTCATGAGGGGCTCAGAGCTCCTCCAACACGTGCCTTAGTGCTTCTCACTTCTCTGGGGTGGAAAGAAGCGAACATGCTCCACCTGGTTCACTGAAGCCGGTGATGGACAAACTCTGTGGGCAGGCCCGGGGGCGGGGGATGGGCCCCCCCTCAGGGAAGGATCATGAGCCAGAGCCTAGCTGGGGTCTGGTCCTGGGTGGGGTGTGGGGTGCAGGGGGGCTGGTGAGGGGGCTTTGTAAAGTTGTGTGTGTGTGAACTGCAGACACTTCATCTGGCTCTCCAACCTCAAATGGAAATGTCTTAAATAAAGTTCCCCCAGGATCAAAATTCAGACTTACTGGCAGAACACTGCTTCTTTAGTTCTCCAGGCTCTAAGGCGTCCTGAAAAGCATATTAGAGATTTCAGAGGCTCCTTCTCCAAACATCCTCTTTCACCAAGCGCCAGGATGGCCAGTCCCCGGAACCAAGCAAGGGGGAGACTCCTGCCCAGCAGATCTGACCTCACTGCTCGGTCACAGACCATTATTTTCCCATTTACTCAGTTACTCACTTAGCAAACTCTCACAGACTCACCTACTTACCCGTAAGCCCGGGGCCACTGTAATCCTCAAATACCCGTCACTTCCTCCCTTCCCCCAGTCTTCCACTGCCACAAGCTACTCTGAAAACTCAGAATTTCTAGAAAATGCACTGGCTCAAAAGTAAAGTAGCTGTGAGAAGTCAGGGACAGGTTCCCCAAACCGACCTGGAGAAGAGACTCTCTTGGGAGCCGCGGTCCACCTGAAACCAACATGACACACCAGCTCCTCACCACACACACACACCTGGGTTCACTTTGTCCTCCCCAGAGACGAGCAGAGTCACAGGCCTCCCTCCTCTCCCAGGAGGACGAGTGGACCCCCAGCCACAGTCACCTCACTTTAAGTAGGGAGCCAGGATTTGAACCCACGTCCTCTGATTCCAGGAGCCCTATTCCACGGCAGGTGCCATAGCGACACGACTTTGACCAAACGTACTCTTCTTCCCGCCTGACAACGCTCAACTTTGTCCCCTATCTGAAACCCTACAAATAAGGGAGTCACATGGGATAAGACAACCTCTTTCTGAATGTCACTACTCCTGTCAAGTCCAGTCAATGAGTTATTCACACGGTGAAGTGGATCTGCGTCACCCGCCCACTTCCCGCAGCCGCTGGCCAGGAGCCACTGGCTTTGAGGCAACAGGCGCTTTCTCTGGGTCTGAGGACAAGGAGGTAACTGGGGCAGCAGGGCCTAGCAGGGGCCTCGGGGGAGAGTTCTGGAAAGTAGACAGAGGGCAGGGGCTTGGAGAATCATACGGAGGAAGAGCTCCCAAAGAGACAGATCAAATATTGCGCTGGGAGGGTGCATGTCTCTGAAAAAGTGGGAGGACAGTGTCAAAAGAGCCTGGCAGCAGCCCTTGAAAACAACAGGAACACACATGAGTGTGCGTGTATACTCAGACTGGTTGAAAATAACAGCAACACACAGGAGTGTGTGTGAATACTCAGACTGGCTGAAAACAACAGGAACACACAGGAGTGTGAGTGTATACTCAGACTGGTTGAAAAGAACAGGAACACACAGGAATGTGAGTGAATACTCAGACTGGCAGAAAATAACAGGAACACACAGGAGTGTGAGTGTATATTCAGACTGGCAGAAAATAACAGGAACACACGTGTGTGTGTATACTCAGACTGGTAGAAAACTAACAGTAACACACACAAGTGTGAGTGTATACTTAGACTGCTCTGGAAGGAGAATGGAGGCAGTGTCTCTGGACAGATTACTGGCATTTTCGCCAGCATTTTAACATTCTTTCAATGACTGCTTACTGCTTCTGAACTGAGGGGAAGGAAATCTCTTCTAAAGAGTCCGCCTGGGAGGTACCTGGGTATGTAGAGTTTCATTACGTTTTCTCTCTGCATACGTGCACATTGAGAAATTCCCAAAAGTAAGAGAGAGGATTTCCTGTCAGGCTGACCCAGAAAACAACAAGGAAACTCCTCTGGAGACCTGCACCCCCAGGGCAGCCCCTTGATGCTCAGACATGGCTATGTACAAAGTCTCTTATCCATGATTAGGTTGAGCCATATGAAACTGTCAATTTTCAGCCAATTTTTTTTTTAACTAGAAAAACAGCCAAGAGTAAACGATTTGTAATAAGCAGTAGTGGACTATGTCCCTAGACATTTCTCTGGGCCTAAATTGTACCATTTGGGGACTTTGCCTGAAATTATAGAAGCCAACGTGCGTTCCAAAGAAGAGGTTTAAGGAAAACAAAGAACAAAGCGGTTTGTAGGTTATTCAAAAGCTTGGAGAGAGAAACCAGCAGACATGTGTCTGTGCCATCCGTGGTGCAGGACATATGTGAAATTTCAGTTTCACCCTCCCCACTTTTTGGCAGGTCATACGCTCACCTGCCCGAGAGACAAAGTTTAGGCCCACCAGGCTGAACAGGTGCGGCTGGGCTGGGCTGCGGGGAGCAGGGCAGGCCAGGAGAGCTGCGGGTGGGCGTCTGAGGGATGCGCACTCGAGATGTAAACCTTTTATGTAAAGAAAGGGCTGAGGGCACCAACCACATACCACTGCGAGGATTAATCAGGTCTCATTGGGCAGGACAGACACGAGGGGAGACGGTCCCAGGCTGCCACCTGCCTTCTTTATTTGGGAGTGAATCGATGCACTAGCCTTCGAGCAGGGCATTTTGATCCAGCTGACAGAGTGCCTGTGTGCAAGCGGATACTCCGTCCTTTCCCGTGTTCCTGCATTTGCTCCATCCCTGTCCTCTCCTCTTGGAGCCCCTGGTTACCATGGGGATTACCTGCGCAGGGCTTCCTGTGCAGGGGCACCCCAGCAGGAAAGGCACGTTTCGTGACAGGTCGTGCTGGTGTGTGTGTGACCTGCTTTTCTGGTGGCCAAGACTTCAGACACTCGCCCCCAAGAGAAGAGCATTTAAAGTCTGAAGGAAACACCATGGCCCCCTTCCTGGATCCACACCCCACCTGTCTGCAGGCCGACCCCAAGCACCTGTTTGTACACTTTCCCAGCATGGGGATTCCTGTTACATCACACACGTGGGGTACACATCCAGCAGGCAGTAACAGAATTGTCTCCCTCACAGAGAACACGCCGCCGTGGACCTGAAGTCACTCCGCAGCTTCGGGAGCAAGCGGCCAGGTGCATGAGGGCCTGTGGACACAGTAACGCAGGACCAACGATCAAGGGCCAGGAGAAAATGCACTGGAGGATCACAGTGAAGCCTGAGATGGACTAAGTGGCCAAGAGTGTGGACACGAGGCCAGGGCTGGCCTGCGGCACTGAGTGTGAAGGATGGACGGTGGTTATACCGGACGTCACAGGCAGAGCCCCCGGCTCTGCCGTGATGGAAGCTCCGGGGCCATGACCTTGAAGACAGGCTGTTCCTACAGAATGCCACTGGAACCTGACCCCAGGGGTCACCATAAGCCAGGGCTCACTGTCCAGCCTGCGGTTAACTGGGAAGTTCACACACACGGGGCTCACTCGGAGCATCCCCCTGCCCGCAGGGAGGAGCTGAGGAGCCCCGCCCCCTCCCTCAGGGGGCCTCCACGTGGCAAAGGTCATAGCTACGCACCCCCAAGTCCCCTGATGAAGGACTCAGCGAGGGCCGCTGATCCTGACTATGTGTGTCTTCTCAATGCGGCTCCACACTCAAAATTAAGAATATGAAGGGCCCAGAGGACTATAGGAGTATGTGTGTGCGTGGGCAACTGCAGTTCTTTTGCACACACACACACACACACACCCCTCTGAAAAACTGTGATGAATGAAACAGTCACAAAAGTGAAGCCTCCATACTCGGTGACCTGTTACTTATCATAAAATAACCTGAGCAATAACTGTCCAGCACTTGTACAGTAGGATCCTTTTCCCCCAACCTACATCCTACGCCAGATGCAAATATAAGCAACAGTTGAACTAGACCCACTCTCACTTTATTTATTTGGTTTTAATTTTTTGGCTGCACCACATGGCATGTGGGATCTTAGCTCCCCAACCAGGGATTGGACCCGGGCCTCCTGCAGTGGAAGCTCGGAGTCATAACCACTGGGCCACCTGGGGAGTCCCTGGACCCACTCTTATTTAAAGGGACATGGGGGACACGGAGATCCCTGGCCGGTCTTGGCCTTCCCTGCTCTCCACGCCTGTTCCTGTCTCCCCTTGCCCCCATCCCTGGACCCTGGGGCTCCAAGCTCCGGCCTGAAATACACTGACTGACAGGTGGTTACGGCACCCAGGAACAAGCTGTGGGAGAACTCTTGAGGAGAGTGAAAGGCCGAAGACCTCGAGGCAGGGGAGCCAGATGCGAAGACTGGGAGCAGGATGCAGACTGGAACAGGCCCTTGACCCTGAGACCACAACAGCTCCGAAGAGTCACAGGCAGACGAGGAACAGATGCATTGAGGCCATGGTGTTACAGCCGCCCATGGGGCCCAGTCCCTCCGAGAACTGCAGGCCATGCGGACAAAGCCCCGAGTGCGGGGACACCCGCTCCCCACCACGTGCCCTGGACCAAGGCCCTGCTGTCCCAGGACGTCAAGCAGTCAGGATGGAGCAGAAATGCACAAAGAAACTCAAAAGCCCACGAGAGTGAAAGACAAGCCTTTCCGGGTGAGACAGAAGAGCTGGCTGAGACAGGTCAGTGAGATGTTAAAAAAAGAAGGCTTAGGGCTTAGCTGTCAGTTAACTCAAAAAGCCGAGAGCTAACGAAAGGCCTAAATGAGTGACACCCCATTAGAGTAACACCCCAGCACCAAGAACAGACCCTCCTGCTGGACTGTACCTGGACTACGATGTGAGGACTGTCACCTCGTCACCCGGGGGTCCCTGGTCCTGGAGCGACGGCGTCTCAGGAGGCTCGAGAAGGGGCGGCTGGCTCCTAGGAGGCAAGGGAAGAGACCACGTTAGACTCCATCTGGGGGCCCAGAACCTCCAAGCCCGTGGCCAACGCAGGGAGGAAAGCTTCTGTTCAGCTCAGCATCAGAGGGCAGGCTAATGGTGGGGAGATGAGGTCTCAATGTAGATGAAGCAGCATTGGGGGGGCGGGGTGTGGAGGGGATGTGGGGAGGCACTGCTGAGGAGAGACCCAGAAACTGGACAAGACAGCCTCCAAACCAGGGGTCCCATCCCGCCACCGCTGCAAACGTGGGGTCACGTCTCAAGTAAGAACGACAGCAGAGCATCACCCAGACAGGCCACGTCCACATAGCAAGGGCACAGAGCCGCCCTGTGCATGCTCAGAGGCCCTGAGGGGCCAGCCGGGCAGCGAGTCCTCTCGGATGATAGCACTGAGACCCCCAGGTCAGCAGGGCCAGAGAGCCTCAGCTGCCTCCTCCAGGGAACTCAGGACTCCAATCTGTGACCGTCCACTCTCCTGTCCTCGCTGGGACCACGCACAGTGGCATGGCTCCAGTACCCTATTTGGCTGGCAGTAAGCATCCGCCAGCCCCACGGACTTCAGGGCAGGCCCCAGACTGCTCCGATGGGGGCAGGAAGACCCTCCTGGACGAGACACATAAAGTCCTCTGTCTTCCCAGCCGTAGGGTTTCTACTCTGCACGCATTCACGCCCTCACTCACTCAGGAGCGGGAGAGGTTTGGTTATCACACAACCTGAACACAATTCTATAGCCCAAGTGACCCCAGCGAGGATCAGCACTGAGCCAAACACGCACGTGAAGATGTTCACCAACAGCCCCAGTTTGTGACTGCAGTGCCGCAAAGATTCCAGCAGCTGGAATCAACTATTCCATCCCAACCAACACCTTTCGGCTGTTCATCCTACACTAAGATGCCATTCTTTGCCATTTCTCTTTTGCAGATGTTCAGACCTACAGAAAAGCTAGCATATTTACAATACTTTTCATCTACATTTACCAACACTGAACATTTTGCCACATTTGCTCTACCGTTATGTACATGAACAATTTTCTCCCGAACCACTTGAGCATGAGCTGCAGTAGCTACCATGACACTTGACTTCTAAGTATTCTGATAGCCCACAAGGATGACACCTACGTAACTCTTAACGCCGTTGTTACAGATAAGAAACCGAACATTCACTCAATAGCCTCTAAAACGCAGCCCATGATCAAATGTCCAAAACTGACAGTGTATTGCCAGCTGTCTATCATGTGCCAAGTACAGGGGCAGTGGGAGAAGCGAAGGTGCATGAGGCTCAGGTCACAGTCCAGGGCCGATGGACACACGGATCCTTCCTGGGGACTGATGCCCCCACGGGTCTCTATCTCGGCCCAAGAGAAAGCGGCAGCTCCACCTGGAGACCCCAGGAAAGGCTTCTGCCACAAGGGGATGCTGTTCAGAGGACGAGAGAGCAGGGACGGAACATAAAGACGGAGAGGCTAGACTACAACAGCCCGAACCATGCCGCCCAACCCCGATGTCCAGGTCCTACTTCCGGGAACGTGTGACTATAGCAGGCTACATGACAAGGAGGCTGCAGACAAACAGAGGAACCAGCCGACCTCCGGTGAGATGTTCTCGGGTGGGTCTGATGTAATCCTCAGGGTCCCTGAAGGAGGGGGGAGTCCCGGTCAGAGGGGTGGGATGGGAGAGGCTCTAGGGGTGCTGCAAGCCTCGAACTGTCCGGGGCCCAGACCCAAGGCAGGCAGGCAGCCTCGAGAAGCCAACAAAGGCAAGGCGCTGGATCCTCCCTAGAGCTCTAAGAAGGTACACATCCTCCCAACACCTGGCCTGGAGCCCAGTGACACCCATTTTGGACTTCTGACCCACAGAACTGAAAAACAGTAAATCTGTGTTGTTTTAAGCTTTTTTTTTTTTTTTTTAACGTATAGGCTTGAAACAAGGCTGGAATCTACCCAAGTGTTGGGGGCTGGGAACAAGTTACGAAGTCTGGCCACCAAGAGCCATCATCAGATCTGTATTTTAGGAGGAAAACCTTGGAATGAAAGGAACAGAATTGAGAAGGAAACAACTGACAATGTTTGGGGCCAATGACAAGATCTGAGCTATTCAAAAAAAACGTAGAATTGTGGAAAAGTTGTATCTGTCACCAAGGTCTCAGTCGACGGTTTCCCAAGACTTCAGAGTTTTCTGAGGACACTGGTGGTGATATTAACAAATGTGTTTTTAGATAAACATATACATATGATGGGCTTCCCTGATGGCTCAGACAGTAAAGAATCCATTTACAATGCAGGAGATCCAGGTTCGATCCCTGGAGACCCAGGGTTGGAAAGCTCCCCTGCAGAGGGAAATGGCAACCACTCCAGTATGCTGGCCTGGAGGATCCCAGGGACAGAAGAGCCTGGCTACAGTCCTTGGGGTTGAAAAGAGTCAGACACATACTGATCCATACCACCCACATAAGTAGAAGCTCGGTGGAGTTCTCCACAATCTTTAGGACTGCAGGGGGTTCTGAGATCACACAGTTTGAGAACCATTGCTTTAGGGCTGCCCTAAGGCGTGGACACAGCCAGGCTGACACAGGCCCCCCAGGAAAGCCACTCTCCAGCTTCCTCAGACAGGGTGAAGCAGCCTGACTGAGGACCTCACTGCTCGTGTCTCCCTGTCATAGCAGCAAAGCAGTTTAGGGATGCTCAACTTAAGCGCTAGAGTACATTAAACCAGGCTGAGCCCACCAGGCTGAGCCCACCAGGATTACTGAGACTGGCATGAACACTAAGTAAACTCATTAGTACTGCTTTTCCTTACTCCAAGAATGTACCAACTGATTTATTCTACTTCGGATTTGCTAAAAGCAGGGTAGTGAGAATGCTACAACCACCTCAAACCTAAAGAATTTTATTTCACTTATTTCCTCATAAATACAGCAGGCCGCATTCCAACACCGCCCTGGACGGGCTCCCAAGGGCACAGGTGTGGTCACGACACCAATGTCTGTGCAACAGGGGACACCCACACACTGATGGGAAATGTGTGTTTATGCAAAATCACCTGGAAACACCAGCGAACACATTTCCACTGAATAATTTATAGAGGAATCAGGCTTTCCCATTAGGCACATTGATAGGAACTACTAAACAGGTTTTTTCGCTTTGTCTTATTAAAAATAACGCCCAAGTTTTTTTTCTTGGTGTTGTTCAGTCACTAAGTCATGCCTGACTCTTTGCAACCCTGTGGACTGCAGCATGCCAGGCTGCCCTGTCCAGCTGAAGTAGCTGCTTTGCCTTTGAATGAGTCTGTGTTCTGTTCTTCAAGCCACAAGTGTCTTGAGTGTCAGACACAGTCCTGGAAACCAGGGACGCAGCAGTGAACTCATGAGATCAAAATTCCTGACTCTTTGGAGTTTATGTACATCTTATGATTGGGAACATCTTTGAAACATATGGATGGATGACATATCAACAGGAAGAACATGTTTCTGATTCACTAAAGCAATTTCATGAAATTATTAGAAATAAGGTGGCCCCAAGCCAGCGCTCCATCCCACCAGGTCAGATCCGAAGGTCATGGTAAGGAATGAAGCTACAGGAACACAGTTCAAGGCCTTGGGGGGGGTTCCGACAAGTCTTCTGACTCCAGCCAAGTACCACGGCCAGGAGCCCCAGGAACAGACAAGGACCTCCCGAGGGAATGTGCAGGGGACAGGATCCTGGAAGGAGAGCATCTTTTGTTTGAAACAGCAAATGTTAATTAAATTTTTCCTTCGGTGTGAAAAGTTTTGAAATTCCAGCATGAGATTTCTGTTTGTTAAAGGGAGTGTGGGCAAAGAGGCTGGTGAGCACTGAGAAGGAGTTAACATCCTTCCTGGTCCAGGAGAGAGGAGATGATGGACTCAAAGCCCGAGTGCCGGACAGAGGCCTCAGGGTCTCCAGAACCAGGGTAGGGGCCCTCCAGGCATCACCCAGGAACCAAAACTGTCCTCTGAGGCCCTCGCACTTTGTCCTTCCTTCCGTTAGGACCCTGTGGGACAGGCGCCGTGGGGGATGCATCCAGAACTAACATCACGGCAGCTGCGCTTGCCAGAGCCACGTGCTGCTGACTCCACAGGGCCTTCCCGACCGCAGGAACCTGGGAGCCATCCCCTCTGTCCTGAGCCTTCCAGCCTTGAGGCTCTGCATTTGGGATTTACCCAGAAATGAGCAGACTGTAGTAACTGAGATAATACACTCATGAGGGCATACCTGGCTGGGACCAGAAACCCAAATACTCTCTACACATCGTGGCCCCTGCCCTCCCCTGACCCACACCGCCTGCCACCTGGATCTCCACCACGGCAGGACCACACACTCACTCACAGGTTTTCAGTGAGGAAGGACAGGCTTCCACCTGAGGACAGGGGATGGGGGCTCATGAGGACAGGTCTGACTGATGTTACTAGTGGTTTCCCAGAGAAACTCATGGAGCAGACTCCAGTGTCCCATCTCCCCCAAGTTCCAGTGTCCACCCTGATGTCACCTTTATTTGGGGCCGACACCACTTCCTGCCCACTCCCTAAGGTAGAGACAACACTTAAGCATAAAAGCTGTTTGAAGGACCTCACAACATACGCAGACGCGTGTCGTTCTACAATGCCTATTGGGGGAAAAAATTACAAACTCTAAAGGAAATGTCGTCAAAGAAGCAGCAAGATGTCCATTCCTCTCCCAACCCTGCGATAATTAAAATCACTGCAGCCTTTTCTGGAGCAAGGAAAGCTCACAGTCTGACGACTCATCCTCCCTCTGAGATGAGAGATACTCCACAACGAGGTGACCAAGTATTCCTTGACTGCATGCTGTCAAGGTGGGGGAACCCGCCTCACAGTGTGGAGCTGTGAGCAAGTGCTCCGCAGATGCATTTATTTTTAATGAATTGGTTTTAAAAAATCCTTTAAAGTAATGTTTTACTATTTAAAAAACCTACAAAGAGTTCTGGGGATAAGCACGTATTCACAAAGAAACCAAAACCTCGTCCCCAAACCAAGATTGAGAATTACTAAGAGGCAGGCAGATTAAGGGAAAAAAGTAAAAGATGAAAATAATGAACTGATGACTAAGCTCCACTCCTTACAGCGGTTCTAAGGCTGAACCTGGTCTTGAAGACGCGTGGGAGCGTGTTCACTGAGAGTCATGTGAGAAGCTCAGAAGTCGGCGGGGATGGGCTGCTGGGAGGCACCCCCGTCCCCCAAGACAGAAAGGAACCGGGCGGCATCTCCCACTGATGCTTCACAGGTGCGGTGTGAGGCTCAGAGCAGGCAAGAACCTCAAGCTATTCTCAGGTTCCACTGCCACTATTGTTATGAAGAGGTCATTGCATCAGAGTCTGAGTGGGAAGGAGGACCCCGGACTCTGAGATTCTGCGTGAGCACGGAGGAGGCAAGGCCCACGGGCAGGGACAGCAGCTTCCGCCCCAGAAGCGCTCCACCTGCCAGCCTGCAGCCAGCCTCGATTTGTTAACACCTAAGAATCTGAGGCCCTATGACTTGGACGGGACCAAATGGCCGCCTGATGCAGAAGTTCTCGCGGACTGTAAAAGGAAAAAATGAGCAGAGCAGGAAACGGGTGGCGGGGATAAAGGAAGAGGGGCACAGAAAGCATGCAGGCTTTCCATTCAGTCATTTCCCTCTGACACTGCAAACACGCTCAGCAGTCAGCCTCCGAACTCCACTGCTGGCCCAGCAAAGACGGGCACGCATCTGTGGGTCAGGTGTCTCCCCAACGAGGACAGCAGCATCGTGGAGGCTGACGTTTTCGTGAAGTGCTTACTCTGTCCCACTCGAACACAGCTCCACTTCCAGAAAAGCAGCTTCATAAAGTAGGGGGAAACGCGGAGCTGTGGCTCAAACCTCTGCTCAGCTGTCTAAACCTGCTCTGATGCTCCTGAAACTCTACGTGAGACCTCTCATAGGTCCCCCGGGGCAACGGGCCATAATGTAATCACAGTAAAATCAGACACAAGGACACTCCTCCCACTGAGCAAACCGTCAGAGACAACAGAAAGAGGAGAAATGGTTTCTGAAGACAACCTGCCTGGGTTTTGACCCCCGACTACCTGAATGACCTCTCGCAGGTTACTCCGAACCCCTACTTCCCCACTTCTGCAATGAGGAAACTACTGTCGAGCTCACAGAATGGCTTAAAAATAATTAGAAATTGAGATTATTATCCCTATAGCAACATCAAGCACTTCTTAAAAATCAATGAATCGTTAGGGAGACGTTCTCTGAATAAGGGACATAAGAAGAAACACTTCCTCTTTGCTTCTTAGTTTTTCCAACTGCACAGGCTCCTGGCTGGCACTCTGGAACTTCTTGCCCAAACAGCTATGTGAGCAACTCCAACAGACACATGCAGCCGGGGGAGCTGCTATTTAAAGACATCCTCCCATTTAAGTGAACAACCATTTGACTACGAATATCAGCCCTTACTGATATTCAGTCAGGCTTCCCCAGTGGCTCAGTTGGTAAAGAGTCTGCCTGCAATGCAGGAGACCCAGGTTTAATCCCTGGGTCAGGAAGATCCCCTGGAGAAGGAAATGGCAACCCACTCCAGTATCCTTGCCTGGAGAATCCCACGGACAGAGGAACCAGGCAGGCTACAGTCTGTGGGATCGCAAAGAGTCGGACACGACTAAGCGATTAACTTTCACTTTTTCATCAGCCCTTACATGATGTGTCACTATTTCCAAAAAATCAGCTCATGAATGATGCCTGCTCTGAATCTGGACATTTGTGGCTTCTGTCTGCCAATGACTTACCCCAAAGAGTTTACTAAAACAGCATCTTTGCCAGTGAGGAAGTGACGTACTGCTAGAAAGGTGAAAGGGCTGCTCAGGAAGAATATGATCACAATATGAAAACTGCAGGGCTTTCTCCAAAACAAGGGGTCGAGAGGAGGCCTGGGGAACCTCAGGATGGAGTTGTCGGGGTGGGCCAGGGGAAGTCCGGGCCAGGCATTCCGGGACAGGATGGGGCGTGAGGAACATGGAGTCCCAGGTGAGCAGGCAGAGGGAGCCAAAGTCGGGGCGCCCACAGTCCAGGCCGACCTACAAGATCTCCTCTGACTTGATGATGATTCCCTCGTAAACACACACTTTGGCCCTACGCGGACACACTCTCCTGAGACTCAGAAAATACAACCCCTCATGGCCTCTATGCTCAGGATTCCCTGAGGCCCCCTGCCAGGGCCCAGGGAGATCTGGGCATGACCAGGAAAACACGCCTGTGTGCGGGGAGGACGGCGTCTCCCCACCACACTGGGTAGGTCCCCCAGGAGGAGACAGCAGCCCCCGCTCCTGGTTTCTCGGTAGCCTCGGCGAGTTACCCCCTCCTGCCCTCTTAGCCAACATCTCCTGTCTTTGAGACCCTGTGGTCTGGGGCCAAGAGCCCTTAGCCTGTTCTCACTCTCAGAGGGCAGTGGGTAGGCTCACGACTAACCCATCACTTTGACAGATCAAAGCCAAAGCCACTTCCCCTCCTGGGGCCCAAGAGATGGTGTCATCAGGGCCTAGGAGGGGAACATGGTGATGATGGCACAACAAGGTGAACGGGCTGAATGCCACTGAAATGTGTACTTCAAAATGTACAACAGAAAACACATACGATTCAAAAACTGGAAAGATTCCTCAAAAAATCAGAGTCGTCACCATAGGACCCCAACCACTCCTAGATATCTAACAAAGATAAACAAAAGCCTATAAAAAAACTTTTACACAAAAATCTGCATACAGATATTCATAGCAGCACTTTTCACAATGGCTGAAAAGTAGCTAAACCACCCCAAAGCCCACCAACTCATAAGTGGAAAAACAAAATGTAGTCTATCCATTTGTTGTTGTTCAGTCACTAAGTTGTGTCCAACTCTTTGCAACCCCATGGACGACAACACGCCAGGCTCCCCTGTCCTTCACTATCTCACGGAGTTTGCTCAAATTCAGGTCTACTGAATCAGTGATGCTATCCACATGAGGGAATATTATTCAGCCATAAAGAGGAATGAACGTGGATGAGGAACAACAACGTGAATGAACCTTGAAAACATTATGTTAAGTGAAAGAAGCCAGTCACAAAAGGCCACACGCTCTGTCAATTCAGGTACATGAAAAAATCTGGAATGAAGACAGAGAGGAGATGAGGGCTTGCCTGAGTGGGTGATGAAAATGTTCTGAAATTGTGGGAATGGTTGCCTAATTGTGGATATAGTAAAGCCACTGAATTTGTACTTCAAGTGGACGAACTTTATGCTGTTAAATTATATTCAGTAAAACTGTTAAAAGATAAGAGGCACCCAATTCACAAGAAAAGCCGGTATGGCTTTTCTATCAAAGGTGGCCAAGCAGACCCTGCACCTTCTATACGAGTTCAGTTGCAAAAGCAGCACTGTGTCCCCCATATTTTAATTCTGCTTCAAGTCAAAACTCTGCCACTTCCCCCCAAAATCAGTAATTATAGCTCTGGTTGCAGTTGGTAGGACAACCTCCACTCTATCTGCACAAGCCACTTACACGTAACAGTCATTTTGCTCCGAGAGTTTCACAAACGTGGACTTAGCTCCTGTTCCATGAGCCCTCCCTGCACCGCACCCCCTCGTCCTCCGTTCTGTGACACTGAACACAAGCTCCAGTTTCAATCCAGAGCTTCAGATTTCATGGTGACAGGGCACAGAATAACACGACTGAGGAGGCCTGCAGCAAAGGCTGGTCTAAGTGCTGCACACAGTTTAAGATTCCAGCTCACACAGGGCCCGGGCTTCCCCGGTGGTTCAGACAGTAAAGAATCTGCCTGCAATGCAGGAGACAGTGGGTTCGATCCTTGGCTCAGGAAGACCCCCTGGAGAAGGTAATGGCAGCCCACTCCAGTATTCTTGCCTGGGAAAATCCCATGGACGGAGGAGCCTGGCGGGCTACAGTCCATGGGGTCGCAAAGAGTCAGACACGACTGAGCGACTAACACTTTTCACACAGGATCCAGGGGAAAAGGGACCCCTCTCCCTCTGTGTGTGACTGTGGTCCAGGACCTCAGAGAAAGCAACCAATTTAATAGAGAATTAGCAGAAAGGAGACAATCATCAGGCAGCAAAAAATCTAACCAGGTCTCTAAGCACCAGCAGAGTATTTTCTAAGCCGGTCAAGGTGCACCACCAGGGTGAGCAAACCACCCTGAGAGAGGCGGGGAGGACGCGCCCAGTTTGAGAAGCTGGACGGAAGAACGAACAGGAGGCCGGCTGGGGGCGACTCCCCGCACTGAGTTCAGGGTGCTGGCGAGGCGGGGTCGCAGCCCCGTCTGCCGAGGCACACCTGGACAGGTGAGTCCACGCCACGCTCCCCGGCTCTCCCACGCGCTGGGTACAGCTCCCTGCAGCCGGGTGTCTGCCTGCCCCTCTCCGCCCAGGAGGTGGCCACAACAGGGTGGTGGCTCCGGAGGAGTGTGAGAAGACACACTGGCCGGGGATGCAGCCAGGACAGCAGCCTGGGTCCAGGAATCGGGAGGCCTGCCTGTGCGGCCCTGCGGTTACCCGGGGGATCGGGCAAGCGCTCGCCAGCCTGGGCCTCTGGACTTCGGTCCTTGGACAGACTTCACAGTTCTCCCGGGGCTCAGCGCCTGGCTGCTGCAGTCGTACCTGGAAAGGCAGCAGGGAAACGATGCCTCCAAGGGCTCTGGCCGCCCCGTGCCAAGCGCCTCTATCTACAGCAGCGTGCTGGACGGGCCTTGGGGCATCAGGGGGGCCCTCCTCCTTCTAACAGGCACGGTTCCTGCAACACCCGACGCCCACCTTCCTCTCGAAAATGCCCACAGGGGCTCGTGATTCCTTACAACAACACACTGCAGGATAAAGACGTCTAAAAGAGATCTTCAGTTGAATTTAATAAAATCTGAGCAGCTGGTATGTCACAGACACGGACCGGTTACATGACGTGAGTTAGGCTGACATAAAGAAGAGGTGGGGATGGGGTGGGGGCAGAAAGTTCCCCAAAACGACACAGAAGCCCCCCTGCCCCCCGCCACAGCCTCACTCACACATACCGCCTAGACGGGCCCACAGGGTGGACACCCCCCTGGCAGCTCCTGCCTGAGTGTGAACCCCTGGGCAGGTGTGGTCGCCACGTCTTCACCGCACAGGAGACACCGTGAGCTCAGACAAGCACCAGTCCCCCGTTTCCCAAGGGAAAGACTCTTCTGTCTTGGTCTCACCCCTTGAAAACTGGGTCACGAGTCTTCAGTTCAGTTCAGTTGCTCAGTCAAGTCCAACTCTGCGACCCCATGGACTGCAGCACACCAAGGCCTCCCTGTCCATCACCGACTCCCGGAGCTTACTCAAACTCATGTCCATCGAGTCAGTGATGCCATCCAGCCATCTCATCCTCTGTCGTCCCCTTCTCCTCCTGCCTTCAAGTCTTCCAGTCTTACCCTTCAGATACAGCTCCCCACCCACCCACCCCGCCTTGCTCCCTGCTGTGAAGACCAGAGAACAGGGAGGCAAGAGAGAGGTTAAAGTCTCAGACGACACTGGGTTCAGAACACGGCGGGCGAGTGACTTAATCTCTGTGGGCTCCCTTTTTCCCCACTGCAGGACGAGGCCGGTTCTGGTCCCTCCCAGCCGGGGCAGGGTGGGGAGGAAGGGGTTAACACTGCGGTGTCCGGAGCGTGGCAGTGCCGTCATGAGCACCTTCTTCACCCCTGTGGGATCTCACCGGCAGCCCCTGTGTGAGGAGCGCCAGAGGGCAAGCAGGTCCTCCAAAAGACGCCTGCTCTATTCTCTGACGGGGTTCCGTGACTGATTAAGCACTGTGCAAACACGCGGTTTAAAAAACAAAAATAAGCTTATTGTTTGACGTATTTCCCTCTGCACCTGTTTAGATAGTTGCAGGTTCGAGGGCTGCGGCCTCAAAATAGTGTGGGCTTCTCTGGTGTCTCAGAGGTTAAAGCGTCTGCCTGGAATGCAGAAGACCCAGGTTCGACCCCTGAGTTGGGAAGATCCCCTGGAGAAGGAAATGGCAACCCACTCCAGTACTCTTGCCTGGAGAATCCCATGGAGGGAGGAGCCTGGTAGGCTACAGTCCATGAGGTCACAAGAGTCGGTAAACTGACTTAAAACTATTAAAAAGTACATATATAAGGACATGAACTGCGTGAAGAAATGGACATACACATTATAATTAGTACTGAGTTTAGAACCACTGACTTTTGTTTCTGGATCTGTAAACATCTCCGGTCCCACAGGGCTGGTGGCCGTGGCGCGTGGGTCCAGGGCTGGCCGCGGCGGTGGCCCTCCTGGCCCCCGCTGTCCTTTAGGAGCTGAAACTCGCTCGGGCGCCCCCTTCGCAGGTGACGGGTCAGATGGCTCAGCTGTGAAGGGGGCTGCGGGCTGAGACCACTCCACCCAGGGGCCTCTTCGCCCTGTCTGGCTCTTGGGCCCAATCCGGCCGTTTTAGGAAACGAGATGCTCTGTTTCACCTGCTCTCGGCCGGGAGGCCACGCCCACCGTGAACCCCAGCGGAACGCGATGCCCAGTCACGAGGCCGCTTTCCTCCTGCCAGGAGGTCTGGACACTCACAAAGCCCCGTGGTTTGTTTTGCCAAACTGCACATACATTGAATGGAAATGTTTGTTTTCCGTGTCCCGCTTTACGTCTCTGCAGACAAGTGATTAAAGAGTAATTTCAAGGGCACTTTTTCCGCTCATCCCCTCTAACCTGCTTACATCAGGCTGCTCCACTTCCTGCCTTTTAACTTATGTTTCTGTCGGCGTATCATCCACTCTTCTTTGTTGACCTTTCCGTGAACAGCGCTGCTTCAAAACCCTTCTTCAAAGGAGAGGTCAGGGTGAAATGTCACCAGGAAGGGTGCCAGATGGCCAGTGGCCAGGGGCACCGGCTCCAGAGCTGAGCCTACCTGTGACTCGGGCGCCAAAGGCAGGAGGCTGGACCCCTGGACCTACCGCCAGCCTCACCCACACCCCAGAGAAGCCGGGTCCACCAGCCCAGAGCCTGGGACCCTCCATCCAAGAGCTGCTCACAGAGCACCCACTGCACACACGCCCTGTCAGGAACAGCAGGCGACAGAGAAAGCTCTGTGCTCCCTGCTCTGGAGGCTCGTTTCACAGAGAGAATGAATCTGTTAAAAAAAAAAACGTACAGAGGGAACACGCGGGAGGACTTCCAAAAGGTGGAGGTGGGGGAGGCTGGAAGAAACCAGAAAGGTTACTGCACAGAAGAGAAGACGGCTGAGACGGGGTGGCGGTGGGGGGAAGGAAGGACACGGAGGATGTGCTAAACCACTGATACTGGAGGCAAGAGACGGAAACACGGCCAAGCAACTGACGTCTCAAGCCCGGGAGATAGAGGACCATAAAGAGGCAACATCAGGGGTACATTTTCGGGTGCAAAAATCTAAGTTCCTGCATTCCAGGTGAGGGTGAGACCCACATAAGATGCTGTGACCTGCCGTTCTGGCTCTCCAGTCCCCTCTGCTCTGGTTTATAAAATACAAGTGATCGGAGGTACGTGAGAGCCATGTGGTAGCCACATGGGGGCCCTGAGCAGCAGACTCCCCTGACGTGGACAAAAGGGTGTGACTGTGTGTCCCCTGGGGCCCCCCCTGGGGCCCCCCCTCCCCGCTCCAAACAAGGCCGGACCACAGGCGGGACGCCACTCACACCAGCCTGCCACGTGAACAAGGACAAGTAACGGCTCAGCGTACGTCTGCCCCAAGTGTATCAGGACTTCGTTCCAAATGCTGCCCATAAATTCTTTTTCAGTATTAAAAAACTTAATACTAAAATGGATCCACCGATTGTCTACAACTCAAGTTTCTCTGCATGTCCAAATTTAACTGGGCATCCGACCAGTCTTCTTATTTGCTCACCCTGCTGACTCCCAGCCTGGTGTTCACAGCCCAGGCCTGAGCACCTCGCTCCCACCCCAGACCCTCCTTGCCCCTGACCCTCAGCTCTGACCCACAGACGGCCTCTCTGCAAAGGCCCTGCCCGCCCGCCAAACATACTGTGCGTGGAGGATGCCCCCATCACAGATCCAGAAAAGGGACAGAATCTGTGAGAAAGGGGAAAACCGCCAAGTGTACGAAATATATCGGGGAAACAGGGGTGGGGAGCTCCCGACAGCACATGAGTGGGTCTTAGAAAAGACTGGCTAAAAGTGAGCAGTTTCAGGAGGGATGAAGCAGCTTTAGTTCTCAGAGGAATGAAGATAGCTGCTAAGAGCCTGGCATCCTCTCTAGTTAGCTTAATCACAAAGAAATGGGTCCTCGGCCAGCGGCCTGCATCTTCGCAGCATCTGCAGGGAACCAATCCCCCGGAAGGTGGCCCACGAGGGTCAGCACTTGGGTGACTCGGCCAAGTGCCCATGGCAGCTGACCAACGTCTGCTGAGTGAGCGAATGAGGGAGTGAATGCATGAATCTGGACTTCTCAAAGAACTTGTTCAATGAAATTTGAAATCTCATTTAATCACTGAAAAATCCGAGTCTAGGGTAAATCTTCCACTCCTTGGCATACCTCACCAGAGCAGCTGATAGTCTTTGCTCTTTAACCAGTTTGTCAGCTGAGAATTATTTGTACTACGAGGTACAAGCATCTGCGCTGGGTCTAAACCAAACAAACGAACCTGAAACACCTGCTCGTCACCCGACGAAGCACCTGTTAGGATTCACACGCAGAGCCGAGGAGCAAGGCCACCCGCTCCCAGACAAGAGAGAACCTCGGTCCCAAAACGTTTTTTTTTCCCTACGGTCCTTTGTGTGACCATTGTAGCTGGTCTTTAGTTACGGGAGCGCTTAATCAAACAAACATCTGAGAACACCACAATTTTCTTATTTATACATAAAAGTATTATTCAACCCTGTTCCGATTTCCCTTGCTCTGGCTTGGAAGGTGTCCCAAGGACGCCCTAGCCAAACAAGAAACTTCAAAAAAACGAGGACGACGTATATTTTTAAAAGAGGGTACTGCACACTGTTTCCCAGATAAATCCCTGGGGTATTTTGAGAATTTTATAAAGAAACTTTGGCTCTGCTACTATGAACTTCCCATTCTGCTAACAGACCAATAACTTAGGGTTTACAGACACGTTCAAACCTGGACAGTGGACGCTGGGTGGAGCCCTGGGAGACGATTCCCCTGGCGTCCGACAAACCTGCTCTTGCTTCTGCTGCTAAACGTTCAAGTATTTCATGATGGGGGTTAAAAAAAAAAAAAAAAGGGTAAAAGTGAGTTTAATGCACAAATCTAGCCAAAGGTTTTTCATACCAATATCTGAAGAATTAAAATTCAAAGAGGTGTATGCTGGTTAGTACAGTAACGTGGCTTTTCAGACTCTGTCCTCATGTGGGGGACACGGGTGCCAGCTCGGGTCATCCCCCCGCTGCCCTGCAACCTCCAAGGAAGGACCCATCCGCCCACAGCTCCCCATTCTGGGCTGGAGATACATGTTTATCATTAATTTTCAGCAAACGTCATCAAGGCTCTGTGCTGCCTAGAGCTGCGGTGAATAAGAGCGAACACTCGCAGGAAGGACAGAGTCAAGGAAGACAGGACTCTCTTCAGCGGGGGAAAAGGCCCACACGACCATCTCAGTCCTAACACTCGGGGTTGGTCGCTGCATCGTGTCACTGTTTCCTGGGGCCCCCAGTCTCCGCTAAAGGCTAACAACACCTATCTCAGATCAGACCTACAGGACCTCCCGGGGCTGCAGGATGCAGACTTGGAAGCCACCTGTTTGGGGTCACCAGCTCCCCCGTGCCACCAAGGACCCGTTAGATGCAGGCACGTAATCTTCCCAGATGACAAACACGCTGGGTCTGTCGACATCAGGGAGTGAACGGAGGAAGGAAGAGTACAGCCAATGGGAAGCAGCATGCACTGATCAGGGGCTGAGAGTGCAGCCCCCAGCTGACGCCTCCGGTTGGCCACTCCCCACACCCAGGCCCCTGACAGTCAGACAGGCAGTGTCCGTCTGAAGGATGCAGGTGCCGGGCTGGAACCCAGGTCGATCCGTCCGGGAACACAACTCCCGCTCCTCCTGCCTTCATCCTGGCAGCTCTGGTGGGAGCTGCCCTCGCCCCAGCTGGTCACCTCCACTGCTGAATCTCTTTATCGATCATGTACGTGCATGTTAGTTGCTCAGTCCTGTCCAGCTCTGTGACCCCATGGACTGTAGCCCACCAGGCTCCTCTGTCCATGGGATTCTCCAGGCAAGAAGACTGGAGTGGGTTGCCATTCCCTCCCCCAGGGGATCTTCCCGACCCAGGGATCGAACCCAGGTCTCCTGCATGGCAGTCAGACTCCTTACCCTCTGAGCCACCAGGGAAGCCCAATTTAAATGCCAATATGAACCTTCACAAATTATCAACAAATTATCAATTATCAACAATTATTAACAAATTATCACAAATTATCAACAATTATTAACAAATTATCACAAATTATCAACAGAGCAACACAAGGTCAACTCTAGAATTCAACTGCAGTTCCATACCTAACACGGTCTGCTGTCCTGAGGCCTGACGCGGCTACGGTGCGGTGACCCTGAGAGTCACTCCTCTCCTCTGGACCGCCCCCTCTGCAGCTGACTCCGCTCTCGCGGTGACCTGGCACAGTCCAGCCCATCTGGGCTGGGGTCAGAGAAGTGAGAACGGGGCACTGACCGCAGGGGAGTGGACGGGGTGGAGGAGGACGCCCTGGAGAGAGCCAAGGAACCTTCCAGACTGTGGTTCCGAGAGCGGGCTCCTCATTCAGACGAGAGGGCTGTGCCCAGCTCGCTTCAGGGGGACCCCAGGGTGTGAACAAGATGACTCGGGTGGGCACCACGGACACCAAGCGTGTCCCACTCCCCCGAAGCTCACGCAGCCTGGACTCGGAGAGCCAAGAACAGAAAGAAGGGTATCTTGGTCACACGGGGCGGCTCTGGCCAGAGTCCTGTCCCTGGGGAGGCTCACAAAGCACGCTTTGTACAAAGGCCTGTCCCATGACAGCGTTCCCAGAGATTCGCGATAACCCTGGCCCCACAGGCCAGGACAGTCACACCCTTCTCCCGTCCACTTTTCCTTTTCCGCCCCCGCTCCTTCTGGGCCTGTGGGTGACCAGCTGTGGAAAGCACTGCGCTTTCTTCCTATATGCTGAGACCCCTGCAAGTCAAGGCGAGGGCCCAGCCCACCGCTGGGGCAGGCCGGGAACCCGAGGATCGCCTCGCCCACCTCTCTTTCTGCTGGCGCTACCAGAAGGGGCGCTCCCAGATCATCCCCTCCCGGCCCTCTGACGTGCTCTCCTCCACCCCAAACAGAAGCTGAGCCTTCTTCGGAGTTTGCAGACTAGCAGTTTCCCCTCTCCTGTAACACAACCCTTGTCGGATTCTGCCCAGAGAGCAGACATTCGAGATACCTGAACCACGGCTGCACAATCGAAGCCTTTTTGCAGATCTGACCGTCTGCCGTCCTCTGTCTTCCACTGACCCTGATGCCACCGAGACCCCATAGCTGAGTGTGCACGGCCGGATGCAAGGGCGTGTTATTTTCACATGCACACATCTGCATGCCTAAATAGGAGCACTGGGCCGTCTCCGATCCTGTCCACCAAGGCAAAAACTAAAGGACCTTGGGCAGAAAGCCTGCCCTTCAAGCGGCTCCTGGAAGTTGAGACCCAGGAAAGGAGGCCGGGCGTCCCGGGGTCTGTCTCCAGGCTGGTCCACCCCAGAGGCAGTGAAGTCTGAGGAGCAGCGGTGGACAGAAGGGGGCCTGGATACAGAGAGAAACCCACGTGTGGGACATGCCTCTCCCCTGCTACTACTTCCTGGAAGACGAGGGCACCGCGAGGACCCACTCACACTAGGAAAGCAGTGATGCTTCAGTATCCAAGTCTGGTAGTTCACGTGGATGCCGGTCACCAGGTAGGTTTTTTTGTTTGTTGTAATAACAGCCACTCTGCTCCTTCGAGTCATACTCCATATTTCTGGGCTCACACAGGCCGAGTGGCACTTCTCAATCAAAACCTTTGTCAGTGTCCTAACTCAAGAGCTTCTGTTTTCTGCTGCATCAGATTTTTACTGTCCAGGAGGGACAGTATAAAAGGAGTTTACACTGTGGACACTACACTGCTGCACGGAGCTCTTTAGAGTCTCCACCATCACACAGCGTCTCCCATTTCCTGCCGAGGGCTGGAACCCCCAAAGCGAGTATCCTGACCCGATCTCTTTCAAACCCAGAAGCAGAGAGCATGGCCCTGAGGTCAGGGCTCAGGGGTCAGGGTTAGGGTTAGGACTTGCTCGGTCACTCCCTCTGTAGCCTGGCCTGTGGCAAGGAGGTCTCTGGGCTTGTAAGTCCCTCTAACTGCTGGGGAGGCCTGCCTGGGGCATTTGGAGGGAAGGGTGTGGTGAGTCCCCAGAGGGGACCCCAGGACCAGGGTTCCAGCCCCAGCCCCTGCGGCCCTCACGCCACCACACCTGACCCCCAGAACATCCACGACACTGCTCTTCCTGCCCTCGGCCCCTGCAGACGAGCCACAAGTGGGTGGGGCCGGTCCGTCCTCCTCCACACACAGCCTTCAGACCTTAACACACGTCTTAACCTCCTCGCTGGCTGCTTTCCTGTGCTGTCACGACGACCAGGCCCGCTCAGCGGACGGACATCCCCTCCGCCAAGGTGATGAGCGTCAAAAAGCAGAGGGATTATTCAGGGCCCAGCCCCGAGGTCTCACCCATGTAACATGCTGCTCGTCCGTCCTAACACCTGGCGAGACACATAAATAATGCGTGTGTCTCCAGAGACAGGAGAGTGGAGGAAAGCTGTTTATAAGACACTTTGCATGAGGCGCCGGGAATTAAATCTGATTTTGCCTGAGAAAGAACACTGTGGTGGGACTTTACAAAAGAGGCTACTAATGGCCATGGGATCAAGGGCAGGGGTCAGTCCCCCACCTTGACCCCGGCCAGACCCTGCCACAGCAACTGCCGTCCACAGCCCTCCAGGAACATCCGGTCCTGGCTCATGGTTTTTTACAGAAGTGATCACAAGTCCCAGATTTTAAAGAAAAAAATCAGTGATGTTTCTATGTACGATTTAGCCTTCCAATGAACACATGGATTAGTGAGCCAGATAACAAAGCAAAAACAAAACCCAACTACAACTGAATGTAATGATATTCCACTTCCACCACTGTGCCCCTCGCTATCTCCCCGGGAGGTGGGGAACATTTAGACTGAGGAATTCCAGAGGGGCGTCTCCACGACACGTGCAGTGAGGAAACAGGCCACCTTCAAAGCTTGCTGGGAAGAAGCTGATCAGCCGGGGGCCATGCAACACAAATCCACGCACCGGGCAAGAAGCTCCCACCTGAACGGCCGTCGAAGACCGCCAAGCTGCCCCTGACCATTCAAAGGCCAGTGGCCAAGGCCACACCCCTGGGCCTCAGGCCTGCCGGGGGACGGTAGGCCCACACCTGAGCGCCTGTCCATTCCGGAAACTTCCTCCGAGGCCGACGGAACGGAAGTGCAGGGGCTTCACACCTGTGCACCCACCCAAGCCCACACCCCGCCTCGCCAGGTGGCGTCCTGGGCTGAGGTCTTGGGAGTGGGGAGCCCTGACACCGTGCCTTCCGGCCGCCCCAGCTCCAGCAACACCAGACCCGTAATGAAAGGTCCTGACGCCCTTTCTTCCGTTAAGAACCTCCAGACCAGGACAGAACAAGGGGCAGCCTCTCCTTAGCCCCACCGCAGCCTCCGGGGATACCCTACATACCAGTCCATGCCACCTCCATCGCCTCCTCTGTCGCCATCCCTGGGACGGGCTCTTCTCTGGACAGAAACCTCCAAGAGCCTGAAGACTAACCGTCTGCACACCAACCCGACCGAGAGCTCACAGGCATGAACACCAGGCAATGTTCTAAACTCATTTTACATCCTGAATCCTCAGCACGGCCTGCAACGTGGGGGCTATTACTGTCCCCATTCTCCACATGGGGAAACTGAGGCAGGGAGCTGCCGGCGGGCCCGCACATGAAGTTCTTGCGGCTCTTTCCAGGCCGTCCTGTCCCCTCCCAGGGCCTCTCCCCAGCTGGAGCTCCACCCCTGCAGCCTGACTCACCACTTCCTCTCTGCTGTTGGCGGCAAACAGATAACCAGGCCGGTCAGAGATGAATGGGCCCTGGCCCCTCCCATCCCAAGGGCGCAAAATAAACGGTTCAGGAGCAGCAAGTGCTTGGGTTCCTGAAAGGACATCTTTTGAGCGTCTGCTCCACACCACGCTCCGCTCCGGGTGCCAGAGCCTGGCCTCAGGGGACTGTGGTGCAAGCACCGCTGAGGTCTCCTTGACGAGGTCCAGCTGTCGGGAGTTTGACAGATGCCTGTGACCCGAGAGGACGGGGAGCTGCTAGGAACTCTGCCCCTGGCCTTCAGACGCAGACCTGCGGGCCTGGGAGATCCCCGGGTCTGTGTGCAGGCGTCTGAGACACTGGAGGGCTGACCTCAGGATGCGAAAGGCCCTGGGATCTCATGCAAACTTACACACTTAATGCACCTGTATTCCTCTTCTCCCTCCTGACGTCGCCCCTGCGGCCACATCTGCCCAGCCCGCACCGACACGTTTCAGTTGTGGGTGGAGGGCGAACTGTAGCAAAGAAGAGGCCGCGTGGCACAAGGCAACGTGGGTCTCCTGTTCTGGGCACCATCTGCCCAGGCGTGGTGAGGCTTGCCCCCGAGGTTTAAATTTCTATTTTTATTAGTGTACACTCTGCAAGAGAGAGTCTGCATGGAGCAGGATGAAGCCCACGGGCCACATGCGTGTTAAAGTGAGCTGTGGAGCCCTGCTGGCTGGAGGCAGTCTGGGGCGGGGGGGAGGGCGGTTCTAGAAGAAGTCCCTGCGCCATCACTCGCTGGAACTGGGGACGCTGCTGCTTCCTCCCACAGAGCCTCAGAGCGCTCCCTCCGTCCTGGGTGCCAGCGCCTCACCCGGGCAAGACAGTGTTTCTGGGCTGTGCACAGCCACACACCTTGCTGGAAAGGGAGACCCTGCCAGGGGACGAGGGCGCTGAGCCAGCAGCCCCCAGGAGGCCCCAAAATCTCCCGCCACCCGGAGGCTCTCCTGGCGATGCTGGGAGCTGCAGGCCAAGTTCACGGTGGCTGAGCCCTCGCCAGGACTCATCAGACCACAGACCCGAGAGTCTTTCAGGGATGAGGACTGAATCCTAGTGCAAATTATATCCAATGCTTTTCCAAAATTCTGTGTGCATCAAACTCTGACACTCACGAGACGCTCTTCCCGGTTCAATACAGATTACTCAAAGAATTGGGGAATGTTCTTGCCTAAAACCTCCTAAGATTGCCCTCGAGGGAGAAAGAAATGTCTTCCAACAAAAGTTTTTTCTACAAAGACCAAACTTGCTGTTAAAAATTTGAAGTGATAGATTTATGGGGGACACATTGTCTGCATGCTTGCTAAGTTGCTGCCGTCGTGTCTGACTCTTTTGGCAACGGCCTGGACTGTAGTCCACCAGGCTACTCTGTCCATGGAATTCTCCAGGCATGAACATTGGAGTGGGTTGCTATTTGCTCCTCCAGGGGATCTTCCCGACCCAGGGATCTTACCTCTCCTGCATTGGCAGGTAGCTTCTTTACCACTAGCGACACCTGGGAAGCCTCTGGGAGATATGTTATGTGATTACAATTACAGATTATCTCCTATTTCACATAATATTAACATATATAACAGCATAAAATCAAGTTCCTGAGGATTCTTCTCAAATAGTAACAACAGTGGTGATATTTGTAACTTATAAATGAATTTTAATAATACTATAAATTAAGCACTCTCAATTCTTAAATTTAGTGAGAAGCAAAGTAAGTAAAACAAGTCACAAGAAACAAGGACAGATATTTGTACACTGTTTCAATAAACTAGGCAATTTATCCTGTTCCAGTTCTCTTGTCACTGTGCTTTTGTTTCATACAATCAATTCCCTTGACTTAAGGTTGTTTGAATAATTATAACAATAAATTACACATACAGATTTGTAAGTTACAGAATACTAATTTTTTTTAGCAAAAAAACTCAAACACTTCTCAAACAAGAGAACAAAATCCATTCAACCTTTTTAAGAAGAATGATTTAATGGTGTGACTGTTATTGCTAATGTTGTATTTTCAACGCCCTGCTCAATTTTAATCCATCAGACCTCAGAGTCCAAAAATTAATGTCTCCAAGAAGAGTTTTTTCTTACTCTTCTTCCCACAAATCCTCAACTCTGAAAGAGAAGGCTCACCTTTCAGATGGGCTCTTCCTCCAATCACACTGAATAAAAGTCAAAGTGCTGAAATTAACTAATGTTTGGGCCATCCCTGGGGAAAAAAAAAAAAAAAAATCACACAGCCCAGCCAGGCCACCTTCAAAACGCCAGCGTGTGAGGTCAGCTTAGGACAGAGCAACCCAGGTCTGCATCAGCAGCAAACCACCCCGGGAATGCACACAGATCCTGCCTTGTGCCCCTGTCTGCTTTCTGGGGAGTCATCACACAGAATAATGTCCACTTCAGTCAGAAAACCTCAGTCACCACTAAAAGAAACCTTTACCCTCCACTGTCTTTGTCCAAACCAGGGTGGACAGAGAATTCCTCCGAGGCCCCAGTCCAGGCCCTGTAAAACTCCCGACACTACGGAGGAGGGGAAGGTAGACAGGCAAGGTGGCACGCCCAGGCCCAGCTCTCTCTGCAAACTTCAAGTCACCCCCAGGGCTGTCTGTAAGGCCACAGAAAAGAGTAAGAATTCTCAGAGCACACGCAGGTCCAAGAACACGTGCTCTGCGGGGGAAGGTTCACTTTCATCTCTATATAAACATGCCTGTCCCCGGGTGTGCACCTGAGCAGTGCCAGCTTATCTCCTCTTAGAGACTGAAGCCAAAGAACAGACGGCCACCACCCTCAGGAGCACCCGGCTGCGGGCCCCAGCAGCCCTCCCCCAGCCCAAGGGATGCCTTCCCCAGGGGCCTCCAGAGCCCTGTGTGGAACAGGCTCTACAACCCAAGTGCCGGCATCCTTTTGAAGGAGGAACAAAACGCCCTCACCGGGGTAGGCACCGGCGGCTGTAACACGCAATCTCTGAGGCCAGGGTCGTTCCTCCAAGCCAGCTTCCGGAATGAGACGCTGCATTATTAAAGGGCTTTCTAAGTCAGAAAAACGGCGGCAGACAGCCTATGGTATAGCTTGGTAGCACTGATGCTCGAAGATGAGAAGCTTCTGGCAAGTCAGGCAAAGTTCCCCACAACAGGATAGGTCAGGCCGGTGCAAAGAAGCCTCAGACACAGAGCACGTGAGAGGCTGTCATCTCGCCCCATCCGTGAAGAAGCCTAGTGGTCAGACCCAGGAAAACCCCTTCTTGCAACAAGACCTGATTATTCCCAAAACAGAAACGTCACAGGGTGGTTTGCACCAAAGCACAAAAGGTGGTACGTGTCTATACCAAAAGAAGCCCCAAATAAACCCCAAATCAAGATGCCAGGGCAGAGTTAATTAAAAATAATTTAAAATTAAATTTAAAATAATTCATTGTTCTTTCCACTCACCAAACTGTTACTATACAGCTCAAAGGCACCCCTCCTTTTTTTCTATCTTAGCACAGGTTATTTTTTAACATTTTTTATTGGGGTATAGCTGACTAATAATGCTGTGATAGCTCCAGGTCGACAGTCATGCTCACACATGTATCCATCCCTCCCCAAACTCTGCTCCCATCCAGGCTGCCACATAACACTGACCAGACTTTCCTGTGCTGTACGCTAGGTCCTTGTTGGTTATCCATTTAAAGACATCCCCCCAGCTCGCCTTCGCCCCGCTTTAAACTACACTGCGGTTTCACTGATTATAAAAATAATTATTTCAACAAACATTTGCTAAGCACTCGTTCAGAGGCTACATGCCCAGCAGTGAACAAAACAAAGCCTGATTTTAAGTGTTTTCTTTCTGTACACATACAGGCATCTCCTTGAGATAACGCTGAATATGAAAAATTGAATCCAAGTTTTTCACTTTTAACAGTAAAGTTTTTCCCATAAGAGCAGATGTTCCCTGAAAACACCACTTTTACTGACTACATAATATTCCACATGGACAGTGTCATAATTTACCCAAAGATATTTTCAAATGCTCACTGACCTCACGATAAAAACACAAACAAGAGACCCAGCTAAACACAGCATGTTAGACCCAGATTTAGGACCTTAACAGGCGAAAAGGAGGATATACAACCTTACCGATCACAGACCGAAGGCAAGCACACGGTCACGGCTTCCCCGTGGGCCACGTTAAGGCCTAACTCGTGAATCTCCCTTTTTTATAAGCCCTACTCCCTCTTTGATCCAAGAGAACATTGTCTGCAGAGAACAATACGTTTTCATTTCAATTTCCCTTCTTTTCAGGAAAGGAAATGTTTGCACTTCAAAGGGTTCCTTTGAAGAGCAGCCCCCGGCCCTGGCCCGTCCAGGTTAGGAGTTCCGCGGCCCCAGCGGGGCGTGCAGAGTCTGGGCGGCTGCCCACCGCAGCCCCTCTCCAGGCCAGCTCCTTCAAGGAGAGGGTCTGGTGTGGGAGAAGAAAAAACAAACATTGGAAAAATACTCAAGGCTTTTGATCATGGCCTTCAGAGGCCCTTTCTCACACAGTGTGGATTTCACAGCCCGGGGAAACTGAGGTACAAACCCTGGGGAGCCAGGTCCTAAGAAACCAGCCCCACCCAGTGAGGAGGTCTTCTAAGCCGGCAAAGAGTGGAGAACTTGGGGGCGTTGCTGGTGATGATCAAGGGGACGTCTGTGATAACCGAAACGCATGGGTGAGATCCATGCCTCATCCAGCAGTTTGGAACCTTACCCGGGAACCTCAGCAAAGACTAGGATGCACAATTTAGGGTGTCCCCTCTTCTCTCTCCCCTGGCCTCTCCTGCAGGCCCATGCCCCCACCCTCTGCTGAGTCTGGGGAGCCAGGGCTGCACAGCAGACAAGAGAGGGCCTGCAACATTTGTTTTCAAGTCGTGAACAAGTTCTGGGTATTTAATAATGATCTCCACCCTTCCCCACCCCGAGGGGGTTAACTGCCTATTCAAGTGGGCAACCGGCCAGAGGGTGGGCAGGGGCGTGAAAGCTTCGGCTCCAGACAGGGCGCCCGCTGCCCCGGGGCCCCAGGTCTCTGCTCAGGGCTCCTGCCCTGCGTGTTCGGGGTGCAGGTCTGAGGGATCAGGTCGCCCTGAACTGAAGACTTCCGACCATCCACCTTCCGGCGAGCCCGCCAACCTGCCGGGCGCGCGGCCTCTGTGCTGGAATCACAGTGGTGTTCATCTCCTCCTCCTTTTACTTCTCTGTAGTTTCCCAGTTCTTCACAATAATGTATTCTAACTTTTAAAAACATTTTTTCCCTAAAGAGGCTTATAAGATAGAAAATGAGACCACAGTTCCATCAAAAAAGCCTCTCCTGAAAAAGGGAACAGAAAGAAACAAACTACCTGTGCATACATGTAAAGGACATTATTTGAACAACGGAAAGTTGGCTGTGGACTGTGGACTAGATGACAATGTCATAACGTTAAATTTCCTGGTTTTGATGTCATACTGTGCTCACGTAAGAGAACGAGAATAACATTAGGAAACACATTGAAGCTTGCAGGGGGGTAAATCAAATGACATGATGTCTTTGACTTACTCTCATAGGGTTCAGGAAAAAATACATATATGTGTGTGTGTAGATTAACTGATTGACAGATAAACAGAAAGAAGGAACAAAATATAAGCAACGGGTGATTTGAAAAAACTGATGATCTCCTGTAACTCCTGCAACCTTCTTCTTTAAGTCGGAAGTATTATTCATGAAAAGTTGAAAAGTGAAGGAAGAGCGGAGAGAGGCAGGCAGGGTTGGGGAAGAGCCTCCCACCCCACCTGGCTGCACTCGAGGCCTCACTGCAAGGCCAAGGCCCCGGCCACTGGGGCCAAGTCTCTCCAGGGAAGACGCGCCCTGCTGCTACCCTGGCTCAGATAGCCCCTGTCCCCAGCGTTCTGAGGGTGTCAAAGAAGCATCTCACAAGGAAGGAGACCCCGCCCCACCTCCTGCACTACTGAAGTAAAGATCTGGGCCCAATGACCACTGCCACGGCCTTGAGAAGGGGGAGGAGAACCAAGAGGGAAACCATGCTTCCCTACAAATCAGAGCCCCTGCAGAGGGCCCCCCTCCCCAGCAGAGCTGGAGGGGGAGCAGAGCTGGAGCAGAGCTGGAGCAGAGCTGGAGGGGGAGCTGGAGGACCAATGCAGACCAGAGAAGCAGGGCTCCCTGGGGCCTGGCTGGAAGTCCCACGTCCAGCCGGCTCTGGTGATGCCAACGCCAGACTGCTGACCCAGAAAGAATGCGGCCCAGCCTGTGTCACACACGCGCCAGCGCCAGGCCTGACCACTGGCCAGCACAGCTGTCCCGGGACACCAGAGCCCCAGCTGCGCCAGGAGCTGGGGCTCAGAGAGAGGAGAGCTGCACTCCAAAGATGCGGGGGCAGATAGAGAAATAACGTGGGCCGCCGTGCAGTGGTGGGACAGCCGGCTCCCGCACCCCCAGGACTTAACTCAGAACCCAGAGAGCCCGGGGGCCTGGCATCTCCAGGTCCATGTGCTTATCTCAGGGCCCAGCTCGGGCCCGCACACAAACGGGTGCAGACCACAGTCCCGAGACGGCCGCAGCCCTAGACAGGGGGTGATGTCCACGGCCCTGGGCACATTCAGTGTCAGGACCCCGGGGCCAGGTCCCAGGGGCAAATCCACTCTCTGCCGCTTACAACCCACCCCTGCGCCCGTCGACAACTTGCATCCCTTCTCTGGGCCTCCTCCCCATCAGCCAAACAGCAGGACCGACCTCACCGGGCGGCTGTGAGGATTAAATAAAAAACACAGAAATTGCGCAGCCCACGGTGAGCGCTCACAAGGGCTTGTAGTCTGAGTCTTACTCAACCCCAGGGCCTCTCCCTTCCTTCCTACTTGGTCTAAGAGACTTTGGTTAATGGTACTCGGTGGGCAGATAAAAAGATCCAGAGAAAGAGAGCGTTTCCAAGCCAACCTGAAAAGGTCACCGCAAGCATCTTCACGGGCGGGAAGATGACAGTGACAACCGTGTGATGAAACACCAGTCAGACCACGGTCCCTCCTTTCCCCTCGCCAGCACTCCCAGTGATGGCCCGCCACCCCACCCCTCTCAAGGATCTACATCACCCCTCCAGGAAGGAGGAAAAACGGTGGGAAACAGACGTGGCCCAAGTTTTTAACCCCAAAGCCCTCAGGGTAACTTGGACAAAATGTCTCAGGTTGGGATGGATGAGGGTAAACACCTTCCAAACAGACACACATGCACACCCTTTCTCACTCACACACACACATACGCACGTGCACACAGACACGCACAGGCAAACACTGGGAACGGGGCCGGGAGTTCTGCCTCCCAGAGGCACGGAAAAAAAGGGGAAGTGTTAGTCACTCAGTCGTGTCTGATTCTCTGTGACCCCACGGACTGCAGCCCGCCAGTCTCCTCTGCCCAGGGGGTTTTCCAGTCCAGAACACTGGAGTGGGTTGCCATTTTCTTCTCCAGGGGATCTTCCCCAGCCAGGGATTGAACCCGTGTCTCCTGCATTGCAAGCAGATTCTTTACCATCTGAGCCACCAGGGAAGCCACCCCGAGGTATGAGGAGGGTTCAAACCCAAGGTTGTGGACCTGAGATCTGCGGAACCGGCCTCCCTGACACCAGGCCCTACACCACCCCCTGCAGTGCGGACACAGCTCCAAGGAGAAGGGACTACACGTTAACATCTCGGGAAAGCAGTTTGCAACAGCAAAACAAAGCTGTTGCAAATTTTGTTTTCCTCCATGCTGAAATCAAAGAACTGAGCTTTCTCTCCAACATAACAGTGAATATTTACATGAAGCCTTGGTATGTGTCAGAGTTGTGTGAGGTGCATAACCTGGATTATGGCCTCATTTAAATCCCCTCAACCCTACACAGTGGGTACTAGAAGTCAATTACTATGCAGGCAATACAGAAAAGAATTTAAATGTGGCTCTGAGAAACATCTTGGAAAAAGGCATTTTAGAGATAAGTGGAGCCCACTCTGGGGCAGGGGGCTGTGAGGAGAGCGGGGGTGAGGGGCCGCCCGGGGCTGGCACCGTGAGCGGGTCCCGAGGTAGAGCCCGCTGTGTGCCCAGCACGCGCGGTCAGCCTCTACTCCTACGTAAGTAGGAAAGCACTTGGTGGTTCTCCTACACAGGAATCTTATCTGCATAGATATTTGGAAGAAAGCTCTAGGGCAGGAAGACAGACTGTTACGGACACAACTGAGGGGAAAGGTGATTCTGGGAAAAGGGAGATGGCGTGGAAATCCACACTGTCCTGCTTGACGCAGGACCTTGTTTCTCCCTCCTCTGTTTAAACCCACCTCTCGGGAGCCCGTGAAGCCTTTCTGGAGCTTGACTTCTGGTTGCGCTTATCAGAAGAGGAGGCTGGCAGAGGAAAGAACTTATTTCATAAAAGACACTAAATGTGTTGACTTAGTACCTTTCTTTATTGGGCTTCCCTGGTGGTTCAGATGGTAAAGAATCTGCCTGTCAATGAAGGAGATACCGGTTCGATCCCTGGGTTGGGAAGATCCCCTGGAGGAGGGAATGGTAACCCACTCCAATATTCTTGCCTGGAGAATCCCAAGGACAGAGGAGCCTGGAGGGCTATAGTTCATGGGGTCGACCCCAGTCCATAGGGTCACAAAGAGTCGGACACGATTGAGCGACTGACAAATTAGTACCTTTATTCTTTCACTTCTGTTTATTCACTGCATTATCACAAGGCTGAAAGGGAGGATTCACATGTCTGCAGGGGCCAGACCGTCCACAGGACCTTCCGGAGGCTGCACATAGATGTGACAGAGCTGGCCGCAGGGGCCTCAAGGGCCCCGTTCTCAGCAATGGACCACCAGCCCCAGCTCCTGGAAGCAGCATCCTCACTTCAGGGTGATGATCTGAGGCTGCACTGAAGCTGTAAAGCCTTCTAACTCCACACTGATGTGGTCTCTTCCCCGAATCTACCACTTGGCGGTGCCCCCTCCTCCCCTACTAGTGATAACAACCAGAGGAAAAGCCGAGTGACAGACCCGTGTGTGGCGTGATGGGAGACCTCAGGTCAGAATCTATTCCAACGTGTGGCCTGTGTCCCCTGGACGAGCGAATCGTTAACGCCTTTGCAGGGAAATGACGACAGCAGCCCACCCAGTCCTTTCACGACGTGCTGCCCGTCCTTCTAGCAGCTTCACAGAACGCACTGAACCCCCATGGTAGGCTGTGACTCGCTTTGCACAAGTGTAGGGGTGGCTGGTGTCAAAGCTACTTTGGAATTTGGGGGGAATACGGGAGTACGGAGAAAGAGAAGCTGCTGAAGTCACTACAGGGCTGATAACCTTCCACCAAAGAGGCTACTCTTCTCCTCCCACTGGAAGTGACCTAAAACCTTGGGGGTGGATACAACTTCAGCCTAAAGCCCAGGGCCAGGGGCCTCAAGCCCAGGAAACCCCTGGAAGGCAGGCGTCCTGAAGGCCAGGAATGAAAAAGCAGGCCCACCCCATGGCCACAGTCCCCATGCGGGGCCACCCAACAAACCACAGCCCAGAAGCCCTCTGGAGGGCGCGGGGAGCATGAGGAGGCCGGGGCACCGCACGTGGCTACAACAGGGCAGGTGGCTACAACAGGGCATCCTCAGTCCTGTCCGTGAGGATGCAAGGGTCTGAGAAAAGCCGGCTGTGCCTTTTACAAAGTCCTTCCCAAAGCGCTCTTCCCGACCTCACCAGGACAGTGGCTCCGCTCTCCTGGGATCCACCTCTCCCGCCTCACCTGGATTCTTCCTTTAAATACACAGACGAGCGAGGACACCAGCCTACAGATGGCGCAGAGCTCAACCAGTCACGTTTCTACCAGTTCCACCCTGGACAAGCAGCCACCATCCAGCCCGCAGAGAAACGACGCACAGTCACTCTGGCTCGTGCATAAAGAAGCTCGACTTGCCTTTCTTTCCCACACCTGACTACCAGCTTCTGCCCTGGCCTCCCCGTCTCTGTGCCCGCCCCTTCCCCTATCTCTTCTGCACACCGGGTCTGAACCCTTGCCATCTGGGACAGCTGCCCACCACTCTCCAGCTCCCTGAGAAAAAAGTCAAGTCCTCTCGTCCTAGGGGCCTGCCCTCAGCTGGAGCAAACGGGGGAGGGCCCGTCTGCAGGCGCACTCCAGGTGGAAGGATGGCCATCTCAGAAGACGCCGATGGCCCAGATAACTCCCAAGTGTTACTCCCTCATTCATGTCTGACTCTTTGCGACTCCATGGACTGTAGCCTGCCAGGCCACTCTGTCCATGGGATTTCCTAGGCAAGAATCCTGGAGTGGGTTACCACTGCCTTCACCAGGGGATCTTCCCAAGCCAGAGATCAAACCTGTGTCTCCTTACTGGCCAGCAGATTCTTGACTGTCTGAGCCACCGGGGAAGTTCAGAGAACTCCAGGGTCAGAGGAAAATGTTTCTTCCCAAAACAAGGACATATTTATTCCGGCTTCAAATTCCTCCCTGGGATTAACAGACCAATACCTCCAAATACATGGTTAATAATGAAAGGGATTAATTTAATTAGACACAAGGCAGGGCCCTCCAACATAATTACATATTTCTACTGGCCTTAGTAGACAAGAAACTACAGACTAGAACAGTCAGTAGACATGTGTTTAATTCCATCAAAGAATGAAAGCTTCTACCAGATATAATTAACATGTGTCTTAAAAAGCAAGCTCCCCAAGGTCAGCAATCTCCTGTTTCAAGCCCTGTTTTCCTTTAAAGCAGATAATCATATGCATAAGAGCATCCACGTGGCTCAACCCAGATTTAAACAACTGAGAGTACATTTCTGATTTCTATTCACTCTCATCCTGTTGGAGTCAAAACTCCTCTGGCACGCTTTAGATTTTATCTCCAATAATTAAACATGATCTTAATATGCTAAAACCTTTCAAAACTCTTTGAATCCATTGTTTACTTTATCCCCCTAAGTTTCTATTCGGACTGTGGGACTTAAGGCCTTTCGTTTTAATGACAGAGGGGTGTGTTCAACGTAAAAATAATAATTTCCACTGATATCAACTAAAAATGTCAGGGGGGATAAATGTATCGTGGTTTCCTATTATCGGAACCAGACACAAGTGGCAAGAAACGTTAAGATAAATCCCACATAAATTGCAATTCAAATTAAGCACAATGAGGAAGCTCTGCCAGAGGCCAAAACACAGTTCTCCCGGGTCACATGTTTAAGAGCTCATTTAGGGAAATAGACCTAGGATGGAAACCCTGGCCCCCTCCTCTGTCGAGGAGTCTGGAACGAAACCTACTCCAGGTTACACCTGAGAGCCTGAGGGTGGGTGCTGGGCAGTGAGTGTGGTTTTCTTCCAGGGGCACTTGCCTGGCTGTCCTAATCACACAGGTCAAGCACCTCTCCCCTCCGGGTCTCAGAGCCACGGAAAAGGGGGAAGAGGGAGCGAACAGGGCACGCGGCCGTAGTACTACAGCGCGCGGCTGCTGCGTACACACAGGTCTCAGGATGACCGCCGACCGCCTGGCCTGGGAAGTTTTCTACTACGTAGAAAGAAACACACGGAGAATAGGTCGTCTCGGTGAAGCCGGAACTTCCTCCCACCAGAAAAAAAACCAAACGGGAGCGGTGATCACCGGCCGGGGAGGCCAGTTCGGGTCACAAGGAAACCCACCCGGTGCGGGGGTGGGGGGCTGGGAACTTCCCCTAAGTAACCCCCCGTGGGGGGCCGGGTGAGAGGTGGAGGCGGGCCAGGGAACTTCCAGGGGGTCCAGGGAGGAATAGAGGTGGGCGCCGCGGCCAGCGCGCGGGGTGCGCAGCGCCGTCACCAACCGACCACCTGCCGCGGGACCACCCCGCGAACCCCCCGAGGCTGGCTCCGGACGCGCGGCCGATGACACGTCGCGGACCTCGTGGCGGGGTGGGGTGCTCCGCTGTGCGCCATGTAAGGGAAGGTCTCCCGGATGCCCGCCGAGTCCTGTGCGCGCCCACCCGCCCGCTCCGGCCCCGTGACCACCGGTGCGTCCCGGCGCCCAGTGCCAGGCAGGGCACGCGTGGCACCCACCCGGAGGCGCCAGGGCTCCCACGCTTACTCACGGGGTGTTGCATCATGCACCACGCCGCGTCTTCAGGGAAGCAAAATGGATTCCGTATAGGAGACAGCCGCATGGGCACCGGCCGCGCGCACCGCCCGCCCGCCTGCCAGCCCGGCCCGCGCGCCCACCCAGAGAATGCCAGTGCCCCCTACCCGAACCTCCCCCCCCGCGCGCGGACCCCGCGCTGCCCTGCCGCGGCCCCACGCAGCGCTGGGATCACCCCACCCCACCCCACGAAGGTGACCCGGACTCGGCAGGCCGGCCACTCACCGAACCGGCAGGGCGGCAGGATGCGGGCAGGACCGTCGCTGGACAGACGCACTAGGCAGGGCTGGACTGATGGACGCTCGGTCGGACGGAGGCGCAGCTGGACTGGACGGACGCTCGGCCGAGGATCGGCGGGACTGCCGGATGATCGGGCGGAGGTGCGGCGCGCGGGATCGGAGCCTGGGGTAACCGACAGCTGGTGGTCCCGCGCCCCGCTAGCAGAGGACCCGCCGCTCACACCTGCCCGCGCGGAGTGAATGGAGCGTGGAGGGCGGGAGGCATCTGGCGCGCGGGTTTCATCAGCCGCGCCCCGCGCCCGCCCTCCCCGGCGCCCGCCGCCCCGGCCGGCGGGCCCGCGTCACCGCCGGGCACCAATGGCAGCGCCGCGCGGCCACGGCTCCGGGGGCCGACCGCGGCGAGGGCGGTGCGCGGGGCGGGGCTCGGAGCTTCGCGCGCGGGGCCCGGCCTGGGATTCCCCCGCGGTGGGCGGTGCTTGTGACGCGGCGGCGGACGCCCTCCCCTGCCCGCAGCCCCGCCCCCACCCCAGCGTGGACCAAGTTGGTGCGACACCTCCCCGCCCCCCGCCCAGACTGTCCACCCCCCGATCGCGGGCCCCAGCGAGCGGACAGACACCGCGCTCGCGGCCAGTTTGCCTCCTCTTAAATGAAAACACTGGGGAGACACTTGAAGGTTTTTTTTTTTAAGTATTATTGGAAATCTTTTCTTTGTCATCGGAATATTTTATGACTATTGCCTATTTTTAATAAATAACACATCCTCGCCCCTTGTCAGGAAGGACCAGAAAGCCCGAGTCCTCCTGTGCCCCGGCGGCGGGACTAGCGCCTGCCCTACAGGCATGTCACCGCGGTGACTTCCGCACCTGCTGTCCCCCGGAGGGAGGTAGCAGAGACCGAATCACCCCTGCTCTCATCTCGCAGGCTTCCTCTTTGCTCCAAAAACCCAAGCAAGAACCACGATCTCTAGAACTCCAGTAACCTTTGACATGAAAGAGGTAAGTAGGTCATAAATTAATCCTCCTGGCCTCCTAACTTTGTAGGAAAGAAGGAAAAACCATAGCAGCCTGGTGTCCACGATCTTTAAATCCTTTCCACACTTCCTACCCGCCCGCCCCCACCCCCAACAAATGTCCTTGGTCAGTAACAGGGGCTCATTGTCAGCAGTATTGTCACAAAGTACCATACACTATTACCACTGCAGGGTGCCAGCTTCAGAAATGTTTTCATGAATGCATAAAAATAGGGCTAGTATTTGCAAGGCACTTTGAACAGGGCTGGAGAATTCCATGAACAGAGGAACCTGACGGGCTACAGTCCATGGGGTTACAGTGGATGCACAAGCATTGTTGTTTGTTTTTGTTTTTGTTTTGATGTCTGATCTTATTTATTTGTTACTCTTAGAACATCTCATTTTTGACTGGACTCTCAGACTTAGAAGTAGAAGCTCTCAGAGAGGACAGCCCCTGTCTCTTGGCAATCTGTTCCTGCCATTTTTCTTTGGTCTCCTTCATTCTCTTGGCCAAAAGTTTAGCATATTCTGCAGCCTCTTCTTAATTTTTCTTAGTACGCTGTTTCTTCAGAGCAACACACTGGCATTTGTGTTGCAGAACTCGTGGAGTCACGAGATGCTGAGTCTTGGGTGGTTTAGTCCTAGGTTTCTTACCATCTTTGTTTAGGGGCTTTCGCACAACATACTGGCGGACATCATCTTCTTTAGAGAGATTGAAAAGTTTTCGGATTCTGCTAGCTCTTTTGGGACCCAGGCGATGAGGCACTGTAGTATCAGTGAGTCCAGGAGTATCCTTCTCCCCTTTTTTCATGATGACCAAATTGAGAACACTCAGATTGGCATCCACAATGCAACCCCGTACAGATTTGCGCTTTCTCTCTCCAGTCCTCCTTGGTCTGTAACAGGAATGCCCCTTACTCAGTAGCAGGCGAACTCTGCCATGGGTCAAGACACCCTGCTTCATGGGGAAACCCTGCTTATCGTTCCCGCCACAGATTCGGACCACATAACCCTTCCATTCTTCACCCAGAGCATCAGCAGCAACTTCTGTGGCCATACGCTTCTCGTAGAAGGTACGAAGTTTTCATTCATCATCCACTTCAATGAGCTTCTGGCAGCCAGTGGCCAGGAAAGAGATGTTCAGCTTCATTCTGAAGCAGCTGACAGGCTCTGAGGCGCCACGAAAAAGAGTTGGGCGTAGTTTTAAAACAGTACATTTCAATTGGAATTGTCTGTTGGTGACGGGATGCTCTCAAGTTGCATTAAGGAGGTCTCCTGTGCCGAAGCTCTTACTGAATCCCACTGTCTCCTTAACACTGACACAGCCAGACAAAAAGAATCCTGGTGAGTCAAGGACCACCCGCTTGGCCTTTGCCCTTGATCTGGATTTGAATCCGAATTCTACCACTTCCCTTGTGGCTCAGCTGGTAAAGAATCTGCCTGTAATGTGGGAGACCTGGGTTGGATCCCTAGGTTGGGAAGATCCCCTGGAGGAGGGAATGGCTACCCACTCCAGTATTCTGGCCTGGAGAATTCCATGGACTGTATGGTCAATGGGGTCGCAAAGAGTAGTACACTACTGGGCGACTTTCACTTTCTACTTCATTCCTGTACGGTTTCCTGCAAGCTATCTCACCTCTGTTTGGAGCTTATAAACCTTATGTTCTTAGCAGACTATCCCTTAGTGCCTGAAATATGATTGTGGGATTTTTTTTTTTTTAAGTAAAACAGAATTTGATGGATTGTAGAGATGCTGTGCTTGTGTGGCCCAGACATGGAACACAGAGTTAGTATTTGTAAATTCTGAGATCAAGTATTCCAGGCCCTGGTGGATGTATGGGTCATCTTAATCCGGGAGATTTTTGGCAATGTGCCCAGTTCAGCAGTCCCACCCAGCAGGCTTCGCCTTCAGAAAAGCGAGAGGAGACCCTCTGCGGGCCCTTTTTCACCAGGCCTGCAAGCTAGCAGCTTCCTGGTAGGAAAGACCGAATGTGAAACAGCAGAAAACTAATTATGCTTGGAGGCCACGTCGTCTCGAGACCACGGGACCAAAGGGAGGCACAGCCAGGCCCTGGCGCTGACAGCGCTGAACTCCTCACCGCAGAAGACCCATGCCTCCATTGGGGTTTTTTAGCAATCTGCTGCGATTTCGGTGTTTCCCCACAATTGTTCTCCTCCCTCTTGGCCCATGTGCCCAGTGTGGAAGGTGGGAAAGCCGTCGAGGTTCTCCGAAGTCTCCTTGTCTCTAACAGTGCAGTGTGGTAGCTGTGCTGCCAACACAAGGAGCACTGGCTCTAGATGGGGAAGAACAGCAAGACAGCAAGGACCAGCTGCAGAAGGCTGGTGTCCCCACTGTGAGCAGAGAGGCCAGAAGGCACAACAGCTCTCTGGCTGGACGTGGCCATGAGCCTGGACTGCATCACCTGTGAAAGGAGGGGGTCAACAACTCAAGCAGCCTCTGACCTCGTCTTCTTTTCCTCTGCGCTTCTACTGTCCCTTCTTCCACCTTCTCATTGGAAGATATGAAATCGAAGAAAGTGTCACCAGTCCTGGAGCCCAGGTTTCTGATTCTCTTCCATTTCCACTCAACCAGGAAAGGCCCCCACCTATGAATCCTGGGGTTCTGTGTGGCACCTGGAGACTGCTCCCCGGACAGATCTTTGTCATTAGTGAAACTGTTAGTTGTTCAGGCGTGTCCGACTCTTTGCGACCCCATGGACTGTAGCCCACCAGGCTCCTCTGTCCGTGGGATTTTCCTGGCAAGAATTTTGGAGTTGGTAGCCATTCCCTTTTCCAGGGGATCTTCCTAATCCAGGGATCAAACCCATCATTCATGGGGCTTAGCTTATTCCTGCAGGGATTCAATTTGACAAAAACCATCCCGTCCTTTGAATTTCTAAAAGGGTGTGCCACTTGGTATCGCAATACACCATTTTCAGTCAAACCTAGACACAGTGGTGACTGCACTCTGAAAGCTCTCATCACAGATAACGCTTTCCTACTATATTAGGATAAAAAAGGAATGAGGTCTCAGCTCACCCTAACACCCCGGATATTTCATCAGGGGCTTCCCTGGTGGCTCAGATGGTGAAGAATCCACCTGCCAATGCAGGGGACCTGGGTACGACCTGTGGGTCGGGATGGTCCCCTGGAGAAGGAAATGGCTATACTATACTCCAGTATTCTTGCCTGGAGAATCCCATGGACAGGGGAGCCTGGCGGGCTACAGTCCATGGGGTTGCAAAGAGTGGGACACAACTGAGCGACTAACAGTTTCACGAATGACGATGATCTGTCCGTGGGTTACAGGCCACGGGGTTGCAAAGAGTCAAACATGACTGAGCAACTAAGACTAACATTCCAGATGTTTCTAACTTGGTCAAGCAAAAGTACAACCTTTATGCAAAGACATTTCAGGTTCTAAACATTCTGTGCATATCCCTCAACATCCCTTCCTGCCTTGAGCTTCTGTGACCTCACAGTCTTGGGATTAGGTCTTGGTGTTTACCTTTTGTGCTGAATTTCCCTGCTCAGAGCATGGGCCATCACGGCAACAGTGCAGTGGCTGAGAACACAAACAGTAGAGACAGAGAGTCTGTGAGACTGGCACCAGGTAACTGAGGCTCTCTGGGCCTCAGTTTTCTCATCTGAAAAATGGGATCTCTAAGGAGCTGCTGAAAGAGTTGAGATAATGAAAGCCCCCTGTGAAGTGCCTGGCTTTTAATAATATGGCTCCATAAAGGCTACTGATTACTGTTACTGTACTCATTAATGATTTTCACCTAATGCATGCTCCACTGATACAAGCAAATACCAGAGGGATGACTGTATCAGCACCTGTTTTATTCTTTGACTCCTAAGAGGCTTAGTGGGAGCTGGGGGAGCCACAGGAGCAGTGGTATTTACAGATGTCTTTTCACGGTGCACCAACAGCACACCCTTCTTAAGTTGGCACACGGGTAGGAACTAGCCCACAAGCCCATCTGCAAGAGCTTTGCTAGAATCCTGAGCATGGGCAACTCAGACGAAGGATATTACTGTGAGCAGGCTCTCTCACGTGCTCCACTCTTGATGTTCTGTGTCAAATAATGCTGTGTTTCAGGGCGTCACCCTGTGCATGGAAGGGATGTCTGCAGAGTCCTTGGTCTCTACATACTGGGTGCCAGTTGCACCCTTCCACAAGCAAAAATGTCCTTCAGCATTGCAAACAGCCCCGAAAAGGCAGAAATTGCCCTCCCTCCTTTGAGAGCCGCTGGCCTAGAGGGACATCTGATCATCTTGCGCTGGGTGCTGGACACTGTGTCTGGGTGAATAGAGATGGTGCCATCCTGACAGGCAGAGTTCAACCTCAGCTGGTTGGCACCAGTTCAACCGGACTACTGTTTATCCCTTCTAATGGATTGGTGCCTACAGCATCATGCTTGTTAAATATGCTTTTTATAATTCCTGCATGGCGGTAAGCCTTAGCTGGGGATTTCTTTAAAGAAGTAAAGATGAAAGCAGATCTTAGTTGTTCATGTAGTAAAGACAAAGTTCATTCCAAGACCATCATGGCGGTACTGGCCTGGTAGTCTAGCAGTTAAGACTCCACTGCGCTGCCACTGCAGGGGGCGTGGTTGGATCCCTGGTCAGGGAACTAAGATCTCACGCGCCAAAAAAAAAAAAAGGGACATCATGGTGGCTAAAAGTAGTCAGGTGGAAATTATTCTGCCTCAAAGGCATCCAATTATTCCCCGATATGGACTTCTCACCCATCTTTCCCAATCATAGTGCAGAATGACATTGTAGACAGCTTGTCATGAATGATGGTCACAAGCTATTCATCTACTTCTGGACTTTTGCAGAGCAACTTTTAAGAGGTGATTCTTCTCCAGGTGTCTCTGTAAATAGAAATATACCACTTCTGATGACATACCTTAGGCTCAGGGGTGAGATACACACCCCATATTTCCCTAGAGGATGGCTTCAGATTTTGGGTCCCAGAATGCTGGCAGTGGAGATGGCCACCGTTATTAAAAGACAGGCATCCAGAAGTGTTGCCCCTGGTATCTGATCTGTGTCCAGAGAAGTCCCCCAACATGGGATGAGGGGGAGGGGAGCAGTCAAGTAACTGGGGTACCTATGGATTCAGGACTAAGGGAAAGATGAGGGATAAGTCAGGTTGTGTTACTGCCTGAAATGAGCCCAGTTGCTAAGTAGAATCACGCAGCCACCATAGGCAACAATCCGGACCATGTGTTCTTCGTGTGTTACCACCATCCGGCTCCAGCGACCGCTCTGGCATACCTGCCCTGTGCTCTGATCCTGCCCCAGGTAGGGAGACAAGCCTGGCATCCAACTGTGCTGGTTTTGTCACACGGCCCCAGGACACCATGCCGCAGGCCAGCACTGCCTGTGTTCCCACTGCCCAGAGAGACTGTTCTCATTTACCCTTCTGTAATCAGCCTCCTCTCCCATGGACTGAAGGATGCCATATGAGAAAACTGGCTGTAAAGAGAAATGCCCTTCCCCTTCCAGGCCAGCCTTGACCCGGACGTGCAGACTCTCCCCTTTGGTTGGTTGCTTCCCAGAAATTTCCACTCCAAATCGCTTCAGGCAGCCCAACCCCAAACCCTCCCACTAGGTCAAGCTTGATAAGTCAGCACAGTAGTGATATCAAGCTGGGACCGCTGCTCTGCTTGTTTTCAGAAGAATATTCTTTCTCTTATTAAGTTTCCTATGGAAGTGTCACAAGAGTTAGTCATTAGTTACCCTGAATAGCTTATTACTTAACCACTGATCATTCATCAGGCTGACCGAGTAGTGTTCTAAGTGATTGTCACAAGGACCAAAGAAATATAAATTTCTTCTTTTCTTTCTCTGGGGTTGGGGTTGGGGGGTGGTGCGGGGTGGAGGTTCTCTGTTCTCATATAGAACTCTCAAGTTTTTAAAGTCCTGTGTGAGGAGAGGGTGGAGAGAGTAGCATGGAAATATATACATTATCATATGTAAAATAAATAGCCAGCGGGAATTCGCTGTATGACAGAGGGAGCTGAAAGCCATGCTCTGTGACAACCTAGAGGGGTGGGATGGGGTGGGAGGTGGGAGGTGGTTCAAGGGGGAGGGGACATGTGTATACCTGTGGCTGATTCATGTTGGTGTATGGCAGAAACCAACACAATAGTATAAAGCAATTATCCTTCCATTAAAGATAAATAAAAAATTATTTTAAAAGTCCTATTTGCAAAATGTTGACATAGCAGTCAATTTAACTGTTGACTTCCTAATTAACTATGGGTAGAATTTTTTAAAGGGAAGAAGAAATACCTTGACCGACATTATGGCAACTTAAGTATGTTTACAGTGGTGCCTGACCTTCCATCTCCCCATTCATGGGATGTACTGCCATTCAAAAGGAACAATTAGATGCAAACAGATGTTGGCAGATGCCTGAGCAGCACTTCCACTCATTCACCCCTAAAGATCAAAAGAGCACGCAGATCCCTGCAGTGGCCAGGTTCCCACCCTCTCACCTGGCGAGCATCCCTTTGTTCTGCCTCTGACTCGTGTCATCACTGCCCCCCTCATCGGCACATCTTTCCTCGTCCAGCCCCACTCATTCCCAGCATTGACTTCCACCTACCCATCACAGGTGATTCCTTAGGAGCCTTCTTCTCCAAGATGGGTACCTCTCCTCACAGTGAGCCGACCTTCCAGGCTGGCATCAGCGTTCCACCCACATAAAGGACGGAAGCAGGCCACTGGGAGACCTTGGTACCAGTTATGACTCGGTGGTTTTTCTGGTGCCTGAAATTACGCGCAGAGCGCCCAGGTCTAAAGCAAACACTTCTCAGATGAAATCAACAGCGACTGAGAATACCGGAAGATGTGAGTTCTAACTGTACTGTGGTTGGACCATTTTGTTTTGCTGTCACACAGTCTGTGACGATATGGGGATCATTCATTTTGCCATTCTCTCCTGTGTGGCACGCATCTGTTAATAAGGATAAACAAGCCGGCTCTCCTGCCCCCGGGTCAGTGTCTGGGAAAAGGTGGGCTGCTGATGATTCATGACTGGATTCTGTGTGTCCACTCACCTCTGCCAATGTTGCCGGACCTCCGGCACCCATGCTGGTAACTTTCCTGAGCTGTGCTTTCCGCTCCAAAGACAACAGAAGGATATATATATATATATATATATATATATATATATATATGAAAGTGAAAGTCGCTCAGTCGTGTCCGACTCTTTGCGACCCCTCGGACTTATACAGGCCATGGAATTCTCCAGGCCAGAATACTGGAGTGGGTAGTCATTCCCTTCTCCAGGGGATCTTCCCAACCCAGGGATTGAACCCAGGTCTCCCCCATTGCAGGCAGATTCTTTACCAGCTGAGCCACCAGGGAAGCCCAAGAATACTGGAGTAGGTAGCCTATCCCTTCTCCAGGGGATCTTCCCGACCCAGGAATCGAACCGGGGTCTCCTGCATTGCAGCCGGATTCTTTACCAACTGAGCTATCAGGGAAGACCATATATATATATATATGTGTGTGTGTGTGTGTATATATATATGTATATAATTATGTGTATAATAATTATATATATAATATGTATACATAATTATGTATATATACATAATTATATACATATACACATAATACATAATTATGTGTATATATATATATACACACACATAAATTCCCTGTTCTCTGCCAGGTAATTCAACAAGAGAGTCTTTTAGGATGTTAATAGAGGATAATTGAGCATATGTGCTTTTCAAACTTGGGCTCTCTGAAAAAATACTTTAAACACCATCAGGCCCACCTTTTATTAATACTTGCATACCTTGTGTATCCTTTATAAGCACCATTTTGCTTAACTCTCAAAGAAATCCCACAAGGTGAGGATTTTAATTTCCTTTCCCGCAGAAGAGGACACTGGACGTTCGGAATGTTAAATGACTTTCCCAAAGGACTTCAGTCTAAACCCAGGTCCTTTCACCACACTGTAGGGCCGAAAGATAAACTCAGTTCTGCCCTAAATTATACACTTAGCTGGAAAAGCTGTCTGAAGAAATAACAGCAGAGATTTTCCAAACTTGATGAAAAAAGATCAACTTGTAAATCCAAGAAGGTCAGCAAACCAGAAGCAGAACAAATACAAAGAAAAGCAACCATAGTCAAACTGCAGAAATCCAAAGGGAAATTCTTTCAGGCAACCAGAGGGGGAAAATGACACATCACAAAAGACGTGGATTATCAGCGGAAACAAAGGAGGCCAAAACGGTGGCCGACATTTGTAAAGCAAATGTGAAAACAAACAAAACAAACATTTGTAGAAACAAACAAAAACCAAAACGTGAACACAGAATTCTGTATGCAGCAAAAATATGCCAACTGTGAAATAAAGACATTTTCCACTAAATAAGAACTGTGAGAACTCCAGGCCAGCAGACTTGCAGTAACATTTCTTAATGCTTAATTAGCCTGAAATATGCTTTCCAGGCTAAAGGATGATTGTAATGTGCTGAGCCCTAGATCTGCAGGAAGTAAAGGGAAGTTCCAGGTCTGAGAACCTGCTCCAGGTTACACGTTTATGACCTTTGGAGGCAGTCATTTGAGTGGTAAATAAGAGAGTTTGGGGAAATAGCAAAAACTAAAATATTTTAAAGTAATGAAGAAATGTCATGTATCATAAGGAATTGTTTTCTCATTTTTATACTGCCTAGGATTTTTTCCCAAGTGATTGTTCATTTTTTAAATATTTTGACTTTTGTTGTACAAACTTTGCGTTTCTACCTAGTTATCTTTCCTTCTGTTGTTCCTTTAATTGCTCTTGTCCTTAGAAAGCTTTTTCTGACTAGAGGTTAGTGAGTCACTCAGATAATGTGTGATCTTACAGTTTGTTTTTTATTCAATTATTTACTTTATCCCAAATTTCTTCTAATGCTCTGAAGTGAGAATACAGGTTAGGTCACCCCCCAATTAGCTAGTTGCCCAACACCATTTGTTGAATAGTCCACTCCTTTGCCATTGACTTTACTGGCTACCCACTCCAGTATTCTTTCCTCTTCTTCCGTGGACAGAGGAGCCTGGCAGGCTACAGTTCATGAGGGTCGCAAAGAGTCAGACACAACTGAGCAACTAACATTTTCTTGCCATCGATTTATAAGTCATTTGTTATATATTCAGTTTAGTCACTCAGTCGTGTCCGACTCTTTGCGACCCCATGAATCGCAGCACATCAGGCCTCCCTGTCCATCACCAACTCCCAGAGTTTACCCAAACTCATGTCTATCGAGTCAGTGATGCCATCCAGCCATCTCATCCTCTGTCTTCCCCTTCTCCTCCTGCCCCCAATCCCTCCCAGCATCAGGGTCTTTTCCAATGAGTCAACTCTTCGCATGAGGTGGCCAAAGTATTGGAGTTTCAGCTTCAGCATCAGTCCTTCCAGTGAACACCCAGGACTGATCTCCTTTAGGATGGACTGGTTGGATCTCCTTGCAGTCCAAGGGACTCTCAAATGTCTTCTCCAACACTACAGTTCAAAAGCATCAATTCTTTGGCACTCAGCTTTCTTTATAGCCCAACTCTTACATCTATACATGACCACTGGAAAAACCATAGCTTTGACTAGACAGACCTTTGTTGGCAAAGTAATGTCTCTGCTTTTTAATATGCTATCTAGGTTGGTCATAACTTTCCTTCCAAGGAGTAAGCGTCTTTTAATTTCATGGCCGCAATCACCATCTGCCGTGATTTTGGAGCCCAAAAAAATAAAGTCTGACACTGTTTCCTCTGTTTCCCCATCTATTTCCCATGAAATGATGGGACCAAATGCCATGATCTTAGTCTTCTGAATGTTGAGCTTTAAGCCAACTTTTTCACTCTCCTCTTTCACTTTCATCAAGAGGCTTTTTAGTTCCTCTTCACTTTCTACCATAAGGGTGGTGTCATCTGCATATCTGAGGTTGTTGATATTTCTCCCGGCAATCTTGATTCCAGCTTGTGCTTCTTCCAGCCCAGCATTTCTCATGATGTACTCTGCATATAAGTTAAATAAGCAGGGTGACAATATACAGTCTTGATGTACTCCTTTTCCTATTTGGAACCAATCTGTTATTCCATGTCCAGTTCTAACTATTGCTTTCTTAAGCTTATGTTTTTAGGTTCTACTTCTGAGCTATTTACGCTCTCCTGTAGATTTATTGGGCTTCCCTGGTGGCTCAGAGGTTAAAGCATCTGCCTGCAATGCGGGAGGCGTGGGTTCTATCCCTGGGTCGGGAAGATCCCCTGGAGAAGGAAATGGCAACCCACTCCAGTATTCTTGCCTAGAGAATCCCATGGACAGAGGAGCCTGGCAGGCTACAGTCCACAGGGTCGAAAGTAGGTTTATTATTAATTATGTATTACCCTGTTTTCCTTTGGACAGTTTTATGACGTAGTTCAATGCAAAGCAGTTACGTACCTCCCTCTTCCCGTTTCTCCTTCTCAAATTCTTATTCTTCGTATTTGTTTATTCTTAGAATCAGGCTTCCCTGGTGACTCAGATAGTGAATTAGTAAAGTTAGTAGGAGACACTCTCTCCTGTATTCACCTGAGATCCAAAAGAAATAAAAACTAACATACAGAAGCAAACATAGTGAAAGCTGCCTGGCTTGAACTTGCAGTTTATGAGAGAGAGAAAAAGCCCCACTAGAAAGTTCATAATCTCAATTTGGTCCCTGCAGAAATTTTTAGAGGTACACACTACTTGTGAGACTGAACAACCTCAAGTCAGAATTAAATTAATTTCAGATTAGCAGTGCCCTCCAGGTGTTGGCAAAAGCAAACACAAATCAACTAAAACCTCAAAGAATTCTCACAGATAAGTGTCTAAGGGAAATAAACAACTCATAATAATAAATAGAATAAGCAAACACCAGAAAAAGTCACCATTAGTGACATAAATAGTAAAAGAGACAATTGAAGCAAATGTTGCAAAAACTTCAGATAGAAAAATACCACAGCCAGGATAACAAATAACCATACTTAGCATTATGAAATAAAATGAAGGAGAAGTTTGAAAAAAAAAATGGAATGGAACTCTGAAAACGAAAAATATAATCCCTGAAACTAAAACTCAGCTGGTGGCACCCATTAGGATGGCTATTGTTGAAAACAATTAGTAAATAACAAATGTTGGTGAGACTATGGAGAAACTGGAATTTTTGTATCCTGTTGATAGGAATGTAGAATTGTACAGCTGCTATAGAAAACAGTGTGCGTGCATGTGGGCTCAGCTGCTTAGTCATGTCCTACTCTTTGCAACCCCATGGACTGTAGCCTGCCAGGCTACATAAAATAATTTTTTTTTAAGTAAAATTACTTTATCACAATTTTAACATAAATAGTTAATTCTTTAAAATCTTAAGTGAAGCATCTGCTAATGATAGACTGAGTTATTCAGATCTGACAGTCTTCTGACAATAAGGAAGACAAAAGAAAAAGTACCTGCTTGAATGCAAGCCCGAGACAGCAAAGTCACTAGGTCATGATTTAGGGGGAAAAGGGAAACCCAGGGAGGTAAGCCTGCTTGTTTTTTTTTTTTTGTAATTTGAGGCTATTTCCTCACAGAGGCACTTTCCAGTTTTAGAGGAGGGTCACTGAGAGGCTGAGAGGGTCCTTTCCCAGCATCAGAGGCTGGGGAGACAAGGTTGGGGGTCTAGGTGCTGCCCAGGTTGAGTGGGCTTTCGTGACTCTTTCTCGCTTTGAGTTGCAACCTTGAAGGCTGAATCCTGGGCCTCCCCTGGTGGTTCATTTGTTAAGAATCCAATGCAAGAGATGTGCGTTCGATCCCTGGTCTGGGAACTAAGATTCCCACGTACTATGGAGTAACTAAGCCTACATGCTTCTACGAAGATCCTGAGTGCTGCAACTAAGATGTGCCACTGTCAGGTAAATATATTAAAAAAAAGGAAAAGGCTGAATCCTAGCCGTAAGGTAAAATACAAGTAGAGAATCACTTTCAAGGATGCACCTCACCTTCGAATCACCTGAATTCCTGAAACTGCATTACTGTTTCCAAATAGCTCTTGCTCCCAGGAAACCTGGCAGAAGCAAACCTCAAATTATTTTACATCATAGGTTGCCAGTACAATTCCCTGCACTCAGTTAAAAAAAAAACAAAACTATTTAAATATCAAGAGACAAGACAGCATAGAAAATCAGCAGAAATAGCAGACCAGTGGAAGTAACAGCTACCCCATATAAAATCCTGGTGCTATCAAATACCAACTTTAAAATAACCAGGTTTGCTATATTTGGGGAATCAAGAATAATATAGGGACTTGCCTGGTGGTTCAGTGGTTAAGAATCTGCCTTCCAATGCAGGGGCACGGGTTCGATCCCTGGTCAGTGAACTAAGATCCCACACGCCTTGTCTAAAGAGGCCATGTGTTTTGGAGCCCACATGCCACAGGAAAGGTGCTGGCAGTAGCATTTCTCAAGATATTTGACAGGTTTGCTTACTTCTCATTATAGGAGGTTTGGGTTTCCAGAGTTCCTCTCCTATAACACGACCCACCAACTGTTTTAAGTGTCACCTGGTGTTATTTGCATCACTCTGTGAGTACTGGGACTCAAGATTGGCGGCAGGCACACTTTAGGCCTACACGATTATGCTGTCCTGTGAGTAGTAAAGTCCTTCGTCTCTGATCCAGGGGTGCATTTTCCACCAACTTCCCCAGGCTAACGTGTTAGCTTTCAAGCAAGATAAAAATCTCTGACCCTTCGTTGTCGTTCCTGACATCGTCAAGTCTTCGGTTCTCTCCCAAAGTGACCTGTACAGTTTTGCGGTTCCAATCCAAAATAGCAACAGGACTCTGTAATTTGACAAGCTGATTTCTGCAATAAATATGGAAATGTCGAAGATCAAGAACAGCTAGGACATTCTCTAAGGAGAAAAATGCAAAAGTACATGATCTACCAGATATCAAGACTAGTTTAAAAATATCATAACCAAGACACTGTGGTATTGGCATAAGCATAGACAAAGCAATGGAAAAGAACAGGATGTCCAGCCATGGTCCTCAGTGTATGTAGGCACTGAGTAACAACAAGGATGTTGCAGTGGAGCAGCAAAGCTTGGTCTCTTTCCCAGTCGGTGCTGTGATAATAGAGCATCCACATGACCACAATATGGGGGTGAACTGTACCTTCTGAAAGCGTCAATCCCAGGCAAAGCGTGGATCTAACTATGAAAGGAAAAGTAATGACGATAATACAGGCTAATATGTTTATGACCTCACATAGATAAAAACTTCTTAACCGGGATGTAAAAGATCTCACCACGAAATAAATGATTGATGATTGATCAATAACAACTTCATTGAGATATAACGCATGTGCCAGAAAAGTCATCATTTTGAAGTGTACCAATCAGTGATTTTTAGCATATTCACAGGGCTGTATAGTCATCACTACTGCCTGATTCAGCATTTTCATCACCCCCAAAAGAAATCCATACCTATTTTCAATCACTCCTTTCTCCCCTCCCAGCTGCCCCTGGCAATGATCAAACTACTTTCTGTCCCTATGGATTTGCCTGCTCTGCACATTTCATATAAATAGTCATACAATATGTGGCCTTTTGTGTCTGGATTTTTCACTAAAAGTGTTATGTTCCCAAGGTTCATTTACACTGTAGCACATACCAATACTTCATGCATTTTTATTGCTGTGTGATACTCCATTGAATGGATATAGTAGCTTTTCTTTATGGTTTCGTAAGTTGAAGGGCATGTGGGTTGTTTGCTTGTTTTGACTTTATAAAGAACGTTGCCCTGAATGTTCTAACATACACTTCCTGCTTGTGCAGACACTCAAGGTCAGCCAGAATTGAGAGCTTAGGGCCTTCTCAGTTGTTTCCTAGGCACAGACACAGCTCTAGGCACACACACAGTCTTGTGCATGTTTGTGGTCATCTAGAGTCCCAGGAACATACAGAAACTTTTGAAAGCACCCTATGGCTGTCATGTGCCCAATTTTCCCTTTTAAGTTTTTTTTTTTCCATAACCTTTTGTTAGCCTCAACTTGTAATGCTTCCTTGTGCACTTGTTAAGTTGTTCAGTTGTGTCCAACTCTTTGCAACCCTATGGGCTGTGGCCCTCCAGGCTCCTCTCTCCATGGGATTCTCCAGGCAAGAATACTGGAGTGGGTTGCCATGCCCTCCTCCAGGGGATCTTCCTGACCGAGGGATCGAACCCACGTCTCTTAAGTCTCCTGCATTGGCAAGTGGGTTCTTTACCTGGGAAGCCCGATGCTTCCTTAAGCAACTGCAGCGTTAAACAATTATTGCTGATTGTTTTGACAAATACCCTGTCATTAAGGCTGTTCTTATAGAGGGAGCCCTAAGTCACATTAAAGAAAAAGAAGCCCTGTAAATGGAACTTCTCAGCAGGCTGTCTGACAGGTCAAATAGTGACAGTTCTTGGGGGATGGTCCTGTTGAGAGTTGCGTACTCATTCTGCCCCCTCTAGTGGCTACTAGGCTGCCAGTTCTCAGACCTGCTCTATTTGGTTTTCCAGGTGACTGAAAGGAGAACATCTACTCTGCAGAGGATGGCAGTATCTCTTGATTGGTGAACATTCCTAGACTAAAATTAGGAGTTCTGTCTGTCAAAGACACCACTAAGAAAAGGAAAATGGAAGCCAGAGAGTGGAAGATGGGAATTGTAACACATATGACTGACAAAGAATTGTCACAGATCTGTAAGATTAACCCTGGAGAAGGAAATGGCAACCCACTCCAGTACCCTTGCCTGGAAAATTCCATGGACAGGGGAGCCTGTTAGGCTACAGTCCATGGGGTCACAAAGAGTCGGACACGACTGAGCGACTTCACTTTCTTTTTTCGCTTTGTAAGATTAAAGAGCAGGTTAGACACTGCTGAATTAAAAGAGACGTGAACGGAAGGAATTATTTGGAACACCACCTAAAAGGGCAGAGATGCAAAATAAAGAACTATACCAAACAATAAAGAAATAAGTGTAATAAGTTCTAGCATATATAAAGGGACAATATTTAAGGACATAAGACTAAGACTTTTTCAGGAAATAACGGCTAAGATTTAAATGCTAAAATATCAGAATCCAAGTGGACTTCAAGTAGGGGGGAAAAGTCCACAACTAGAAGTAACACAGAGAAGCTATAGGACATGAAAAATGAAAGGTCTTGAGCTTCCCTGGTGGTACAGTGGATGGGAGGCCACCTGTCAATGCAAGGGACACTGGGTCAATCTCTGGTCCAAGAAGATTCCCCATGCCAAGGAGCAGCTAAGCCAGTGCACCACAGCTACTGCGGCCACGCGCCTAGAGCCTGTGCTCTGCGACCAGAGAGACCACCGTCTTGAAAACCCTGCTCCCTGTGACTAGAGAGTAGCCCGCTAGCAGCAGTGAAGACCCAGCACAGCCAAAAATTAATTCATTAAGAAAGACAAAAGATCTTAAAAGCATCCAAGAAAAAAGCTAGATTACTTACAAAGAAATGGCAATGAGAGTAAAATCTTGTTTTTCAGTGACCGTGGTATTCGAGTCATGACACTTCACTGTGCTCAGAGGAACTGAAGAGTTACCCACAGTTCTCCATACTGACACTGTCTTTAAGAGCAAAGGTTAAATAAAAACATTTTCTGACTTAAAAACTAGGAGTGTTTTTCTCTAAGAGACACTCATTAAAAGGACATATTACAAATATATGGAGAAAAACCTCAGGTGGAATGTCCAAGGGACGAGAAGAAATTGCGAGTAAAGGTATCAGCAAATATAAATAAATACAGATGGTATAAAATAAAGTAGTGTCTAGTTTAGGAGTGTGGGTAATAGAATACAACTAAAATACTGAACAACTGGATGAGTGGTGCTTTGCAGTTAAGAGAACAGATACTAAATACAGATTTCTTCGGTTCAAATCCCAACTCCGGTACTAATTATCTGCTACTTCTTGCCCTGCTTCGTGTGTGCTCAGCTGCTCAGTCGTAGCCAACTCTTTGCGACCCCATGGACTGTAGCCCACCAGGCTCCTCTCCAAACAAGAATACTGGAGTGGGTTGCCATTTCCTCCTCCAGGGGATCTTCCCAACCCAGGGGTCAAACCTGTTTCCTGCAGTCTGCTGAATTGGCAGGCAGATTCTTTACCATGGTGCCACTTGGGAAGCCTAATTAGGCGAGTTCATTAATATCTCTGTATGTCTATCTGCTTCTTTTAATATGAGGCTAGTAACAGTGTTTCTCATAGGGTTATTGGTGATGCTTAAATTGGTTAACATATGGGGAACCACTTAGAACCATGCTTGGTGCCAAAACCAAGTGTTTTGTAAGTGCGAGCTATGATTTTCAATAAAGCATTCTCAAGTCCCTGTGTTGCCAGGTAAAATACAGAATCATGGTGAGAGACTTTATCCAACTTCTTTCCACAGCAGTGACTAAGAAAATAAAAGCACTATTAGCAAGCTTCTTTTGATTGACTCATAAAACTTGTACCCCACTAATTTAAACTACATAGACTTTTCAAAAATCTACTTCTTAATCTACACGATAATTCCGAGAAGTCAAAACCAAGCAGGTGTGGCAGATACAGTTAGTTGCCTTCCCAGTGTTCAGTCTGTCTTTCTTATATGCAAAACACTGGTTTCCTGTGGAGTATGAATGTGTCCAGCTAAGACCCTGACTCTCCCAGGTGTCTTTATAGTTACATGGCCATAGAATCTAGATCATTGAGATTTAAGTGAAAGTCATTAGGTTGGGTTTCTGGAAAAGCCATCTTATGCTTTATGCCTTTAAGGCTAATATGTATGTGTGCTCAGTCGTGTCTGACTCTGCAACCCCATGGACTATAGCTGGGCTCCTCTGTCCATGGGATTTTCCAGGCAGGAAAACTGGAGTGGGTTGCCATTTTTTCCTCCAAGGGATCTTCCCAACCCAGGGATCAAATCCTAGTCTCTTGGCAGGTGGATTCTTTACCACTGAGCTACTTGGGAAACCTTAAAGCTAATATGCCTTGAACCTATATGTTTCCATCTTTTGACTCTGTGTGTGTGTGCTACTCATGCCTTCAAAGCTTCTGTATTGTTTACATTTTTCAAGCAATTTTTTTTAAATAACAAAAAAGAATAAAGCAAGATATAGAACTGTCTGCTATGTTCCCATTATAGTTGCAGAACTCTACAGAAATAGCTATTAATATATGTTTGTTTATATGTTATAAATGCCTGATAAAAATACACACTCAACTGTTAACAGTGAGTGATGGGGAGGCAGTGGGAGAGTGGGTGAGGCACTTTTTACATTTTATTTGCTTCCGTTGTGTTTGACGTTTTTACAGGTTTGTATTCTGCTTTTGAAATCTAAAAAAAAAAAAAAAAAAAGCATCAATAAATAAAACATATGCCAGTAAAGGGAAGGGGAAAGAAAGCCGTTGCTTTCCAGCTCTGGAGAAAGAAAAGGAGGTCGTTCCAAGACTGGGGAAGAGCAAGGAGACAGGACTGACTCAGGAAAGGGGAATACGTGGATCAGTGATGCTGTGATGTCTGGGGGAGGCGGGAGGGGGACGAACCCACGTGATGGTGTACACCTCCCCGCGGTGAAGGAGAGAAGCAGGGGGCAGGGAGCGGGGAGAAATAGAGATATTGACTTTGGCTGAATGTGCAGAGGGAGACAGGAGTAGGGGTCCAGCCGGAAGAGCATGAAATAAAGCGAGTACCAAATAAACACCGGAGGGAATGGCCGTGTTCTCATTTCTAGATGTGTGCTCCTCAGCTTTATCAGCGACTGTATTTCTGTGAAAACCAGAGTAATTTTCTTCGGTTAGAAACATGTTCTTTAAACTATGGCCATAGGCCATCTGTGCCTCTGCCTAGAAGATGCATAGTGAATGCCTCTTCAAAATAGTTGGTTTTCTATTACACTGTATTTCTAAAGCAGGACTTGGGAATTAACTTTGCCATAGGAGAGAGGGAATTGTATTAGGGAAGAGAAAAAAGTTATATGATAAATTCAAGTGGGATAGTAATACAATTTTAAGGAAGACTAACCTGAGAAAATGCACAGGAAGCATGCTATTTGTGTAAAATAGCCTTAAAAATCCATGCACAATCTCATCTTTGTGGATGCTATGCATAAAGAAATCTTAAGAGTGCAGGCCAAGTTTAAACCAGCTGAACTGGGGTGATTTTATGTTTTCGGAGAGAAACATAATATGTGAGAGACTTACCAACAGCTAAGCTCTTGCTGAAGGAGACACAGATGGTGGCTCTTGGGGTTTTTGCTTCTTATTCCCTTTGAGTGAGAATAAAATCATCATACTTTTGCTCTTCGAAATTCCTCAGAATAGAGAATTAATATACTCAGGAAATTAAAAATGAATATACTCAGAAATTTCACTTCTAGGAATTTATCCTTTAGATAGACTCACACATGTGCACAAAGATGGTTATTATAACATTGTTTGTATTAGCAAAAACTCTGCTTCTCTGGGAAACAGAACTTTGCAGTTGATTAAAGCCCAGAAATTTTACAACTCTCTAAAACAGATAATGGGGGATGATTTATTTTTCTGTTGAATAGAAGAGACCCTTCCATGTTATTATTTTCACCCTGTAGGATATTAGCCAGTTTTCTATCCAAATTGGCAATGCTATTTCAGAATTCCTTTTTAGCCATTGACTTTATAATTTTAAACTTGCATATTCCCCCTTTTTCATGTATTTAAAAAAATTATCTATTTATTTACTGGCTCTGCTGGGTCTTCGTTGCCGCATGGGCTTTTCCCCAGTCGTGGCGAGCAGGGACTGCTCTCCAGCTGCAGCGCCCTCTCTTGTTGCAGAGCATGGGCTCCGGGATGCATGGGCTTCAGCAGCTGCGGGCACGCAGGCTCATAAATTGTGGTTCCCGGGCTCCAGAGCACAGGCTCAGTAGTTGCGGTGAACAGACTTAGTTGCTCCAACAGACTTAGTTGCTCCAAGTTGCTCCAGGATCTTCCCGTATGAGGTATCTAACCAGTGTCTCCTGCATTGGCAGGCAGACTCTTTAACACTGAGCCGCCAGGGAAGCCTGCATAGTCCCTCTTGAGCCAACTTTGTCATCCTGGTGGTTTCTTCATTAGTGAATTAAATAAAACTTCAGTATATGGAAGAAATCTTCTCCGATGGTTGTTTTTCTGGTGTGATTGGCCGGCATATTCTGATCCACAGAAAGACTACAGCCCTGGGACCTTGCCTTCCCCTCCCACCTCACAGGTGAAGGGCTTTGGAAATCACTCAACGCAAGGCTGTGAAACCCACTAACCTACATACAGCTTTTGGAAATTATGTGAGTTCTGGTCACTGGGCTTTTTCCAAAGCCATTTGCCTCAGGAGTGGGGGTCATTGTGTACTCAACACTTGTCTGTCCAACTGGAAACAGGCCTGACCAGATTCTCAAAAAAAAAAAAGTGGTTAACCCGAGGTCTTCAAATATGGAAAGCTAAAAAATAAAACTGCAATGAGAAGTCTGTGAGATGCTATTAAATAGACCTGGACGTTAGTGCCCAGCAAGCACCAAGTATTTGAGACGCAGCCCTGTAGCCACCAAACGTAATCAATGGTCTTGATCATGATGAGATCGTACTGCCAGAAATTTTAGGGTCATAGCAGGTCATCCTTCCTTTTTTTTTTTTTTCCACTTGGCAGACTTTTTTTTTTTTTTCCACTCATCCTTCCTTTTATTTATTTGTTTATTTGGCTGTGCTGGGTCTCGACTGTGGTATGTGGGATCTTAAGTTGCAGTATGGGAACTCTTAGTGTGGCATGTGGGATCTAGTTCCCTGACCTGCATTGGGGTCTTAGCAACGGAACCACCAGGGAAGTCCATCTTTCCTTTTAAAGGTGAATTTTCGGGAAGAATTTTGCATCTAATGGGTAGCATCGATCTGAGAACTGTCCTACCAAAGGGTCATCACAGTTCACTCTGAGACTTTGACCCGCACTCCACCTCCCAAGGCTGCAGGAATTCCTAACGTCCAGTCTGGCTTCCAAATGCTGAACTTCCATGATGGACTTGATCTTGTTTGTGAACCACGGGCTGCAAATTGACACCACAGAATTTTATTCAGCAGAGTGGTAGTAGTTAAGGCAAGCAGTCCTGGCAAAGGTTCAGATAAAGAAGCATCTTCCTGTGTGGCAGATAGGTGTGTGAATTGCTATGACTTGTTTTGGCAAGCAGGCAAGTTGTCTGGCAATTTGTTGAATAACTCATCCATCCCTCCAGGGCTCCAGAGAGGGAGGCAGAAAGCAGTTTTCTCTCCCCTTCGTGGCCTTCCAGACCTCTTTTATTGTTTCTTTCTCGTCCCCACCTGAAATCCCCAGCAGCTGATGTAACCTTTTCTGTCACTTTTAAATTATTTATTTAGTTTTTACTAAAGGCAAAAAGGTTTATTTTTTTTTGCTCATTTTAAAAGTCCATTGCAAATGGAAAGGCTGAGTCTTCTCTTCATCATAGTGACTCAAATGACAGAGCAACCACCATCTCAAACCACCATCTCAAATGTTGTTTTATTGTTTAGTCCGTAAGTCATGTTTTGCAACCCCATGGACCTATAGCCCCCCAGGCTCCTCTGTCCATGGGATTTCCCAGGAAAGAATACTGGAGTGGGTTGCCATGTCCTCCTCCAGGGGATCTTCCCCACCTAGGAATCGAACATAGGTCTCCTGCATTGCAGGTGGATTCTTGACCACTGTCCCACCTGGGAAGTCTATATGTGTGTGTGTGTGTGTGTGAGAGTGTGTGTGTGTGTATAAAATATTCTTTTCCATTATGGTTTATTACAGGATATTGAATGTCCCTGTGCTATACAGTAGGACCATGTTGTTTATGCATCCTATGTATGATAGTTTGCATCTGCTAATCCCAAACTTCCTATCCATTTCTCCTCCATCGCCACCCTTTGGCAAACCCAAGTCTGTTCTCTGTGTCTGTGAGTCTGTTTCTGTTTTCATAGATAAGTTCAGTTGTGCCATAGTTTAGATTTCTCATAGAAGTGATATTACATGGTTTTTGTCATTCTCTCACTTCACGTAATATGATCATCTCCAGGTCCACCCATGTTGCTGCAAATGGCATCATTTCACTTTTTTGTGGCTGAGTAACATCTCATTGTGTATGTATAGTGTGTATACATATATATCTCACATCTTTATTTATCTGTCAGTGGACATTAGTTGCTCCTATGTCTCGGCTATTGTAAATAGTGCTGCTGTGAACATCCGAGTGAATGTATCTTTTCGGATGAGTGTCTTCTCCCAAGCCCAGGAGTGGGCTTGCTGGATCATATGGCAGCTCTAGCTTTAGTTTCTTAAGGAAACTCCAGGTCATTTTCCATCAGCTAGATTTATCCTTCATGTCCCAGGATGACATGGTCTACGTGCTTCACGCACAGCATTGATTTAACGCTCCTGGTCTGCACGAGGACTATGGATTCCACGTGGTCGCAGGAACCTCTTCTCCAGCAGCCCCGAGTCCTCTCCTAAAGACGTGTGTGCACCACTGCAGGGGCCAACACCATCCGTCTTGTCGTATTTCAGGTCAGGGGCCACGAAGCCTGGGATGTGGCACCCCAGAAACCATCCAGAGCCCTGTAAGCTTGCAAGGGTCAGAAGGTATCACTCTTGGAGTCTGGATACAATCTGGACCACTTAAAGAATCCACCTGCCAACACAGGAGACTCAGGTTTGATCCCTCGTCTGGGAAGATCCCCTAGAGGAGGACATGGCAACCCACTCCAGTATTCTCGCCTGGAAAGTCCCATGGACAGAGGAGCCTGGTGGACTACAGTCCATGGGGTTGCAAAGAGTTGGACACAATTTAGCAACTAAACAACAGCAAAGATGCAGTAGGAATAAAGAGGATACATACACTTTTCCCATCAAGAGCCCTATCATGTTAAACAAAGGAGTAATGCTTCCCACTCCTGAATTACCTTCCAGAGGACAGCCTTGGGAGAATTTACCAAAGCAGGGGCTGTGAGCTACAGGTTCAGGGATCAATGGACCCTTTCCCTTTGGAGCAGTGGCAAACGTGGCACATTGCGTGGCAGCTGCTCCTGGAGTGCCCTCTCTCAGCCGAAAAGGACAGGCAGCTTCAGTCTGATAGAATAACACATTTGTGCTTTGCTTGCAGAACTGAGCCTCCTCAACACTCGTCCAGTTCAAGGTCAAAGTGAAACTGACTCTGGGTTTAACCTCACTCCATGGAAGGGGCTAAAAATGCCCCTTCCTATTTGTTAGTTGTCTTCATCTTTTAACTTTAAACCAAAAAAGTTTGTGACAGAAGATTATGCAAGGAAAGTATTTTAGACAAGCCATGGCAAACAAAAACCAAGTCATTACAAGAATTAATCATCACTGGCCAAAAAAGAGTCTGATGTTAACTCCATTACGAGTTTAATGCAGCTATTAAACCAAGGGCACTGGATTCTTCTAGCTCATTTTCTCATTTCCTGGCTTATCTCCAGCTGACTTGAAATGCTAACACAATAGCTGAGAAATTTACGGCAAATCCAAACACAGCCCAGATATGCAAGACTTTGGGGTCTCTGGGATTCTCTGAAACAGTTGTCTCAAATAAGTATCAGTCCTCAGTTCTCAGTAAAAATGTCCTAAGAAGATGGTTTCACTCTAAAGAAGATACAGGATGTCAAGATGAGGTCTATGAAGCAGGCGTTTTCTCTGGACTTCGCTGCATGTCCTGTTGAGTGCCCCTCCACCCACTCACTGCACTGGTTAATTAGCGTTTTCTTAATTAGCATCTTTCAATCTTCTTTATGAACACGAAGCATTCTGAGTAAAGCGTGGCACATCGGTGACCAGGAATGTGGAATTCTAGGTCTGACTTCATCTCTGACTCAGAGATGGGCAAGTCCTAGCTTCTCTGCCCTCATTTTTTTCTGTCTCCAAAATAATTATGGCTCATCTGTATTATCGGATTTGTTAGGACAAATTTCATAACCACATCGGCATGAAATCTGGATGAAGCTGGGATTGAGAAATGGATCAGACACTCTTGATCAAGATGGTGAAAGCAGAGGCTGGAACCAGGACAGATAACCGACTCCCACCCAGGCTGAGGGTGGCATGACATGCGGGGGAAATCAGGGAGAGCGTTATTTTGAAAACATAGCTGTTGTTTGAAATCCATAGTATATTTGGTTAAATTTAACTCAGTAAATTTCACAACACATTATGATCTATATGGGTATATATTGTGTATTATGATTTTGGATGGGTAAGATAAATAACACGTTTTAGTTCTTAAGGGATTTTTTTTTTTGTCTTTTTAATTGTCCAAGTCAGACAAGCACCCTGAATGACATTAAAGAGAGGGAGGTGAGCCAGATGGGTCTAATTCTGATATTTTGAGCAGTGAGCCATTTCTAGTCCTTATCCTTCCCAGAAAGGGATGGACGAGGCAGACCCAGGGAGCACCTCTCTTTAATCACGCGGACATAAGAAGGACCATTCCAGTGTGGGTACACCAGCCACTCACACCTAAACCTTTTCACATTGACAATGGAGCTGATGCTGCCAATTGGCAGAACACTGGGTTCTTTCTCAGATAATGAACGTGTCTTAGTACAGTTTTTAAACTGAGGGGAACTGCAGGCCTTATCACCCAACACTCACATACAGGTATTAACAAATGGACATGCTGAGCACTACTTAAATTACATTTCTTTCAGGAAAACAAGCAACAACAACAAAAACGTAAAACAATCATCAATCAAAAAGAAAAAAAAACAGGATTTTGGAACAATCGGAAACAGAACCTGCACCATTGGGAAAAGGTTCCATCTGTGATTCTTATTTATATGCAGTCTTTGTGAGCATTCTTTATAGTTAATCTACATGAAATCAACTTGGGCTTCATCAATTCTGCTGGAAAAAAGAAGATGAAGTACACCTGGAGCCACCAGCAAGCACTCTGGAGAGGATAGATCGTTTAATTACATCATTAATTTCCAAGACATATGCATCACATTTGAGACTGCAGAACATAACCTATTAGAGGAAGCCCAATTGCAAGTGCCAATAACAGAGAACACAGAAGACCTCATTCACCAGCCACCCCTCTTCCCTTTGATTTCTAGCTTCCAGAAAGCAGCAGTGTCACCCAGCTGCAGAGTCGCAGGACTACCTTCCGGTGGAGTTAGAGTAGAAGGGAAGAGGGAGGCTCGTGGGGGCCGCTTTTGCTGTGGACGGCGTCTGATGTCTTCAGCTAGGTGATGAGCACGTGTGTGTGTCAGGAGCTCCGTCATCCCTGACTCTTTGCAACTCGATGGACTGTACCCCTCCAGGCTTCTCTGTCCATGGGTTTCTCCAGGCAAGAAGACTGGAGTGGGTTCCCATTCCCTTCTCCAGGGGATCTTCCCGACCCAGGGATAGAATCCAGGTCTCCTGATTGGCAGGCGAATTCTTCACCACTGAGCCACCTAGGAAGCCCTGCTGAAGGCATGGGCATCTTATTACTCTTTATTCCTTTTCTTAGCAGATCTTAAACATCGAGATAGTATATTATTTTTAAGGAAAACAGACCCAACTCTGAAGGCTTTGGGAAGTGATTCAGTCATCTTAAGCTATTTAGGTCTGTGTACTCTTTCTGGCTCCAGCAAGAATCATTTCATACAATTAAATTTTTCTCCACTCATCAAACATTCATATCATAAAGATATACATAAAGCAAACAGCCAAGACAGAGCACTAGTCCTCTGACCTCCTGTACTAACTGCATTCCCCTTCCCAAAGATGAGCACTGCGTCTGTTTCAGCATGCCCTTTCAGATGCTCTCTATATCCACATGTAGGGGTATTTACGTGTTGTGCTTCCAAATGTAGTGTCAGCTTTGACCTAAGCATCCTTCCTGGGCTTTGATCACTTAAGGTCAATAAGAAGAAAGAACTGATGTCCCGGGTTAGAAGAGATAGGAATGCTGGAGAGGAAGACTTGAATCAAGGGAGGATGGCTGTGATCTCAGAGAAGGGAGCCATGGCCTGGTAATCCTGCCCTAGGCTATGCACAGAGACTTGCCCAGAATAGTCAGAGTGCGGGAACCGAGGGGCAGCGGTCCCCAGCTGGGGGCCTGAGGCCGTTTTGTGGTCCATGATGCCCGGAGCACTGTCATGTCCATTGGCTCAAGGGCAGGCAGCTGAACGGTGGAGTCTGAATGACCCAGGCACAAGAGGACAAAGCCGAGCAAAGACGCTGGTTTTAGGAGCGAAGCTCTCAAGAGGCTGCGAGTGCAGACAGCTCACGCCTGAGATGAGGCGGTTTCTGCAGGGGCCTTGGGTTGGTGACTCACCACTGAGGGCCAGCATGGATGACACAGGAGGGGTGAAGCCGTGGTCTTGCAGCCCAAACCTAAACCCCTGCTGCCCACGGGTCCCCCTTCACCCTGTGGGCAGCAGTGAGAGGTGTGTCAGATCTCAGGGAGCCTCCACTCTGTATCTGCTCTGGGGACAAAACACCTCTTCCTCGGACTCCTCAGGAATGGGACTCTCTTGAAGCAAGACCAGGAAGCCATGACAGCTGACTTGTCAACCCACCCAGCTTGCTAACAGGGAGCTCTGCTCCCCAGATGGTGACCACCTCCTGTCTCTGGGTGCTTCCAGGGTCATCTTGGCAAGCCTGTTGCCTTTCTCTCACTTCTTAATGTCTCTAAACCGGAAGCCCTTGGTGGAGATTTTTTTTTTCTCATATAACCTTTTTTTCTTTTTTTAAAAAAAGTCTTTATTGAATTTGTTGCAATATTGCTTCTGCTGTTTTGTGTTCTGTTTTTTTGGCCAGGAGGCATGTGGGATCTTAGCTACCCAATCAAGGATCAAACCCGCACCCCCTGCATTGGAAGGTGAACTCTTACACCCCTGGACCAGCAGGGAAGTCCCTCATATAGCCTTTTTAAACTGGGTGTAGTAACCCACATACCATAAAATTTGGCCTTTTCAAATGTACAATCTGGTGGCCTTGGGGCAGACTGCCTCCTCCAGTGCCTCCCCCGGGTGCCTCCAGCTAGGCTCTGCAGAGGCTGTTTTAGGGAGCGGCTTCTCCCTGGGTGTGCCCCCTGCCCTCCAGCAGGGATGAACTGGAGGAAAGTGGGTCCGCCTCCCCCCGTGGCTGCCTCCTCCGGCCGTGGACCTGCCTTGACCCGGGCCTTGCAGGTCCACTGGCTCCCCGTTTGCTGTGAGCGTGGGCTTGGATGTCAGGGCAGAGAGAGAGGTCACTTTGGCAGACTCTATTGATTTTTGCCATCTTCTCGTTTCCTCTGCCTGTCCCCTTTCCCCTGGAGGAACAGTTAGGAAATAGCTAACAATCCTTGCAGCCAAACAAAGTTTCTGATTTTACTGCATTCCTAAAACAGTGGAAAAGAAATCAGGTAGAGAGGGAGGTGGGAGGGGGGATTGGGATGGGGAATACATGTAAATCCATGGCTGATTCATGTCAACGTATGACAAAAACCACTACAATATTGTAAAGTAATTAGCCTCCAACTAATAAAAATAAATGGAAAAAAAAAAGAAATCGAGAGCCGGGCCTCAAAAGATCCCGTAGAAGCAAATTACATTCCTGTTTGATGGTGAAGCGGCCAGCAGTCCATGCCTGCGGGATCTGACGTTCCATGAGAAGGATATTGCTTGACGGTAGGAAAATAGGCTGGCCTGCACACATATCTTTCTCCTATGAGACCAATTAGAAAGCTCTGGAAACCTGGTTAAGGAAAGAATATCTGATATTTAGTTATCTGCACAAAATGATAACCCAACAGCCAGAGGTAACTGTGGGTGCACGTATTTTCTGAGAATGCAATAAACTGAACTCCAAATATACAAAACATCATGAAGTAAAGCATAGTTATTAGCGTTACAAAACCGTTTGGCATTTTTATCCTGGTGATATTTTGTTTTATGGGATGAGGCTGACAATAAACAGGTCAGAGACTGTAGACACCTCCATGCTAAAAATTCTTAGATTCATATGTGAATGCCTCAGAATGTAGAGAAAGACATACCTTCAGAAACTAAAGACTTTCAGGGTCATGTGATTGCCCAAGGACATGTGCAAAATGTTTTTTAAACTGATGTTGTTGGGGGCCTTCCCTGGTGGTCCAGTAGCTAAGACTCTGAGCTCCCAATGCAGGGGGCCTGGGGTTCAATCCCTGGTCAGGGAACTAGATCTCACATATCGCAGCTAAGAGTTCACATGCCACAACTGAAGATCCTGCATCCTGCAACTAAGACCAAATAAATAAATAATTTAAAAAAATTGTTGTTGGAAATTTCCCCCATAAAAGGAAATGAAAGTGATAGCTGGTAGAGTTCTAATAAAGCTGAGAGGTTAAGGAAGATGCTGAATTAGCCTTACTAGTCTTAGACAGCTGCTTATCTACCCTGGAAAGGTGAAACAATGACCAGCCTCATGAACCAAGGCAATAGTGTGAATTCTCATCCCCTGGGAGCTTGTTAAAAATACAGAGGCCCAAACATCAGCAATGGCAACAACAGGAATACAGAGGCTCAGGTCCCAGGCATCAAGCTTCGTCAGCATGTGTGTGTGTGTGTGTGTGTGTATGTGCTCAGTCGTGTCTGACTATTTGCAACCCTATGGACTGTAGCCCACCAGGCTCCTCTGTCCATGGGATTCTACAGGCAAGGATACTGGAGTGGGTTGCCATTTCCTCCTATGGGGGATCTTCCTGACCCAGGTATCGAACTGACATCTCATCTTCATGGGATCTAAAATCTAAACAAACTCCCTTGAATATTCTGAAGCACACTAATATTTGAGAAACTTAATATAATGGAAACCTTTTGAATTTTGAAATCAAGTAGACAATTGAGGTTCAGAGACCATCATCCCGTGACCTTGAGCAAGCTGCTGTCTCTGAAACTTAGTTCTCTCCAGTTTCACTTACTCCCTGGGCTGTTGAGAGGACTAAATTAATGGGCTGTTTGTCTCAGTGCTGGCCACCTGGGTGCATGCTAAGTCGCTTCAGTTGTGTCCAACTCTTTGCAACCCCAGGAACTGTAGCCTGCCAGGCTCCTCTGTCCATGGGATTCTCCAGGCAAGAATACTGGAGTGGGTTGCCATGCCCTCCTCCAGGGATCTTCCCAAGCCAGGGATGGAACCCACATCTCTTATGTCTCCTGCATTGGCAGGCAGGTTCTTTACCAGTGTCACCTGGGAAGCCTAGTGGATGATTAATTAATGTTACTTCCCTTATGAGATTGCCACTGCCATAGCGAAATACTACAGACAGGGCGGCCTAAATATCAGACATTTGTTTTCTTAGAATTCTGCAGCCTGGAAGTCCAAGGTCAAGGTGTCAGCAGGGCTGGTTCTCCTGAGGCCTCTCCCCTCGGCTTGCAGTTGGCTGCTTTCCTGCCAGGTCCTCACGTGGCCCCTTCTCTGCAAGAGTGGCCCCGTATTTCTTTCTCTTCTGATCAGGTCATTGGTCTTATTGGATTAGGGCCCCACCATGATGACTTCACTTAACCTTTATCCTCTCCTTAAAGCCCTTCCCTCTGAACACAGCCACACCAGGGGGTTAGAGCTTCAATACGTGAGCTTTGGTGGAGACACGACTCAGTCATAGCATTCCCCTTCCCTTCATTGTTCTCCTTGTGCTCCTGCCCTTCCCTTTCCCATCCCCATCAGCAGTAGTTTACATCTGAATCAGCTGTAACTCAAAAGGACTGGTTTACAATACCAGTAAGTCCCCCACATACAAATCTTCAAGGTTTGAACTTGCAAAGATGCAAACGTGCCTGCCAGCCCCTGTATGCCAGTTATTGTACTGTACTACTGTACTCCATGGTACTGTAAGATTAAAAATGTTTTCTTTATTTTGGTGTTAGTTTTTTTTTTACGTACCCATTATTTGTGTGAAAAGTATCAAAAACCTATTATAGGACAATACTTACACAGCTGATGGTGTTAGTTGAGTACTTCGGCTTATTTGTTGGACTTACAAACTGGGCTTCCCAACATACTTTGAGAAGGGAGCTTGTTTGCATGTACGGGACTTATTGTACTCATTTGATGAAAGCGCTGGTTGAAGGTGAGGTGAGGATAGGGTGTAAGTATTTTGCTGGAGACACCGGCTTCTTGGGAACCCTGTCCCCAGAACCCTGGTCCAAGACGACAGCGGAGACTCACTACTATTATTAGTTAAAGGACCCAATGACTTTCACTAGTTCAGTTTCTTTTTTTTTTTTTAATGACTTAGGTGGAGAAGGCACAGAATCCCTTGTGTCTAAATTCTGAGTCCTCATATATCTAAACTGTGAAGGGCTTTCTTTTTCTTCTAATGATAGATCACAGCAGAGAAAAAGAAAATTCTCTTCAGATTTCAAACATAGAAAGTTTAACTCAGTGATATATTATTTCCCTTCAGAGCAGTTATTTGGCACCTATATTTAGAGTCCATAATACTCAGTTTCAGACGTGTAAGGCTTCGTTGTACGCTGCCTCGCCCTTCGCCATTGCTCGCATGTCTCCTTGTGGCTGCGCCCAGAGCTCTGAAGAGACCAGCCGCATTGTGACAGAACCCATGATGTGAACTCGATTCATGCTGATGTTATACAAGGAGCACCTGGCTGCCTCCAGTCCATCTCCGATGTAACTGGCAATGCACTGAGGTGAGTCAACCTGTGAATCACTCAAAACCAAGCTTGAATCCTGCAGGCCCTGCACAGTTCCCTCATTCATACTAGAATGAATTAAAATTTCTGACCCCGACTATGAATTTTACCTCTTTCCCAATGACGTTCCTTGTCTCTCCATTGGTTTTGTTTTGTTTTCCCCATGAAACGGAAGCAGCCTTCTAAAAGTATATGCATTTATTGTATATCTTCCTCTACCCGATTTAATGTGTGCCACTGATTCCACTGAATTGTGAATGACAAATTGAAAGGAGAAGCCTGGAAGTAGGTATGTGTTTATAAGAAAGTCCTGAATACGTTTCTTTGGTAACTTGGGCAGAGAGGAAGGCTCCATTTAGGGGCACTTCTGGTGTGTTAGTTTTTAATATATATATAATTTATATATCGGCTGTGCTGGGTCTTCATTGCTGCACAGGTTTTTCTCTGTTTGCGGCCAGGAGGGACTACTCTCTAGTTGCGATGCACAAGCTCCTCTTGGTTGGCTTCTCTTCGTGGAGAACAGGCTCTGGGGTGCACGGGCTTCAGTAGCTGCAGTTCGCAGGCTCTAGAGTTCAGGCTCAGTATTGTAGCACATGGGCTCAGTCGCCGTGAGACATGTGGAGTCTTCCCAGACGAGGGCTGGAATCCAAGTCTCCTGCCTGGGAAGCCTCTGTTGTGCGTTATTGTGCGTTATCGTCAGGACCATCCTGACCACCCCAGTGGGCCGAGGCAGCCCCAAAACTCTCACTCTTCACCCTTCTTACTTCTTGTTTGCCCCACACTTGGGGAAGGTGCCCTATGGTTCAGTTCTAAAATGTCAAAGCCCAGAGAGATCTTAGCCTCTCTCTCTTCCTCATTCTAATTAACCAAACTTAAGCCACATAGTTGTCCAGGCAAAGTGGGTTTTCCTGAACCTGGGCTCAGCCACGTGACTTGCTTTGGCCAATTGTATGTTGACAGAGGCGATACAAGGAGAAACCTTAAAAAGTGCTGGTGCCGTGCGGCCAGCTCTTTTGCACTTCTGCCGTTGCTGGAAGAGGACATGTCTGGCCAGCAGCGGGAACAGGACAAGGAAAAGACACGCTTCATCTTAGCTAAGCTTCCTCTGCCAAGCCTAGAGCAGCGCTCCCCAGCTGCTCCTGGGAAGGGATCAGTCTTTTAAACATGTTATTTTACTGTTCCTGCAGTTACCTGCCGTGCTTCACACCTTCAGAGCACTCAGGTGAAGTCACTCACTGTGGGACTGGGATGCTGTGGGTGTTTGTTCTGCACGCGTGGTCCACAGACCCCTTGCTCCCATCACCCTCGCCCTCCCTCCGTGGTATGTGGCTGCTGCCTCTTCACTCAGTGAGAAGATGGTGGGTGAAGGGGAACGTTCTTGGGTCACCTGAGGTCTTGGCTTCAGTCTTAGGCAGACCCTGAGCATCTGAACTTGGAGGAGGGCTTGCTCAGTTGGTCCTGTGCCTTCCCCCAAGGACACACAGCTCTGCAGTGAGTGTGGAGGTGGCCCTGGGAGGAGAGAACTCCCCGCCCTCCTCCATCGGCAGTCAGTTTTCGCCTCTGTCCCTCTCTCCAGGATCAGCTACTTTTCCTCTGTGACTGAGCGTTTTCCACCCCACCCCTGGCATTGCCCAGCTCTGGCCATGATGCCTCCCCCAGCAGCGCAGTATCTTTGCCTGGTCCCCAGGGCATGAGAGCTGGATCCTGTGCCCGTGTGTCATGGAAGGGAGCACCCCCGGGGCCCTGCCCTGCCCTACCCTGTCTGGGAATCTCTGATGGAGCCTGGGAAAAAGAGTTTCTGAGTGGGTTTGAATACCCTGTGTTTAGACTCCCAGGGATTCACAACTCTCGTGGAGGTCTACACTTGGCCCTTAAAGAATCCGTGACATTTGAGTTGTTTTCTTCCCGGGGGTGTTAATGATGGCCACCTCTTCTTTCTGAGCTCCCACATGGGTGAAATAGTCCTCACATTCCATTTTCCTTGGAGGGCTTGTCGCCACTGAATTTGGTTCGTTGCATTGCCTGCAACCTTAACTCTGAGATGGGCTGAAACAGCATTATGATTTTACTGATTACCAAGATAATCGTTAGGGTGGAAGCAAGGTTCCTTTGTGGCTCTCCACATCCCAAGCCCAGTTGGAATCCTCACGCCTTAGATATTGATCTGAAAACTTCTCTTTATCGTTATTTCCTTGGGCTTCCCTGCTGGCTCAGTCAGTAAAGAATCTACCTGCCAATGCAGGAGATGTGGGTTTGATCCCTGGGTTGGGAAGATCCCCTGGAAATGGAAATGGCAACTCACTCCAGTATTCTTGCCTGGAAAATCCCATGGGCAGAGGAGCTTGGTGGGCTATAGTCCCTGGGGTCGAAAAGAGTCAGATACGACTGAGCAACTAAACCACCATCACCGTTATCTTCTTAATATTTTCTTGATGCCATTTCGGTTTCTTCTTTCACCCCCAGAAATATTTAAAATATTTAATGTGTGTATGTGGGTGCCTGTGTGTATGTGTTTCATTTAAGAAAACTAGGTAGAGATTTTTTTGTGTGTGCAGTATTTCAAGTTTGATAGCATAGTGATTAGATAGTGTACTTGTACCTGTTCCTTATGTATTAATTAATGCTTTTTGTGGTTGAATTTTGAAAATGTTCCATTTAGGTACTTTCTAAAATATGAAGACTTAATTTTTTTGGAACAGTTTTAGGTTTGGAGCAAAATTGATGGGGAGGTGCAGAGATTTCCCATCTACCCCCTGCCCCCACACAGCCAGAGCATACAGGTACTTAAATAAGGTTTGGAATCTGTTTTATGGTATAGAGCTTGCATCAAATCATTTTAAAAATAAATTGTTCAGATCTTCTCTATCCAAAATTATTTTGTGTCTGCCTAATCCTTAAAGGACTAAGTAGAGGTATATTAAGATTTTCTTAATATTATTATTTTTTTCTAAAATTTTAGACATAACTCTAACAGTTTGGAGTTTCTGTATTTTGGTGTTATTCATCTGACATAATTATTTATGGTGGCAATTTTCTTTGTCTTTTGTCTTCTCCTTCATCGAGAAAAAGTCATTCATTTTGTCCTGTTAAGAATTCCTCTTGGAAGTCTTCATTCGGTATTAAATAACTAAGTATTTGGTATTAGTAACCAAGTACCAGTATCTGTTTGTGCTTATATTTGCAAAACATATTTTGTTCATTTTTTTTTCACCTTTTCTGATCAGTTGGTCTGATGACTGACATTTGGGATGGTATGTGACTGAATTTTATTATTTGCAGGTTTTAACTTCTTGTGTTCTTGGAACTCTGGCTCCGATGTCATCATCACATTCTGTCTTGAAGTCTTGTCGTGCTCTTTCCAGGCTTCCTCACCTGTTCCTCCAAGTGCACTCTCTAGCCATGACCACTTCAAGCTGCCATCACCTCCGCCCGCACACGGCACCATTGCTACCTGCCTATTCCAGCTGCATCCCTGGAGCCTCTAACACTGCCAGGTGTCCCGGAGTTCTCAATAAGTAATTCTTTAGTGAATAATGATAGGTGTAGAATTAGTTAGGTTCATCGGTAAGAAATGGAAAACTCAAATATCAGTGGCTAAAAGAGTTTCTCTCTCTCTCTTATTTAAAGTCCCTAGGCCTTTAGGCATTTAACCCAGAGAATCTGGTAAGACTTTTGTTCTAAGAAATGTTCAGGGATACAGATTCCTTCCAGATCATCATGTTGCATCCCCAGGGCATGTTTTCCATCTGCGTGTCTACAACAGCCCACATCTCAGGCCACAGGATGGGGGAAGGGTCAAAGAAGAGTCAGCAGAGTCTCTTAGAGTAAGTTCCTGGGGCCTGCCAAAGATACAAGCGCTTCTCCTTGTGTAGTCTTAGCCAGAATTTCATCTCAGGGCCATGCTGCCTATAAGGGAAGCTGGGATGTACTGTCATAATCTGGATAACTTGGTGCCCAGCTAAAAATGCCATCACTGTGGAAGAAGAGGAAACCATAAACTGGGGCATCTTTAACAATTGCAGAACACTAATGATCTGAAAAGACATAGTGTTTGTGGAAACAAGAGGACTGATGGAACGTATGGTAGTAGGAACAAGGTAGTGTGGTGGGTCAGCTACAGAGACCAGGAGGGGCTAGCCTGAAAAGAGTCTTAGACTATAATGCCAAGACTTCAGACACTATCCTGGAGACTGTTTATCAGTGAGGGTTCTGAAAGGAAACAGGCAGTTTGAAAGGGGTGAAGTGAGTTCAATGAAAGTGAAAAGTGAGTGAGTGAAATTCACTCAGTCCTGTCTGACTCTTTGCAACCCCATGCACTGTGGGACACCCCCCCGGCCTTCCCCAGGCTCCTCTGTCCATGGGATTCTCCAGGTAAGAATACTGGAGTGGGTTGCCATGCCCTCCTCCAAGGGATCTTCCTGACCCAGGGATCAAACCCACGTCTCCTGCATTGGCAGCCAGATTCTTTACCACTGAGCCACCTGGGAAGCCCAGGGTCTTTAAAAGGGGAAAAGGGAGGAGGAAGAGATGTGATGAAAGAGACAAAGTCTGAGTGGGGCAGCTGGCCATCGCTGTCTTGGAGGAGGGAAGAAGGGGGCCATGAGCCAAAGAACACAAACTTCCAGAAGGTAAATAAGGTTGAGGAGACGCACTCTCCCTGAAGGCTTCATAAGGAATGCAGTCCTGTTAACACCTTGATCTTCGCCAGTGAGACTCACAGGACTTTGACCTCCTGAACTGTGAGGTGAGGAAAGTGTGTTGCTTTAAGCTGTTGAGGTTTGTGGTGATTCATTTCAGCAACAGCAAGACCCTGACAGGAGGAGTGAGGTGAAGAGGGTCGGAGTGAAGGCAGTCGGTGTGGGGAGGCAGGAGAGACATGGGGTCAGCTTCTCTCTCAGGGCCGAGAACCATAGCCCCGAGAACCATAGCCCCGAGAACCATAGCCCCGAGACAAGTCACAACTTTCCTTCGTCCCTTGTGTTATAATCCTGGGAAAGTTACAATGAATATCAGAGACTACAGAGGGATGAAAGCCTGTTGAAAACCTCTTGTTTTAGTGAGACATGACTGTGAATTCAGGGCGGATAAACAGAATGTGCTGTAAACCTGTGGCGGACCTTGAAGGAGACAGGGCAACCCAGACAATTTCTTCCTTTAGTCCCAGCTGCCCGAGGAGATTAACCTGAGGAGCATAGCTCTCACGGATGAGTCTGCAGTGTTTCTAGAACTTGCAAAGTGAAGCAAACTATTGATTTCTCTAGAAATGAAAGAAGAAACTGCTCCAGAACAGAAGAAGTCACCAGCCACACAGTGGAACTGGGAGATGAGCGGTTTGTAAGATGGCCAGATGAGCACATGAGTTAGTCCAGGATTGGTTGTACCAGTCATGGAACAGCTGATGGACAAACCAGCCCCAGGACCTGGTAATGCTCAGTCAGTTCATACTGTTAAGTGTAACGATCAATCTCCACTCATAAGTTACTTATTCTGAAAGCATAAATCATTGGAAGATCAAATCTCACAATGACTAGGGGGGTAATTTAAAATAAGTCATTTACAACAGCAAGAGAAAATGTAAGGCAAATTGTCTAAGAAAAAAATCTAAGGAGGCAAAAGATCTTTACATAGAAAATTATAAAACTGTACAGATACATGTGTGTGAGCACTCAGTCATGTCCGACTCTTTGAGACCCCATGAACTATAGCCCACCAGGCTCCTCTGTCCATGGGATTTCCCAGGCAAGAATATTGAACTGGGTTTCCATTTCCTTCTCCATAAAGACATATAACAAGATCTAATAAATGAAATCTCTTCCATATCTGGCCGGGGTGACTATCTTAAAGATGCTGATTTTCTCCCAAATTTCTCTGTAAGTTCAATGCAATAAGGAGCATGACCTCCTGAGTGTGTGCATGCACATGCGTGTGTGTAACTTAGGAAGATACCTGTAAAGTGCGTGTGCAAGAGCAGATGGCCAGGAAGCACCAGGACTACTGGAAAGGGAAACAGATTCATTCAATTAAACTAAAAATTCAAAAACTCAAATGTAATAGAAGTTGCCATAAATCATATGATAAAGTCAAACAGAGCTTGGGGAAGGAATTTGTAGATAGAGGTAACTCATAAAGATTGAAAACAAAAGGAGAAGAGGGTGGCAGAAGATGGAACTCAATGGACAGGAATCTGAGCAAACTCTGTGAGATAGTAAAGAACAGGGGAGCCTGGCATTCTATGGTCCATGGGGTCGCAAGGAGTCAGACACAGCTTAGCAACTGAACAACAACAATAAAGCTTCAGTCAGTCAGTCAGTCAGTTCAGTCGCTCAGTCGTGTCTGACTGAGACCCCATGGACTGCAGCAAGCCAGGCTTCCTGTCCATCACCAACTCCTGGAGCTTGCTCAAAATCATGTCCGTCAAGTCGGTGATGCTGTCCAACCATCTCATGCTGTTGTCCCCTTCTCCTCCTGCCTTCAATCATTCCCAGCATCAGGGTCTTTTCGAATGAGTCAGTTCTTCATATGAGGTGGCCAAAGTATTGGAGTTTCAGCTTCAGCATCAGTCCTTCCAATGAATATTCAGGACTGATTTCCTTGAGGATGGACTGGTTAAATCTCCTTGCAGCCCAAGGGACTCTCAAGAGTCTTCTCCAACACTACAGTCCAAAAGCATCAATTCTTTGGTGCTCAACTAACTTTATAGTCCAACTCTCACATCCATACATGACTACTGGAAAAACCATAGCTTTACTAGACAGACCTTTGTTGGCAAAGTAATGTCTCTGCTTTTTAATATGCTATCTAGGCTGGTCATAACTTTTCTTCCAAGGAGCAAGTGCCTTTTAATTTCATGACCACAGTCACCATCTGCAGTGATTTTGGAGCCCCCCAAAATAAAGTCTGTCACTGTTTCCATTGTTTCTCCATCTATTTGCCATAAAGTGATGGGACCAAATGCCATGATCTTAGTTTTCTGAATGTTGAGCTTTAAGCCAACTTTTTCACTCTCCTCTTTCACTTTCATCCAGAGGCTCTTTAGTTCCTCTTTGCTTTCTGCCATAACAGTGGTGTCATCTGCATATCTGCGTACCGGAGGTTATTGATATTTCTCCTGGCAACCTTGATTCCAGCTTGTGCTTCATCCAGCCCAGCGTTTCTCATGATGTACTCTGCATATAAGTTAAATAAGCAGGGTGACAATATACAGCCTTGACGTACTCCTTTCCCGATGTGAAACCAGTCTGTTATTCCATGTCCAGTTCTAACTGTTGCTTCCTGGCCTGCATACAGATTTCTCAAGAGGCAGGTCAGGTGGTCTGGTATGCCAATTTCTTGAGGAATTTTCCACAGCTGGTTGTGATCCATACAGTCAAAGGCTTTGGCATAGTCAATAAAGCAGAACTAGATGTTTTTCTGGAACTCTCTTGCTTTTTCTACAATCCAACAGATGTTGGCAATTTGATCTCTAGTTCCTCTGCCTTTTCTAAATCCAGCTTGAATATCTGGAAGTTCACAGTTCACATTATGTTGAAGCCTGGCTTGGAGAATTTTGAGCATTACTTTGCTAGCGTGTGAGATGAGTGCAATTCTTTGAGAATTCTTTGGCATTGCCTTTCTTTTGGATTGGGATGAAAACTGACCATTTCAGTCCTGTGGCCACTGCTGAGTTTTCCAAATTTGCTGGCATATTGAGTGCAGCACTTTAACAGCATCATCTTTTAAGATTTGAAATAGCTCAGCTGGAATTCCATCACCTCCACTAGCTTTGTTCGTAGTGATGCTTCCTAAAGCCCACTTGACTTCGCATTCCAGGATGTCTGGCTCTAGGTGAGTGATCACACCATCCTGGTTATCTGGGTCGTGAAGATCTTTTTTGTACAGCTCTTCTATGTATTATTGCCACCTCTTCTTAATATCTTTTGCTTCTTTTAGGTCCATACCATTTCTGTCCTTTATTGAGCCCATCTCTGCATGAAGTGTTCCCTTGGTTTCTCTAATTTTCTTGAAGAGATCTGTAGTCTTTCCCATTCTATTGTTTTCCTCTATTTCTTTGCATTGATCACTGAGGAAGGCTTTTTTTAAATCTCTCCTTGCTATTCTTTGGAACTCTGCATTCAAATGGGTATATCTTTCCTTTTCTCCTTTGCCTTTCACTTCTCTTCTTTTCACAGCTATTTGTAAGTCCTCCTCAGACAACCATTTTGCCTTTTTGCATTTCTTTTTCTTTGGGATCGTCTTGATCCCTGCAGTTCGTACAGTGTCACGAACCTCCGTCCATAGTTCTTCAGGCACTCTATCATCTAATCCCTTGAAACTATTTGTCACTTCCACTGTATAAGCATAAGGGATTTGATTTAGGTCATACCTGAATGGTCTAGTGGTTTTCCATACTTTCTTCAAGTTAAGTCTGAATTTGGCAATAAGGAATTCAATGATCTGAGCCATAGTCAGTTCCCAGTCTTGTTTTGGCTGACTATAGAGCTTCTCCATCTTTGGCTGCAAAGAATATAATCAATCTGATTTCAGTATTGACCATCTAGTGTAGAGTGTATTGACCATCATGTGTAGAGTCTTCTCTTGTGTTGTTGAAAGAGGGCCTTTGCTATGACCAGTGTGTTCTCTTAGCAAAACTCTATTAGCCTTTGCCCTGCTTCATTCTGTACTCCAAGGCCAAGTTTGCCTGTTATTCCAAGTATCTCTTGACTTCCTACTTTTGCATTCCAGTCTCCTATAATGAAAAGGACATCTTTTTTGGATGTTAGTTCTAGAAGGTCCTGAAGATCTTCATAGAACCATTCAACTTCAACTTCTTCAGCAATACTGGTCGGGGTGTAGACTTGGATTATTGTGATATTGAATGGAAATGAAGAGAGATCATTCTGTTGTTTCTGAGGTTGCATCCAAGTACTGCATTTCGGACTTTTTTGTTGACTATGATGGCTACTCCATTTCTTTTAAGGGATTCTTGCCCACAGTAGTAGATATAACAGTCATCTGAGTTAAAAATTCACCCATTCCAGTCCATTTTAGTTCACTGATTCCTAAAATGTCAATGTTCACTCTTGCCATCCCCTGTTTGACCACTTCCAATTTGCCTTGTTTCATGGACCTGACATTCCAGCTTCCTATGCAGTATTGCTCTTTACAGCATCAGACTTTACTTCCATCTCTTCACATCCACAACTGAGTGCTGTTTTTGCTTAGTGTCTCTTCATTCTTTCTGGAGTTATTTCTCCACTGATCTCCAGTAGCATACTGGGGAGTATTTAAAGCATCAGTGCCCAGAATATTTTAATAACTACATATCAATATGAATGAACCCACCCAGTAAGTAAGCAGGCAATGGCAATTCACAAAAGAGGAAATCTGAATAGCCAATAAATATACAATGACATGTCCTACTTCACTAGTCATTGAGGAAATAAAAACAAAAATGAGATACCTCCTCACTCGCATAAAACAGCAAAACCTTTTCTATGTGGCGATGTCAAGTGTTGGAGAGGATGTGGAGAAGCAGGAACTGTCATACTTTCCAGGTAGGAGTGTAAACAGGTCCAAGCATTTTTTAGAACAGTCTGATGCTGTCTAATGAAGAGGAAGATTCCTAGCGATGCTCCCGAGAGAAACCCGAACATGTGCACAAGAAGACCCACAGTACCCTCAGATTTAGGCATTGTTTAACCTGGCAACAAAATACCCATCATTGCGAGACTAGACACAAAAATAGTGGTATATTCCCCTACAAAGAACTATATCAGGGACTTCCCTGCTGGTCCAGTGGTTGGGATTTTGCCTTCCAGCGCAATGGGTGAGGGTTCAATCTCTAGTCTAGGAGCTAGGATACCACATGTCTCATGGCCAAGACACGAAGGTATAAAAAAAAACAAAAACAAAGGCAATGTTGTAGCAAGTTCAATGGGGACTTTAAAGATGGTCCACATCAAAAGAATCTTTTAAAATAAATCTTAAAAATAATCTTTAAAAAGTACTATATCATAGCTGAAAATGAGTTCACTAGAGCCTTGTGTACTACCATAGATAAATCTCAGAACAACAGCACTGATCCAGAAAATCAAGTTGTAGCAAAATGCATATAGTAACATGGCATGCAAAACAATGTTTATGCACACAGCATCCTTATAAACATCTGTATAAAAGTCATAAAGACTTTTATGACACTAGAATATTAAGCACCAAACTCAGAACAGAAGGTCTGGGAAAGAGGAAGGGGAATGCAGTGGGGGAGAAGGGGGAAGACACAGCAGGCTGTAGCTGTGATGTTTGATTCATACTCTACACTCATTATTTTATTTTATATGTTGGACCTTTTTCTATGATGATCTACTTTTATCTAGTTTGTTTCACTTTTTCAGCTCTATAATCAGTGCTCCCATTTCATTCAGTTCATATTTTCCAATTTCTCCATCTTTTTTTTAATGTTCTTTCTCAAGCCTTTAACAAGTGTAGTAGAAAAGCTTTATATATGCATATATATAAATAGTATGCATAATGTATATATCTTAGAAAACTTATGCCTATGCCTAACTAAAAATTTTATGACATTTTTGAGTCCCCTTGTTTGACTTAGTATGGATAGAATGCTAGATTTCTAATTTTTTAAAACATAATAGATATGCAAGAAGCAACCCAGGTTTACTGTATAGCACAGGGACCTATAGTCAGTATCTTGTAATAACCTATAGTGGAAAATAATCTGAAAAATAATATATGTGTATGTGTATAACTGAATCACCCTGCTGGGCACCAGAAACATTGTAAGTCAACTATACTTCAATAAAATATATATATTGAGAAAAAAAATCAAACTTTCACCTTGACAATAAAGCCCCAGTCTTGCCCCCCACCCCCTGAGCCTGTCTCTGCCAACCTTTCCAATCTCTCCATCCATCACTCCCATGTACCACTGGGCTCTCGATATACCATATACACAATGACACCATTGTGTCATTTCCTGAATATATTTCTTTTCATAGTGCCATGACTTTACTGTTCCCTCCGTGTGGACCCCACCTGGGAAGCCATTCATCCTTCCACATTCATTTTGTGTATCATCTCTGTGATCTCCCAGGGGTGCTTCTCGAACTCACGTGCCCAGGAGTCATCCTTAGGTCTTCTTAGAACTCAGGTTCTGATTCTGCAGGTCTGGGTGGGGCCTCCATGAGGATCACATGGAGAACTCCATCCTTTTCCTCCAAAATCAGGATTCCTAGGCCTCCCCTACATTCCCTTACAATATTCATTGAATTGTTCTGGGTATGCTTTCTTTTTAAAAAAAAAAATGTATATCCATCTTTTCCATGAAACTCCTATGGCTAGTCATCTCTTAGGGTAGTTTTCCTGCTCTGGACTTCACTGAACCGTCAGCACCCAGCCTTCATTCTCTGACAACCTGAAACATTCCAACATTGAAAGCATAATTGCCTTTTGCATCTCAGGTAAAACCTTGTTAAATCTGTTCAAACATATCTGTTTAAATGATGTTTCATATCTCAGGCCAGTAGCAACAGGTAGGTAGGACAGTAAATGCAATATTGTGTGCAGATCAGGTCTGAATAAGTTCCTAATTACCGTGCTCAGCGCAAAAGGGGAGCTGGAAACCTTGAAAGATGTTCCAATCCCTTAGGGCAGAGAAAGCCATGGAGATGGGGGGAATTACTTACTTAGTCACAGGGCATGGATCTTGCTCTAGGCGTTAAGGTGGCTTATGGGAGCTTTGCAGAACCTGTTCGAAGAAAATAGGCCCTCTGAGAGCAGGAAGAGCAAAAGGGCAAATGAAGGGCTGCCGGATGAGTAACTCTTAATGGCCTGCCCACGGCTCGCCCGCCGCGCTGCCAGTCCTGTCCGTGGGCAGGGAGCCCGCCTGGCTGTGCCCGCGGCAGAGGCAGGCAGCTGAGTGGAGGGTGGTGGAGCCCGGCGCCGCCTGGCACCTGCCTGCCCGAGTCCAGGGCTAGGTCTGGGTCTTGGCGGCTACGCCCCCCTTGAGCAATTTCCTTCATCTTTCAGGGTCCCTGGGTGCCAGATTCAACAAATACAAATATTGCACAGGGTATATGTAGTCTCAAAAAGTATTCCTTATTTATCTGAGGTTCACATATCGTGGGGCATCCATATTTCATTGGGTCACTGTCTGTGGGCCTCACTTTCTTCATTTCTAAAATGGGGATGATAAACTGATAAACCTAATAAAGGTTGTGAGGAAGAAATGACTTAATACAGGGAAAGTGCTTAGAACAGAGCCTGGCTCCGGAGCACACGTTCACCCAGGTGACTTTATTATTCCGCCTTCATGTCACTGTTGTCAGCACCGTTTGTCTGAACCATAGGCACACAAGTTCTAACTGGTCACCCTGACTCTAGTTCCTTTTCCCTCCTTCCTTCCATGTGACGGCCAAGGAGATCACTTGCAAACAGAACTCTGAGCATAATTTTTTGCTTTCTTTCTTTCTTTTATTTTTTCTGGCCATACAACATGCAGGATCTTAGTTCCCCCACCAGGGATTGAACCCTGGGCCCCCTGCAATAGAAGGGCAGAGTCCTAACCACCGGGCAGTCAGGGAAGTCCCCCTGACCACGTGTTTTCAGTTCTACTACACATCTTCTCGTGGCTCCCCAGTCCACCGTTCTCTGACTGGGTGACCTTAATGAAGGAAAATCAGAATGGACCTGCTTTTCTCCACGTGTGGGCGCTGAGGAGGTGTGGCTTCTGCAGGTCTCAACCTGGATGGAATCTGAACTTCTGACCACTTCTCCTAAGGACGATAGCCAGAACATCCTCCAGAAACTCAAGATTCTTGTCAGACCCTTGCCCCACTCACGACAGCCTATCCACTGACAGGACCCCTATGCTAAAGCAACCCGCAGCAGCTTGTCCCTTATGAACAAGTACTCACTTCCTGTGTCAGAGAACAGTCTCATGGCTTTTGCCCCTCTCTTTCGGTTTTATCCCCAATCTGTGTCTCCCAAATTGCAGTTCTTAAAACCCCTCTGATAAAGTTCTTTGTTCTATAAAGCCTCAAGATAGCTTCATGTCCAGTGCCTACAAGACTTGCACCCCCTCACCTTTTCAGCTTCTGTTGCCACCACCCCTGCCCTCTGGGCCCCATGCCTGGCTCCTCTTTCCTCCCTCTGTACCCTTCCCGGGCTACCCCGTCTATCTGGGATCCCCGTCTCCCTGTGGCCCCTGAGGGACAGCCTCGCATCCTCTGGAGCTGTGTTAGAGTGCCTTCTCTGGCAGTTTCTCTAAGCCCCCACTGTGAGACCTCATCCACCTCCACATTTGGGTTCTCATACCTTTATCTGCTCCTGTCATACTATGTTATAATGATTTCCCATTCTTACATTATATTTTCTCTAACAGGATAACATCCGTGAGTACGTTAATCTTAATCCACAGCCTAAAGTTTTTATTTAATATTTGAAGTATCTTAGTCAGGAACTCATACATCAAGGTTGTTATCAAACATTGAAAAACAAATAAACAAACAAAACCCTGGCAGGAGTTTCCAGCCCAGAGGGGACTGCAGCAACTTCAAATACCTTTCTCACCATCTTCACCAGAGGCTGTGCTCTCTGGCTAAGATGCTTTTGAATGAAAATGAAAATGAAAATGAAAGCAGCTTTTCATTTCTGGAGTGGGTGGTCTTGAGGGAATACGGTGGACTTGGATGGACACCACTGTCCTGTCAAGAGTAGAAGAGAGGGAAACCCGAGGTCTCAACCCCACTTCACTTGGTCTTTCCACTTCCTGGAAGTTTCTGCCATCTGATTTGCTTAAGCTGATTTATTGTTGGCATACAGTTTCATTTGCCACCAGTGAAACTTTCATGCAAAGTGTTTATTGGAGAGTCTGAAAGAACAGAGAGCAGGGACTTACCCAAAGTTTTGGAACAGCTGGAGAGACTGATTGGTATTCTACCTGCTTGCTAACAGAAGTTGGTTCATGTTTGGACATGTGGCCTAAGACTTGCTCTCCTTCCTACACACACCTGGTAGGGACGGGGGCGGCGGGTGGGGGGTGAAGGGAGGCAGGATGCACCTGTACCCTTCTATGTATCCCAAATCATTGAGGCCACCATCATCTAGCAAAAAGGCCCAGACACAAACTACACCAAATTGCTTCAGTTTGCATCACCCTCATAGACCAATATTCAACACCTTTTTGACTTTGGCCCCTCCCCCTGCAGCTAGTACCACGTGGGTGTTTATACTGAAGGAGCAGGAAAAAGCCAAGACCCTTTATTGCTGAGCCAGCTTTAAAGCATTGAGGACAGACCCAGACATCTGGTTAGCAAATAGGGTCAGGATGAAAATACGTGGGGCTTCCCTGGTGGCTCAGCAGTAAAGCACATGCCTGCCAATGCAGGAGACATAGGTTCAATCCCTGGGTCTGGAAGATCCCCCTGGAGAAGGAAATGGCAACCCACTCCAGTATTCTTGCCTGAAGAATACAATGGACAGAGGAGCCTGGCGGGCTACAGTCCATGGGGTCGCAAAGGAGTCAGGTAAGACTGAGCGACTAAACAACAGCAACAATGAAAACATGTAGGAAAGGAAAAACTACACAAGAAAAGTTACCTTATGATACCTTTTTCTTGAAATTGTTTCTGTAAGAAACAGCTTTCCCTCTTGAAAATTCATACCAACCCATTAGCAGTTAAGGCATTGAAGAATCTTTTTTGAAAAAAATCCCTCTCACTCACTTTGCCTGTTGGTATTTTTCCTCAAAACCCATAACCTTAGTCTAATCATGAGAAATATCAGGCAAATCCAAATTAAGCCACGTTCTACAACACACATGGATAGCACTTTTCAGAACTGTCAAGGTCATGATAAACAAGGAAAGCCTGAAAAATTGTCAAAGACTGGCGAGACTATGGGGACATGATGACTAAGTGCCATGTGGGATCCTGGATGTGCTCTTGGAACAGAAGGAGGACATTAGTGGAAAAGCTGATGAAATTCAAATATGACTGGAGCTTCGTTGGCAGTACTGCACCAATGTTAACGCCCTCAGTTCAGTTCAGTCACTCAGTTGTGTCTGACTGAGACCCCATAGACTGCAGCATGCTAGGCTTCCTTGTCCATCACCAACTCCTGGAGCTTGCTCAAACTCATATTTATTGAGTCAGTGATGCCATCCAACCATCTCATCCTCTGCTGTCCCCTTCACGTCCTGCCTTCAATTTTTCCCAGCGGGGTCTTTTTCAAGTCAGTTCTTTGCATCAGGTGGCCAAAGTATTCAAAGCTTCAGTTTCAGCATCAGTCCTTCCAATGAATATTCAGGACTGATCTCCTTTAGGATTGACTGGTTTGATCTCCTTGTCATCCAAAGGACTCTCAAGTGTCTTCTCCAGCACCACTGTTCAAAAGCATCAATTCTTCAATGCTCAGCCTTCTTTATGGTCCAACTCTCATATCCATACACAATTACTAGAAAAACCATAGCTTTGACTGTACGGACATTTGTCGGCAAAGCGATGTCTCTGCCTTTTAGTACGCTAAGTTAGCTTTTCTCCCAAGGAGCAAACATCTTTTAATTTCATGGCTGCAGTCACCATCTGCAGTTAACACCTTAGTTTTGACTAACATACTACGATAATGAAAGCTGCTGCTATTAGTGGAAACAACATGGAGGAAATACAGGAATTCTGTATTTTATAATTCTATAAAAAGTTTTGCAGCTTCCCCCTAAACCTAGAATTATTCCAAAATAAAAGCTCATTTAAAAAGGAAATGTGTTTTGAAAATAAAGGTAAATATTTGACTGACTGGATTTCCTTTAGAAAGACCTTTAGGAAGATTAACCAGATAATCTTCACAGTCTGCTTAAGAAACAGGTGAGGGAGTGAACAGTTCTGCCTGATCCCATAAAGAGAGGAAGCCACAGGTCTGCTCCTGAGGGCAGCGACCTGGACTCCGGGCAGACAGACAGACGGACGCTCCCTGTCACGGAGGCGGGACCAGAGCTCTGCCATAGCTCGCCTTTCTCATGGCTGATTGACTTTGCCTGCCCCCTCAGCATACAGTAATCATGCCTCACTCCCCTGAAAGTCAGGGCTTGCCGCTGGACTGTGGGCTTTTCTTCTGAGAAGCCTGTGGTGACTCATTTCCTGGGACCCCAGAGTCTCCATGCCTGGTCTTCTGCTCTTGGACATCTCGAGGTCAACCCTCCATCTTGCCCATCTCTGCACTTGACATTGCTAGGGTAACAGTAGTAATGTCTTTGCTAAAACCGGGTGTGAGCTCCCTGTGCTTCCAAACCTTCACCTCCGTCCTGACCCGCCATGCCATTCCCATCCTTCAGCTCCCCAGATGGCAGCCGCCATTGGTAACCGCCGTGCGCCGAGGTCCTCTCCCATCCTCTCTCCTCCTGACACTTCATCCTCTGTGCTCGGGGAACTTCACAGTGTGTACACCCAAAGCTGTGGCCACCTCGGAGAAGACAGACAAGAAACTTGTAAACACATAAGACAACTCAAAATATAGACTGGCATCGTGAAGGAAATAAACCAGTCTGCTTGACTTGCAGATAAAGTGTCAGGGCGTTTATGTGGCGGCCTCACCTGAGGCATGAAAGGGGGCAGGCCTCGTGAAGATCCCTGGAGAGTGCAACCGGCGGGAGGCATAGCAAATTCAAAGGCCTTGGGGTGGGAATACTTGTGGCATTTGAGGGAAAGAAAGAAAAGCGGAGTGACTGGGGTGCGTGAGTAGGGGTGACTGAAGGATGTGGAGGGTGAAGGAAGGGGTAGGGAGTGAACGGGGGTGAGCAGGGGTAAGTGAGGGTGAGGAGGGGTGAGTGGGTGAGTGGGGATGGGTGGGGGGAGAGTTGGAGTGTGGGGGTGGGGGGATGAGTGGGGTGATTGAGGGTGAGTAAAGGGTGAGTGGAGTGGTGAGGAGTGAGTGAAGGGTGAGGGGGAATGGTTGAGGTGAGTGGAGGGTGAGGGGGGATGGTTGAGGTGAGTGGAGGGTGAGGGGGGATGTGTGTGGAGTGAGTGGAGGGTGAGGGGGGATAGTTGAGGTGAGTGGAGGGTGGGGGGGGTGGGTGTGGAGTGAGTGGAGGGTGAGGGGGGATGGTTGAGGTGAGTGGAGGGTGAGGGGGGCGGGTGGGCCAGGTCCACTCACGCAGGATGGGGGGAGGTGAGGAGACGCAGGTTTTATCCTACCTGCTTCTTGTGTATGGAACCGGGACAGCACAAAGGCCGTGAGTGCTGGGCCCTGACTTGTGAGGGGCACTTGGTTTTCTCCCCCAGCCTCAGGAGTGGAGTTCTATGGGCCAGGCCTCTGTCACATGCCCCACACGTGGCCCTGTTGGGAAGACATCAGCTCCTTCTCCAAGGATGCGGGGAGGGGCTGCAGAGGCTGCACACAGAGCCGCCCTGACAGGCGGGACCACACTTAGGAGGCAAGGCAGAGGGCTCTAAAACAGCTTCCTTCCTCCCGGCTCGTTAGAGCTAGGAAACCAGCCTGGCATTTTACATCAATCAGACCATCCGGAGAAAGTCTCAGTGTCTCAGAATGATTGAAAAAACAAATGTCTGTAACAAATGACAAATAGGTTAGAAAGTGGAAGAATTCATGGGGTGGAAGGAACTGGTTTATAATTCTGTTTCCAGCCCATTAGCCCTGAGCTTTGAGAGGTCAGATAAAGGGGTGTGATCAGTGAATTTCCTTCCTCTTTGTGATCGTAACCGTAACAACAAGCATGTTTTGAACACACCCTGCGAGCCAGGCACACAGTATGTTATCAGGCAGTTTACCTGGAAATTTACAATTTTCATAACCACCCATTTTTCAGATGAAGGCTGGGAGGTTGAAGAATCTGCCCACGATCATGTCACCAGAAGATGTAAGATTCAAACACTGATTATGGACCCTAGGGTCTTAACCCCTGCCCCTGGGTGGCCGGGCACCTCCCGTGTCTGCTCTAGGCCTGCTGGGTGCTGGTAGAGCTGCTCCCTGGGCCTGGCAGCTGCCCCGAGGCTGGGCTTGTTCAAGCAGGAGCCGCCACCCTTTGGGGAGCTGGCCATCACTCCCAGGGCTGAAGGCCAAAGTGAAAGGAGCCCAGGGACTGGCAGAGTCAGGATGATCGCTGCTTACATTCCCCTGAAGGGAAAGGGGGAAGAAACTGTGGTTTTGATGAACGTATTTACCCTGGCCTCTGGTTGACTCCACACCTACCTTATCTAGAAGCTTCTTCCTAGGTGATAGTTGAGATGTAAGTCTTTATTGAATTTGTTACAACATTGCATCTGTTTTCTGGCTGCAAGGAACATAGGATCATAGCCCCCTGACCAGGAATCAAGCCCAGGACTCTGGGTGCATCCACGTGGTGGGTTGAACTGAGGCCCCCATAAGACACGCCCAAGTCCCAGCTCCCAGAACCGTGAATGTAGACTCACCTGGAAAAAGTGTCTTTGCAGGTGTATTTAAGAGGTGAAATCGCTCTAGGTTTCTGTTGGGTCCTAAGTCCTAAGACAGGTGTCCTTACAGGAGCAGAGGGAGGTCTGGGACGCAGACACACAGAGGAGAGGGCACGAGATGAAGCCGAGGCTGGAGTGATGAGCACAGGTGATGAGGAAGTGGGGAGAGGGAACTAGGGTCCTCTTCCTCTGGGGCCTCCAGGGGGCCTGTGGCCAGGCTAGCATCAGGGGTTTGGACTTTTGGCCCCGGGAACCATGGAGGGTGACTCTCTGATGTTTTAAGCTGCCAGTTTGTGGTGATTAGTTACGGTGTCCCTGAAAGCTAACAGGGTTCTGCCACTCTCGTCCTTAGGCCTAACAAACTAGCTACACTGCACCCCCTCCGGCCCCAGGCAATGGCATGCAGTGCTGAGTCGCTCAGTCGTGTCTGACTCTGCAACTCCATAGCCCGCCAGGCTCCTCTGTCCATGGGATTCTCCAGGCAAGAATACTGGAGTGAGTTGCCATGCCCTCCTCCAGGAGATCTTTCCGGCCCAGGGATCAAACCCACATCTCTTATGTCCCCTGCATTGGCAGGTGGGTTCTTTACTACTAGCACCACCTGGGAAGCCCCATCCCCCAGGCAAAGGGTTCCCAGATTCCAGGGAGAAATGGAATGGATAAGGGCAGGCCATCTCTGCCCAGTACACTGGTCCTCATAGGCAGAGCCCCAGGGCAGGACGTGGATGCTGGTTATGGTCCAGCTTCAGAAAGGGCCCTCTTCCAGCACTGGGGGCCCCCTTCTCCCCAGACAGACTCTGGGCAGCTCTCAGGGGTCCAGCCAGACCCTCCCTCCCTGCCAGGGGGCGCAGATCAGTCTGTCTTTGATGATTCCATCTCTTCTCCCTGCTTTAGCCTCCAGGGGCAGGTGCTCCCTGCCCCTCTCTGAACAGGGCCTGGTGGGGCCGCCCAGTGCATCTCACTCCAGGCCACTTTCCTCCTTGAGTCTCCTGAGTGGTGAGTGATTCCAACTTCTCTAGTCCCATGTTTACCAACAACTCCCACAGACAGCTAATCTTATCTTTTCCTTTTGGATTTTTCTAGTTTCACTCAAAGTACAGTTTCCAAGCCCTCGAGGGGCTATGGGGGGGCACCTCATGGTTGGGGCTCCATGGGGACATCCCTCCCCAGCTGTTGCTACATGAGCCGGTGCGACAGTAACATGCCAAAGTGATGTCCGTCAGCTGGCGTTTGACACGGGCAAGTTCATCCTGACGGCGATTTTTCGTGTGTGTGTGTGTGCGAGAGAGAGAGAGACTGAGGATATGAGTGCTGTGAAAGTGTGAGAGTATGTGTGTTAGTGTCTATGAGAGTGTGTGTGTGTGTGTGTGTGAGAGTGTGTGTGTGAGTCTGAGTATGTGAGTGTTGTGAAAGTGTGAGTGTATGTGTTAGTGTCTGTGAGTGTGTGTGTGAGAGTGTGTTGTGAGTGTTGTGAGTGTGTGAGAGTGTGTGATGGTGTGTGTGTTTGACACAGGCAGGTTCATCCTGATGGCTCTTTTCTTCTCTGTGTGTGTGTGTGAGAGAGAGTATGAGTGTGTGTGTTAGTGTCTGTGAGAGTGTGTGCATGTGTCTGAGAGTGTGTGTGTGAAACTGAGTATATGAGTGTTGTGAAAGTGTGAGAGTATGTGTGTTAGTGTCTGTGAGAGTGTGTATGTGTGTGAGTGTGAGAGTGTGCGTGTGAGACTGAGTATGTGAGTGTTGTGAAAGTGTGACAGTGTGTTAGTGTCCGTGAGAGTGTGTGTGTGAGTATGTGAGTGCTATGAAAGTGTGACAGTGTGTGTGTTAGTGTCTGTGTGTGTGAGAGTGTGTGTGTTAGTGTCTGTGAGAGTGTGTGTGTGAGTATGTGAGTGCTATGAAAGTGTGACAGTGTGTGTGTTAGTGTCTGTGTGTGTGAGAGAGTGAGTGTGTGTTTTAGTGTCTGTGAGAGTGTGTGTGTGTGTGTGAGAGTGTGTGTGTGAGTCTGAGTATGTGAGTGTTGTGAAAGTGTGAGTGTATGTGTTAGTGTCTGTGAGTGTGTGTGTGTGAGTATGTGAGTGCTATAAAAGTGTGACAGTGTGTGTGTTAGGGTCTGTGAGTGTGTGTGTGAGAGAGAGTGAGTGTGTGTGTGAATGTGAGTGTGTGTGTGAGACTGAGTATATGAGTGTTGTGAAAGTGTGAGAGTATGTGTGTTAGTGTCTGTGAGTGTCTGTGTGTCTGTGAGAGTATGTTGTGAGACTGAGTATGTGAGTGTTGTGAGTGTGTGTGTGTGAGTGATTGTGTGTGTGTGTTCAGGTAGGAGGCAGTCGCTAGCCACCTAAGATTTTGATGTTCTCACACCGAATAAAGGGGACTTTGAAGTTCTTACTCTTTTTCCCGTCAGCACTAAAACCCTGAGATTCTGTGGAGCTTGTCCCAGAAGAATTTAAGACCAGAAATAACAAGTTCACGGGTGCTTTCAACAGCTCGCGCTTACAGAGAACTCCAAACCCACAAGAAAGAAGAAAGAACCCTAACCCTCCCTCACCGACCCGGTATCTGCAGCGACTGCCTTTGGCAGAATGCACTGCTTGCTGTGAGGGACTCCTGCGGTTGTTTTTAACAACATCTGTCCTTGAGCCACCTTCTGAGGGGCGAGGCTGCTGCCTGCCCACCTGCAGCAGGGCCCCAAGGCCGGTGTGAGCTTCACCGCCTGCCCAGGAGGCAAGTTGTCAGGCAGCCCCCTTGCAGCTCAGAGCACCCATCTTGCGGGCCCTCCCATCCACTCCCGAGCCCTCTTCTGGGCAGATTTCCTTGACTGCAATGTGTGTGTGTGTGCGTGCACTCAGCTGTGTCGGACTCTTTGCAAACCCATGGACCGGAGCCTGGTGTCCTCTGACCATAGGATTTTCCAGGCAAGAATACTGGAGTGGGTTGCCATGCCCTCCTCCAGGAGATCTTCCCAACCCAGGGATTGAACTAGCGTCTCCTGTGTCTTCTGCACTGGCAGGTGGGTTCTTTGCTGCTGAGCCCTGGACCATGGTGCATGCTCACAAATGAGCTGGGATGGGAAGTCTGCTGCTGAGCGCAGCAGGAAGATGGCAGGGAGAAGAAAGCAGAAGGGAGGCTGGAGGGAAGGGAGGAGGAGAAGGAATTCTGGAGTAGGGGTGAGGCCAGGACACAGACAAGGGTTTTGGGGTCACTACAGGCAGTTAGGGAACACCATGTTCTCAGGAAACTGGGGAAAGGAGACAGGAGAGGGAAGGTTTAGAATGTCTTCAAGGTTGAAGTTTGGCCAAGAAAGCCCAGTCCTCCTCCCTCCCTCCGACACATGTGCCAGAACCACATGTGTCTCCTGCATTGGCAGGTGGATTCTCTACTGCTATCGCCACCTGGAAAGCTCCCTGTCCAATCAAGATGGACAATAAAACCAAGGACCTGCAGTGAAGAAAGAAATCATCCCAGAGGCAGGCACATTCAGAAGCAGGAAACAACGTGATGAGGGTCCCACGGCATGGCTGTCTGGCTCTGTTTCATTCACTCCTGGATCCCCTTGGAGTCCCATCCTTCCAGACCCTCAGGACGTCAGAGGGACACTTACCTGAAGATGTTGTGACCTCACGTGCCGGCCCTCGTGGGAGAGCTTTGCGCTATTTTCCGTGCTGTTCCTTCTTCACTTTGTCTGCCCCATGTTTGCAGACGTGATTTAGGAAGGGGCGGAGGGTGGGTGAGTAGGGACTGATCTCCCAGAAAAGGTCCACGACTGTGCCGCCCTCGGCTCCATCCAGTGGAAAGACCAGCCCAGGCACAGACCCCACCCAGTGGTTTACGGGGATTGATGTCCAACTCTGGTTCCCAAAACAGATGATGGCAGAGGACAGAGAGACGGCCTAGGAACATGTGTATCTGGGTACAGCCTGAGAATCACATGGTCCAGTTATGATCTTGTCCTCTTGGCCTCCTTCATTCATTCATTCCATTTGGGACATACTGACTGTGAGCCTTCTCTGTGTCAGACCTTGTGCAGGAAGCTAGGGGGTAGACTGCCCAGTAAACCTATCATGGACCCCGCCCTGGACCCAGAAGGTTGGTTTCCTTTTCAAAGGCTGAGGAAGTGCCCAGGCAGAGGACGCCTCTGTCTCCTCCCTGCCCCCAGCGCATGGACACTGGGGTTCACGGCCTGCCTCCCAGCTCCTGTTTGAACGCGCCATCTCCACCTCTGGTCTGCAGGGAGCTGGAGCTCCATCATCCCAGCACCAAACAGGCTTTTCTGGTCCTGGCCCCTGGCCTTGCTCTTAAGGCTTAGAGCGCCCTCTGTTGATGACCCTGGCCTTGAGCTGGGACTGGTAGCATTTTCTTGTCCTGTGAACCCCATGTATGTGGTTGTCAGTCCATCCACCCTAACAGCCACTGCTGAGCGCCAGACCCTGTCCAAGGGGCAGAGGATAGGAAAATGTAAAGGGAAACTTTCAGCCTTCTAAGGCTTCAAGTTCAACTTGGTTTCAACTAAGGTTTCAAGTTCAACTCCCTTCCCGTGAATGAGGATCCCAGCGCTGGTGGATGGATGGGGCATTTGAGGTCCCATAATCTCTTTCGTTTTTTCCAGTAGTCATGTGTGGATGTGAGAGTTGGACTATAACGAAAGCTGAGCGCCGAAGAATTGATGCTTTTGAACTGTGGTGTTGGAGAAGACTCTTGAGAGTCCCTTGGGCTGCAAGGAGATTTAACCAGTCCATCCTCAAGGAAATCAGTCCCGGGTGTTCATTGGAAGGACTGATGCTGAAGCTGGAACTCCAATACTTTGGCTATCTGAGGTGAAGAACTGACTCACTGGAAAAGACCCTGATGCTGGGAAAGACTGAAGGCAGAAAGAGAAAGGGAGAACAGAGGATGAGATGGTTGGATGGCATCACCGACTCAATGGACGTGAGTTTGAGTAAACTCCAGGAGTTGGCAATGGACAGGGAGGCCTGGCGTGCTGCAGTCCATGGGGTTGCAAAGAGTCGTACACAGCTGAGTGACTGAACTGAACTGAATCTCTTTCAAGGGCTTCCCCGGTGGCTCAGCTACAAAGAATCTGCCTGCGATGCCAGAGACATGGGTTCAACCCCTGAGTCAGAAAGATCCCCTGGAGAAGGAAATTGCACCCACTCCAGTATTCTTGCCTGGAGAATCCCAAGGACAGAGGAGCCTGGCGTGCTGCAGTCCATGGGGTTGCAAAGAGTCGTACACAGCTGAGTGACTGAACTGAACTGAATCTCTTTCAAGGGCTTCCCCGGTGGCTCAGCTACAAAGAATCTGCCTGCGATGCCAGAGACATGGGTTCAACCCCTGAGTCAGAAAGATCCCCTGGAGAAGGAAATTGCACCCACTCCAGTATTCTTGCCTGGAGAATCCCAAGGACAGAGGAGCCTGGCGTGCTGCAGTCCATGGGGTTGCAAAGAGTCGTACACAGCTGAGTGACTGAACTGAACTGAATCTCTTTCAAGGGCTTCCCCGGTGGCTCAGCTACAAAGAATCTGCCTGCGATGCCAGAGACATGGGTTCAACCCCTGAGTCAGAAAGATCCCCTGGAGAAGGAAATTGCACCCACTCCAGTATTCTTGCCTGGAAAATCCCAAGGACAGAGGAGCCTGGCGTGCTGCAGTCCATGGGGTTGCAAAGAGTCGGACACGACTTAGCAACTAAATAGCAACAACAACAATCTTTGTCAAAGGATGCGAGCTGAGGGACCCTCCAGGTAAGTGGACCCTTTGTGGTTGTCCTTTGTGTCCTAGAGTTTCTGACCTGAAATGGGCAGATCATGTCCACTGTGACTCTGTGCTACATGTGGAATAATGGGCTCAACTCTTCTGGAAGATAAACTCCTACCCCCCAAACCTACCTCCACCCCCTGCCCCCCAGGACTCCTCCTTTCCCCTCCCTAAGCAGGAGTCCAGGGGCCATGGGCGTGAGGACCCGCAGGCCCCAGTCCGAATCTCCTGCCACCTTCCCTCCGGTCGATCACTGCTGCTGGGCTCTGCCTACACCTGCTCGCCCCCACCTGCAAGGTACCCCCAATCCCTCCATCTTCTGAAGGACAACCCGCACACCTTGACTCTCAGCAGTGACCGTGGGGAACCTGGAACCCCCTTTCTCGCTCCAACAAGACTCAGAAAAATGCAGGTGCTGTGGTGTGTGCTCCAGGGCCAGCAAGGGTTACCACTTGCCCTCAAAGTGAAGACCCAGCCTCTCCTCCAAGGGACCAGCCCTTCAAGCAGGGACCAGGCCTTCAAGCACAGCCTCTCTCACTAGCAGAAACACAGAGGACAAGCTTTTTTCTGTCCTTTTGTGGTATTTCTGTGGTTTAAATCTTTCTAAAAATATTTTATTGGAGTGTAGTTGATTTGCGACGTTGTGTTCATTTCTGGTGTACAGCAAAGAGAATCAGTTATACAGATCCACATATCCACTCTTTCTTAGATTCTTTTCCCATTAGGTTATTAAAGAATACTGAGAGGCTCTACAGCAGGTCCTCGTCAATTATCCATTTTATGCAGATGCATAGTCGTTTGTGTTTGTTCATCCCAATCTCCCAATTTATCCCTCCCCCTCCTTGGTTTAACTCTTTCCAAGCTTTTAACACAGCATCTTTATTGAGATGGAATTCATATATTATACCAATCACCCAGTTGAAGTGGACAATTCAGTGGTTTTTAGAGTATTCAAAGTCTTACAACTATCACTGCAATCAACTTTAGAACATTTTCCTCCCCCCAAAAAGGAGCCCCCCACCTCCACTAGCTGTCACTCCCCACTCCCCCCCCCACCCCAGTATGTCCTCATCTACTTTCTATCTCTGTAAATTTATCTATTCTGGATAATTCATATTATTAGAATCAGGTAATAGGGGCCTTTTGTGTCTGCCTGGCTTCGATCACAAAACAAACTTTTGTTCCTTATTTTATGTGCACTTTAATTAGACTGGTAATATAGTTTATCAAGAAACATGAGACCCTTGCTGAGAGAAGGGTGCTTGACCATTACCGGGTGACATCAGGCATGAACCGGGCCCTTCCGGCCCGCCTGGCAAAGGCGTGGGCGTCTTGCCTTCATCTGAACACAGGCCGCACCCGCTGCAAAGCCACCTACCTCCCCTTCCCCAAACCAAAAGTCCCAGGTCACCCTCAGCCTCCTCGGGTCTCACCTACACCGGAAGCTAATGTACTTCCGGTGTTGCTCACGCTCTGTTCAACAGCCGAAGCGTGCTTGTGATTGATGGAGAAATAAGACTAATTTCCCCCAAAGAGATGAGAACCAGCAGTTGTATTTCTCATTTCAGAAGCATGAAATCTGACTGCATGGGGTACACACTGCACAGGATAGCAGACAGGGAAGACAGGGCTGTGATGACAGACCTGAAAGGGGTGCCCAGAGCCTCGGGCAGCCGGAATGAGCTCCTCGGAGGCTTAACTGGGCGGGTCACGCGCCACGGCTCTGAAAAGGGCAGCATAATGATCTCCTGCTGGGCTGTTAAAGGCACCTGGCTCAGTGGCATCTCTGGCTGTGCCTCTCCCTCCCAGGACTGTTTCTGGTACTCTGGGGAATGTTCTCAGGAAATGAAAAATTTACTATTTTTTTAATTATAAGTGTCTGCTGGGTGGAGATGGAATTACGCCTTTTGGACAACAGCTTCTCCTTGAAACTGTTGACTCATGGGCACGAGATACAGTTCAGCAGTGGATGTTTTTAACCATCGATACCCTCCCGCCCCCCACCTTGCCTCCCCACCCTTCCTACAGTAAGGTGGCCAAGTACAGAGCTCTGTTATCAGCAAACGTCAGCATCACTGCCTTCATTGTTAGTACCCCCACACAAGAGACGCTCTACACACAATTATATACAGTAATCAAGAAGTCATCTTCTGCAAATCCCTGGCTCTGACCACATGTCTGCCCCAGCCTTGAGCCTAACTTCTGTAAGGAACCAAGTGATGTGTCTAGATTCGTCTATGTTCTGAATTCACCCCCCAAGCCAGTTTGGGGCCACCTGTCACAGTGTGGCCGGGGATTGCCCCGGGTGAGAGCCGGTTTAGATTTCCTGCTTATTCAGATGCAGGCTCCATCCTGGGAGCCAGACGTTTGTCTAGACGCTTCCAAGCCACGAAGGCCCCCTGGTGCTTGACTGGTTCTGGGTCCCCCGAGGCACATGTGCGCCTCTGGTGCCCCAAGCAGCTTTTGTTTGTGTGTGTTTTGTGTTTGAGCGCATCCATCTGGCTCTCCTTCTGCCACCTTTTCTTCTGTTTACACCCACAGTCTCAATTTGTCTTCCAGCTCTTTCCAAACCCATTATGCTAGGGACAGATTTAGTCCATTTCCCAGGCCAGATGCTCAGATACATCGTTTTCTGCATTAAAAATAATCGCAAGCAGGCTCCCAGCCAGCAGCAGGATTTACAGGCCCTTGGAATTCTAGGAGAAATCCACAGAAACTTCTCTGATTCTGGCTCGGTTCCCCCAGATTCATTCATCTGGAAGGAAAAAAGGCACTGATTTCATATGAGCATGGAAAACATCTGAAGTTGTTGGTCTCTCACAGACAGAAGACCTGGCCCGGACCCACCAGTACAGTTCTTTCCTGATGCGATATTCCTCTCTGGTGAGGTCGTGCACCGCTCCCCGACAGGGCGAGCTGCTCCAGAGCTGTCCCCCTGCATTTGTTCATCCATCGCCTCCAGCCTGGGAGGCTGGGGTTTTCTGGTCAGCACCATGCTCTCCACCTTCTTGCTGATTTGGGTGATGTTCATACAGATTCATCATCTTCTCCTCATATGTCGACTGTTTCAGCTGGGACCATCCTTTCTTGTCTCATTGGGAAGCTCCAGGAAAGGGCTTGTTGATGAAAGGGGTATGGCGTTCAGAGGAGAACAAGCTCCCATCATCACGCCCAGGGGAGGAAGCCAGGTACTCGTCTGGAGCTCCGCAGAGAGTCACCAGGACAAGCATGCGATGCTGCGGGCTTCCTCACTGATGGGAGAGTGGCCCCTCAGGCAGGGACCTCTCCGCCGCTCAGGCTCACACGGGGGCCATCCTTGGCATCCTGGAGAGAAAAACAAGTCTCAGAATCCAGTGTGGGAGAGACTGCCACCGACTCCCGGGGACCCCGATGAGGGGTCGCAGGTGAGGTCCAGGAAGCTGCAGGTGATCTGGACTCAGGACTCACCAGGGTGGAGTCTGGCCCCCCTGGGCCACGGCCTCTCTGAATCCTCCAGGCTGCTGAGCGCCAAACTCAGGTGCCGTTATGGCCGGAAGGCTGAGCCCGCAACGAAGGTCCAGTGAGAGCCCGCGGGGCTAGAGCAGAGGGGGCACGCACTGCACATGGGGGCCAGGTGGAGCACCCTGCGTGCCACCCACAGGCACCGCCAGGAGCCCCTTGTCAAACGTAAAGGCACAGAAACACCATCCCAAGTCACCGCCCCCCACCCCGCCCTGGCCCCGGGACCCATGGGTCCAAACGTCCGAGAGAAAGGGAGGGGTTGAATGCCACCCTTGACTGTCCCAACAGCACTGCCCCACTAACCCAGAGGGTCAAGGCTTCTTGACCTCATCTATTCACGGTCGACGCTACCCCTGACTATGTTCTTTGCTGTATGTATGACCCGCTTGAAGTGAAGTGAAAGTCACTCAGTTGTGTCTGACTCTTTGTGACCCCATGATCTATACAGTCCATGGGATTCTCCAGGCCAGAATACTGGAGTGGGTAGCCTTTCCCTTCTCCAGGGGATCTTCCCAGCCCAGGAATCGAACCCAGGTCTCCTGCACTGCAGGCGGGTTCTTTACCAGCTAAGCCACCGGGGAAGTGTATGACCCGCTTGGTGTCTTGTAATGAATGCTTACCCTGGGCCACAAAGTGGGGTCCTTCCTGTGGGAGGGACAGCCTGCGGAGACCCCGAAGAGGACGCTGCTCCCCGTTCACTCACTCCTCAGAGTGGGGTCCAGGGATGGTAGCATCAGCATCGCCTGGGGATGCATGTTAGAAATGCAGAATCCAGGACCCCCAGCCCTCCTGAGTCAGAATCTGCCTTTTAACCAGACCCCCAGGTGATTTGAGGCTTCCCAGGTGACACAACCGAGTGGATGAACACACACACACACACACACGCACACACACACACGCACACACACACACACACACGGCGGGGCCTGCTGTGTGTACAAGTTGGGATTTTCCCACAGGCAGTTTGGCACAGTGTCCTCAGTCAGCCAGGCTTGTTCTCCTGCTTTTTATGAGCGAACAGTTGCCTTCTCGTGCCCACCCTCTCCTAAAACTGTGCCATCACAGGCCACTCCCAGGCTACTCGGTTCTGTGGGGTGGCCCGAGGCAGTCAGCAACCCCTACTCAAGAGAATTTCATTCTCACCATCTGTATAAGGGCTGACATACTAATTTTGTAAGCATGATTTAAGTATTGAGAAAGGTTTGCTCATTGGACAAGCAAAGTGCTTAAAAAAGAAAACATATTTTCCTTATAAACGCACGATGAAACGTTCCAGGGAGTTTAATTAGCCAGAAGTTCTAACCTGCTTGTGTGCTGTCACGTCTGACTTTGTGACCCCGTGGACTATAACCCTTGAGGCTCCTCTGTCCAAGGGACTCTCCAGGCAAGAACACTGGAGTTGAGTTGCCATTTCCTTCTCCAGGGGATCTTCCCCACCCAGGGGTTGAACCTGCGACTCCTGCGTCTCCTGCATTGGCAGGTGGATTCTCACCACTGAGTCACTTGGGAGGCTTGAAAAGTTCTAAAGTCCTTTTGCGGAAAATTACTTGAATTTAAATAAATTTTTAAGTAAAAGAATAAGCTTTGTTAAGTTTGACTCATAAGCTTGAGAGAAGCTGGGTTTTACAATGCATTACTTTTTTGAACACTGTATTAATTGAACACTGTATTAATTTTTTAAACACCAAAGTCATCTTTTTGGGGACTCAATGTCTCCCTTCAGGACCACAAAAATTGTGCAGCAGCAAAGTAGAGAGGAGAAACCAGGTGACATGCTTCCCTGGGGAAACATGGTTTTTCTTACTTGCTCTTCTGAGCCTCATTCTGTTCTCACTGGATCTGCTTTTGCCCTTTGAGGAAGAGAAGAAAAATGTGAGTTCTCTGTGTTGCCGGAGATGGATGATTTCACACGCTGAGCTCTATTTTTCTGCTGGAGAGCAATTCTTTCCACCCCATCTACTCCTAATAATCGATCTTCCATCTTGATTCCATCTCCCTGAGATATCGCATCTCCTTCTGGATCCCGTACTTCTGTGACTTCTCTTCCAAACATCAGACCCCTGATTTATCCACCAGTGGCCCCCAGGACAGGCTGCTGTCATCTTGAATTCAATACCCCTATACCAGCTTCTGTGCCTCCCTCCCCTTTTCCTTGTCCCCAGGCTCAGAACTTCGGGCGTCTCAATGTCTCTGCCACGGTCCCACTTCTTTTTAATAAGTTCATTCTTTCTTAGAAATTTCCTTACCACCCTACTATGTGTGCATGCTAAGTCGCTTAAGTCGTGTCCGACTCTTTGTGACCCCCTGGACTGGGGCTCACCAGGCTCCTCTGTCCATGGGATTCTCCAGGCAAGAATACTGGAGTGGGTTGCCATGCCCTCCTTCAGGGGATCTTCGCAACCCAGAGATCGAACCTACATCTCCTGTGGCTCCTGCTTTGCAGGCAGATTCTTTACGGCTGAGCCACTGGGGAAGTCCACCTCCATTGCCACCATCAGAGGCCAAGTCCTTATTTCCAAACCACAAGAGCATTTTTTGGAGGGAGGGCTTTTTTTTTTTTTGGATTGGTATATAATTCACACACCGTGAAATTCACTCACTTAAAGTGCCCAATTCAGTGTGTGGTTTCTACTGTATCCTCAGATAGGTACAACTATAATTACTGTCTGATCCCAGAACATTTTCATCAACCCCCAAAGAAGTCCTGAAAATGACTTCTTAATGAGCCTTATAGCTGGTGACCTTTGCACTTAATTAAGTACACCTGAAGGTGTATTTCGGGTTAAGCTGTGTCCAGTGCAAATGCCAAGAGTGCTGTGTTGTCCTCACCTGAGGCGACTGTGGTGCCAGGACTGTGGTCCTGACTCCAAACTCAGCAATAGGACATTCACTGCTTTTGTGGCCTTACTATTTCTTGTGCTCAGTTTTATCATCCATAAAGTAGGACGACGATGGTATTTGTTGCTGTTCAGTTGCTCAGTCGTGTCCGACTCTTTGTGACCCCATGGACAGCAGCACGCCAGGCTTTCCTGTCCCTCACCATCTCCTGGAGTTTGCTCAGACTCATGTCCATTGAGTTGGTGATGCCATCTAACCATCTCATCCTGTTGCCCCCTTCTCCTTTTCCTTTGTAACAATGCTATACTACGAGAATAAATAAGATTAACTGGTGCAATGGGAGCAATCCATAAACACAAGTTATTCTATAGATTTCTGATCCAACTGTATAACCTTAATGCATCTTCTTAGAATCTTAATCTTGAGATGACTGCAGATTCACTGACGTTGATGGAATCATATAGAAAGATTCCTCAGCTTTCTCTAATGAGTTCATCCTGAAAAACCACGGTCCAAATCACAGCCAGAAAATCGACCCGGATGCAGACAAGATACAGAATGTTTCTGCGGCCAGAAGGACCCCTTGTATCGCCCTGTGACAGCCCCTACTCACTCTTCAGCCTCCCCCCGGGAAATCCCTGATCTGCTTTCTGCTTTGTTATTTCAATCACGTTAAGTCAGAATAGCTGGGATAGCTGCTTTTTACGATTCCCGTGAGATCCATCCATCAATCCGAGTTGCCGTGTGTCTCTGTCCAATGGTAGATTCACTTTCATCGCCAAGTAGTAATCCTTCGGTGTGGACGGACCACACATTGTTTAACCATCCTCCACCCACAGAAGAAGGACTTCCAAGTGGCTTCCAGATTTTTGCCATGACAATAACGTGTATTTATTCGGACTTCACAGCTTAGAAAGAAGTCTTTCATAGACCTCGCGTGTTCAGTACAGTTGCTCTGGGAGATACACCAACTGCGGGCCTCACTTTAGAGTGAGAAAATGGACTTGGCTAGCGTCCCACAGGACGTGCATGACAGACCTGGCCCTCGGATCATCTAGATAAATACCCTGTGCTTTTATTTTTCCTCACCATATCATTCTGCCTCCTTTATAAACTCATTCATTCAACAAACATTTTCAGAGTGCCTGGTCTCCGGGGACTGAGAAGTGATAAGAGGCTGGGCTTCCCTGGTGGCTCAGTCGTCAAGAGCCCACCTGCCAATGCAGGAGACGCGGGTTCAGTCCTGGGGTCGGGACGATCCCCTGGAGGAGGGCAAGGCTACCCACTCCAGTATTCTTGCCTGGAGAATCCCATGGACAGAGGAGCCTGGCGGGCTACGGGCCGTGGGGCTGCAAAGAGTCGGACATGACTGAGAGACTAAACAAAGACAAGGTAATGGCACCTTACCAAGTTTGTTGCCCAGGGCTCTGAACCCTGTTCCTGTCCAGCCAACACTAAAGAGGAAGAACGCATCCTGGGTTTTTCAGCGGGCAGGATCGCGTTCTATTGCAGGTCACAGCCCTGCCTTGGGCCTTCTTCTCCACGGGTCTCTGCATCTTTCCTTCTCTGCAGCAAAGGGTCCTTCTTGGTTTGCTGCTGAGCGGCTTCTGCAGTCCACTTCCTGCCCACATCAGCTTGGAGGTCCAGAGGCTTCTTTTCATTTTTGAACCGTCTCTGCCCCTTGAAGTTCACACTGGTGATGCACCCATCAATCCAAGCCTTATAAACGTGGTGTGGGTTTCCCCAGATTCACCGGGAATTTATAAAAGTCACACTCACAGATATTTTGAGACAGGGCCCCATCTGGCTTGGGATTTGATGGAGGACACTGTGAGACCCCACCCATGAGAGGCTTAGAAGCCTTCTGACCAGCTAAGAGGTCTCGGAGTTGTGCTCTAAATATTCCTGGAGTCATGAAAGAGGGTACCTTTCCCCTCACGGCCATCTCACTTTGAGAATAATTTGTCTTTCTGGAGAGACTGGGAGTGTGAAGCAATTTAATTCTGAACCCAGAAAATCCTGGCTTTTGAAAATTATATTCTCTAAGTTATATTTGAAAACTGAAAATTTCTTCTTTTAGTTCCTTTCTGTCTGTCCCTTACCTGCTGAAAGACAGCAGTTTGCACTTTCCACATTCTACCTGACACTTCCTTAGCCAAACCCACTGTCCATTGGTCATCGATAGCTTTCTTTTCCAACTTTCATTTCCACATCTGTCACAGTTTAGCAGGTGACAGGTTTGCTAAACTTTTCGCTGCTACATCACACATATTTTTTCCCCCTCCAGCTTCCAATAGCAATTTCCTCACGGCTCTTCCAGGGCTAATAACAATCTTCTGAAATTCTTTAAGCTGTGGCATAGGCTTAAAGCCAAGGCCTTATGATTTACGTTTTTAAATGTCAACGCCCCATTGCTGGTACTGGTTTCCGTTCTGGTTATCTGTCGCTGTGTGCCTCCCCACCTGAAAACGTGGTGTCTTAAAACAACCATGTTTTGTTATCTTTCATTGTTCCCTGGGTGGGCTGGTTACGGGTGAGTGGTACCCGCTGGGTCTTTCATGTGACAGCAGGCAGATGTTCCTGGGGTGTATGAGACCAGAGAAAAAGGTCAGGGTGTGACCCCAGAAGATTTGTGCGCCTGATTAAAGAACCTGAACTTTAAAACACAGTCAACGGGGATTCCTGGAAGAAGTTTGAGCAAAAAAGTGAGGTTATTAGCTCTTTCATAAGAAAATAATGAGAAGCCGTGTGGGGATGGCCGAGGGAGGTTGTTAGAAGGCCTGGGGGTGGGCAGCGGCCACCCCCGAGGGTGGGGGGTGAGGGCTGAAGTGCAAGGACATGGCCACTTTGGTATTCAAAGGCACCTCACAACCGAATATCCAAGACCAAACCCGTCATCTCTCCTGGATGACCCCCACTTCCAGTGTTTACTTTCTCAGTGAAGGGCAACCACAGTCTATCTGGTCGTGCAAGCCAGAGCCCTAGGGTGGAGATCGAGAGTGTCTTGTGTTCATGATTCCCCCTTGCCCTCATTTTCCTGGGGTGGAGTCTGATTCCCTGTCCCACTGCCTTTGCCCTTTGCCACTTGGCGTCCCTGGGCTGATGGTGTATGAGCAGACTCTTCTCAGGCCTTGTCTCACAAGAGTTTTGAAATGCGCTAGTGTGTTTTGGCTTGGCCTCTTGCCCTTCCTCTGTCCACCATGGAAGAGCTTGCCTCAGGTAACTGCAGCTTCTAGAATGAGAAATACACGCATCGGGACTTCCCTGGCGGTCCAGTGACTAAAACTACGCACTCTCAGTGAGGGGGCCTGGGTTCGATCCCTAGTCAGGGAACTAGGTCTCACATGCTGCAACTAAAGATCCTGCATGTGAAACTAAGACCCAATCAGTTCAGTTCAGTCACTTAGTCATGTTTGACTTTTTGTAACCCCACGGACTGCAGCACGCCAGGCTTCCCTGTCCATCACCAACTCCTGCAGCCTGCTCAAACTCATGCCCATTGAGTCAGTGATGCCATCCAACCATCTCATCCTTTGAGATGCCGTCCCCATCTCCTCCCACTTTCTATCTTTCAATACAGCCAAATAAATAAATTTTAAAATTCTATTTAAAAAAAAGAAATACATGGATCCCAACCAACCTGAGACCTATAACAAAGAAAAAGAAATAACTACTGTAACCACGGAGCATTTGGGTTATCCAATATTACAGTGGAAACCACTGACAACTGTTTGTTATTCCACTGTGGTGCAAACCTAATCAGTATAATTATCTTGTACTTCCGTATCTACTCCTCCATTTAGTGCTGTCAGTTTATCTCAGTAATATCTCTGGAACCTAATCACATCTCTCCGTCTGCAAGACCACCATTATCTTAGCCCAAGCTCTGGCCCATTTTTTGCCTGGACCTCGGCAAAGCCTCCCGCCTGGTCACAGCCCTCTGGCTCTGGCCCCTTGGCATAGAGTTCTCTATCTTGCAGCTAATATGACCTTTGAAAAGGACCAGCCTCATTTTAGGCTGGTCTCGCCAATCTCTTGGGCCAGCTGATGCTTTGATTCTCACTCTGCCCTGACTATGGGGGCTTCCTTATCCACGGTGCCCCTGTCCCCATCGGGGTACATCCAGGTTACCATTTCACCATGACCTCTTGCGGACAGAACTGACACATGTCAGGAGCCTTTGAACCAAGGGGGACAGTCTGCTTGGGCTGAACAAAGGGTGAAGTCCCTCTTGCTGGGCTCAGGATGTGGGGAGAGCATGCTGAGAGAATAATGGCCCCTCAGCCCAGGATCTCCCAGCCATGCGCTCTTCCAGGGTATAGACAGGCTGCCATGTGGGCCAAGGTCCCACCTGGTGCTTCTGGAGCAGAGGGTGGGCGATCCCTTCACACCCTCCTCTCTGTACGGTTCCTGCAGGCCAGTAAGTCCCTCTGGTCTCGTGCTCAGGCTCCCCCCGCCCCCTATACAGTCCGGGTTAGGTCTGCTCACTGTAGATGAACTTCAGCCCCTGACGTTCAGCCCCTGGGACATTGCCTTTTGATTCTCTGGATGCTCTGCGCTTACAAATCAGAGCTCTGGCTCTTAAAGCTTTTATCTCTGGACCAGAAGCCCGTGGCCAAACCTTGACCCCGTCTTTTGTCTTTGCCATTCAGGAAAGCATAGCCTTCATCCTCCCCTAGGAAAAGCCACGCAGGTTTAGGAGCTCAAAAAAGAAAGGCACAGTAAGACATGAACAGATTTGAAACATATCCTAGTGCCTGATAACGTCATTGTCGGTCTCCACTTAGGACTACTCCATGGCTTCCTGCTGATCTTAAGAATGAAATCTTAATCGTGGCCCCAGAGAGCCTGAATGGTCTGGCTTCCGGCTTCCCTTCCAACTAATCATCCCCTCCAGCCCCTCCAGCCTGCTTTTCATGCCTTGAAGGAGCCACACTCCCTGCTCTATTGAGTTCTCCTTCCTCTAGAAAGCCCCTCTAGCCCTCCTTCCCCCACCCCTACCACCCCCCCCAACCCCCTACCCCTCCAATTCCTCCCCTCCCCTGCCCACCAGGTAAGACCCTGTGATAAAGTCCCATAGCCTCTCTCCTTTTGAGGAATTCCTCTCCCTTGCTGGGTTATTTGGCCACCATCTCTCGCTCTCTGAGTCTGTAAGCTGTGAGAGAACTAGTATGTGGTTGTCTTTTTCATCATGAGTTTTTCTTTAGTGAATGAATAAATGAATGGGATAGATGGATAAAAGGATGGATGCAGGGGTGGTGGTTACTGGTTAAAGGCAATCTCGTGTCTCTGGGTCCTAATCCAATTTGGTTCATCAGAGAACAGACCCAGCCTGATGAATGGTTGGAACATTAGCTGCCTATTTGGGTTTGAAATGGAAAACTTAAATCCTTCTAAATCACTTGGTCCCACCAACTGGACATTTTACTGATTACTGTTTTTCTTTTGTGCTGGTCCTCAAGATCTTTTACTAAAATTCCAATAATTCTAGGAGACCTCAGTCCTCGAGGGCTATATTTCAGGCAGCAGAATTCATAGCTGAGCCCTGGAGATGAGAGGAGAAGGAGGATGGGGAAGCCAGAGAAATGAGAGGTGGGGAAAGGGGACAGATGACCAGGGAGACTCTAAGAGGGAGTCGAGCCAGAGAAGGCATCGTCAGCTTCTCAGATTTGCCAAGATCCCATCCTCTTACTTTAAAGCTTCATGACCCTGCAAAAAGTCATTTTGCTGTTTTGAATTTTGCCCCAAAGGACAAGGGTACAAAAACAAACAGGGGAAACTCCTTTCAAGGTAACTGGAAGCACATTTATCTATTTTTCATTATTAAAGAAATGTTGTCAGTCACATGCCTGGCCCTGGGCAGGGCATTAGAAATAGAGAATGAATGGAACAGACCATCCTTTTACCACATAGGATAGTGGGGACTTCCCACAAGGTCTTTTAGAGAAAAAGACATGCGTTCATTTGGGTCCACCCAGACTCCCCTGGCTTGAAACTGCCTGGAAGCAGTGGGGCAGGGGTGGGGATCAGGGGACAATTGGGGACCATATTGTTGGGAGTCACAGAAAGCATCGAAAGGGAAAGGAAAGAATATTCTCCTTTCCCATCTTCTAAAATTTTTGGTGCCAGGACGTGGCAAGATGAGGGGAGAGGGTGATATTGGAAGTTCCCACTGGGAAGTCCGGTTGGAAGCCGGACTCCAGGAAGTGTCATCATTGTGGTTGGGATCACTGTGATGGCCTGAAGCCAGCCTGTAGCTTTGAAGCTTTGCTGCAAATAGAGAAAACATGTCTGATCTGCAGAGGAGAGTTTAACTGACTGGAGGTGGGACAGTCAGTTAAATCTGCTGCATCTTATTGCATTTCTCTTATTTCCCTTTGTTCCTGGTTTTCAATTTCTACCCTTCTCCAGTTACATAAGAGCTGGAATCTTCATCTTCTAGCATCCTACCCTTAATGAAATCCCTTCTATTCCTTTTCTTACTTATATTACACATTCTTCCACTGCCCCCCCACCCCACCCCACCAGGCCATTACAGACGGCACGTACAAAATACAGCGATTCTGCAATTTCAATAAAAGCCATGTAATCACTTCCTAAAGCACTGCTGTACTTTGAAAAATCAATATTCCTCCATTGGCAATTTCCCATAATGTGGTTAGTTTAACAAAATAAAATTTGAAAAATAAAAATGTTGTGAGAACAACTGTGTTCTTCCAAGTTCTCTTTAATTTCCTACCCTCCAGTGTTTTTTAGACTCTTTCATGTCCTACCTCACTGCTGGCGAAGGGAGAAAGTCAAGGAGAGCTGACCTTGGACCATTTCAGAAGAAAAAGTATTAGTCAGGGTCGCTTGGTTGTAAGTGATAGAAACTCACCGGGAGTTTAGCCCAGATGGGAAAGGTGTGGAGGGAGGGGCTGGGCTTGTTAGCAGAGGGAGGGGAGAGGGGCTTGGGCAACAAAGTGAGCAGACATCTCCCCACTGAGACCCAAAGCAAGTGGTCCCTTTGCATCCCCACCCTCAGCTGGGCATTTATGAGGGTGGTGGGGATGAAGCTAGAGGAAGACGCTCTCCTGTTTGGAGAAGGTTTCTGGGCTCAGGGATTGAGGGTGGTTAATTGGGAAAATCATCATCTTTTTACCCCAGGGTTCTTCGGGGTCCTGTTCTGGACTCCCGCATTTGGCAAACAGGAAGAGGTTTCAGCAGAGCTATCTACAAGAACTGCATCCACTTTCTCACCAGCAGAGCTCCCAGCCGCCAGTCTCTACCCTGGAACTGTGCGTGGTTTGATCACCCACACCTTCCGTATGCCAACACCAGGGCACTCTACTGGACGTACCTGACCTTTCTTTTCTTCTTTGGCTGTGTCAGGTCTTAATTGCGGCATGTGGGATCTAGTTCCCTGGCCACGGATCTAACCCAGGCCCCTTGCACTGGGAGTTCCGAGTCTTAGCCACTGGCCCACCAGGGAAGTCCCGCCTGTCTTTCTTCTGGAGACACTATTACCTGGGCATCTCCAGTTCACCGGTGCCTGCTTTCTCCTCCTGCACCGGCCTCTCTTCCATGCTCTTCGGCTGGCTCTGCCTTCCCCGTTTGTCCCCCAGATGTTACATCTGCTCAAGGCTGGGTCCTGGGCCCTCTTTTAGTCTCCATGTCCTCTCATGAAGCAATTCCATTGGCGAACATTCCCACTTAGGTGTGCCCTGGGCATGTCAAACTCAACACGCAGAACAGAGCCCTAGAAGCACCTCCTTCAGTCGAGTCCGATCCCTTCCTGCTACTCGTACGAGGCACCATTGCCCTCACCCCCCTATCCCTTCACTATTACCTCTGGTTACTGGGATCCGTCCATGACTCCTTGCATTTCCACTCTCCACTACGGAACTGGATCTCTTGTTGTTTAGTTGCTAAGTCATGTCCGACTCTTTTGTGACCCCATGGACTGTAGCCTGCCAGGTTCCTCTGTCCTTGGGATTCTCCGGGCAAGAACACTGGAGTGGGTTGCAATTTTCTCCTCCAGGGGATCTTCCCAAGCCAGGGATTGAACCCAAGTCTCCTGCATTGACAGGTGGATTCTTTACCTCCTGAATAGGGAAGTCCCTTAGCTTGTAATTACCTCCTCACAATTCCTTTAAGAAAAAAAAAGATAGGGGAGAGCTTTTTTAGTAGCTGCAAAATTTTCAATAAAAATAAGCTCACCCTTAAACCATGGAACCATTGAACCACTTTTTTTTTTTTTTGAGATTGAGCTCTGATAAAAAGGTCAAATAAACTTGCTTTATTTTTCATTACTTACCATGAAATAGTCTTCATTCTATGTAGCTTTTGCTTATTTTTCAAGCACTTCGCTTTTAAGAAAGTTGTCTAAAAGTTTTACGTTTGCATGATAAAATACAACCATTGTAAAAGTTTTCTTTAGTATTTGTATTAAGTTTATAATTTCTCTGATGAGCAAATATTTGTTTTCACTCTTTTTTTTAACTTGTTAAATTTCACACTCATAAAAATATCTGTGAAAGAGAACGCCAGGACTTCCCGATAAATCTAAAGAAATGCTGACGTGACCACCTTGTTATTCTGAACCATCACAGGACACGTGCACTGTGTCTCAGTCACTACAATAACCCCATGGCTGAGTAGCACTGGTACTATTAATATTTTTCAGTTGAGGACACTAGGAGCTTAAGGAAGTTACAGAAATTCCCTAAGATCCCACAACTAGAGAGTGTAAAGTAGGAACCAAGAGCTGAGCCTGTGTGGATCTGACACCAAAGTCCATTCCACTCAGCCTCCCAACCCCGTGGCAGAAACCACCAGAAACTGTGCTTTGGCAATAACTCTGCTCCCAGTTTTCTAAGAGAAAGAGGTGAGGGGACCAAGTGGTGTTGTGAAGTGCTAGAACTGGGATGGAATTTCAGAACCAAGCCCAGGGCTACAGAGGGCGAAAACTGGTCCCGGCAAGTGAGCTGGGTACCCTGCGGTGGCACCGCACCTTCTGCATATGCTCCTAGCCAAACGCACCCTGGAGAAGGGTTTTTATTCTCTTTCTAGTTCTTGCCACCAAGAAGGCTTAACCCATTAGGAGAGAGGGGACCCGCATCTATGAAAACACCTGCAGAGGCTTTTCTCAAGTTTCAATTCCTGTAAATACCAAAAATCCTGTAAGAGTTTAATTACCAATGTATCATGTATTAAGTTGGATGATAAATACTCCTGCTATTGCTGTTAATGCTACCACTAATATTACTCTACTGGTTAAGGTAGAGTTAGATCTGATAGATCTAACTACTCTAGATCTGATAGATCTAACTCCATTGTCTTCTATTGCAGCTTCCCAGTGGACCTGTCATCTCCCGGGTGTGATGGAGCTTTGGAGAGAGGTATGTGAGTGTCGATGACAATTTACAATAAGGAAGTTTTACTGCGTTTTACGGCTTCCCAAGTGGCTCAGTGGTAAAGAATCTGCCTGCAAACGCAGAAGATGTAAGTTCAATCCCTGGGTTGGGAGGATCCCCTGGAGGAGGAAATGCAACCCACACAAGTATTCTTGCCTGGAGAATCCCAAGGACACAGGAGCCTGGCGGGCTACAGCCCACGGGATCTCAAACAGTTGGGCACAACTGAGTGCGCGCACACTTGCTTTTTATGTTCAGAATTACAAAGGTCACATTTTTAATTGGTACTCTAATATTTGAACAAATTATCTTTAAATTATCACTGTTATTTAAAGTTGGATAGTTTCACTATAAACTGATAGATACTTAATATTAACTTACATCAGGACTTTCTGTACACTGTTTGCTTCAACGATTTTTAAATAAAATTCATAGATTTCTTTTCAAAGGACAGAGCACACACACATGTGCATGACCCAATTGCTGCTGGATAGCCCAAGAGATATTTTTTAACCAGCACACATCTCTTCAGATTATTGTATTTGCTTTTGCTTTGGATCTCAAATATAAGCTATTTGCTGCTAAATTGAAAGGGGAAAATGTACGAATAATAATTGACAAAGCATTCATGGCTATAGTCAAAGTAAAAATCCTTTGGAAATGAAATAAAACAATTGGATGCACCAAAACTATTGTGAAACACAGTTAAATCTCTCAAAGGTATTGGAGGGGCTGTCACATCTGGCATGTTGCTCTATGTCTAAAATAAATTTCATCAGCTTTTCTTTGCCCAAGGGTTGATTTTAACTCAAAACACTTTGGATCCATACAAGTTGCAATAAAATGCAAGTGGTCATCAAGCCTTGTACAGTCCCAGGGCTGCAGCTAAAGGCTAAAGCAGGCCTTATGGGCAATATTCAAATGACGTTTTAAGGAATTTAGTGCTAAGAAATCAGAAATCCTTTGTGGTTTGGGTGTAAGTTCTATGTACTGAAATAAGTACACTGTCCTATTGGAGTTGTTTTTTTTTTTTTCCATAGAAACCATCACAATAAGGAATATGGCTCTGCTGAATTCTTAAGAAACTTCGAACTCTAGTTATTTTTGCATTTTTCTTTTTTTGGCCCACAGAGCAGAGTGCAAAACCTCCCCGACCAAGGATGGAACTTGTGCCCCTGTGTTGGAAGCAAAATTTTAACCAGTGGATCACCAGGGAAGTCCTGCGTTCTTCAAAGGCATAACAGTTTATTCACTCATGACTGTTCCTAGTCTCTGCACAAATTTAAAGACACTGGACTCTTGAAACTACCAACTGGACCAGAAGTACTATTTTTTAAAATAAAAACTTTACTAGCAAACACTGGAGACAAATTAAAAGTATATCAATAAGGAATATGATAAAAGACAGAAAGATCTCAGAGCCACACAATTAACTAAAAAAAAAAAAAGCTGCAAAGTAATATGCAAAATACCATAATATTTATAAAAAGACTCTTTAGCTCATACACACATGTACATACACCCATCAAATTGTAATACAGGCTACATGGGGCAAGGAGATGAGGATGGGATAGAAAAGGGAGATGTGTGTATTACGTTCTTGTTTATTTTGGGCATGCTACGTGGCTTGTGAGATCTTAGTGCCCCGGCCAGGGATCAAACCCATGACCCTTGCAGTCGAAGCTCAGAGTCTTAACCAAGAACCTCCAGGGAAGCCCCTGTGTATGCTAATTTGAAAACATTCAGAAGTAAAACCAAACTGAATGCCAACAGGCGAACAAGCAAACCCCAAGGATTGGAAACTACTAACTGTGTGTTAGGTTTCCCTGGTGGCTCAGCTGGTGAAGAATTGGCCTGCAGTGCAGGAGACCCCGGTTTGGTCCCTGGGTTGGGAAGATCCCCTGGAGGAGGAAATGGCTACCCACCCTAGTCTTCTGGCCTGGAGAATCCCAAGGACAGAGGAGCCTGGAAGGCAGCAGTCCACGGGGTCGCAGAGAGTCGGACACGGCTGAGGGGCTGAGCGCAGCACAACAGAGTGTGTTGGTTTGCTGGGACCGTCACAACAGAATCCCAGAGACGGCTTAAACAACAGAGATGTATTTTGTTTTCCCACAGTTCTGGAGGCAGGCAGTCCAAGTTGAGGTGTTGGTGGGGTTGGCTCCATGAGGCTCCCCTTCCCTGGCTTGCAAACCACACCTTCTCCCTTTGTCTCCAAACGGCTTTCTTCTCTGTGTGGGTTTGAATTCCAGGCATCTCTCCCCATGTGCCCTGATGCCCTCTTCTTATAAGGACACCTGCCATCTTGGATTCAGGTCCCACCCTAAAGGCTTCTTTCTTGCTTTAATCAACTGTTTGTTAACCGACTCTCTCTGTGTACATTCACACTCTGGGATACTGGGGATTAGGGCTTCAGTGTAGGAATCTGGGTCAGACACAAGTCAGCCACAATTCAGTATTTTTATTTTATTATTTTACTTTATCTTATGTTATGGGAATTACTAAATACAGCACAATTTTAATAAACCACATTTGGAGAACATGTTTTTGTGAACTTTGAACATGATAACAGACTTAATTGGATGAATTTTCTAAACCATTTTAACTAAAATTATGGTCTGACCATTTTTTCAAAACTTGAAGTATTTTTATTTTAAATTCTAGACCAGGGACTTCCCTGGTGGTCCAGTGGCTAAGACACTGTGCTCCCAATGCAGGGGGCCCAGGTTCAATCCCTGCTCAGGGAACTAGATCCCACATGCTGCAGCTAAGATCTCACATGCTGTAACGAAGACCCAGTGCAGCCAAATAAATAAACAAATTTTAAAAAATAAATAAATTCTAGACTAGATGGCTTATGTGCCACAGTATGTTCATTTTAACAACCATACGATTTTACACTATAGAAAGGCTAAGGGTACACCAAAGATGACTTTCAAAGTGGATTCAGGGGCGTCCCTGGTGGCTCAGTGATAAAAAAAAAAAAAAAAAAAAAAACACCAGGCTGCCGATGCAGGAGACGTGGGTTTGGTCCCTGATCTGGGAAGATCCCACATGCCGAGGAGCAACTTGTGCCATAGCTCCTGAAGCCCGTGTGTGCCGAGAGCCTGTGTCCCGCAACCAGAGAAGCCGCCGCAACGAGAGGCCCACACACCGCAACCAGAGAGGAGCCCCCACTCACCACGACTAGAGAAAGCCCACGTGCGGCAGCGAAGACCCAGCACGGCCAGAAACAAGTGCAGTTATTAAAAAACAGTAAAGTGTATTCTGTTGAAATCTCCTTCATCAGACTGGGACGCACTTTAAAGGTTGTTCCCAGTACTCAAGGTCATTTCTCTCAGGCGCCCTCCTTCACGCTCCCCTGGAAGGTGACTGATCCTGCCACGGTCCTGCTGATGGGCTGCAGCCCACTTGCAGAAGGCCCTGCTAGATGCGTTCCAGTCTGGATCGTGGCAAAGACTGTGTATCCACACGTCTTTCCATCTCCCAGCATCTAGCAAAGGTGTACCCTCAACAGGTGTCCCCACAAATTCATGCGTGGAAGCTCTAACTGCCGGTACCTCAGCACGCAACCTTACTTGAAACAGGTCATCACAGATGTAACTGGTTCAGATGAGGTCCCACTGGAATGGGGGGGTCAGCAGAGCAAGTCCTTGATCCACTATGAAAGGTGTCCTACACAGATATGCAGACACCTCGTGAAGATGGACAGACGCTGAGACTCCGTTACAAGTCATGGAACATCAGAGATAGCCCGTAACCTTGGGGAAGCCCGGACGGCAGTGTGGAACCGTTATGCCCCCCAGCCAAGCCCGCTGACAACTTGGTCTCGGACTTCTGGCCTCCATGAGACCGCCTCAGTGTTTAGGGCACCCAGCTTGCGGTACTCTGTTAGGGCACTTCTAGGAAGCTGATACTGTGAGGATCAACGAACAGAGTGGAAAGGAGCCCTAGCAGAGGTGTCGCCAGGGCCTTCCCTGGTGGCCCAGTGGTTAAGACTCTGTGTTCCTTGCAGGGCAGGAATAGAGATGCAGACGTAGAGAATGGACCTGTGGACACAGAGGGAGGAGGAGGGGGGGACAAATAGAAAGAGTAGCGTTGACATTGGGCTTCCCAGGGGGCTCAGGGGTTAAGAATCTGCCTACAATGCAGGAGACACAAGGGATTTGGGTTTATTCCCTGGGCAGGGAAGGTCCCCTGGAGAAGAAAGGGAATGGTTGCCCAGTTCAGTATTCTCACTTGGAGAATCCCATGGACGGAGGAGGCTGGTGGGCTACAGTCCGTGGGGTCACAGAGTCAGACATGGCTAAGGTGACTGAGCACAGCGTAGCACTGGCATACACACACACTACCATGTGTAGAATAGCTAGCTAGCGGGAAGCTGCCATATGGCAGCAAAGTTCGGGGCTCTGTGATGGCCCAGAGGGGTGGGATGGAGGTGGGGAGGTGGAAGGCTCCAGAGGGAGGAGATAAATGTATATGTGTGGCTGATTCACTGTGTTACACAGCAAAAACTAATGTGACATTGTAAAGCAACGATGTTCCAAGAATAAGAGAAAATAAACATCCTCGACAGAACAACAAACAGAAACCCTCTGTGCTCCCAATACAAGGGTGCCCGGTCAGGAAACTGGCTCCTGCGTGCTGCGGCTAAGGCTCAGCACAGCCAAATTAAACAACAACAAAAAGAAGTGTACCCAGTACAGCAAAACTAACACAAGATTGTAAATCAACTGATACTTCAATAAAATTAAAAAGAAACAACTTTGTATCCAGACAACAGGCATCACTGGGCCATGTGGTTCTCCTTCCTATAAATCACTTGCTGGGCTTGAGTCTGTTCAGTTTCTGGTCCCCTCTCCGCTGTGTCTCCTCCTGATAAGACCGCACAAGGCTCTAAAGCGATGGGAAAGAGACCTGCCTTCCCGTGCTGCACACACCGTCCCCATCTGTCTCGGATGTGGCAAATATTTCTTGAGAGCTGCCGAAGTCGTCATTTGCCCGGAGGAACGCACACCCAAAACAATGGCTCAGAAGAGACGGAAAATGAGCTTTCTAACCCAAATTCACCAGCACAAACTTATTTGCAGACTCACATTTTGAACCAGCCCAGCCTCTGTTTCCGGGCCAGGCACAAACTGTCGCAATGTTGGTTTCTGGCTCCCACACTTGTTTACGATCTTGGAGACCATTCTCAACTGTTTACAGCGATGGCTGCATTTCTTCCTTGGGAACTCGTCTTGGAGTTCCCCACAGCCGTTTTGGGGAACTGAGACAGAGAACCAATTTGCATTCGTGGCTCACGCACTTACCCCCTCCTGTTCCATGCCAGGTCCTGACTGTCCTCCTGTTTACAATTCAGGTGTCCTGGCCCCTGGGGGCCAGGCTCCACAGAGCCCGTATCTTCTTGTTTATTTCTTTGTTCAGTATGGATACCCAGCCTACCTCCCAATGTGTTCAGAAGCAAAAAACAGCTGGGATGGGTCCATTAAAAAAAAAAAGAAGAGGAAAGAGAGTTCACATCTTTTGAGCATTTACATGTTTGGGTTTCTGCGTGGATATTAGCTCATGGGAGCTCAACAATCATCCAACCACTGGGACACCGGGTGTTCTATCCCTATTCACATGGAGCAATGATGTGTAGAGGAGTGAAACTGTGCCCACACTCGTCAGACTGATTTATGGTGGGCCTGGGGCCAAAAGCACGTCTGTCTGTTGGTGGGGCTTGTGTTTTTCCATGTTACCTACAGAGGTTATGTAGAGCCTGGACAGCTGTGTAGACAGTAAACGGAAAAGGAGGCTAAGGGTATAAACAGCTGCCAGTGGGTGTAAAACAGAGCTGAGTTTCCGAGCACCAAGGAACAGATTGCCGGCTCTCGTCTGATAACTAGGTCAACACAATTCATGAAGAAGACACTTTTTTGAGAAATTTGCTGCAAAGACCTTCTGTCATTATGGGGTCAACCCAGTAATTGGTCTGGGTCTTCCCAGACCTTCCCAGACCAAGGTCTTCTACCATTCAGGAACTGTCGAATCTCCCCCTTTGGAAACTGGGGCTGCGCTGGTGTGGGTTTGGTTGTAGGACGTGTCCAGGTATGTGGGCAGCATGGGGAGGTGAGTGGCATCTAGAAGCAGGGCCCGGACACCCGGATTCCAAGGAGCTGCCGGGCCAGAGTCAGAAAGAATGGGCCAGTGCTGGGTCTCCAGGACACGTGAGGCTGGGCCCAGGGGTGTGTGTGTGTATGGAACCAGTGCTCAAAGAGGTCAAGCAGGTGGAAACAGGGTGAGTCTGGAGTCATTCCAACATAAAGGCAATCCACTTCTATGCTTCCTTTCTTTTTTTTTTTTCTCCCAGATATTCCTCTTCTTTTAACTGGAGGATAATTGCTTTGCAATGTTGTATCACTTTCTGCTGTACAAAGACACGCATCAGCTACACGTATACACACGTCCCCTCGCCCTTGGACCTCCCTCCCCCATCCCATCCCCTAGGTCATCACAGAGCACCAGGCCGAGCTCCCTGTTCTATGCAGAAGCTTCCCACCAGCTGTTTCACACACAGTAGTGTATGCATGTCAGCGCCGCTCTCTCAATTAGACCCACCCTCTCCTTCTCTTGTCTGGTCCATGTGTCCATTCTCTATTCGTGCCCTCTAGATAGGTTCACCTGTACCAATTTTTTCTAGATTCCACATGGATGCTCTAATATACAGTATTTGTTTTTCTCTTTCTGACCTACTTCACTCTATAATATCCAGATCACCTTCTTCTTTGTGTGTGACGGACTTGGGGTAAAACAAAAGTGAAAAAACACTTTTCATCTCTTCATCTTTAGGACTCTTTGAATTCTTTATAAAAAAGTATTTTGTAAAAATACAAAAGCAGTTTGGTAATTCATAATTTATTACGGTAGAAAGGCTGGAGGGTCCAAGTGTCTTCTGGGGGTGTGGATGGGGGTGATCTCAGTGCTCCAACCCCCTGCAGGCAAAGTCCAGATTTCAGAATTGGGGGGCTGCTGCGGAGTTTCCCCACACTGCGCTCCTGGCTGGTTTTTCAAGGCTCAACTTTCTCATGTCCTCCCCCTCAAAGTCAGGGACTTGGTGTTCTAGCCATACTGCGTGCATGAGCAATCGCTCAGTTGTGTCCAAGTCTCTGCGAGCCCCTGGACTGTAGCCCACCAGGCTCCTCTGTCCATGGGATTTTCCAGGCAAGAATACTGGAGTGGGTTGCCGTGTCCTCTTCCAGAGGATCTTCCCAACTCAGGTTTTGAACCCGCATCTCCTGCATTGGCAGGTGGACTTTACCACCTCGGGGCTACTCACAGTTTCCTGGCCAGCTCACCCACTCTCGTGTCTGGGCCTTTGCATTTCCGTTTGATCGCATCACTCCCCGCCACCACCCCGACCTTTCTCTCTGACCCTTCACCATGCTCCTTTTCCTGGGTAAGGCCTACTCATATTTCTGGGGGAAATAATTAATTTTTTATTAGGTTAAAATACACATAAGACAGAATTTACCATATTAACTATTTTTAAGTGTACAAGTCGGGGCATTACATACTTTCATCATGTTGTGCAAACACCACTGCCATTCATCTCCAGAACACTTTGGTCTTCCCAAACTGAAACTGAGTCTCTATCTCCCCAACCCGGCATTCCCCAACCCCTGGTCACTTCTATTCTACTTTCTGGCTCTGTAAACTTGCCTATTCAAGGTACTTTGTCTGAGTGGAATAATTATTTGTCATTTTGTGATTTCTTATTTCACTTAGAATAGTACCTGCAAGGCTGTTGTGTTGTAGTACGCATCAGAATTGCCATCCTTTTTAAGGTTCTGTTGTCTGACAATACCACACTTTGCTTCTCTATTCACCTGCTTGAGTGGTTGCCATCTTTTGGATACTGTGAATGATGTTGCTATGAACGCTGATCTGCAAATCCTTCTCATTTTTATGATTGCACTTCGACACTGTCTACTCCCCAAACCAGTTCTGAACTCCCTACCATTCAGGTAACCTTCCCCCTTTGCCTACCAAATTTCTGATTTTTTTTCTCTTTCCTGTTGTCCTGGGGTGAAAACAACCAGTAAAGCCTTAGCATGTAGGCTTTGCCTCAGTCTCTACTCCCTAGGGAACCTCAGCTCAGAAATATATACAGTAAGTCCTCTACATATGAACCTTTAACTTTCGAACTTTCAAAGATGCAAACATGTGACCTCACGCCCAATAGGTAAGTTAGCTCCTGAGCCTGGCGTACATTGTCTTGTGTGTGCATCTTCTACAACCATGTGTGTGGTTGTGCTCTTCTGTGCTTCACTGGACAGTACTGTACGGAGTGAGGCTTCCCCAGTGGCCCAGTCATGAAGAATCCACCTGCCAACGCAGGAGAGAGTTTCGGTTCCTGGTCTGGGAAGATCCCTTGCAGAAGGAAACGGCAACCCACTCCAGCATTCTTGCCTGGAAATCCCCAGGAACCTGGTGTCGGAGTCCAGCGGGGTTGCAAAGATACAACTTAATGACGGAACAACACTGTACAGAGTACAGTAGTTCAGTATCTTTATTTCAAGCCTTGGCAGGATGTCTGGAAGTAGTGATGTAGCTGGCACTGCTGAGAAGTGCCAGCTGGGATCCTGCACTGCTGTACTTTTCAAGGAACTGTATAGTCCACAATGTTTTTTATGTATTATTTGTGTGAAAAGTACTATAAACATACTACAGTACAATACTACATAGCCGATTTGTGTCAGTTGGGTGCCCAAGCTAACTTTTTGGACTTACGGACAAACTGGATTTACAAACATGTTCTTGGAATGGAGGGCTTTCCTTGTGGTTCAGCTGGTGAAGAATCCACCTGCAATGCGGGAGAGCTGGGTTCGATCCCTGGTTTAGGAAGATCCCTTGGAGAAGGGAAAGGCTACCTATCCAGTATTCTGGCCTGGAGAATTCCATGGACTGTATAGTCCATGGGGTCGAAAAGAGTCAGATACAACTGAGCAACTTTCACTTTCTTGGAATGGAACTCGTTTGTATGTAAGGGACTTACTGTACTAAGGGATGGTCACATTTCAGCTAAAATGTGATGGTAGTTCTTTGGAGACACTGAGGATGAAGGAAGTCTTAGTAATTATGTAGGGGGTCCCAAGACAATCTTCACTGGTAAGAAAGGCCACACTGGAGGGGAGGAGGAAGGGGTGGGTGCCTAGAAATGAATGAGGGGTGTGGTGAGAGAATAATCCTGCAGAGGACAGAAAGAAACAGAGAAACTCAGGAGGGAGTCAGATTTAGCTCCTGTGAACTAATCCATTCTTGCACCCAACGCGTGACTCTCCTCTGCACCTGCCTGCAGGAAAGGGCCTTTGTTCTGACAGCCTCTGCTCGAACACTTCCTATAACAGCAGTCTCACTACTCAAAAAGAGCTGCTTTCATTTCTGCAGTTCAGAACCAAACGGAATCAAAATCTGCCTACTTGCAATTTCTGCCCGAGCTCTGTTCTGACCAGCAGCTCACATGAGGTACCATGCCTTGCATTACAGACCTTCAAACATGTGAAAAGTTATCTGCTTCTGTTTTTTCTTTGGGAGTTTAACAGCTCACTTGTGACATCATTTCCAGGTCCTTCGGTACCCTGGTTGGTCACCTTTGGACACACTCAGGTGTGTCACTGAGCCTTCAAACATGGGGCCCAGCACAGAACCCAGACACAACGCCCCAGGAGGGGGTCTGGGGCAATGGTGGGAAGTGGGCAGGGGGTGGTACTGCTCAGCCAGCATGCACAACGGCTCCTACAATCCTGCCTGGTATGTCCATCCGGCTTTGGTGACTTGAACCCAAGGCGGCCGAGTTCCTCATTTCCGTCTCCAGCCTCTCATCCCATTTCCATTTCTATTTTAACACCATTTGTTGCAGTCTTTCCAATTTTCCTTTGTGTTTTTGGTCTTTAAGTGGTTCAGTTTCTGGCCATCTGCAAAGAAGGTGACCATTCCGAGCCACGAGTGTTCAGGTTTCACTCAGCTGATGTGAGAAGCCCAGGCATTAACATGAAAAAGTGAAAAATTAAAAAACTACCCCCCCCCAAAAAAAAAACTCCCCAGGTGGTTCCAGCGTGCAGCCAGGGTTGACACCCAGCAGCATATTGCTGCCCTGTCCTTTGCAAACACAGTAAACATGTACTTCTTATTTCCTCTCCACCCAGCTCATTCCAAGCGAACATCATTCTCCGAGGTGTTAGACACTTACTAGACTCACCCTTGATTTACGTAGCCAAGCTCCCCGTCTGCTCGTGCCTAAGTTATGAGACCGGAGAGCTGACTTGTTGCCTTGATGATCTTTTCAATGTCTTTTTTCCTTCCTCATCACGGTAACTTCTGACTATATGGTCATATTTACTTGTAAGAGATCTGCATGCCAAACTTTCATTTTTTCTCTCCTTTTCCTAATCTACTTCTTCGGAACGTCTAGAACCACATGGGTGCCTGGCCTCTACTTCCATCAGAAGGCCCTTTGACAGGGTTGTGGATTGGTCAGGTAAGTTCTTTGGTCGATCAGTGCTCTAAATATTTATCTTAAAATAATCCTTACGACCCTACAAAATAGGTATTATTCTCACTCTACACATGAAACCACCAAAGCCCAAAGGTTAAGGAAATGGACCCTGAAGCCCTGTGGTTTTCCTGCATGGTAACCTGTGTTCTGAGGGCTGAGGGGCAGGGGTAGTCAGGATGGAGATGTGTTAAAATAACCAAATTTTTTAAAATGCCTGAGAAACACTGGTAGAAAACAGCACGCTGATTAGTGGAGCTCTGTTAAGAAACCCCACCTCCCACCCCAGAGAGAAAACCATGGTGCGTGATGAAGAAGGGGGGACTATGAGGAGGCAGGCTCCAGAATGCCAGAAAATCCACCTTATTGAGCAGACAGCTGAGAATGAAATAAATCCCTCTATTTTATCATCACGTGGAACATGTGGCCAGACCAAAGAGCAGCATGGATTAAACCTGGAGGTTCCCACTCTGCTTGTGGTCAGCACTGTTCCCCTCTACATCCTGCTCCCTCATTACTTAAAATGAGACTTCTTCTACTACAACCTAGACTCCCTGTCCATCAAAATAAGATGTCTGTAGAAAATATAAATCAGATACTGAATGTCTGAATGTACACTGCACTCTAGAATTAAGTCAAGTCTCTACCTGAGACACTGTTTTCAAAACAAATTACTTCTAGATCTACATTAATAAATAAATGTGTATTTTTCTTTTTTGGCTGCACCAGGTGGCATGAGATCTCCCAACCAGGGATCAGACCCCGGACCCCTGCAGTGGAAGCACAGTGTCCTAACCACTGGACTTCCAGGGAAGTCCCTCAATTTCTGCTTTTTATTGGTTGAATCAAAGGAGAGACTGGCACCCCCCCTTTTCACAGCATTAATTTACAATGCCTACTGTGTATTTCTTTAAAGTTGTCATCTTGAGAAAGAGGCAGAATTATAAAAAATATTACAAGACATTTGATGTCACTGTCAAGAGCCACAAAATAACTTAATATCCACTGCCCATGGGCAAGAGGCCTGCTCTGCCAGGACAGGGAAACTGCGGAGGAGACGACCAGCAGCCTGCGGTGTGGTTTCAACCATAAGTACAGGCTATGTGCGCTCCTTCAAGCCCTCCTCCAACCCCCAAACACCTAGTTTGGCTAACCAGCGACTATATCACAAAATAATGGGGAAAAAAATTAAAGAAATGCCTGTGACAGTTACCAATAAGGACAGTGTGAAGGCGTACTCAATCTTACTTGATCACTTTCTCTTTGGTTTAGGTAACACAGAAGAATAAAGGGCTGACACAATACTGATTTTACTGAAGAATGTAATGAAATAAACTGAAGGAAAAAAAGAGGAAAATAGTGGAGACACAAAATTTTACACCAAAATTACAAACAGAAGTGATTTAAAAGAAGAGAAATATTCTACAACAGATGAAGAAAGTTTTAATTTTTCACATTAAACATCGTATACCACAATCAGCTAACAGAAATTACTGTAACATTGGTCAAGATGACATAAAACTAAGGATAAATGTTTGTTATGAGGAAACCTCATTTAATGTGAGTGATGATGTCAGATACTATACTTTTCATGATAAGATACAATTTATCTGGAAGAGAAAGCAAATAAGTCAGATGAAGGAGACATGCTGAGGTTTTAACAAAGAAGAAAAGCTTTGCCTTTCCCAGAATGCTTGAAGTCCAGGACAATTTAGGTAAAAGACAGGACTTAAACACCAAATGCTAGGAGGGTCACAGGTCCGTAACTCAGGCCTGAGTTACAGGACTGAACCTCTGCAGCCCTCACCTTTTGGTGAGCGAGCTGTTTCTGGCAGAGGGATCTTCACTGGGATGTGGTATTGATTTTAACCGTCCGGCAGTCCAAAGAATTATTTTAAAAAGGGACAGTTGAGTATTTTCATGTATGCACTATTAAGGCATCTAAATTTTTGGTGTTTTCAGTATATAATCTTACTGCTATTTTTTATTCTTTTTTCATTTTGCACAACAATGATATTAGGTATTAAGTGACACATTTCTCTACTAATGATCCAGTTTATCCATTTTGCAAACTCCAAATTGCAGTCTTGTGAAGGGAAATTTAGAACGTGGGAACTCACAGAAAAATACATAGAAAACCAATAGGGAATGTGGTTAGCCATCATAAAATTTCAATTATAATTTAACTGATAGTCTTTAACTTTGGAAAAATAGAAGAATAATTAGAATTAAAATAGGTATTAAAAGTAATTACCAGTAGTTTATATTAGGAAAGAATACAGCCATAAATGGCTTAATTGCCCAATTAAGTAACCAGCAGATTCTTCTTTAGTCAACACTAACAGAATTCACATTTGAGCCAGTCAACAAAGCATATAAATACTTAACATCTCGAATAGAACATCTTAGTGATAACAGAGACTACGTAATTCTACCCATTGTCATGACTGTGCACAAATTAACCAGGTTAAATATCAGAGATACACTGGGAATCCTCCCAAAACTAACAATAGAATATTCAACAAATTTTCTTAAAGATTCAGAAATAAAAATTGAACAATTATAACATGGATGAGACAGTACTTAAACAACTATCAACCTAATCAAAGACCTTTAAGATTACCACCAAAATGCACTGATATTTTTTTATTTAGTGTACAGAAAGAATCTATAAGTACAGGTTGCAGAAAGAAAATGTTTAGTGCTATTTACATTCATTTTAAAACTCTGCTCTATACAAATTTAATTCTGATCAGTATGAACAATATTTTTGTAGATCTACTGCATATAAAGCCTTTTCATCAAAGCATTAACAATGAATAAAATAACCTGATTACCTTTAAACAAAGCTGACTGAAACCATTTACACTTACTGCTTGGGACACTCGTTTCAGTACAGAACATTATGTCAGCCTGCAACTTCATTTTTATAAAGGCTAGAGTTATTTATATGGAATATTGTTCTATATACTACACGCCAATCTATATTTAAGTTCTATAGTTAGGTATTTTATGAGGTTTTTATTAAATATATTCTACATATATTCGCAATTTCACCCAGGAAGAATCTCTTCCCAGTGACAAAATATAAAATCTTTTATATTTTTTTAACAGGTTTAGATGAAACTAGCTCATGCTTTAGTGCTGTGCAAATTGTTTTTAGCATATCAATTTTTAAATTATCAGTACAAAACAAAAGAATGGCATCCCTAATCAAGTATGCCTTGAAAATCAGCTTTTGATTTTAATACAATTGCAAGCACTAATACCCAAGGCAAACTACATAAAGAAACAAAATCAGTCCTATGGAGAATTTTTAATTTTAAGAATTCATCTGAGCTCTCATTAATGATTAAGTATGACACGGGACACAGAGATGAGCAATAATTACGGAAAATTCAATTTGCTGATATTCAAATACATAAAAGTGGTGAACCAATGAGGTTTTCTAATATTTCTGTGCAATCATGGAAATCTACGAGTGACTGGAACTCCCCCCCCGCGTTAAGGCTAGGACGTGCGCGCTCCCTCTTGTGCTGTGTGAACAACCCCCAGTCAGTCTGACTGGAGCGCACGTGTGAAGGAAACACTAATTTCATGAGCCCTCTGCCGAGCACTTCCAACAACAGGCACACTGTGTCTTTTCATTTGTTGCAGTGAGAACAGCCGCGCTCAGGGCAGGATTCTGGGCCAGGGCAGCCGCCATGGCTGACTTCGGTAGAATTCACCCAACATTTTAGTTTCTTTTCCATTTTTTCCTCTCAAGTTGGCCCAGCAATTAACTTCATTAATTGCTGAGCGTCTTCCAGTGTGGATTTGCACATATGAGTATTTCTAGGTACCATAAACCATGTTATAAATTCTGCTGATGAAGAAAATAATTGTCAATCATTTTTAGTGCAAAATTGTATTTGGAACACTTGACTTGTTAGTTCTGGTGATGAAAACTTTTGTGGCAGCAAAATGGTTTCTGCTATGAAAAATCATTTGTTAACTTTTCCCCTGGAGATTGACTTGCATTCAAAAATCAATTTATCTTTATATTTTAAAACTGCTTAACATAAACAAAACTACTAGAAATAAAAAGTCATAGTGAAAAATGTTCTTGGTTCTTTTTACTTTCATGAGAGAAGATGACAGTGTTCACGTGGTAGTTGAGGTCCATGGGTCTACAGGCAGACTCTTCCTGAAGGTTCTGAAGCAATGCCGGGTCTCCCCTGGCCTGGCAGCATGAAACACAAAGACCACGCCATACAACGCCAGGCAGACCAGTTACAGGATGACACAACAGTTACTCTCTCCAGTCTTTTCACGATTCCTCTGACCTAGAGAAAATGAAGAGAAGCCTTGTTTATAAAGATGCTTGGGGGAAGCAGAGGGATTCCAACATAAGAAACAGGGTTTTTTTTTTTTTTTTTAATTAATGTTGGCATTTTTTAAAATTAAAAGGCTATAATAAATACCCTTTTAGTTTTAGCCTGTTTCCAAAATGCCTGGTTATCTGATTAGCGAGCTCTGACCATACACTATGAAAACATCCTTTTCCCAGAATGTCCAAGAGAACTGGAGCCATTTGTGAACGCCTGCCTCTGTGGGGCAAGGCAGAAAGCTCCCAGCACACGGCTCACCTTGGGAATTTGGCTCTGGCAAGGTCTCTCTGGCCACCAAATGCATCACTGTTGTTTTGCCAAAAGGAAGCTTTAATGCTGTGTGAAAAGAAGACCGTTTGTTACATATACATCAACCTGTTGGAATCACTCACCAGAATTGAGACCACTTTAAAAATTGGCTGCTTTCTGTATGATTTCCTCAACAGATAGCACTTCTTACTGGATACAGCATTTCTTACATAATTAAATTAGGTTAGTATTATCAGAAGCAATTTTTAGAATTCAGAAATTATTCAGCTATGACTATTAGTTTGACATATATAAACATATTGTGTAAGAAAAGGGAAAGAGAAAATACATAATTGCTTAACCTAATTTTATTTAGTCACCTAATAAAATTCCTGCATCAAAGAGGTCACCACAATGTAGAAATAAAAGAAATGACATATTAATGATTTTAAACATAATAATAATAATAATACATAATTTTATTATTTTTAACCTTATATTCTTCAGTTAGAAAACAATTTTCTTTAAAAGGTTACTTTAAATAAACGAATCACTGTTTGGCATTATTAGTAATCACTGTTTTCTAATCAAGCCTTTAAAAGGCTTTTCTCATTTATAAGTAACAATTTTTATTATGAAATATTTCAGACATAGAGTAATATAATGCACCCATGTACCTATGAACCAGTCACACAAAGTAAATCCCTTTGTCATTCTGTGTATAAAATGAGAACCAGACAGTGGAGCTATGGCCTGGAGCTGTTTCTGCAGCTGCAATGTTCTAGTTCTGAGTTTCAATCTACTCCCCTCACTTGGAAAATTGAAGGCAGGCTCAGATTAGTACTCAACAAGCTCAGTCCTCCTGCCACCCCCTCTTTAAATCTTCTCTATAGGATGATGTTAAGAAGAGCCCTAATAATCTTCAATATTCCTAATATTTCATATAATCAAGGTGACTTTCCACCTTATTTAACGCTGCTGCTGCTGCCAAGTTACTTAACGCTAGCCAGCCACTATTTGGTCTATTCTCTTAACTTCCGAAGTTGAAGTGAAGCATAATGGCCCCAAATACACAGTAGGCTGAAACAAGAGGAGTGCCCTTACTGGATAATCTCCTGGGCCTGCTTTAACACTGAAATGCAAACAAAATTTTATATTACCAATCATTTCACTAAATGTATTGGGAAAGCCTGACTGAATTTGCAACGTCTACACACCACGCTGTGTGCAGACGACTCTCACACCGCTTCCTGACCACAGGCAGCCGGCCCTGCGTTAAGAGCGCATGCCTGCCACTCACAGACTGTGAGATGGCTTCTGAGTGCTATCTGCCTCCTCCTGATGCCTCAGTTTCCCCCACCCAAACTGGGAGACGAATTTGAGCACCCGCCCCTTACCACTGTACTGATTAAAAGAAACAATCCAGGGACGTGCCTACCTCAGGGCTTGGCCCAAAGAAGCACCCCATAAATTTTATTGCGATCACCATTATCATCTTTCTGAGCAGCAAGAAAAATGGGTCTCAGAGAACAGGTATGCAAACTGAGATGCAAATATGGAGAAACATTGTGGTCAGGCCTAGGAAGCTGCTGAGGGGCTTACGGATTCAGGCTACCCATGTGATTAATGGGGACGGTTACTGTTTTTCTCCATCTGAATTTTAACTCGAAAGAGCAGACACTGACACTAACGGTATCAGAGCAGAAAAAGGAAGAGGGAAACGAGACCTGAGACGCCCTCTCTCCTTCATGTGGGGCTCTGCCTTCTGCTGGGGCAGTGCACAGCAGCCGGCACAGGCCCCACGCTTCACACAGGAGCCAACGGGGGCGGGACACCCCGAGCAGACGGGGACGGACTGGGCGTGCAGAAATCTGCACTTAAAGGAAGATTCCAGCACCCATGGGGTGGCAGGGTTACAGTACAGAGCAACCCTCAAACTGTGGAGAGCACGCTCAGGCCTGCTCCATGCTGGCCATTCAGTCGTATGACCCTGTGCACTGGCTCCTCATTACTCACATTCAAGAATACAGGAGACAAAGAAACACAATAACTAAAACCCCCCAAGGGGTGAATGTCATTACCCAGATTTACTGATCAACTTAGACGATCCAGGTTATACTCTTAATGTTATTTGTCTAAATCACAAGACCGGAGAGATGGTTTGGTTTTGAACAGACTGATAGCAACACAGTAAATAATGTAAGTCAATCTATTAATCATTCAAAAACAAATTCCAAAAAACAATCAATGATTTGATTTCAACACAAATTCTATGATCTTTAACATGAAGTTGGAGCTTTAGGGCCAAAACAGAGAGGTAATTAAATTAAGTAGGTGAGAAAATGCTCACACAGGTCAATACTTAAAGGGAAGTGGAGTCTCAAGACGCCACTCGTGGAGTCAATAGGTTAATTCAGGCCACATCTCCCAGTGACATTCCAAGAGTTACCTGAGGCACAGATAATCAAAGAAAGACTAAAATACGGTCCCATTTTCAATGAATGTGAAATACAGCCACGGACAACACTTGTAATTACATACTGAAACATTCTATTTATCTGTCATAATAATCATTTGCATTCATCCACTCCAGCCCTCGTCACACAGTATTTTAACAGTGAATTTTATCTGCTTCTACTATCTAATACCAGAGTACCCTGAAGGAAGACAGTCTATCTTTTTCAATCCTGTATCTTTAACTGTTTAGCACCGTTGTCACATAATAAATAAATAGATGCTGAATGAATGAGTGAATGAATGAAAATATCCTACCTTTAAGGAAGATCAGATTAAACACTTCAATTGTTAGGTTTAGAGGAAAAAACTCATGACTATATGTATACAAAGATACATTAAGGTAGATCACTTCCTCTGCCTACAAATTTCTATTGATAATTATCATTATATATTTGGAATACTTGTACTTAAAGAAAAACAAATTCTGCTCATGGTGGAAACTGCTCCCCCATGAGGGGGCACTATTGAGCCACGTCTCTATTCACACATAAAGAGCAGTGATAACTAACGAAGTGTGTAACAGGTGCCAAGCACTGTTCTGAGGCAGGCACTATGGTTATTCTAACTTACTGACGAGGAAACCACGACACTACGACAGCAAGCAGGGAAGGGACTGGCTCAAGGTTAAGGAGCCAGTGAGCAGTGGAGCTAAGCTCCAACATAGACAACCTGGCTCTAAGGTCTGCTCTTACAGTCACTTGTACTTCACTGTTTCTCTAACATGACTCACTTACCTGTATTTCTGCATGATTAGCCATTCCACCAATTACAGTCAAAATGAAAACATCCCTTTAATATTATATCTGAAAATCCACCATCATAAACTTCGCCGAGTTTGTGTGTCTGGCTTTAACTTAAAAATATGACATCTAAACTATATTATCCAGAAGTAAAATTAAACTACATTTATAAAATAATAAGTGTGGACTCCCATCTTTAATGGCTTAAGAGTTTATTTTACAAGATGGTAAACACTTCAGCATAGAGCTGAAATTAGAATGCAAAATGCAAAAATGTAGACATACCAAACCTAGGCAAAATTCATAGAGTTTGAAATTGTATGTTTTTAGCAAAACCAAACATAAGCATCTAAACAAACAAATGAGTGATGCTGCTGCAAGACGGGCACTAAGTCTCATTACAAAGGTGACCATTACCTCCTAATGTGACATTTCCGTGCAGAAATCGTCCTTGATAAATAAGGCGTAGAATATTTGGACTGCTGACCTGCTCTTCTTCCCAGTCTGAAAAGAACCAGGGAATTGTTAGGTGCATTTCAACGTAAAATTAAGGTGTTACCGCATTGTTCCAAAATTCCGATCTCAATCAGATGGAGAGTATCAGAGCGGTCACCTGGAGCTTCCTGCTAACTGAAATGACCACAAGTCTCGCGAGCACTGCTCTCGCTGCTTCTCACTGCACAGAGGAACTGCTTAAGATTAGTCTTTGCTTCTGAGAGAACACAAAATGTGCCAGAACACGGTCCTGAAGTTTAAAAACTAAAACAAATGAGCTGGGGAAAGTCTAATCCTAGTTAAAAAGATGTCAGTTGAAAATTAACTTTTATTGAAATAACAGAAAACATTGCAATGTTCCAGTATCTGTACCTGTTAAAACATGTGTTTGAGGCTGGAAACAGTAGGTTTAACACAGATTTTTAAAAGCATTAGGATATTGGTAAAGAGCATAACAAAAAAAAATTATACCTCAGTAACTAGAAAATAAAAATTTTAAAAAGCAGAACAGTGTCTACTTTTTGATAATGTGGATAACTTTATTGCTTTTTTAAAAGCCAATTGATAAACATGACAGAAGATACAATTTTAGTTCACTTTACCCAAAATTCTCAGAATGAACTTGAAAAACAATAGATATTAGAAGGTACTATAAAAGTGTGAAATCTAGGATAATGTACAAAGACAATCAAAAGACAACTGGTGTGTAGAATGGATAACAAAATACTTCAGTTTAGCATATAACTTACCTTATTATGGTAAAACATGGAATACGATTCTGTCAAAATAGTGGTTTGAGGACACTCTATCATGACAAAGTATGGGGTTAGTAATTTTCACTACCTTGTATATACAGAATTTAAAGTTGTGATTTTGATAGAGATTTGAGAATTCCATCATCACCTTTCTTAAGAATTCTAGCATCATGTGTGTGTTTTCTACAGAAGTTCCTGCTTTCATGAGATAACTGTCAACACAAAGACTAGTTTAAAGCACTCTCTCAAGAGCAAGTGACAGAAGATAAAGGAGGTGAGTGCAAGGCTCTCCCTGTTGCCTTGTTTTGACTGTTCAAAATGAAGAACATGAGTTTGATACAACCAGTGCCTGTCGGTGACTCAGCATGAATGGAGAGGAGAAATGAACCTCAGCCTCACCCCAGCCCCGCCCCCAGCCTCTCCTCCCATCCTGTCCTCCTTCAGTGCCTTCTGACTCCCATGATCCCAGGTCCCTCTCCTCCAGAAGGAAGATCAAATAATTTGTTAACACTTTGGTATGGATTACTTTGAATTCATCACACCCAAGATTATTGTAAATAGAATATTTCCTTTTTTTCCTTTAGCATTGTTCATTTGTCAATAAATTTGGAAGACTCAGCAGTGGCCACAGGACTGGAAAAGGTCAATTTTCACTCCAATCCCAAAAAAGGACAATACCAAAGACTGTTCAAACTACTGCACAACTGCACTCATTTCACATGCTAGCAAGGTAATGCTCAAAATCCTTCAAGTTAGATTTCAACAATATGTGAACTGATAACTCCCAGATGTACAAGCTGGATTTAGAAATGGCAGAGGAACAGGAGATCAAACTGCCAACATCCACTGGATCATAGAAAAAGTAAGAGATTACAGAAAAACATCTATTTCTGCTTCACTGATTATGCTAAAGCCTTTAACTCTGTCAATCACAACAAACTATGGAAAATTCTTAAAGAGACTGAAGTACCAGACCACCTTACCTGCCTCCTGAGAAACCTGTATGCAGGTCAAGAAGCAACAGTTAGAACCTGGACATGGAACAACAGACTGGTTCCAAATTGGGAAAGGCATTTATGTCAAGGCTATATACTGCCACCCTACTTATTTAACTTATATGCAGAGTACATCATGTAAAATGCCAGGCTGGATGAAGCACAAGCTGGAATCAAGAATGCCAGGAGAAATATAACTAAGATCATGGCATCCACTCCCGTAACTTCATGGCAAATAGATGGGGAAACAATAGAAACTATGACAGACTATTTTCTTGGGCTCCAAAATCACTGCAGATGGTGACTGCAGCCATGAAATAAAGACACTTGCTCCTCGGAAGAAAAGCTATGATGATCCCAGACAGCATATTAAAAAGCAGAGGCATCACTTTGCTGACAAAGGTCCATATAGTTAAAGCTATGGTTTTTCCAGTAGTCATATACGAATGTGAGAGTTGGACCATGACGAAGCTGAGTGTCAAAGAATTGATGCTTTTGAACTTTGGATTTGGAGAAGACTCTTGAAAGTTCCTTGGGCTGAAAGGAGATCCAACCAGTCCATCCTAAAGGAAATCAGTCCTGACTATTCATTGGAAGGACTGATGCTGAAGCTAACGCTTCAATACTTTGGCACCTGATGCGAAAAGCCAATTCACTGGAAAAGACCCTGATGCTGACGAAGACTGCGGGAAGGGGAAGGAGGAGGCAACAGAGGATGAGATGGTTGGATGGCATCAATGAATCAATGGACATGAGTCTGAGCCAATGCTGGGAGATAGTGAAGGACAGGGAAGCCCGGCACACTGCAGTCCATGGTCTCAGAGGTGGACACAACTCAGCCACTAAACAGACAGCATCACTCTCAGACATTTACAAACGCTTTTCACAGTCTCACTTTCCTATCCTGCCTGGCTGTGAAGACGATCCAGTATTCTAAGTTTAGTTACTTCAGCTCTTCTGAAATTCCTTCTTATCTATGACCTTTAGCTCCAGTCTCTTTCTGATTCAGGAGCTAGTGTTGACTTGTTCCTTGGTTATCAGCGAGAAGAAAGACCCAGTCATTTCAAATTATTTGTCTAAAGCAGTGTTTCTTAAACTCAGGTCTATGAATCCCTAAGACAGGTTCTTTGGGTCTCAAAGTCCTCGTCAAGAATTTTTAGATTGTGTTTTCATTTTAATGATAACCTGGATGAGATTATCTAGATAATTCAAATTATTACCTTACAACCAAGAACAGCCTTGGGACTTTAGTGCTCATGTATGCATTTAAGCTTATGATTGTACTGGTGCCAAGCAGTACTTCTTTAATTGTCAAGAGGTTAACAAGAACAGAACAAAGGTTGACTTAATCCATAAATGACATGTTCCTGTCAGTGAAGGCTGAATGACAGTTTGGTACACTGTGTGAATGAAGGGTCTGTGGTAAATCCACACATACCTGGGTTCTCATACAGCCAGCGGGAGAGGAGGCACGCCGTACTCCACAGTACCATATTCATGGGGCAAGCAACGAGTGGGTTTTAGCAAAAATATGCCACATGGCACATTAAAGTTGTTAATTTGAACATTACTGGTTTTAGAGCTATATTTGCATTTTCTTTGTAGATCGGTTTTAGTTTCATGGTTGTATAGAAGTTAATAAGGATTAAAGAGTTTCTTCTAAAAGAGTTTCATATAATATTATTTTAGGTTGAGCAGTACTGATCTAGTTGATTCATTTTGTATACACTGTGTTCTTTGTTAACACAAGTCTTGTGCTTTAAAAGTACAAACTGTTTTGGCTAGTTCCTCTGTCCATGGGATTCTCCAGGCCAGAATACTGGAGTGGGTAGCCTTTCCCTTCTCCAGGGGATCTTCTCAACCTAGGGATCGAATCCAGGTCTCCCGCATTGCAGGTGGATTCTTTACCGTCTGAGCCACCAGGGAAGTCCAGTAAAATTAGTGAAATCAGCACAGTCATATCACTAGGTACATGCAATTGAGAGGATCAAAATGACTTGGGTTAGCTTCACAGGAAGAACATAAGCTGAAGACTCATTTGAGGATGGCATGAGTCTTATTACATGGAAAAGAACCAGAGAAAGGATCTCTCTCTCTCTCACACACACACATACACACACACACATAAACGCACACACTCCAAAATTCTGTCCTGGATATTGGCTTGAAAATGCAAAGCATAAATGGATTTTATACCTCCTTGACCTTGTAGTAGTTCAAAAAACACAGGAAGTGACATGAATGAGATATTCACTTTCTGTCAAATGCCACGCTAAGCAGGTTGTGTATAGAATAGACCAAAAATAAAAAACATGTGTTATAATTTGTTAAAGATAGTTTTTCTTTGTTTTTACTTTGTACTTTGGTGTAAAGAGAGTTACTGATATGAAAGTGTGTGTGTGTGTGTGTGTATTGGCTACCTTGTGTTTTCCTTTAAAAAATAATTTTCTTTTCCATTAAAACAGCTATAAGGCCACCCAGCAACCTGATGCCCAGGCTCCTTTACCATTCTGCACTGAGGGAGCTGAAAGGCCAAACCCAGCAGGGATGCAGCAGCCCCTTCAACTTTAAGCCTTGTACCCTCAATCATTCGCTTGTTTTTTTATATTTTACTTACAACTTTTTCAAAATGTCTCTGAAACAAGACAGGGCATAAAGAATCAACATTATTCATTCTCAAGAGAAAAACACCACTCACCCATCGGCCAGTTGTCATACACGTGCTTTGCGATGTCAGAAGCAGAATCATTAGGAGAAAATAGGAACTCTTTCGTTTTCCCGCTTACCAAGATGAGGCGCAAGTTTATCTGAAAGAAGACAATGATTCTTTTAAAGTCTTAAAATTTTTAAAGTAAAGTAACGACTCATAGCCTTTTCATTTCAATCACATTCTCAATTATTACTAATGCTATTTTCTGTTTTTATTTTCATTATTTAATACGTGTGTGTGTGAGGATATATTTACCATATAAATGAACAAAGGGAAAGCAAAATTCATTACGCTTTTAAATTTACTCCAGCAATGTTCAGAATTGGACTTTTACAAGTTATCGCTATAACTATAAAATACACATTTTCCACTGAACAGCTAATACAAGTTGTTACCCTGCAGATCACATCACTAAATAGGAAAAAAAATTCAGTTGCTAATATGCTTCTCAGAAAAAAGGAAGAGAAAAAACAAACTACATACAACTTTTTATCCTATAAAAATCATTCAAACCTAAACAAATTAACCAGAAACTGTAATTTTGAAGAACTTTATTAGAGTTAATTGAAGATTCAGTAACAGTAGTTACTTTAATCCCAATTACATGATCATTCACTTTCGTGGAGCTCTGTGTAACAAAGAACACAGATTCACCCTCAGTGGAAAACCTAAGAAGGACAATAGAATTAACATTCTTGAGAGCCACTCGATTTACACTTCCAAGTCAATATATATTTGCTTATACCATTCTTAATACAGTTTCCAAAATGTTCACTTTAAAATTTTTATCTTTGTCCAGAATTAACAATTTTTTTCAACCACAATATTCATTCATCTCCCTTATAAGTTACAGATATATACGTGAGGTTTTCTATACCTGTAAGGCCTCTGTTATACGAGAGGAAATAACACGTTCTTTAAAAAGAAGGGTACAGCCAGAGCCCAGTTTCTCTACACACAGAGCACAGAGACTGCCAATGCACCAGGTTACCCAAGTTCTCCTCCTCAGTTACTAACATCTTTTTATTATTATTAAAAAGAAAAAAAAAAACCAACCCAGTAAATCTGTAAGATGACAAAGTCTACAATGAATAAACTGGAATCCACTGCAGCACCACCAAGATACCAGGTCACTCATTTACTATCTGCCACCACCATGGCCACTGTTATTCCCAGTACCTCAAAATCACCACTTTGAAAATGTATTGATAATTATAAAATATCTCCTCTAGGAAAATGCTATACACACCCAACTCTGCATTCAACGGGATGTAACTGGATTTCACAGCAGATGGAGTAGAATCGGGTTCCATGTTAGAATCTGTATTCTAACTGCTATGTACCCTATTATCTCAATTTTTAAAGTATTTCAAAAGATAAAAGAAAAAGAAGTCTACATCTCAGGTGAAAAGCCTTTTCGATATGACCTGTGAGAATTTTTGCTGCCTTTCCTAACTAAAATGAAATTATACCAAAGAACTTACTACAGGAAGAGGTCTGATGAAACAACACTGTTGGCAAGAAGTAATTTGATCCAGGAACTGTAAGTTCCATCAGAATAAAATTTAAGGAAGAGTTTACAATAATGATTCAGCTGTAAGAAAGCACCACCTTCTTTCTTTCCCACAACAAGTAAGTAACGAGTGACTGCTAAAGCACGGAGCCTAATGTCTACACAAGACAGTGTGAATTTTAGTTCTCACACACACATAACTATTCAACACTGTCTCTGTAGGTGTGAATATGGGTAAATATCTATTTGCTCTGAACTTACAAGGAATCTTTTAATAGCTTCAAACTACTGTGGAAGGGCACTTCAGCCATTAATGCCCAAGAAATTATGCCCTTCAAAATGGGTCAGCCACATGGCTGCTTCAATCAGAAAGAAATATAATTAAATTCAGGCTTCCGAAGAGTTATGTAAATAATAGGAACCTACTATTTCCTGGGATCAACTTTGAAGTTAAAAATTAATTTCTACTGAGCTTTTATTCAAGTTATAATATTTTAAAATAATGAAGAAAATAGGAGAAGAGGACTTAACCATTATTTTCCGCAAAGGTTACACTGACACATACTTTAGATTTTCCCTAATATCCATCAGCAAGAAAATGGAAAAATAAATGATAGTGCATCCTTATCATGGAAGCTTCCTACAATCATTAAATGACATGAGATACAGACCTATATGATTTGATGTGGAAAGACATCCACAATGCATTAAACAAGAAACAATACACACACCTCACCTCATAAATACATAATGCTAACTGCATTCATGCTGCAAAGTTCTTGGCTTTTCCTATTTTAAACCTGATACAATCACTGTCACTAATAAACTCTTTCACATTTCAAAATCAACGGTTTAACAAATTTATGTTTATCAAGATGATCAGAATGTTGAAAACTTTTGGCCTGTAGATGTGTCTGACACAGTTAATTTTTGTTTTAAATGTTTACAGGTGGATATGAACTTTTCAGTTTGACACATAACCTCTCAATTTACTCATGCTGGTCTGCTTTATACACTTATACCTGGATGGCCACAGAAATTAAGTTTATAATTCATGGTACAGTTTGAAAGTGGCTTTGAGCTACAAATTGAGAAAAAAAAGTCGAGTAAATCTTGAAGCAATCATCCAAACATCTAGCTACATGGGTTGGTCAGTAGTTAATTGTTCTTATAGTATAGTTAGGATTTCCTCAGTGGGTAAAGAGGGCAATGCAGGAGACAAAGGAGATGTAGGTTTCATCCCTGGGTCAGGAAGATCCTCTGGAGAAGAAAATGGCAACCCACTCCAGTGTTCTTGCCTGAAAACTCCCATGGACAGAGGAGCCTGGTGGGCTACAGTCCACAGGGTCGCAAAGAGTCGAATACCACTGAGCAACTAAGCAAGCACAGTATAGGTAGAATCTATCATGCTTATTCAGATTAAATGTTAATTACAGCTCCTCTCAGTAAAACATATAGCAGTTTCTACAAATGTGAGCTAGTTTCTTTAGAAAGATTAAGTATTAATTATTTGAATACTTTTTAATGAAAGACCTTTTTTCTTCTTTGAAGCCAAGGTAAGTCAATCTATAAAATACCTTAAAAATACCTCTGCTTGTGAGGTACTGGGATTCTCAACACATCAACAGTGGGTTACAAACAACACTCTTATTTATAGCTTAAAATGTGATATACTCATATACATACTCATCTAAAAACAAAACTGTTCATCAGGACTCTGAATGACTTGGTAGGAGATGGAGTTCTTATCACGGAATAACATACCCAGGGGATGGCACTTAGACCATCCAAATGAATGATATACATTTTATAATTACTTTGGAGGCAAAACAAATCAAGACAAGACTATCAGTGAAGCAGAACTACCAGGATCATTTCCTGTAAAGACAATGGAAACAAAAGAAGCTCTTTCATGCATGTAATTTCAAGTTTGTTTGTTCTTTTTAAGATTTTCGGTCAAACTGATTGCGATTCCTATTTGTTGGATTATAACAATTTGGAGAAAACTTATCTACAGCTTAATTCACTCAACCATTTGTTCTGAGTAGGTCAGGATGGAAAAAAATTAAGAGGAAAGAAAGAGGGGGAATGGAAGACGGGATTAACTGGAACAGCCTTTGGAAATAAAACAGATTATGGAGATGGACCATGCCCTCTGAAAGAAATATGACTGTTTTTCACAGAGATCAACACACTGATCAAAAGGGGAACTCCTGACTTCTCCAAGAGTCTCTGAGGAGCAGAGTGAGTCCTGGGGCACAGAGGGGAGGCCTCTGCCTGTGCCTTTGTGGGGCTCATTCCTGCCTGTTTTTGCTAAAGGACAGGTAAGTGGCCAGTGGGAAAGAGGTTAGACTTTCTTTGCAAATCACTTTTAAAAAGTTCTCAATTTATCTCAAGGGGATTATATTGAGTTAAAAAAAAAAAAGTCAATTCAAAAGATGACACCGTATATATGATTCCATTTATACAATATTTTTGAAATTACTAAATTAGAGATGGAGAAGAGTGGTGGCCGGGTTCTAGGAAGAGGGGAAGGGAGACAGTGGCTGTGTCTATAAAGGGACGTGTAGGGATCCTCGGGGTGGAACCAAAACGTGTGCTGCTGGGTAAGCAGCCTGTGAATCTGCACAGAACTACATACGCACAGACACTAATGAAAGCATGCGAAATTGGAGAGCTCCGAATAAAGCCTGTGGATTTTATCAGCGTCCACTCCCTGAAGCTACTGAACTAGTTATAAGATGCTAGCTATCATTAGGGAAAACTAGGTGAAGGGTGTATGGGATTTCCCTGTACTATTTCTTACTATCCCATGTAAATACATAATTATCTCAAAAAGATTATTTTAAAAAATTAAGAGCTTGACTTGCTAAAAATGTATATGGTATTATATGTTTGTCTTTATTTATCTTTCTTATTTTCACCTGAAGGTGAACAGTGCTTTTTAAAAAATAATCCTGTATCAAAATAGCCGCTTGATCTAGAGGAAAAATATAAACCATCAGTGACTTAAGGTATGAGGCTGAAAATAGATAAGCGTATTTTTTTCCCTAGAACTATGGACTTAAATGGCATGTTTTGAATTTCTGTTAACTGCATGTTAAAGAAAAATGGAACGAAGGAGGAACATGTTCACGTTTCTACACAGGACTGATTAAAGACAAATTATTCAAATAACTGCAGTGCTTAGAGATGATGATTACATATTCATAAGCTTTCTTTTAGTTTTTCACTTATTCAGACATTTTCTGAAACAGATCTGCACTTGGTGCCTGATTACAAAATATTTAACATGAAACTTCTGGAGATTTCATACCCTGGAAGCTAGGAGACATACAAACAACTGATTGTGGAGGAGGGGGTGGCTACAAAGGGCTCAACAAGTATCTGCCAAATGAATATAAAAGAGAAAAGAGAGGAGAACCTTTTGTGAGTTGGAAATTCCAGGGTAGGGCATGTATGAACAGTGGCCAGAAGTAAAACTGCTACTACCCATGCTCCCTGAGTACTTTAGTACTCAGCCTAGCGGACTCTGACGCTACCACCCACATCTAGAGTCCTGGGAATGACAGGAGAGATGTCAGCAAGAGGGAAGCTGAGAGCTGAACCCAGACCACCACCACCACCAGCAATACCTGCTGTGTGCCACCATGCTCAAGAGACCAGTGGCCCAGGCAAACTCCTCAGCAAGGTCTCCATGATTATCCTCTGTCACCCCGACCACTCTTGCCCCCACCATGCCCCAATCACAGGGACCCTCTTTCAGTGCCTCAAGCTGCCAAGTTCTTTGCCTCAAGGCCTGTATCCAGGCTGTTCCTTCTGGCCGAAATGCTCAGTGCCCAACTCCAATCCACACACACCCTGGGCTCACATGTTTGAGAAGGGATGGCATAAAAAAATTCTCCTGTGCCTAGTCACCCTGGATGAAGTGATAAACTATATTTTCAAACAAAGAGCAGAAGGAGAATTTCAAAATATAACTGAAGAAGCCAAGAAAGCATTCCTACTTTTTTTATTGGAATGAAGAAGTTTTGTGAGGCATTCTTTGTGAAGAAGTTATTGTAAGGCATTATGAAAACAGATTTTAACTTCTAAGAAAATACACCTGGATTCTTGTCTCTGAATTTACTTGTATTATGTACTCATAAACTAAGGTACACTGAGATTTACTAAATGGATTAAAACTATGGGATCTTTACCTTCTTTTTAACACTTAAAATGATGAAAATGATGTAGATTCTAATGTACATGAACTATTAAATCTGTAGCGGTAAAAACTCAATGGGATTCCTTATTTTTTAATTGTAGAAACACCTACTCAGAAATATAGGTAAAGGAGAGGTCAAAGAGTCCTCTAGCTTAAATTCCCAAGTAAAATTATCAGGGAACACAAGCCCTGCAACAGACCACAGTGATAAAACAAAAACAGTTGCCCTGACGAGGGAAAAAAAGAGCAAGGCATTTAAAAAATCATCCTATTCTTTACAATATGTTTCTCAGTCAACTGATTATTCAAAAGTGATAGCCAGCTCTCCTGTCCAAGAAGAACTCATTCTGGGCAGCCATGAAGACGGCGATTGTCTCGGCCGCCTGAATCCGCAAGCTTATTCAGCTCGCAGACGGCTCGCGTCGACCTGTGACTAGGGATCCCGTCACTCAGTGGTGCCCCAGAGAGCCATGACCTCATGTGCTCCTGACATTGAGGTTCTCATTTATAACTGGACATCTCTGGAACACTCGTGAATTCTTACTTGGATATAATTGCTTTATTACTTATTATTTATTAAATTTTAAAGTCACAATAAATGATTTTACTTCAGTGTGGCAAATTACTTTGCCGCGAAACTCCACGAAACGAGCAGAAAATGAAAAAGGCAAACATGATAAATGCGTCTACATCAGTATATAATGTCCAGTACAACTGCCAGTAGAAGACAGCACAAAAGTCTGCATCTATGCAGGATATGCCACCTGAGCTGAGAATGTCTATCATTTATTAACATAATCACGGAATGCCCCTCATTAGGGGTGAATGCATCAAGGCTATTCATTTAGAAAAACACAAGACCTGTGTGTTACTGAAGTTGTTACTGAATATAAATCCAGCAGCATCAAAACATTTAGCATTACAATACAGAAAGCAAATGCAATAGCAGCAGATGGCTTCAAGGAGATTGTAAACTCCTCAAGGGCAGAAATCACAGCCTTGGATTGCAGGAGGCCCTGGTTCAATTCCTGAGTCAGAAGATCCTCTGGAGAAGGGACAGGCTACCCACTCCAGTGTTCATGGGCCTCCCTTGTGGCTCAGCTGGTAAAGAATCTGCCTATAATGCAGGAGACCTGGGTTGGAAAGATCCCCTGGAGAAGGGAAAGGCTACCCACTCCAGTATTCTGGCCTGGAGAATTCCAAGGACTGTATAGTCCATGAGGTTGCAAAGAGCTGGATACAACTGAGCAACTTTCACTTTTCTTTCTTTGGATTCCTTCTGTCTTTACTTCCTTCTACTTCCTCCCACCATCAGCCAGTTTTTTTTTTTTTTTTACAGATTAGGTATCTGTGGCAGCATTACGTATTAAACATCCTAATGAAGGCATGCTACAAGTACTGAACCAACTAATCATGCTCCCTAAAGTGCGTCAATAAAATCATCAGGGGGCCATTAGCGAGGAAGAGAAAGAGACCATGATCAGGACGCTGTCTCTAAGAAGCCACAGCAACACTGAAGAGGTAAGCTGACAGTCCGAGTGCTTACTAACAATCCTTATTCCAAAGTTTCAAAGCCCTCTGAATGTCTGCAGTCGCCCTACACACTTTGCAGTCTTTAAACTGCTATTATTTTGGGGATTTAAATCTGAATAAGTTAGCCCGAGCATGTACAATTAGAAAATATGTGGAAAACAAAAACTTCTAAGCAGTCTTGCTATGCTGCAGCACAGCTATTATACAACACACCTGTATACGTGAATTACTTCTCAAATGAGAATTTAGCAAAGAATTCAAAACTCTGTAAGACTCAAACTACTCATCAAACTACCATTCTGGTCGTTTTTGTTGTGCTTGATGTTACTGGTGGTGGTAACAACAAAAAGATTTACTGACTACTTAGCGTGTGTGAGAAACTGTGCTAACTACTGTTGTATAAAGCAGATAGTATCTTTATTTTCCAGATGAGCAAACTGAGGCTTAACTGAGGTTAAACATCTTGCCCGAGGGAGATTTCTCCAATTGACTACACAGCGGGAGTTTGGTATCAGCCCGACCGCTCACCAGCTGTGACATCCCGGACACCGTGGTAGCACATCACTGCTCTGGGAGCTAGGTTTGTTAGTTGTAACACCACTACCACCAACATGTTTCAAACTGCAGGGTTCACAAAAATTTATATACAGTCTCTGGATACTCACACCACCCTCATTTTCTCACCCACCCAAGGTCACGTGCCTGGTGGCTAGACGAGGGCTTACATACAGAGAATACCCTAACTACTCAGAATCTACTTTAAAGCTCAAATGAGACCGTATGTGAAAGTATTGTTAACTCTAAAACTTTCTGTAAAAACAAAAAATAGCATATTATTATCCAAGTTCCCCGATTAGGGAGGAAGTGATTGTATTCAATGATCTCGAGAGTTCCATTCAGATGTAAAACTGCAAGTTACAGGAGTTAAGTTTTCCTTTGCCATTAGAAGCTAATTTTAAAAAACAGATTCCCACCATAGGACTATAAACATTTTTTACACAGTATGATCATGCTCAACAGAATCTTTCTTTTTCTCAAAATAATGTTAAGAATCTCTCCATGATATTAACCATGCATTCAGCCAAAAAAATAATTAGTACCTACTACACACAAACTGGGTATGTAAAGAAGCAAAAGAACCAAAGATCACCTGTGAGGAGGTGCCATGAAACAACCAAGACTCTGGAACAGGCAGCTTCAGGGGGACTTCACTGAAGGCCTCGCTGAGGACCTAAAACAGGACCCAGGGATGCCAAGAGTGGGCAGCAGGACACTCCAGGCAGTAAGCTGGGCGCTGGACACTCCAGCGCTTAAGAAGACTTCAAGGAACAAAAGGAAGAACCTGAAAAGTGCAGGGGCAGACTAGCGACTGAGGAAGGGTGGCACAAATGCAGCTGAAGAGCTCGCAGGGGCTAGATCCTCTCACACAACCTGGGAGGCGTCTGAGTGTTCACAGTGAACTGTGAAGCCATTTAAAAGTTTTAAACAGCGAGGCTCATAATTCAAATGCCACTGAAGATCACCTTGACTGCTGTAGGGATAAAGCGGCTGATGAGATGACAGCCCAGACTGACCCCTGAAGAAAGCTAACACTTTCAAAGCAAATCAGAGAGAGCTGGCAAAAGAAACTGAGAGGGGGTAGCTGAGGAGACAACACAAAAAAGCGATGCATGTGGGGTCCCGGAAACCGAGAGAAGAAAGTGTGTAAAGGAAGACCAGATGCTCTCTGCTGAGAGGCCAAGTACCGTGAAGACAGAAAAGCATTTCCTGGATTTATATCCTAGAGATCACTAATGACCTAGAATAGTTCCGGGGCATGCAGCCCATTCTGTGCACAACCTTTGTAAATATTTAATGACTACTTAATTTCCCACTAAGTGAAAATACAGCCATTTTTTCCTCTAAAAATGAGTTTCCTACATAGGAATTGGATGTTTTTAAATTCAATTAAAGAACATGATTTACCTTATTTGAACTAACATTGCTTATAATACAAACCAGGATGAACTCGCTCTCGACACAGGAAAAGGAGCTGTACAAAGGACACAGGGACACAAAGCTCCTCTGTCTGAAAGGCTGGCTCCTGCGCTGGTGCTGTTTTCCCTCACCACCAAGACTGATGAATTTCTAGCCTCTACAATCAGGGCCTGAAAGGGCTACTCAAATCTCCAGCACCACGTATGCCCAGGCCCTTGACAACTCCAGGTCAGTGGGACAGAGGTTACAGTACTTGGGGAGGAAGGCCCTTCTCAAATAAAGCACTGCTCAGGAAAAGCCTCTTGCCTTTCCATCTTTTCACCACCTGGAGCATAATGTGATGTCTGGAGTTACCTTTAGACCACCGGACAGAAATCCACAGGCTAAGGAGAGAAGAGCAGAGAGACAGGAGGAGCCTGGTCCCTTGAGATCAGCATCAGGCCACTGTACTAACCCTAAACGGTCACCATCCAGATTTCTTGCTGCAGGAAGCATGTAAACCCCTCACTTTTTTAATGCCACTAAGTACAGTTCTGCAATGATGTTAACAGTTAAACACAATGCTAACAGGTTCATACGACGTTCATTTCTTTCCTTCCTCATAGAGTGTAAGAAGCAACCTTTAATACAAAAGGACATCAGAACTGTAGCAAACTTCACTGCAACTAGGAGTGGCCATGTATCTAGTTCTGACCAATGAGGTACATGGAAGACTGTCCCAGGCGGCCCAGTGGTAAAGAATCCACCTGCCAATGCAGCCAATTCGGGTTTGAGCCCTAGGTTGGGAAGATTCCCTGGAGATGGAAATAGCAACCCACTCCAGTACTCTTGCCTGGGAAACCCCATGGACAGAGAAGCCTGGCGGGCTACAGTCCACGGAGTTGCAAAGAGTCAGACATGGCTGAGTGACTAATTCATTCTTGCTTTAGAAAAATTATGAATTAAAACACCCAAAACCTGGGAAATGTTCTGCCTAATTCTTTATACAAAATTGACCCTGCTTTTTTAAAACTGACCCTTACAAAATTCTATTTGTTTCAATATGGAAATGGTGTAAAAATTAAATTAGTCTATCCTTCCATTAATTAATGTTGAGTAAATAAATATTTTAAAAATATTACTATTAGTTCCCAAACTACATGAACTGACGCAACCCTGGGCAAAACAAAACAGCAACTGAAATGTCAATCCGGTGTAACTCAGCACTACAGCGGAAACCCTGTGTCATCCATCAGGCACACAGAGCCAATAAACACCAACACAGACTTACAGGGCCGAACACAGCATCCCAGAAAGGCTCTATCCTACACCGAGAGGTCAGGGAGTTCACCTGGTGGAAAGTGGATGACGGGAAGGACCTCTTAAATACACCTGCTTCAAACTCCTGAGATCCTCTCATTTGGACGCTACAGAGCCATAAATGCACACACTTTGAGAAATCATCATGAACTGCCAATCTGCCATGGATCAAAGGAATCAAGGCTATTAATGTTAAAATTACTTTACCATGTTAGAAATTTCCTGAATAAATTTGGGAGCCCCAGAAACCAAGGAATACATTTAACCCACTGCAAAGCCAAAAAACATCTTCATTTTATTCTCAGTTTTCTGAATACTATTTAATCCCCAAATATGTACTACCTTCTCAACTCAGAACCAAAAAACAAAAATTCAGATGACATTACTGGCATTTTGTGGAAATTCTCAGGAAGTTGTGCTTCCTGAATTGCACAGAGATCTAAGTTACTAGATGAGTTCCATACCAGGGCAAACAACTGGCTTTATCATTCACAGGCTGATTAAAAGATTCCAACCCACAGAGAGAAGCACTCAGTGGAAGACGTCTGGAAAACTATCTTAAGGCAATAGGGGAAACCCATGTAGTTCTTTCTTAACTTTATTTTCTGAGACCAACTTGTGAACAGCTGCATGATCCATACATGTCTAGGGGAGATAAGCTTAGCGTCTTTCAATATATATCAAGTAACCAGTCTCTGCAGGGCGCCATTATAAATATCGTTTATCAACAACGATGCCTTTAGGATCTATTAGGTAGATGCTCAGGGACATTTCCCCCCAAACTTTCAGGATGCTGCTGCTGCTGTTGCTAAGTCACTTCAGTCGTGTCCAACTCTGTGTGACCCCACAGACCGCAGCCCACCAGGCTCCCCAGTCCCTGGGATTCTCCAGGCAAGAATACTGGAGTGGGTTGCCATTTCCTTTTCCAATGCATGAAAGTGAAAAGTGAAAGTGAAGTCACTCAGTCGTGTCCTACTCTTAGCGACCCCATGGACTGCAGCCTACCAGGCTCCTCCGTCCATGGGAGGAATTGTTAGGAATTCTGCCACTTTTTAGGATTTTTTTTTAAGCCAGCAGACTCTCTGAATTAGAGGAAATAATCTAGAGTTCCATGGTTGCCTAGTGGTTAGAATTCCAGACTTTCACTGTCATGGCTGTGGGTTCAATCCTGGGTTGGGGAACTGAGATCCCACAAGCCACATGGTGCAGCCAAAAAAAAAGAAAAAAAAGAAAGAAAGAAATCTATCAAATAAAACACTTGGAATGAAAGCATTTTGTTAACTTTATGAAAATCACTCCATAAATATATTGCAATTTCATCAGTATTCTTTATGTCAATGTTACTGTTACTATGTTACTATGTATAGAGTTCCTTCTTCCCCTCAGTTAAAGCACTGAAGATACTGAAGAAACTAATTATGAAATATAATCACAGAATTCAGGGAATTTACTTTTAGATCCAACTAACAGTAAGGAGATTTTATCACAGAAGTTGCTTGTGGTGGCTATCCAGAGAGCTTCTCTCTTGCTACAGGCTGAGATAATCAGTTTTAAACTGTGTCTAAAATAAGAGCTTCCCTGGTGGCTCAGTGGTTAAAGCATCTGCCTGCAATTCGGGAGACCTGGGTTCGATCCCTGGGTCAGGAAGATCCCCTGGAGAAGGAAATGGCAGCCCACTCCTGTATTCTTGCCTGGAGAATCCCATAGATGGAGGACCCCGGCAGGCTACAGTCCATGGGGTCGCAAAGAGTCGGACACGACTGAGAGACTTCACTTTCACATGCCATCGATGCTGACCTCTGGAAATCTTATAACCAAAATCAATTTGGTTATAAAATTTGCTGTTTGGAGGCCTTCATTGTTATCTTCTTGGTCTTAGCTAAACTCTACACAGCAGAGACTGCTATAGAAACAGCAACCTATTGTTGTACAGACCGCTACACAGACAGGTAAATTAGGGGTTATCTATCCCATGCTGTGTTACATCCTGATCAAGATATGGAACACAAACTATCTTAGGGGCACGTAGCAATCCTCAAGGGCAAGAGAACACCATGGCAATGCTGCTATGTCACGTCCTCTTTATCCCCAGACAATTTGTTCTGAGGACTGTTCAATTCCTAGCTACAGTGCAAAATGCTAAACCACTTCAGTTTTTAAAATCAGACGCAGAAGGTGAATATATAAATTTAATTTGTCTGCTTCATTCTTTCTAGAATAAAAGAACAAGAGCATTTTCTAGTTTAGAGTCTGAATGTCAATGTGGAGAAAGGCTACTACTAAACAGCTCGGTATGCTATAATGTTAAGAATAAAAGTATAAATTACAATAAATAAATTTCAGCTCCTCTGTTTTGGTCTATTTCCTGTTTGACAGATTTGTAGAGGCAGCAGAAACTCTGAATTTTTAAAAATCTGATTTAAGTTGTTCAGGCTTGCTCTTGCGATGTGTGTTTCAGTCCCCTCCCCACCCTTGGGGGTGGGGTGTGTGTTGAGAAGGACAGTCTCAGTAATGGTAATAAAAGACTGGGTCTCTCAGGGGAGGAACAGGGAAAGGGCCACAAACAAAATTGTTTACATGTATTAGAAAGGATAGGGTTTCCAGAGGCTTTTGATATTTTAATGTCAACCTGTGATCCAACTCTTCAAGCAGAAAGTAATCACAGGAGAAAATACATCTCCAGCCAACAGAAGATCATCAAGTTTGCTAAAAGCGATATTCAAGTGCAAATCCACAGGTACGGATAAACTTGCACATGGCGCCAATCCCTACTCAGATCTAGAACTAGGTCAGGGTTTTGAGACAAGAGCAGGTAGCTGGGTGAATGGCAACCAAATGCCTTCTCTGTAAGCCAGGGATGCCAGTGAAACTCGAATTCAGAGAAGTTTTTAAACTTCTGCTTTTATTCAGCTCAAGGATTATAGAAAAATAACTTCTAGCTTGAACTGTTTGCAAATGTTTATTTTTAGCTCTCCATTCACCCTTAACTGCATAGAGTGGGGGGAAAAAAAGGCGGCAGCAGCAAAACAAAGCTAAAAAATAAGAAAATAGCCATACTTTACCTCCAGTTCAGATACACTCACAAACTTTCTAATTCATGATGAACTCTAAATTTAGACAAAGGAAAAAAGATTCTATCCTATACATCCTCTTCAGTCAGGAAGAGAAGGTTAATAGTATCTGTGAACCACAGGAATTCAGAGACACTTAACATCAATTATTTAAATAACTACTAACCTATTACAGAGCAAAGGAAAAAGAGAACAAACTGTTTAGGTCACTGACCAGAGGTACAAGCACAATTTTCTTCCTTTTCTTTGCAATAAAAAAGGAAGATAGCAACCTAATAATTTCCCACATTAACGCCAATTAATCACCTGAAATATATTTCTCTGTCCAAGAACTATTTTTACATCTTTAGGCAATTTTTTTAGATTTCAAAGATAGATTGTTACTTATCGAAAACATTCTTACTTCATATAATCTGAATAAGTGCAATTATGCTCAAAATCTGTGGTCAATGTTTAAGTTTGTATATACTGACAGCAAAGTGAGAACATTTTCTACTTCTTTTTAGAGGTAAGAGAAAAGATGAGAATGCTAAGAATATTGTCTACAGCAGGATTAGAAAAGAAAGTTGCTACACTATGCCTTCTTCAGGTCTCAATGTTCATAAGACAAAAAAAACCACTTTAATATTAAACAGCCTTTGAAACATTAAATTTTTCAGTACCTTCAGTTCAAAACTACTAAAAAGTGGCATGAATACTTGTCTTTATATGCTTTGTATCTGTAAGGCTGATAATGTTAGGTAATTATTGCTAATTTTGAAGCCGTAATGATTATTGTGGTTGTTTTAAAAAGTCATTATCATGTATATTTCATTCATACATATCAAATGTCATATGTAATATGATCTGTTTCAAAATCATCCAGGAAGAGCAAGTAAACATAACTGACCATGAGTTAATTATTGTTGAAACTGGAATGTGGATACATGGGGGTTTATTATACTTATCTCTCCACTTCTGTCTAAAATTTTTCATAAAACTTAAAATAAGTATTTACAAAATCCCACCTAAGGGACTCTTAATGTTGTAAGCTAAAGAAGTTGAGTCAAACTGTAAAGCTGGTCATTTAACTCTGCGACAGAAAATGAGAAACTATCATAGCATAAGATGGAAGTCAAAGACTAAATAAGGTGTTTTGTTGCATCTATATCAGAAGTCTTGGCATAACAGTTATAGAGTTTACAAGGAATGCAGCCACCAGGGAATAAAATATTCCACCAAATCCATGAACTAAGAAGGATGTTATAACAGAACTGTTACAAATCTGGAAAAGTTAACCTACCTATTCAGACAGAATACTTAATAAAGCAGCTATATACTTTGTCCAATCCATCCCAGATAATCAGTTTACTTATAATAATAAATTAATGAAACTAGTAGGGCATTGCAAATTATGTAAATTTCTTTCTTCTGAGCAGTTTTTCAAAATAAAACAAAATGTGCTCTTCTTTCCACCAGAAAGATAACTGTAGTGTTTGAAAGCGAAAGGCGTTTAGTCATGTCCAACTCTTTGGGACCCCTTGGACTGTAGCCTGCCAGGCTCCTCTGTCCATGGAATTATTCAGGTCAAAAGACTGGAGTGGGTAGCTGTTCCTTTCTCCAGGGGATCTTCCCAACCCAGGGATCAAACCCAGGTCTTCCGCATTGCAGGCAGATTCTTTACCATCTGAGCCACTAAGGAAGCCCAAGATTACTGGAGTGAGTAGCCTATCCCTTCTGCAGTGGATCTTCCGGATCCAGAAACTGAACCGGGGTCTCCTGCATTGCAGGTGGATTCTTTACCAGCTGAGCTATCAGGGAAGCCCTGTCACTAGAAAAGACACCATTTAAAAAAAAGAGAGGGAGAGGAAAGTTAGAAGAGAATCTGATTAGCAATTTGGAGAGAACCAATCTAGAAAGATATCCAAGGACCACCCTCCCACAAAGAATTAATGAACAACACTCACTAATGTTAAAGGTTGACTAAAGGAGTGGAGATCTCCATCACAGGGAATAAATCAAGGGTAATAATCCCTTTTCCCCACTCGTTTTTCTACAGACAACTGTGAGGATAAAATGTCAATCACTTAGAAATGTGGAAGATTCTACAAAGCTTAACAGAATGATTTATGTTGTTTGGATACGCCAAACAATTCCTCCTAACTTACGGTATTTTCTTTTCTGGAAAGAAGCTTCTCTAATGAAGATAGTGAGTAGTGTGTTAGCAACCCTGCAGAAAAGATGTACTGGAGATAAGCAGAACCTGAGAGGTCCTCAAAGACTTTTTTATACTAAGAGAGAATGAATTCTAGGTTCACACTACTCCCAGATTCCTTGCAGTCTTAGTTTATTTTACATTCATGGTTCCTATATCTGAAATGGTATTAGAAATTTAAAAAGATTAAATTCAAGTTGTTTTTTCCTTGAGTTATCTTCCACTCTTTGTTCTTTCAACTTAAGGAATCAGATATGGACACCGTTCAAATCAACATGCTAGGTCACAACCATGATATAAACAATAAACTCAACTGTGTAATAAAGACATTAAAGATGACCCTTTACCTGGCTTGCTATTCATTTGTTAAATAAATGCTGCCTTTTTTGTGTGTCCACAAAATGAACTGGCTCATTTTTAATACACACAGTAGTACTGAAGAATACAGTATACCTTCCCAGAATTCCCTGATAGCTCAGTTGGTAAAGAATCCACCTGCAATGCAGGAGACCCCAGTTCGATTCCTGGGTCGGGAAGATCCACTGAAGGGATAGGCTACCCACTCCAGTATTCTTGGGCTTCCCTTGTGGTTCAGCTGGTAAAGAATCCACCTGCAATGCAGGAGAGCTGGGTTTGATCCCTGGGTTGGGAAGACCCCCTGGAGAAGGGAAAGGTTACCCACTCCAGTATTCTGACCTGGAGAATTCCATGGATTGTATAGTCCATGGGGTTGCAAAGAGTCGGACATGACTGAGCAACTTGCACTTTCACTTTTCCCAGAATTCCAGAGATGTTACACTCATAGCATAGGCTCTGAAAAGAGAATACCTGGATCTGAATCCTGGTTCCACCTGTCACCAAGATATTGCTTAATTTCTCATGTTTCAGTCTCCTTATTTGTAAAATGGGGCTAATAATTCCTAGCTCATAGCACTGTAGGGAAATCCTACTGAATGAATGTGTGTGAAGCACCTGGGATAGGGCCCGCCTGGACACTGAATACTAGGATAAACTATTTACATTGAAAACAACAAAAACTACACAAGGCGGCTAATCAACCTAGGTTCCAAAAGGACTGTGTTAATAAGACTGAAATCTAAGCAATGTTCCAATACATCTGATGTTACTTGTGCGTTTTTTAAAAACCTATTACTTGAAGTATCTGATTTATTACACTAAGTTCATCAGAGAAAAATAAAATACCTCTGAGGTACAAAACTGTAACACAAATCAGGACTGAACTTGTGTTTATTATTTATAACTATACTATGTCATTTCACAGTAGTCATGGTTCTTGGGTAACCAAACAAATTGCTTAGGAAGCTATTCTGCCAAAGTTTCTTGGTAGGTCTAACTTTGCTGTTTAGTTGCTCAGTCATGTCCGACTCTTTGCGACTCCATTGACTGTAGCCTGCCAGGTCCCTCTGTCCATGGGATTTCCCAGGAGAGAATACTGGAGTGGGTTACCAATTCCTTCTCCAAAGTCTAACTTTAAAACTCTTAAGTAAGAGATGGTGTTATTATTGCTTTGCAGATATTAAATTTTACCTTGAACTTGGAGAGTCAATCCTTTCCAAAAAGATCATGCTAATTTCTTTGGTTGAATTTTCTACCATTTTCTATTGTGTATCTTTTATTCATTGAATATGTATTCCACAGTTAGCAAAGTTTAGTACGCCAATAAAAAAACTTTTAGTTGCTCTGTATTTCTCTAATACAAGGCCATAATAAAAACTCTTCAAACTTCCAGTTTATATTAGTATTGTATACTGATTTTGTAAACAAATACATGTTATGAATTTACTGCACATAAATCCCCCAAATAGAATCATTAACAGTGCCTCTCAAGGAATTTAAATGAAATTAAGAGTATTTTATAAATAGTTGCCAGGTGATTGCAACTGGTCCTCTACAGTCTTATTAAATTACTTAAATTAGAAGATCTAGAAATCTGATCTCCTTTAGGACTGTTGAGAAATAGTGTTGATGTTCTTAATTTTGATATAATTAATACCATCACTGGAATACACTACCTCGGTAGAATACATGTGGCAGATAAAATAGCTTATAAGCTAGCAGAGCCCTAACTCAGTAAGTCAATAACCTTACACAAATGTGATTTCTGAAGAGCAAAAAAAAAAAAGTGTACATTTTGTGAAGTACAGTTATTTGTACTTTAAAATTTGTAAAGTACAGTTAGAGACTCATTTTTACTTATTTTTGACAGATGACTGGAGAGTAAATAAAATTAAAAGTATAAGGTTTTAAAGTATAAGGATTTAAAAAAAAATCATAAACATATATAGATATTATTATCTTTATGTATATACTTCCAAACCTAGAAACAGGATAAAACAAAGTACTAGCTGGAGAAGGGAAAAGCTTTAAAAAAAAAAAAAAAAAAAAGACAGTTGAGATCTTTTGTAAGATCAGAAAGATATTAAGCATTCCTACAAATCTCAAATATTATTCAATAAACTCAAACTCCTCCTTCTTTGACTCTACTGAAATAAAGTACTCTGATTTAAGTGAATTTTTGTTTTGCTTTCACTTTAGGGGAACTACTGAATTAAAATTAGCAAAGTATTTCTAGTCATTGGTGCTCCATATTAGACTCCACAGAATCCCCAAAGATGACGACTGCATTTTAAAAAGCAAAAATGTACACTCCAGTGTTCCCAGCAGCACTATTCACAATAGCCAAGACACAGAAATGACCTGCAAGTCTATCACCAGAAGAATGGATAAAGAAGACGTGGTGTATGTATATGTGTGCGGGGATTTCATAGTAGACTGAGATGGCCACTTGAACTATTCCAGGAAGACTTCAGTGTACAGCTAGTGGTTCTACTTGAGATTTCAGATATGACTCATAAAAATAAAAAAATAATAATAAGCTTACATCTGCACTCTGTAGTATAAACAACCTAAGAATGAGCCCATCTCCACTTTAGAATATAGATATTTAGGGAGAATGTTTTCCCAGTTTTCTGTCTTCATTGGCAGCCTGTCCAAAATCCCACAGGAGTGAGGCAGGCAGGGCTCTGGGAAGTCTAAGAGCTGTCTGCCTGCTTCCTCGGCCAGCTGGGAATCTGACAGAACCACCAAGAGGCTAGATGTCTCAGTCTCTTAGTAAACCTGTCTTTCTCTGGGTGTGAAGAGTTAAATACGGAACACCTCTTAGTAAACCCTGCATCAAAGCACAAACTCAGTGGCTGCTACTGAACCAACAACCCTCCCACCAGGTAACAGAGAGACTCACCTGGGCAGGATTAAAAAGGATCAACTTCAGAGCAGAAAGCAAGTATTATTAACGCTTGTCCAGATTATATATAATAGCAAAGCAAAATATTTTGACAGAGAAGGTTAAGAAAAGGTAGATATGGACACAGAAACTGAAAAACTGCAGTGACTTCAAAAAAAAGTGGACATGCTGAATTTTTCTAACACTTCAATATGGAAGAAAACTCTATGAATTATAATGAAAACAATGTTTTGACTACAGTAAAATATCTGACAATGAGTTAAAATCCATGCAACCTTCACCAAATTACACAAAATGAACTTTAATTGGTCCTTATCCAATCGCCCCTGCAATCTCTGCTGTTGCCCACTGCTACTCTTGCTTAGGTTTTTCCTTGGATGGCTTTCCTCAGAGTCAAACTTTAAAAAACAATTTTTCACCATAACTTCGTTCCTTTTCTCATTTAAAAAATTATGCTACCTCTAACTAGAGGCACTATATACTTTTGGGCTGCTCTCTCATCTCTTAGTGAATTCATCTAATGTCATTTAGGTATTTTTTCTTCAATTTAATGCCCACATTAATTTATATTTTTAGCCTTCTCTCTTCTTTTCTGAGGGCTATTCCACATTCTTACTTAATTCTTATTTCACGTTAGGAAAGGCCAAAGATGACTTCCAGGCCCCTATACCATTTGCTCTTTCTAAAAGAACTCCATTAGCTTGATTACATGTCTTTCTATGTCATGTAGACTAAAATCCAAAAAGTTAAAAGAAAGGTGATGACAGTGTACACAATGACAGTAGCAAAAAATGCTGACAGTGAGAGAACAAAAATTACAAAAAGTAAAACCAAAAGCTGAGCAGTTTGGGACCATCTGAAATACAAGCCAAAAAAAATTTAGAGAGCTCTTTGGTCCAGTGAGAGAAATAATTATGTAAACTATATAACTGCACTTGAGAGAGATAGTTATGTAAACTATATAACCACACTGTCCAATACCACCTGTAACTATTCATATTTAAATTCATTAAATAAAATTTAAAATTCCGTTCTTCAGTCACACACCACTTTCCAAGTGCTCAACAGCCACGTGCAGCCAGTGGCTACTCTACAGGACAGCACAAATACAGAATATTACGATCACTGCAGAATGTCCCACTGGACAAAGCTGCAGCGCTGGCTCAACACTCACCTGGCATTCTCTATACAACAGGTGCGGTGCTATTATAATAGTTCCTATTATATAGGAACAGGGGTATAGAGAGATGAGGAAGATAAAGCTTCTCTCTGCCCTCAGAGAGTACACAGTCTGTCTAGTGGACAAACAAAAATACTGACAAGTGCTCAGTTCAGTTCAGTTCAGTCGCTCAGTCGTGTCCGACTCTTTGCAATCCCATGAACCGTAGCACGCCAGGCCTCCCTGTCCATCACCAACTCCCGGAGTTTACTCAAACTCATGCCCATCGAGTTGGTGATGCCATCCAGCCATCTCATCCTCTGTCGCCCCCTTCTCCTCCTGCCCCCAATCCCTCCCAGCATCAGGGCCTTTTCCAATGAGTCAACCCTTCGCATGAGGTGGCCAAAGTATTGGAGTTTCAGCTTCAGCATCAGTCCTTCCAATGAACACCCAGGACTTTATTTCCTTCAGGATGGACTGGCTGGATCTCCTTGCAGTCCAAGGGACTCTCAAGAGTCTTCTCCAACACCACAATCCAAAAGCATCAATTTTTCGGCGCTCAGCTTTCTTCACAGTCCAACTCTCACATCCATACATGACCACTGGAAAAACCATAGCCTGAGTAGAGGTAATAATGTGGATGAGAGAAGGACTGACTGAGAAGCTCAGCTCTTGGAACTCCAGACTAATCAGCTGGAACTGCAATCCTTTCACCTTAGTTTCCTGTGGACCGGACCTTGTTCCTTGGCTGTTATGATGGTACAACAGGTAACGCTGAGACTCATCATTACCTAGCAATTGTGGGCTCACTGGAACCAGAGATGCTGAAACCTGAACAGGAAGTGTGTTAGCTCTGTCCCTCTGGACTTGGTGCTTCAACTTGCTGGCAGCCCTGGAAGGAGAAGGCCGTGCTGCCACTCTTTTTCCCCTTGGTCCTTCCCAGGGCAACAGCTGTGCCTCCACTGTCCCTTTGGTTTGGACCTCCTAGCATGTGCTATACTTAGAATGACCAAGCTCCTGACCAAGTAGTTAAGGCATTACCAAGGAATTAACACTGCCACGAAGCACAAGTCTTCAGTGCAAATAAAGCAAGAAGGGAGGGGGGAGGTGCCCCAAGGCAGAAAGGGTAGGCTAAGCAAGGATGAGAGAAGCAGGAATGTTGACTGAGGGTCTGTGGGCCAGCAGAGAGTTCATTATAGCCCCCCACAGGGCACACACAGCGGGCAACTGTAGCAGATGAGGCTGGATCGGAGCCCAGATGCCAAGAGCTTTAATGCCACCACCTAAAGAGCTGGGCGTGGACTGGCCAACCATAATTAGGTAGAAGAGCTAAACAACGAGATCTCTGTAATGAGATCTGTGTTTTCAAAAGACAAACCTGGGGAAAGGGTGAAAGGCAGATAAACAGGAGTGGGGGGGGTGGATAAAGGGGGATGATATCTGGATGAAAACACGGCTGAATGCAGTGGAGATAAAGAACAGGAAATTCATTCAAAAGACACTGTGTGTGTGTGCTGACATCAGAGAAAACTAACTGGCTCCGACTACCGACAGGGTCTATCTGGCACACCGGCAGGCGACAAATGTTTGCTGCACAATTAGTGAGGAATTAGAGTGTCATCACGCAGATGACACAGAAGGGCAGGGAACAAAAACCATGAGAAACACAAAAATTTAAGGGAAGGACTGACAGTGAAAGAAACTGAAAAGGAACAAGGAAATCAAACAAGGACATATCCTACTGCCTGGCATGTGATCCCCCAAGACACTGGATGGCCCGCAATGCCCTCAGACCCCTTCCCAACGGTCTCCCCTGATCACCCTATGTAAAACTGGGCAACACAGCAACTCTCCCTCAACACTCTCCAAACCCTCTCCCTTATTCTTCCCTGGAGAAAAAAATACCACCACCTCACATACTATGTATTTTACTTATTTATTGTGTTTAATGTCTATCTCCCTCACTCACTGCTGTACACCAGAGCCTAAAAATGTGCCTGGCATAAGCACATGCTCAACAAATACATACTGATTAACTAAAGAACGAAAAGAAAGAAACAGAGCAGGATTATTACCCATAGACAAGTAAGCATGGAAGTACAGTGATAGCTAACATGGAAATTGTATCGATTACATTGAGTGCTAAAGGTAAAAATCTATGTAATAGTCCTTTAAGTACAAAAGGCTCAAAGACCATTTTCTTCAAATATATGTTTTTATATATATCAAATATATGCATTTAATAGTAACACAGGCTTTCTATTTCATCACAAATAATGAGAGAGATTTTATGGCTTGAAAAACCACTCATAATACTTGGTAGCTACACTGCAAATCCACCACTTCAAGTATTTAAATCTTATTAATATTTCTTCAGCTTCCATTACAAATTTCTAATTTCCTTTCTGAAATTTTGGTTATTTTAAAATGTTAAGCAAATGCAAGAAGCTAAAGTTGAAATACCAGAATATAAGTATAATCACAGTCATTAGCTTTGAGATATAATGAAGATGATATAACATTAAAATGGTGAAAAGTTAGAAATGCAAAAATATCCAAGAACACAAAACGGGCCCACCTAGCTGGCTGGCTTCGGGAAAGTGACAAAATATCATTAATTCTCACCTTCCTCATCAGTAAAATGCAGCTAACACGAGCACCTACCTACCTGGTAAGCTTGTTCTGAGAGGTTTTTTTTTTTTTTTTTTTTAGGATTAAGTCTGTTTCAAGTCATTAGCTTAGCACAGTGCCTACAATATAATTACTTCTTAAGCCCACAAATACTTATGAAAAACCTACTATATAAAAGGCATCATACTTACTGGCCACAGTGGCCAATGAAAGAGATATACCTACCCTAACAGAATTGTTGACAATTAAAACAAATCTAAAGACAAACTAATGAATTACTAAGTGTGACAAGTGCCACAGAGGGAGCCCATGGGGTTCTGAGTCAGAAATGGAGAGATGAGGGAATTCAATTTTAGATGTGAACAGAAAGAGTACCTCTGAGGACAGGAAGCAAGACAGCACTGCCCACAGATGTAGGGTACAGAAGGACACTGAGGAGGATTTCAGGCTCAGCCCAGGTGTGGGAAAGAGACTGTGACCTGTCTGAGAGGACCCAGGATAACTGAAGCATAGGAAGTCAAAGGAGATAAGATTATAGAGACAGGCAAGAGCCAGATGATGCAGGACTCTGAAGGGCCACTTTAAGGATCTGTGATTTTATTCTATGGGAATTTATTCCTCAATGGAAAGCTGCTGAAGTTTTCCATTTTTTTTTTTTTTTCCAGAAGGAAAGATGATCCAATTTATGTCTCACAAAAATCACTTACGCTATTTCTGGAAAATGCATCACAGGGGAACGTAAACAGAAGCAGAATAATTAGCTCCAAGACTAATGCTGTGTCCAGGAAAGAGCAATGGTACTTGCAATGCGGTGGTGGCATGGAGAACAGGAGTTGATGGATTCCAGATGCAGTTTGAGATGGATTGAATTTGGGGGATGAGGGAAAGGGAGAGATCAGAGATGACTCCTAGATGTCTGACTTAAGCAACTGCCTGGCTGATGGTGCCATGGTAAGTAACACAGTTAAGTACTGAATTAATTTTAGCTACTCATAGCTACTATCAGGATAGAAGAGAGAGAGGGGAAAAAAAAAACTTGGTAATCTTAGAGCCAAAAGGGAGGCAGGGGAACTAACGCACACAAAGGGCAATTAGGTCAAGCCATGAGGAAGAGCAATATCAGACCAAAGTCCTCACTGAAAGCAACTACAAAAGTGACATAAGATACCAAACAAACAAACTGAGCTATCTGAATGCACACAGAAAACCACCGAGAGAGCCAGGACATCACATGCCGAGAGAAGGGACACACACGGATGGCCCCTGTTTTCCCCTTGAGGCATCTGCCAGTTACCAGTACAGGGCATCCAGGCCAGGCAGAACAGGAGCCGGGAGCTTGTGGCAGTCCCGCTGGGATGGGAAGGCAGAAACTGGACTTTTGTGCTACACCAGAGGAGCCAGGATTGAGGATCCCAGATAAAAAGGAACTGCGAAGGAAATGGCAACCCACTCCAGTGTTCTTGCCTTGAGAATCCCAGGGACGGGGGAGCCCGGTGGGCTGCTGTCTATGGGGTCGCACAGAGTCGGACACGACTGAAGCGACTTAGCAGCAGCAGCAGCAAAGAACGAGCCCAACATCCTGCTCAGTGTTTGCCCTCCAGGAATGTGCTGAATCATAAACAACATGGACTGAAATGCAGAAAAGCTCCTCAAAAAGATGTTGCAGAAGATAAAAAAGCTAAGCAGAGCTTTTATCAGCCTCATCATATTTAAAATTCAGGGCTTGCCAAGGAAGAAGAATCTTGGTAAACACTTTAAACTTTTAAATGAGACCTCAGAAGAGCTATGTGTTAGAAGGCTATCTGAATTTCCTGATCACCCTGAATTCAGGCTTATTTCTTATTAATCACTAATGAATCAAAGTGATCAATGTTTACCTAACTACCTGCCAGAGAATATTAGTATTTTTTATCTGAAGAAAGATAACATCATTCAGACCCACTATAATGTTTCATCACAATGTTATTAAAACATTACCAGGCATATTGGGAAAAAGGATCAAATGATCAAAAGCTAGACAACAGAAATGGACTCATGGATGATGGGGATAGTATCACAGTTATCAGACAGAAACACTGCAACAATGTTTACATACTCAAGAAAAATAGGTAAAACGTGAGAATTTGAATCTGTATAAGTTTTAGGACTGAAAATACAAAAACTGAAATTAAGAACTTAATAATTGGGTATAACTGGATACTGGACAGAGAAGATAAGTGAACTTGAAGACAGTTCAGCAAAAACATCGAAATAGATACACAGAGGGGGAAAAAAGAATGAAAACTGAAATGACCCACCACACATGCATTTGTAGTCCCAGAAAGAAAGAACTGAATAGAAACAGTACTTGAAGAACCCTAGCCTACAGAGAGGGTGTGGAGAAAAAGGAACCCTCCTACACTGTGGGTGGGAGTGTAAACTGGTGGGAGTGTAAGCTGGTGTAGTCACTGTGGAAAACACTATTGAAGTCTCTCAAAAAGCTAAAAATAAAATTACCATACAATCCAATCAGTCCATCCTAAAGGAAATCAGTCCAGAATATTCATTGGAAGGACTGATTCTGAAGCTGAGACTCTGGCCACCTGATGTGAAGAACTGACTCATTTGAAAAGACCCTGATGCTGGGAAAGGTTGAAGGTGGGAGGAGAAGGGGATGACAGAGGATGAGATGGTTGGATGGCATCACCGACTCAGTGGACATGAGTTTGAGTAAACTCCAGGAGTTGGTGATGGCCAGGGAGGCCTGGTGTGCTGCAGTCCATGGGGTCGCAAAGAGTCGGACAGGACTGAGCAATGGAACTGAAGTGAACAGAATGTTCACAGCAGCACTTTTCACAATAGCCAAGACATGGAAACAACCGAAATGTCGATCAACAAATGAATGGATAAAGAAGATATGGTACATATATACAATTGAATACTATTGGGCCACAAAAAAGAACAAAATAATGCCATTTGCAGCAACATGGATGCAACTAGAGATTTTCACACTAAGTGAAGGAAGTCAGAAAGAGAAAGATAAATACCGTATTAATACCATTAGTATATGGAATCTAAGATATGCCACAAATGAACCCATCTATGAAACAGAAACAGAATCAAGCACATAGACTAGACTAGCGGTTGTCAAGGGGAAAGGGGTGGGAGAGGCTTGGATCAGGAGTTAGAGATCAGCAGATGAAAAGTGGTATATATAGAAAGGACAAACAACAAGTTCCTACTGTATAGCATAGGGAATTACATTCAATATTCTGTGATAAAGCATAATGGAAAATATGAAAAAGAATGCATATACATGTATCAATATAACTGAGTCATTCTGCTACAAAGCAGTAATTAACACATTTTAATTCAACTATATTTCAATAAAAAATAAATTTAAAAAAGAATTCCAGCTTAGAAAATTCACAAAATGACAAAAATAGCAAGCCATAGACTCAAAATGCTCTACAAATTCCACGCATAAAGAATACAATAATAGCTATGGACAAGCACATAGTTAGTAAAACTGCTAAAAACCAAAGACAAAGATAAAATCTTGAAAATAGCCTAAACACATTAAGTTCAACAGAAGTTAAACAGAAAACACATTAACTTCAAAGGAAAAATAGTAAGACCACAAGTTGACTTAATAAAAACAGTGGGAGCCAGAAATTATAAAATAACTTAAAGGTGCTAAAGGAAGAGACCCTTTAAAGATGAAGGTAAATAAACACACTTCCAGGCAAACAAAACTAGTTATTAATAGAAGACCTGCAAGACAAGAAATCTGAAAATTGACTCTGTGAAAGTCAATAGAGCAAGAAGCAGCACAAATTACCAACAATCAGATTTTAAAAGCACATTTCATTACAAATACTACAAACATCAAAAAGATAATAAAGAGATATTGTAAAAAAAAAACAAAACAAAAACTTAAGCCACATTGGAAAATTTAGAAAATAGATAAACACCTTGAAAAGCAAAACTTGTCAAATTGACAAAAAAGTAATAGAAAACATGTATAGTCCTACATGAATTGAAGAAACAGAATCAATAATCTCCACCCCCCTCCCCAACGAAAACTCCAAATTCCTTCACCAGTGAACTCCTCCAAACATTTATGGATGCAATAAAATCAATTTTCACAAACTCAGAAAATAAACATTTCTCAGGTCATTTTACGAAGTCAGAATAACCCTGATAGCTAAATGTGTCAAAGACTTTACAAGAAATTAAAAATCACTAGTCAATCTTTTTCATGAACAAAACTGAAAACAATGTAAATGAAATATATTGTAGCATATTAAGAAGATAATTCATAATGAAAAAGTTAGGTTTATCCAGAAAATCAAGGATGCTTCAAAATTAGTGAGATGTGTATCCCTACCTCACCCCAGTTGTTAGCACATATCTAAACATACAGCCGCTACATTCCTAAGAATTTTATCCTAAGAAAGTAATCAGACAAGGCACAGAGACATACTCTAAGATAGGCATTACAACATTGTTTTTAATAACTTTTAAATGCTTTATGAATATGGAATAGCGAAACAATTTTTGTACGTCACTCAGAATCAGTTCAAAATTATAACATGGTTCTATACTTATTTGTATGGATAGTTGTTAATGATATATGACTAAATGAACAAAGCCGGAACATTTCTATGGCAAAAACACTAACTTTATAAGAGTAAACAAAATCAAACATCTGTCTTGACAGAGCATTTTGTCTAGACATAATGAATTGCCATGTTGATTTATGTTCATAAATACGATATAATGCCTAACTTAAGATAATTTTCCTCAACAGAAAGAACATTTTCTTTTCAAAACCTAGTTATAGAAGACTGCCCATGTATATATTTTATTTAGACCATAAAAAAAATGCTGCTAGGCTGTAATCAATCAACAGAGAATCTGCATCATACATAAGCAGATATTAGTAGGAAGACAAAAACAAAACACCCTGAAAGCACTAAATCAACCTATGTGTCTGTCACATATATAATGCAACCACTCCAGTGTTCTTGCCTGGAGAATCCCAGGGATGGGGGAGCCCGGTGGGCTTCCATCTATGGGGTCGCACAGAGTCGGACACGACTGAAGTGACTTAGCAGCAGCAGCAGCAGCAGTCTTTGAATTCAAAGTGTAAGTTTATAGGAAAAAAATTCTATTGTATAATATATATACAAGAGGACTCAAAGCTCCAACAAGTTTAAAGAAAATTCCCTTGAATTTAAGCAGTGAGTAAGAAAAGCGTGTTACTCGCTGCTGAGTCGTGTCCTACTCTTTTCGATCCCACGGACTTTAGCTCACCAGCCTCCTCTGTCCATGGAATTTTCCAGGCAAGAACACTGGAGTGGGTTGCCATTTCCTTCTCCAGAGGATCTTCCCAAACCAGGGATTGAACCTGGGTCTCCTGCATTGCAGGTAGACTCTTTACCATCTGAGTCACCAGGGAAAAACCCACCTGCATTACAATCACTCCAACCCATAGGTTACACAGCATTCTGCAAAGATACCTGGAGCAAGGTGTTGGGAGGAGATCCAGGTACTCTGCTGAACAGAGGGCCTGAGGGGTTAGCACTGTCTGCTCAGGTACACAGGGGAAAAGCATGGGGTGTTTATCACTATTGCCATGAAACCCAAATTCCTACCCTCGCTCTGTATTTTCCTAACTATGTGATTCCAAAGAAGATCCTTACCCTCTCTGAACCTAGGCTGAGAGAAAGTAAAAATAGCTCTGCTGACAACCACTCTGTGACAGACAGACAAGGCCGGTAGAAGACCAACAGGTAATGAACTCTCCCAGGGCCGCACTACAGCTCCACAATGACTGACGAGCTCCGTCAGCCCGCTTCCTTTTTCCTGCCTCCTAAACAAAGACAGCTGAAAGATCCAACTACCAACCCACTTCCACTCTGTCTGCAGCATTCTACCCTGTGCTAGTCTCCTCTCCCCCGGCTCCCTCATCAGCATCATGAGGCAAACCCCACTGAGAACCTCTGCGATACCCTCTTCTGTGACTGCGTGGCTGCAGCAAGTCAGTAAATTCGACTTGTCCCACTACAGATGTATTCCTGGTGCTCTTCACCAGGGGGGCAACAGCGGCCTCTTTTTTTACTTACCAACCTATTTCTCCAGGGTCACTGAGAGGATGAAACTAAATGTTATCCTGTCAAATGCCAAGCATCTGCCTGGGAAACAGTTAGGACACAACAAATATTAGCATCTCTCCCCTCTGAGCTCAAAATAAAGCTACCTGTGTAAATTTATTTTTAAAATTATCTATGGAGTTCATCCCTGCAAAAATCTACATCTCTCCAAAACTCAGTCAGGAAATAAGCCCCTCAAGTAAACAGAACTCTTAACAGCCAAAACAGACATGACCAAGTCCATGAAATAAAAGACTATGCACTTTCCAATAAGAATGCCTGAAAATCCCACTTGGACGTCGTTTACTCCTTTTTAACACTTTGTCCTAATAAACTTTGAAAATCTGATTTCTACACCCACAGCAAATTAGAATCAGCAACTATGAAGTCAGAGAGGGACAGTTAGGCATACTGACCACAGAAAAATACTCAACAAGGCAGGAGACGGGAACACTATATCAAACAGAACTCAAAATACTTAGAAATCTGAAGTCATCTTACAGCTTATAAAGTTTGACTGAACATCCCAACCATAAAATACTTCAGCATACAATGTCAATATATATAATATATTCATTTATAAACCATACATTTTATGCAAATTATAAAACACACTAAAACAAAATTAAAAGATTAAAATTTTGTTTTAATTTTAATTAACTATCTTAAACATTGTTTTCATCATGCAACCACTAAAAACACTATTACTCTTAACATTAAGACCACTGTTACTGAGTATGACTATTTTTTGATCAGCATCTAAGATATTCATCTTAAGTAAAATAAAAATGTGTTGTTCAGTTTTGAGTTCTACAACTCTCTGTGGTACTTTGACAGTGAACCTCTGCTCCCCATCTCCATTCAAAGTATCATAGATTCTCTTAAAAAGTACCTAGGGCTTAGAGAAATGCAAATCAAAACCACAATGAGGTACCATTACACACCAGTCAGGATGGCTGCTATCCAAAAGTCTACAAGCAATAAATGCTGGAGAGGCTGTGGAGAAAAGGGAACCCTCTTACACTGTTGGTGGGAATGCAAACTAGTACAGCCACTATGGAAAACAGTGTGGAAATTTCTTAAAAAACTGGAAATAGAACTGCCATATGACCCAGCAATCCCACTTCTGGGCATACACACTGAGGAAACCAGAGCTGAAAGAGACACGTGCACCCCAATGTTCATCGCAGCACTGTTTATAATAGCCAGGACATGGAAGCAACCTAGATGCCCCATCAGCAGATAAGGATAAGGAAGCTGTGTACATAACACCATGGAATTTTACTCAGCCATCAAAAAGAAATTCATTTAACCAGTCCTAATGAGATGGATGAAACTGGAGCCCCTTATACAGAGTGAAGTAACCCAGAAAGATAAAGAACATTACAGCATACTAACACATATATATGGAATTTAGAAAGATGGTAACGATAACCCTATATGCAAAACAGAAAAAGAGACACAGAAATACAGAACAGACTTTTGAACTCTGTGGGAGAAGGTGAGGGTGGGATGTTTCAAAAGAACAGCATGTATACTATCTATGGTGAAACAGATCACCAGCCCAGGTGGGATGCATGAGACAAGTGCTTGGGCCTGGTGCACTGGGAAGACCCAGAGGAATCGGGTGGAGAGGGAGAGGGGAGGGGGGATCGGGATGGGGAATAAGTGTAAATCTATGGCTGATTCATATCAATGTATGACAAAACCCACTGAAATGTTGTGAAGTAATTAGCCTCCAACTAATAAAAAAATTAAAAAAAAAAAAAATACAATGGTTACCATAGAAATATGAAATAAAAGGGTTTTGGCAGTAAAAAAAAAAAAAAAAAGTACCTAGGGCTTCCCTGGTGGCTCAGTGGTAAAGAATCCACTTGCCAATGCAGCAGACGTTGGTTTCATCCCTGGTCCAGGAAGAACCCACATGTCACAAGGTAACTAAGCCCATGAGCCACAACTATTAAACCTGTGCTCTAGAGCCCGGAAGCCGCAATTACTGAAGCCCATGAACCCTAGGGCCCATGCTCTGCAACTAGAAAAGCCAACAAGAAGCCCCTGCTCACTGCAACTAGAGAAAAGCCTGAGCCGCAACAAAGACCCAGCACAGCCAAACATAAATAATTTTTAAAGAACCTATATAAAAGACTATCATAAAAAAACTGCAAAAACTATGAGAAACTCATAGTCTTGCTGTCTCCACATTACAAAATTCTCATACTGTCCCTCAGGAAAATGTTCATTAGAATGTGGACCTAGAGAAGCCTGGAGGTTTTTTAGACCCAATCTATGTATTAATAAAAAAAAAAGTTCAATTTCTCTTTCTTTTTGGAGCACAAAATAAACTAGAAGTTCTAATATTTTTATTCTCAAATCGCAATTGACTTGCCTCATCTTACTTTGCCAATTACTAGTAGTGAAGGGGCACAAAGCTTCAAAAGCTGTATCAGATGCTGAGCTAAGATGCTGTAGTTTATAGAATAATGACAGTACATTATAGAGAAACAGTCAATGAACTTCATTGAACTGAATCAATATTATTCAAATGATGGCTCGAAGTCACCAAAAGTAAGTTAAATTATGTGCTGCATATTACATGTAAGCAAACAGGACAGAAATCCAAAATAGACTGGGATATTCCCCAAAATAATGATCATGTATCCAAAAAATTTACTGATTCAGAATAATTTATTACCCAGGGTCTCCAGTTACCATGAATTCTAGTCACTTTCAATTTTCCCCCTCCAGAAAGAGAGGAATTCTTAAAGAGCATGTTGAAGTTCAGTCTCCTAAAACCTATTTACTCTTTCATGTTATGAAAACTAGTAAAGCCATCAGTATTTTATCCACTAATTTAAAATAACTTCCAAACTACACTAAAAATACATTTTTCATATTTAAAGTAGTATCAGACATCACAGACTTCATGCTTAACACCATTATTAGTAGTAGTAGTAGTACGGGACAATATTTATGTTCCCCATAAATAACAGAAAGAGTAATGCCTTATGAGTCAAGAAAATCACTCAACAGTTTTTAAATGTTTTAGAAATTACGGTAGCTATAATAAATACAAGACATATATTCATGTAAATTTGACATCATGTAAGAATATGAAATAGACAGAAAATGGTTCACAGGAAGGAAAGATCACTGTGGACTAGAATGGACTAAAAGCCAGTTTCACAAGAGAGGGAGATGAGCTGGAGTAGGATTCAGAGCTGGAAAGGAAAAGCCATTCAAAATGGAGGGAAATAAAGTGCTATTTGTTTTCTCAATAAAAATGTCTAATTCAAGATACCAAATTTAAGACACATTCAAGTAAAACAATTTAAAGAAATATACCATAAGAGATATACCTTTTTCGAGCATGACATTTTCCCCCTGGTATACTCTATATCTGTCATTTAACTTAGAAAAGTGATAAAACTTCACTTTGAAAAGAAATCCATTTGAATAATTTCCTGTCCACTAGAGGGCTCCAATATTTCTTTCACAAATGGAAAAGATATGACATTACAATAAAAATATTCATTAAGCACTGAAAAAAATCAAATTATCATTAGCTCACTTAATCCCAGACTAAACATGGTTACATGTGCTACAATTTTACATTCATAGCTTAAAAAGGTACAGGATTCTTTATCACCTAGAATGCTTCAAATAACCAAAACTGCTTTGCCATTATTCTCACACTGTCAATGTCTCTCTTACATAGGGTTTTCAATTTTATAGATATCATATAGTTCCAAACAGTAGTTCCAATTTTTATATAATAATTTTATAAATATATTATTTTACATCTTGAAAACTTTCCAAATCCAGAAAACGAAATTACCAGCTTATCTAACCAGTCTTAGGCTTTATTACTGATAGAAAGACTAAACACTTTCTTTCAGAAAGCCTAAATCATTAACATAATTCATGCTACAAGTATAAACAATGAATACAGCCGCATCATGAGCTATGATTTGGGCTGAGAGGGAAAATGAATCACTTAAATACAATGTTTTCTAATGACACTCGGTTCAGGATATTTTCATATTTTTCTCACAAATTAGTTATTACACTGAAATGTCAGTAAATCTCAATTCAAACTCAATCACCTTTAGCAAAGAAAAAGCCAACATTTTAAGTAAATACATTTATACCATTTATAGAACATCTTTACAGAATGTTAATTGAAAAAGTATCAACTGCAAATTATTTTTTGTAAAGAATATAGCAAATCCATTCACTAGGGGTACCTACCATTCGTACCCTCCCCTAAAAGACAGACTTGCTAAATTTGGATTCTAAGAAAAAGAGACCCCTTATGGTACACAAAAAAATATACTGAATGTTTAAAAGTAAATTTTAAATATTGGTTATATGTACAAAATAAAAGTCATGCTAAAAAAGAATCGATTTTAAAAAGTGAGTCACAATAATTGCTATCAGGAGACTTTACCAAAAACATCAACTGCTTTAGCAATTATTAGAACTCAAGAATGAACTATCTCTATTGAAACCATGACAGGGTTTATTATAATTTCACTGCCCCACCTCTTCTCCGAAATAGGATTTTCCTATACAGCTGACAAGCACCATTAACAGGTGAAAAAGCGTAACATTTGTTTCTAAATAGCACACACTGTCACCAAGGAGAAACTTAAAATGCTTACTGCATCTAGCAAATATATGTATTCATACTTGCAAGAATATGCATCCCAATCAATTTAGAGTTATGCTTCAACGGAAGTATCAGACTGTGGAGAGGTGGGGCTGAGAAGGCTGATGCTTTTCAAGAGTGGTGGCATTTTCCTCACTTTAAGTCAGAATGTAAGTGCAGATTGTCAATTATTGATAATGAAAACTTTAACAAACACGAAGTATTGAGTCCACGACCTCTAACCGGTATTTATCATGTTATATTTCAAAAAGCTGTAATTCTAGGTACATATAAAAGGAAGACACTTCTTAAACAAAAATGCAAAATGAGTAATAGCAAATGACGGTTTAAAAGGTTTTAATGCTGGAAAAAAATCCTGAAGGCCTCCAGCGAGTTGTATGGCTAGAAAATGAAACATAAAAATTATTCAGAATCATCTAATCTGAGCTGTACCTTAGACACATTCTGAAACGGCATCACCAAGGAATTATATGTTTATTACATAATACTGCTTTGCCCTTGCCTATCACCTTTAATCAAGGGATCTCAAAGCACCACAGAATCATCAAGGCCTTAAAATACAGTCCAGAACAGAAACAGTTGTATTTGATAACTACAGCTATTAATACAACCTTGCCATCCCTTCCCAGCACCCCGATCCTAACACTAGCTTCCAAACCTCCTCTCTGACTTGGAAACAGTATTCTCCAAATCACCCCAATTTGCGAGTGAAGCTACGCACATTCAGCTCCTTCTCGTCACTGGGCCTAAATAAAGGAAGTTGTTGCACTGTTTTAATCTCACAGATCTATTGCACGACAACTTCTGTGACAGACATATAGTACGTAAGGTGATCATATCGCACAGTGTGCATGATGATATAAGACGGAGGTTTTAGCCAGAGAGCAAGTCTTTGCTGGAGGGTATGAGCCCACAGAGTATCCATCGGGGAAAGAGGGTTTTCCTGCTCCATCCAGAGACCTATCTAGGCAACTTCACCAACAGGGTGAAGGAAATCCAGTCTGGCTAGCCTTAAGCTGGCAGGAGACTATGCTCCGGTGTGTAAGGGAAAGGAAAACTAAAAGGACAGTGCTCGAGTTTGAAGACTCAGGAAGGAGAGTGTTGGGCTGCTCTGTGGCCACCCAGGAGACAGAATATTGTGGTTCCTTTGCATTTAAACAGTGCACTGAAAGGGAAATCAAACACAAGCAAAATGTCTTTAAACCAAGGTCAAAATATGCCATTTAGAGCCATTTAATTTTACAGCCCGTAAATGGGGTTCATTCTAACTGAAACATCTGACATTTTAAAATTTAATCCTCAGCAAAGTTCAATTTTGTTTCTTCACTGAAATATACAAATGCTCAAATGTTAACTTCGTATATATGAGCATAACTATGTTCACTTCAATTCTTTCATAAAGGAGATTATTCTCCTCCCTGTTAATTGCATTACGTTTGTCCCCAAAACAGCAAACAGTAATTTCACCTCACACAAACCCACCTTCCCAGCGCTGTAAGCCTACACGGTTCCTGTTAATCAACAGTCTCATAAGCTTAACCTTCTTCATGAACAAAAAGAAAAGCGTCAGTAAACAAGAGTACTTTGGTTTCCAGTTCTTAACATTCCAGGATCAAGGTTCAATCAATAATGTGTTTTATTAGCCTTTAAAAGCCCAGTGATGTCATACTACTAAGTATTTGGTACTAAAAGTCCTGGAATATTCATTAAAAGTACCAAAATACAGTCAGCCTGGATTTGTGAACATTCCAAAACGTCTATTTCTGTCGCCGTACTTGTTCTCCCAAACGTTTCGAAAAAGCTCACAGCAAATCCTGGCCGAGTTTCTAAGAGATAAGACGTCCCCACTTCTTGGAAATACCCAGCTTGCACCTACTGCATCCATGACCAGTGTCACAGGGCAAGATCCCCGATTTCCTGCCAACCTCTGTATCCAGCAGGGACACCCGGCCTCAGCTCTGTCGTTTTCAGAAGCTTTCAGACACAAGTATTCAGAGGCTTCTAGCAAAGCGGAAGAGATTTTTCTCCACTTCAAGGCACCTTGCTACATGTTCCCAACTTCTCCATTGTCTTTAACCATTTAGAAAACGCAACCAAGTGAGAAGATCCGTATTAAAAGCAGCGCTTTCAACGAGAGCGACACCAGACCCTCCAACTTCTTCCACAATCTCCCAGCACCGTGGCTTCCCCACCCCCACCCCGCAAATCTTCACCCTACGCCTGCATCCTTTCTGATTAAACGAGATTAGAAACCACAATTAAATCAAAGGCTGTCGTTAACTCTTAATCCTTCACTTACCATATCCGCCGGGACATTACTGGACATCTTGCCGTTTGACATATACCCAGATGTTTACGCAAAGAAAAAAAAATTTTTTTAAGACAACAAATTAAAAAAAAGAGAAGTCTTCGAGCTAACAGAAATCAATCTTCAAGATTGATTTAATCTTAATTAGTTCGAGATGTGCTCTCCAAAAATAATTTTTTTAAATAAAACAGTAAGTTCTTTCCGAGCCGAAGTGCCGGCCTGGCCGGGGGCAGAGGAACAATCGCCGGCAGAGCTGTGGCCGGAGCGGAGCAACTCCCGGGTCTCTGAAGTCAGCAGCAGCGGCAGCAGCAGCGCCAGGACCGGCCGCGCCAGGTGGACCGAGCCGAGTGACACACGGACATGGAGCGGGGTGGGAGGGGGTTAAATCGCCTTCCTCCTTTCCCAGCCCCGCCGTGATTCACACCCGCTCCCGAGTCGAGTCCTCATGAAGCGGGAGGAGGATACCCGGGCGCCGCGGCACACAGAGAACTTATGTGGCTACACATGGACGTGTCCCCGGCGACCGGCGCGGGCAAACGGCTCTCAACTCGCGCGGCCGGGGCCGCGGAAACCCGCGCTCAAGGGCATTTAACTCGTTGGCAGCCGAAGCGCGAGCCCGGGCCGGAGAGCCCGGGGCGGCGAGCGGGGGGTTGGGGGTGGGGGGGAGCGCGGGGCGCTGGGCCCGCCAGGAGCGAGATCCCCACGGCCCGTCGGGGCTCAGGCCGCGGGCGCCTCCGGGCAGCCGCGGGGCTCGGGGCGCATCGTCTCCGGCTTCCCAGCGCTCCTCTCCCGCCTCCTCCGCCTGCGCCTCCCCCCCACCGTCTCCGCCTTCCGCTCCCCTCCCCGGCCTCGCGAGTTCCCTGCGACGCCGACTTCGGCCGGACCCCGGAAGAGGCCGGGTCCTTCCTCTCCTCAGCCCGGGAACCTTCTCCTCTCAGAACTCCGTCCCTCTGCCTCCTCCTCCTCCACTTTTCAGTCCCCGACGCCGCAGCCGCCTCCTGTCATCACCCCTCAAGCCAACATGGCGGCGGCGGCGGCAGCTGCTGGAGCGCGAGCCGGGGGCCCGCGGAGAGCACGGCGCCCCCTCCCCCCTACCTTCCTCGCAACCACCGCCCCCGCCCTCCTTCTCCCCACCACCCCCCTTTCCGCGAACACCGAGTGCGTCACTACGGAGACCACCCTGGAGCATCACGGGAAATGTAGTCTACGCGGTGGGGGTGGGGTGGGGAGCGGGACACCAAACGCGTTCTAGCCGGACTCCGAGGCCACGCCCCTCCTAGCAACAGTCGCTAGGAGAGGAAAGCTCGCTCTAGCCCGGCGACTGCCCAGGAGTTTAGGGAGATACCTGCTGCCAGGAGGGCTGTGATCCTGCGAATTACTGGGGGGGAAATGATTCTGCACAGAGAAATTCCCTCATGCACAATATACTCGCAGACTTAAAACATGGTTTACCTCCAAGCAGAATCGTTCATTTTAACGACAGCGTGCTCTCCACATCCTGCAATCTCAAAGCATTTCATATAGTGATTTCATCTAGGTCTCTCCTCAACAATACATTTGGAGGATCAGAAGCAATCATTGATTTCCAATAAGGTCCTAGAAGTTCAGCAAGAGTAAGGATATCATTAAGCAGGGAGAATGTTTGAACATGTGTTTCTTGACGACCCAGGGCCATAAAACTACAATCCAGTTAATTGAAATTACCCAAAACTACATTCAAGACAATAGTGTGTGAACAAAAAACTGTGTTAGATACAATAGTGTATGATGCAAAATCTCTATCAGGAAACAGCTACCCATGCCAAACCACATGGGGTGACACGAGTTTACCAGGCTAGCCCTGAAATCCCACTTAACTCAGAATGTTTTTGAAAACTTATACACCTGCAGTGATTAGCAAACAACAGAAAATAATACCATCAGTGAGAGACTTAGATGAAGAATATGTCTACCCTAGATTTAGGAACGAAATGCAGAGACCGCAAACGTCTATCTGACTCATATCTCTCTTAGTTCTCTGAGTGTTTTAGGAAAGGCCATCTCAATAAGATACCTGTATAAAAATGCCAACAGACTTAAGTATCTGAAAGCCACCTCTCCAACCTCCAGCTCTGTGACCTCATCTGTGAAACAGTCTTGCCTACCTTCCAGGGGTCAAGTAGGGGCAGTTGTGAGGATGAGTCCATGCATGGGAAATAAATCACTTTGTAAATAATATGCATCGTTTGATGTGAAATGTTACTACTTATTCATTCAGCAAACCCTCCAGGCCCTCAGCGAGGCACCGGAAGTTTAATAGATGACTAACCTAGGCAGTGTCCTCCATTGGCTAGGAGCCTGTGTCATTCTCCCAGCAATCTCTTCAGTCAGGTGTGTCTATCATGATGGAAACCCTCAGGAAGTTTAGAGTACCTACCTCTTGAATAGCCTGGCTGGAGAAATTCCAAACACTCCCGGGGGTGTACATCATCCTGGGGTGAGTTAGGGTGGTAACCAGGAAGGAGGAGGGTATGTCAAATTCCCAGAAAGACCAAAGGGCAGAAGACAAAAGAGACCCAAACCTTGCCTGGAGTAGATTTCAGGACCTGATCTAGATATGTCTAAGTCTGTAGCTGTGTGAGTCTCCCTGGCCTCATTCCCCACATGTAGCAACCTCAGCGCCCTCTCCACCAGCCCTCTAGGAAATAAGGACTGCCAAAGGTGCTTCAAGGAGCTCACCAAGTTCATCCCCCACCCCACTCCAAATCCCAACTTTCATCCAGCTGCTGCCCTGGCCAAGGCTCTGCTAAGTCTGAAAGTAGAAAGACAAGAAGGAGAAGACAGCAGGATGTATAGAAGCCTCAACCCACTTCCTCTGCTCTTTCCCAATAATCATACAATGATAAGAGAGGTAATGACCTCCGCCGCCAGCCCAAAACCTTGGCATCTCTGACACATGGTACTCTGTTTGCTGCCACAGCAAAACGCCACATCTTTCAAAAGTAAAGTCCTCACACCTGGCTGTGTTGCTAATCATTCTTCTAAGAGAGGCTGCGACATTATTCTCCATAAAATTCATTATAGCTCTTCCCTAATAGTGTTAAGGCATAAGGAAGCATGACCGGACACCACCACAGATTTTTGCACTCTCCTGTCTACTCTGTACTTCCCGGTTCAGGTGGGTAAGATGAGAGGCTGGAGAAAGAACCCCTGTGTCCACAATAGAAAAGGGTAGCATCTTTTTGATACCTTCAATCCACTGTCAGCAACAATCTAAAGAAAGTGAATGACACAGCATTTTTTAATTGGGAAAAGCAACTCCATGGGAAATCAGAAGCCTTGCCTCTGCCAATGAATTTGCTGTGTGACCTTTGCCAAGATGCTTTGCTTCTCTGAGCCTCAATTTCTTTATCTGCAGAGATTGGACTAAAAGTCTCTAAGTCGCTTCTAAGAGTCTATGAAGTCAAGTTCCGGAAGAATAACACATGACACCCATGATCTGTTAAAAATATCTCTCCCAAGTGACTGCTCACATGTATAAGGGTTTTTTTTTTTTTTTGGAGGTGGGGTGGGGTGGAGCCGAGTGTGATGGAAATATTCTAAAATTAGATTATGGCAATGGCTGCATAATTCTAGAGTAGATACACCATAAACCATTGAATTTCACACTTTATGTGGATGAATTTATTTTTTATTTTTAAAATTACAGTTAAATATACATAATATAAAATTTACCATCTTAACCTTTTTGGGGCACACAATTCAGTGGTATTAACATTCCCTTTGTTGTACTACACTCACTACCATCCATCCACAGAACTCTTTCATCTTGTGAGACTGAAACTCCAAATCAATGAACAACCTCCCATTCCCCTTCCCTCCAGCCGTTGGCAACCACCAGCCCCTTTGCCACCTCCATCCAATGTTGCCCAAGGCTGACCCGGTCTTCTTTGGTTCTAGTGTAAGAGTCAGTTTGATGTTTTACTTTGTAAAAGTATACTGCATTTCTTTCTCATGAGAAAACCTATATGAAGCCCCCTAATGCCAATGTGAAAACTATCAATAGAAGTGTCCTCAATAAATGTCACTTTCCTACCATAATAAAAGATCAAGGACTTTTTCTCTGAAACAGGAGATAATTTGATAGTTACTGGTTTAGTAATGGACTTTCCTCTTTTAGTCATATATATATAATTGACTATGCCGGGTCTTAGTTGCCGCACGAAGGATCTAGTTCCCTGACCAAGGATCAAACCCAGGTCCTCTGCATTGGGAGCACAGAGTCTTAGCCCTTGGACCGTGAGGGAAGTTCCCCCACCTTTAGTCTTTACTCTTTCCAGAACAGAATGAATATACTATGTGTGTTTGTAGATTTAAGAACTGTGCTATGAATACATTTTTTGGGATGTGAAAAAAAGTTAAATTGTCTAAGGCAAGGGAACAGGCGGACACGTGGCTGGCCTGTTTTCACTCCTGAGGAGACCCTTACACAGGAGTCGCAATTATGTCTAGCCTTTTAACCTTACACTCCCCTAACCAGACATTCCCAACCCTGTTCCTATAAAAATCACTAGGAGCCATTTCAAAAGATGGATGCCCCACCCCTACCCCAGCACAAGTAAGTCAGACTCTCCTGAACCACACATGACGCCACTATCTTTCAAAGCTCACCCAAGTAATTCACTTGTGTAGCCACAATTGAGAAACACTATATAAGTCAAATTCCTTCAAGTTCAGCTTCTTTCCTATGTGATCCAGCAATACCAATCCTGGGCACATACCCTGAGAAAACCGTAATTCCAAAAGATACATGCACCCCAATGTTCATAGCAACACTATTCATAACAGCCATGACATCAAAGCAACCTAGGTGCCCATCAACAGAGGAATGGATAAAGAAGATGTGGCACATATATACAATGGGACAATAAAAAGGAATGAAATTGTGCTATTTGCAGAGACATGGATGGACCTAGAGACTGTCATATGGGTGAAGTAAGTCAGAAAGAGAAAAACAAATATTGTATATTAACACACATATGTGGACTCTAGAAAATGGTACAGATGAACCTCTTTGCAAAACAGAAATATAGACACAGGCGTAGAGAACAAATGCATGGACATAAAGGGGGTAAAATAGGCGTGGGATAGATTGGGAGATTGAGATTGACATATTAATATGGACACTACTATGTATAAAATATATAACTAATGAGAACCTGATGCATAGCACAGGGAACTCGACTCAGTGCTCTATGGGGACCTAAATGATAAGGAATTCAAAAAAGAGGAGATACATGTATGGCTGATTCACTTTGCTATACAGCAGAAACAAACATAACACTGTAAAACAGCTCTACTCCAATGAGATCTTCCCAGCCCAGGGATCAAACCCGGGTCTCCCACATCGCATGTGGATTCTTAACTATCTGAGCCACCAGAGAAGCCTTACTCCAATAAAAATTCATTCAAAAGTAAGATCAGCCTCCTTCCTCTTTGTCAGTCTTGTCTTAATAATGAGTGACAACCTGCAGGTACTGTGATTTGCAAAGGCGGCCACAGTCATAAAGATGAAAGGAATAATCATCATTGCCCTGCTCTCCCCTCCCCCACCCCACTGTGCTCATTCAGCCACCCAGATGTTGACCTCTCCTCTGATACAGCCCGAGTCTCTTTATCTCAAGACATTTCCCTCTTTGCTTAGAGTCCAGTAAGAGATAGAGATGGGGAAGGTGAAATTTAAAATACCATGTCATGTGTTGATAAATGCCACCATGGGAACTAGCACCCAGCACTCAGAAAGCACACAGGAAATGAGGCAAATTTAGCTTTGAGGTATCTGGGATTGAACTGGGTGAAGGCTGGTTGAACAGTGGGGTGATCAGAAAGAGCACACACACACATATGTACACACTCCACCCAGATAGGAAACCCCTTACCTTTAGAAACTTTTGATCTGTCCAAGACTGTGTATGCTAATTTATTGTTCAGTCGCTCAGTCGTGTCCAACTCTTTGCAACCCCATGAACTGCAGCACGCCAGGCTTCCCTGTCCTTCACTGTCTCCTGGAGTTTGCTCAGACTCATGTCCATTGAGTCGGTGATACCATCCAACCACTTCCTCCTCTGTTATCCCCTTCTCCTCCTGCCCTCAGTCTTTCCCAGCATCAGGGTCTTTACCAATAAGTTCGTTCTTTGCAACAGGTGGCCCGAGGATTGAAGCTTCAGCTTCAGCATCCCAGTGTGTGTTCAGTCATTTCAGTGATGTCCAACTCTTTGAGACGCTATGGACTGTAACCTTCTAGGCTCTTCTGTCCATAGGATTCTTCAGACAAGAATACCGGAGTGGGGGTTGCCATGCCCTGCCTCAGGGGATCTTTGAAATCCAGGGATTGAACCCGAGTCTCCTGCAGCTCCTGCATTGCAAGTAGATTCTTCACCAGAGTCACTGGGGAAGCCCTTCAACATCAGTCCTTTCGATAAGTATTCAGGGTCAACTTCCTTTAGGATTGGTGTGATCTCCTTGCTGTCCTTTGGTTGAAAAAAATCCTGTTCCTTGTGATTTTTCATTTTGCATTGAGATGATTTCTATCTGGTCAAACCTTTCCCTGTGTGTAAGAAGTAAACATTTCTGAAGGCTTGCCTTCAGAAACAGGGCAGCAAGCAGAGTAAGGTCCAGGGCCAGGGTGGAGCAAGCCCCAGAATCTTGCCTGATGCACAGCTGGAAGGGGCCCCCCACAGCTGGAGGATGCATCTTCCCCTGGCTGGGCATGGGTCACACGACCCTGGAGTTCCAAGGGTCTTTTATTTTGCTGCACTGCCTGGCATGTGGGATCTTAGTTCCCCAACCAGGGATCAAACCCACACCCCCTGCACCGGAAGCGCAGAGTCTTAACCACTAGACCCCCAGGGAGTCCCTTAAGGGTCATTGTAGTACAGCTATCAATCAGGTAACAGAAATTATTTCCTTCAGTTCAGTTCAGTTCAGTCGCTCAATCGTGTCCAATTCTTTGCGACCCTGTGGGCTGCAGCACACCAGGCCTCCCTGTCCATCGCCAACTCCCAGAGTTTACTTAAACTCATGTCCATTAGTTGGTGATGCCATCCAACCACCTCATCCTCTGTCGTCCCCTTTTCCTCCTGCCTTCAATCTTTCCCAGTATCAGGGTCTTTTCAAATGGGTCAGTTCTTCGCATCAGGTGGCCAAAGGATTGGAGTTTCAGCTTCAGCATCAGTCCTTCCAATGGATATTCAGGACTGATTTCCTTTAGGATGAACTGGTTGGATCTCCTTGCAGTCCAAGGGACTCTCAAAAGTCTTCTCTAACACCACAGTTCAAAAGCATCAATTCTTTGGCACTCAGCTTTCTTTATAGTCCAACTCTCACATCCGTACATGACTCCTGGAAAATCCATAACTTTGACTATACGGACCTTTGTTGGCAAAGTAATGTCTCTGCTTTTTATTTATTTATTTATTTTTGTCTCTGCTTTTTAATAAGCAGTCTAGGTTGGTCATAACTTTTTCCAAGGAGTAAGCATCTTTTAATTTCATGGCTGTAGTCACCATCTGCAGTGATTTTGGACCCCCCCCCCAAATTATTTCTTTATTTACAAATAATTTACATACCTAATACAGTTCCTGGGCCACAACATCACGAGTGAAGGAGGTGACACCCAGTTTTGCTACAGATAGGCAGCTTTATTATTCCTCTTTTGGGCTGTAGCCACCTTTCCTTCCAACTATCCGTAACCTCCTTCAGGGTCTGAGCTGGGTTTTATTCATCTCTGAAGCCCCAGTGCTTAACATATTGTAGGAATAGCACCCAATAACCTTGTCAGTAAGCACACAGAAGAGACGAACCTCTACACTCTCTTCCCAATTCGGTGATTTTGCAAAGTCAGGGATTATCTTTTGATGTTCTATTCAGACCTAGAAGTGTGCCTCATTAAGGCAGAAATGATATTCAGGCTTCGCTCATTTGCTTTCCCATGACTAAGAGAATATGCCAATGGAAAGAAGATTTTTGTGTGCAGGCTGGAATTCACCTTGAAAAAGTGAGTTCTGTTTTTTAATGGTAACATGTTTTTAACAAGTCTTTTTGCAAACATACAGCCATGGGAGTTGGGCAGACTATATTCACGGGCCACCAGAAAAGCAGCCCCCATCTGACCTCCTGCTGATGTCCTACAATGCTTTTCTTCCCGACTCAACCCCACTTTGCCCACACCATTGCAGGGTTTTGCCTGCACTGTTGAATATCTAAAGTTGAATCTAGAAGGAACCTTAGCAATGGCATCATCTCCAATTCTTTCAAAAAATGAGGAAATAGAAACTCTTAAAAGGTACCCATGTCTTCTCTATAATTTTCCAATGAACATAAGAATGAGTTTCCTCTAAGATGTTCCAAGAAACCAAAAGGCAGAACGGTTCCTAGCGGCATTATGTAATTGTTGAATTATTACATGATTCTGTGTTAAGTCATGACAAATATACCAAACGAATATAAAATGCATCATCAAATTGATTTCCTAAAATACAGTCATTATGCTTGGTTTTCATTGCCATGCAAATCAGTCCACCATCATAGGATTATTCAATGAAAAGGCATTTTTTAATGCCAAAAGTAATAAAACTCTATTCAATAATAAAAAAAAAAATCCTGTATAAGATTATACTCTCATCAATGTAGGCAAGAGAATTCTCTTGATTACTAATCTTGTGGCATGAACTGGAAATTCTATTTCTTTTATACCCTAATAACCTCTACAATAGTCATTGGACTTTTGTTTGTTTTTATTTTTTTAAATTGAAGGATAGTTGATTTACACTATTACATTAGTTTCAGATAGTCACTGTTTTTGAGACTAGTTTTTTGATTGATTGACCCATACTAAGTCCATGCTGTTCAAACTGTGTTTTTTTCTTTACCAAGGGAGACAGTGACATTGTCCATCAATAAATGTATTGCACATTATATTAATATCTAAGGCAGAGAAATCCAGGAAAGATTTCTCCAAAGCCTTGTGTATGCTTGTGAAGGCTTCCAGTGTATCACATTGACAGGGAGATAACTAATCAGAAGGGCTGGGACCAGAGAGTGGCCTCTGTCATCATCACTGATTCAGCTCTTGAGTCAGGCCTTGTTGGGCAACCACCCATGTGGCTGCATTTCATGACCATGTTACATGGAATAATCAGCACGCGCCTCCTCCAGCATGCCAATCAGAGACTTCACACAGGAGCCGGGACCTAACCATCTCTCAAGGGCAGCAGTGATAAAGGAATTGCCCTGTTTAACTGGGCATCTCCTTCAGCAAGTCAGGAGGCTTCATGCCACATCACCTTCTCATCTTTCTGAGGAATTCAGATGTCATAAATTTATCACAGTGGCAACCTTTGATGTAAGGTCACAGACAAAAGTGTTAGTCATTCATTGCATCTGACTCTTTGCGACCCCATGGACTGTAGCCCACCAGGGTCCTTTGCCCTCGGGATTCTCCAGCCAGGAATGCTGGATTGAGTAGCCAGTTCTCTCCTCCAGGAGATCTTCCCAACCCAGGGATCAAACCCAGGATTCCTGCATGGCAGGCAGATTCTTTACTGTCTTATCTATCAGATAAAAGAGAAGACCTAAAGTGAACTTAAATCAACAGATTCCAGTGAAAGAGAGAGGGGAAAGTAACATATTGGTTATGAATGTGGGCCCTATATTTAAATCCTGGCTCTGCCACTTACTACATGTGTAAATGTGGGTAAGCTACTCAATTTTCTCATCTAAAAAAAATTGTGAAATAGAAAAATACATACAAAATACAAAAATTTAAAAGAGAACTCTTTCTAGCACATGATAAGCTCTCAATAATAAGCGATGATGACCATTATCATAATAAAATGAGATACACTGGGAGAGACTTCAAGTGTTTGTCTCCCTCTCTTTTTCTGCTGTACTAGGATTTTCATTTGTGATAGTAACTTGACTAAACCAGCTTCTCTTAGGGCCTGAGTTTTCAGCTATTTGTTCTTGTTCAGCTGGGATCCAGCCATACTGTCTGCCTCTTGTTATAAAGACCAGTAGAACCACACTGATGAAAAGCCTGGCCTCGTGGAGATATGGGTTCGATCCCTGGGTTCGGAAGATCCTCTGGAGAAGGAAATGGCAATCCACTCCAGTATTCTTGCCTGGGAAATCTCATGGACAGAGGAGTCTGGGGGGCTACAGTCCATGGGGTCGCATAGAATCTGACATGACTGAGTGGCTAAACAACAACAACTATATGTGTGTGTGTTTATGTGTGTGTGTATAACTGAATCACTTTGCTTATACCTAAGCTAACACAACATTGCAAATTAACTATACTTCAATTTTAAAAATGATTTAAGGGACTTTCCTGGTGGTCAAGTAGTTGGGGCCCTTCACTTCCACAGCAAGAGGACTGGTTTGATCCCTGGTCAGGGAACTAAGATCCTGAATGCTGCATGATATGGCCAAAAATAGATAAATAAAAAAGCTTTAAAGAGAGAGAAGGAGAAGGAAAAGACAAGAGGAGACTAGAAATAAAAAGGGGGGGAGGGGCAGCAGAAGGCAAGCTCTCCCAGGTAAGCTCAGGCACCATTCGGGTTTTCACATACTTTATTTTGTGTAATCTTTACAACAGCCCTGGGAGGTCATGTTGTTTTGCCCATTTTACAAAGGAAGGAGAGACCCAGGAGTAAGACAACTTTCTCAGAATCACTGGGATTCTGACTCAGATCTGTTTAATTTTGAGGATTCAGGAGAAGGGCAGGGAACAATTAGAAAAAGCACCCTGCGGCAGTTTGCATTAACTCATGAAGACAGAGTTAAGTTAAAAATCTTAGAGAAGCAGAAGCCTCACTCTCCTTCGCAGATGCAGACACGCTTCTCTTCCACAAACAGCAAAAACAGGCAAGTATCTATAGGAACCCAGAAATAAGTTATCGGCTTCATAAAATACTGGCCTTTGAGTTTAGTTTCTTCTAAGGTTATAATGACAGAGGATCCTGGCAGGCTAAGGTCCATGGGGTGGCAAATAGTTGGACGCGACTGAGTGACAAGCATATAATTTACCCATTAAACCCACTCTTGGGGTTCTCATATTCCTGGAAGGGTGTTCCTTCTTTCTGTACAAATATGATTCCAGGTAGCTCTGCATCATGACATAGTCAAAGAAATTGAAATGAAACTTTGCCAGTTATTTAATAACAAATCACACGACTAACATTTATTAGCACAAAGAGATGGCAAGCTTCAGTGAATCTCCTGACACCATAAAATACTTGCAGGCCTGAATGGATCTTCTGCCTTTTTACTCTTTTCTTGCAAGCACCATTCCTTTAGGACAGAAGCAAGTGGCTCAAAGCTCATTTTTTAAAGTGTTCTAAAGAAGCGCTTGTCAAATTTCAAATTCAAATTCCTTCCAGGCTGCACATTGAACGAAGTGAAGGATGAGTCTGTTGAAGCTTGAGGGTGCTTTCTGCTACACCTAGTGGTTCTTTGGGGCCAAACGTCTGGTCATTAAATTAAAAGGCCAGCTTACTCTGAATAAGATTATTCCTTTGAAATATGCTAAATAATAGCTACAAAATACTTTGGGGAGAGTTTTGTTGGCATTGGAGGTGCCTTTTTCCCTCCCAAATTTAAATTCCAGTTATAGCGTGACTTAGAATCTGCCTGCAATGTAGGAGACCCAGGTTCGATCCTTGGCTTGGGAAGATCCCCTGGAGGAGGAAATGGCAACCCACTCCAGTATTCTTGCCTGGAGAATCCCATGGACAGAGGAGCCTGGCAGGCTGCAGTCCATTGGGTCACAAAGAGTTAGACACAACTGAGTGACTAACACACATGTTCTTTACATGGGTACGTGCTATTTGGTTTTAGTTTCTATGTTAAGTCAAATGTGTGAAGCCTCAAATTCACAAATAAATTGTAGTGACAATAATTCTTATGAGGCTCAGCATAAGATTAGAAGTCTTGATTATAAACCATTGGTACCTGTATTGTCAGCGGTGTGCTCTGGTTCTCAGCAGAGCTGCCTGCTGGCCCCCATGTTTTACTGGGTTGTGATGCCTTTGAGTTGGCACCCTATTCACTCTTTATTTACTGAACTTGGGTGTGTTTATTTTCATTCTTGTAAAAATTTCTGCTGACTGCAAGATATGCAAAGCTTTCACATCAAGGATAGGGACCTACCATTTTTGGAATCAATCATTTTTTTATAGGATGGTTCATTATGGATTCTTTAACTCAAGTAGATGGTCTTTTTCAGCCTTTGTTTTTTGCTCAAATAACCTAACTGGCTGTGGGTCTGGAATTCACTTTATCACATGGATAAGTAAAGGGATATATAGTCCTGGGTGGAGGATTGGCACTTGTAGGTTTTGATCAGCCAATGTATTCTAATTCTAGTCTGATTGTAGAATCAGAGGAAAACTTAGAGAGGCACAACCTGTAAGGGTTAATCCATGAGGTTTCCAGCTTGAGTTCCTTCATGTCAGGGATCTGAAAAGATGGTGATGGGGAAGGGAGGAGGGGGGAATCCTTGAAATACTTTCAACTCTTTAAAATAGTTAATAGGAATTCTATATTTAAAACTGATAAGGCTGCTCGGGAGAATCAAATGTCACATTTTTTGGATTTTTGGCTGAAACATGATAGCATGATTCTCTCATGGAAAAAATCTATTAATAAAAACTTAATAAATGCAGTTTAGGAGATAAAAATCTTTCAGAAAAAGGGGGCACATTGGGGAAAGATAACAAAAAATTATGCAAAACCACTGACTATTCATTGCTTTAGTGTAAACCCTTAGCATCTCCTATGAAATGATGTGGCAGTGGACACAGGTCTACAGAGTGAACAAAAGACAAACCTCTGCTCTTGTGATGATAAAAAGTTAGTGTGGAGAGACAGAAAATAAATAGGCTATCCAGACAGCATACAAGTAACTGATATGGGTTGAATTGTGTCACTTTCAAACTCTACATGTTGAAACCCTAACCCCCAATGCCTCCAAATATGACTATCAGTCAGTGTAGTTCAGTCGCTCAGTCATGTCCTCATGGACAGAGGAACCTGGTGGGCTACAGTTTATAACGTCGCAAAGAGTCAGATGCAACTGAAGCAACTTGGTACTTTTTTTTAAGTTTGGTGTTTTTTTCATCACAGTTCATTTCAGTTGCTCAGTCATGTCCGACTCTTTCCAACCCCGTGAACCGCAGCACACCAGGCCTCCCTGTCCATCACCAACTCCCGAGTCCACCCAAACCCATGTCCATTGAGTCAGTGATGCCATCCAACCATCTCATTCTCTGTCGTCCCCTTCTCCTCCTGCCCTCAATCTTTCCCAGTATCAGGGTCTTTTCAAAGGAGTCAGCTCTTCGTATCAGGTGGCCAAAGCATTAGAGTTCCAGCTTCAGCATCAGTCCTTCCAATGAATATTCAGGACTGATTTCCTTTAGGATGGACTGGTTGAATCTCCTTGCTGTCCAAGGTACTCTCAAGAGTCTCCTCCAATACCATAGTTCAAAAGCATAAATTCTTTGGTGCTCAGCTTTCTTTATAGTCCAACTCTTACATCCATACATGACTATTGGAAAAATTATAACTTTGACTTGGAGAAGGAAATGCCAACCCACTCCAGTATCCTTGCCTGGAGAATCCCATGGATGGAGGGGCCTGTAGGCTATAGTCCACAGGGTCGCAAAGAGTTGGACACGACTGAGTGACTTCACTCACTCACTCATAGCTTTGACTAGACGGACCTTTGTCGGCAAAGTAATGTCTTTGCTTTTTAACATGCTGTCTAGGTTGGTCATTGCTTTTCTTCCGAGGAGCAAGTGTCTTTTAATTTCATGGCTGCACAATTAGTTTTTTTATTTTTTTAAAGAGATTTCACAATATCCTTGAAGTAAGTGGAGTTGCCCTGGAATATTACATAACTAGGGTCTTGGAACTAGGATGAAAGTTATGCTACTATCACGTCTTACATGACAGGAACAACATTCTTTTGGTGTTTTGATGGAGCAATAGTTTTGAGAAGCCAACAGGAAAAAAAAAATGCCATTGTTTGCCTGGCTGATTTTAAAGTCTCATTTTCATGGAATGAAACTCATTTAAATGTCATTCTAAGGCAGTTTTTAGTTATTACATTCTAGTGATGGAGGAGTTTGTAATGTATTCATAGAAATAATTAAATGCTCATAATAGAGCTCTTGTTCACCATTTCTGAACACTGCATTCTTCTAAACTATAAAAGCTCAGAACCCTCCTATTATCTCTGATTGATCTCCCAAAATGCCCTCTCGTTCAATTTGAAGTAGTAAAACACGTTGAGGATTTTGAGAACCCGAAAGGGAAGTTCATAGAGGTTGATGGAGCTAAGCAACCAGAATTAGAAGTTTTCTTTTGAAAATGCATTACCTTGAACAACATTCAGCTAAAACTCTTGAGGAAAATGTAGATAGTGGGAGAGACAGAACCTTTAGGTGGGTTAGATTTCCCCCGCTCTGTGTTGTAGGGATAAAGTTCCAGAAAGAAATCATCAAAGCATGAAGGGTCTAGGCCACCAACACAGCAACCTTCATCCCAGGGAACATGACTAAATTTCTCCTGTCTTAGTGACTGAAAGGAAAATTCTTCTTCTGCAAAACCTGCTCTCACTCCCACCATAGGATTGCCTCAGATTTGTAGAAACTGTGTCAGCATTTTGTGAAGGTGAAAGAGCTCTGATACAAAGGGCTACATTTGCTCTGAAGGCCTGGCAGGGACAAAGCAAGATTCTTTTTCTCCCTGGAGGGCTGGATGGTGCAATAAAAGACGAGCATGTGAGTAAGGGGTACAAAAGAGAACTATGAAGGCACAGTCCAGTCCTTTTTGATAGGAAGGAGGTCTTATTTTTAGTTTTCTATCCTCCTGGTTAGAAAAACATGCTTCATCAACTAATTTTGACCTTTTCCATCTCTGTGGTTTTGTTTTACAACATCAGTTTACAGATTTCCGTGTTCTGCCCTCGTGTCTCTTTGTGCTAGATTAACCCACTCGAATAGAATCAGTTTTAAATGCATTCCTACTTTTTCAGCTCTGTGGAATATCAGGATTTTCTTTGTTTGTTTTTGTAGGGTGTAATCTTCCAAACGGCCTGGTAAATTTTAAAAGAAAATCAGAGATATTCAAACTTCAGCTGTGCAAGGATCTTTTTTTTTTTAAATTGAAGGATAACTGTTTTACAATGCTGTGTTAGTCTCTGCTCTACAATGAAGTGATCAGCTATATGTATACATGTATCCCGTCCCTCCTGAACCTCCTTCCCACTCCCCACTCCCATCCCAGCCCTCGAGGTCATCACAGAGCCCTGAGCGGGGCTCCCTGTGCTACACGGCAGCGCCCCATTCAGCTGCCTATTTCACACATAGTAGTGTTTATATGTCAATGCTACTCTCCCAATTCATCCCACCCTCACCTTCCCCTCTGCGTCTACAAGTCCATTCTTTCTGGCTGCCTCTCTATTGCTGCCCTCTCTGCAAGGATCTTGACCACCCTGCTCTGTGGCACAGGGACTTCAGACCACTTCTGTGCCTTATGTTTCCATTCCATTTACACCAAATTACCCCTTACACACTGATCATCAATGCTGCCAGAACTAGAGTGTGATTGGAGAAATCGATGCTTGTGTTCTTTAAACTAAAATTAAAACAATCAAAAAATGGGCCAAAGAACTAAACAGACATTTCTCCGAAGAAGACATATAGATGGCTAACAAACACATGAAAAGATGCTCAACATCACTCATTATCAGAGAAATGCAAATCAAAACCACAATGAGGTACCATTACACACCAGTCAGGATGGCTGCTCTCCAAAAGTCTACAAGCAATAAATGCTGGAGAGGGTGTGGAGAAAAAGGGAACCCTCTTACACTGTTGGTGGGAATGCAAACTAGTACAGCCACTATGGAGAACAGTGTGGAGATTCCTTAAAAAACTGGAAATAGAACTGCCATATGACCCAGCAATTCCACTCCTGGGCATACACACTGAGGAAACCAGATCCGAAAGAGACACGTGCACCCCAATGTTCATCGCAGCACTGTTTATAATAGCCAGGACATGGAAGCAACCTAGATGCCCATCAGCAGACGAATGGATAAGGAAACTGTGGTACATATACACCAGGGAATATTACTCAGCCATTAAAAAGAATTCATTTGAATCAGTTCTAATGAGATAGATGAAACTGGAGCCCATTATACAGAGTGAAGTAAGCCAGAAAGATAAAGACCAATACAGTATACTAACACATATGTATGGAATTTAGAAAGATGGTAATGATAACCCTATATGCAAAACAGAAAAAGAGACACAGATGTACAGAACAGACTTTGGGACTCTGTGGGAGAAGGCGAGGGTGGGATGTTTCGAGAGAACAGCATCAAAAACATGTATATTATCTAGGGTGAAACAGATCACCAGCCCAGGCTGGATGCATGAGACAAGTGCTTGGGCCTGGTGCACTGGGAAGACCCAGAGGGATCGGGTGGAGAGGGAGGTGGGAGGAGGGATCAGGATGGGGAGTATATGTAAATCCATGGCTGATTCATGTCAATGTATGGCAAAAACCACTACAATATTGTAAAGTAATTAGCCTCCAACTAATAAAAATAAATGGAAAGAATATATAAAAAAAAAATAAAAATAAAAAAATAAAATTAAAACAAAAGACCAATGCTCAGAGAAACAGATAAAGAAGGGTCTGCCTGCTTTAAGAAAGTCTGAAGGATTACCTTCCAGATCTGCAAACCCCATGCATTAGGAGGCGATTATTGGCTTTGTAAAAGAATTCTTGACTTTGCAAAGGAGCCACTAGAGGATTGTTTGAAAGCTCTGTTGTATTGGAAATCATTTGGTTTACCTACCTTTAATTTACACCAAGAACTCTTCTCTTGGGTAAAGCCAGTGATACCCTGCAAATGGCCAAGGATGCCAACCACTTACCAGAGAAATCTGACAGGTAACAGCTGTTAAAACTGGGTCGGCAGGAATTTCTTTAAGGATTAATGACGGGCAGACATCCATACATTGCGCTAAAATGTCCCCACTTCCAGGAAGCAGCCTGGTCTTGTCTGTCAATGAAGATCTGTTTGACTTGGTGAGATAATTATAAGCTGCTGATCTCAGATCCTGGCTGAGATAATATGGTTACAAAAATACACGAGGAGAATTAGTTCTAGTACAGAACCTTGAGATGAGAATTGTAGGGAGGGTCCAGAATCATTATAAAAACTGTGAACGTTTTCAAAGAGTTCCTGTTGTGCATTTTAGGCTCATCTCAATGGAGAAGCACAAGGTGAGTTGATGAAAAATGTGGAATGCTCAGATCATAGCTTAATTATAGTTTTGTGAAAAATAATAAGTTAACATTTACCGAGCATGAGACACCATGGCCAGCCAGTGTATACTGGGCATTTTCTATCCCATTGAACACAAAGTCATAAATTGATGAACCCGACAATTTAAACCATGTTTAAAGGCAACCCTTATTTAAGTTAGAAGCAAAGTCTCCCTTACTTTAGGCTGGGATTTTCTTCTTAATAGCAAGGATTTTACATTTGCAAAGGGACACATAATGTTGAACTCATAGGTAATTAAACATTGACTTTAGTGCATCTAAATTATAGCTTCTTTTATAAAAAAGCTTAGAGTTAGGCATTATACATGTGTGATATGGCTTAAAAGTAAGATTAAAGCCTCATTTCACTTGCATTTATTTCCTCAAATAGCTTCCTAGGGTTTCTCTTTCCTTCCTCTTCTTGCATCCCCAAGGATTTTGCCGCAGAAAAAAACTCCAAGCTCTCTTACAGACGGAGACAGAAGAGTCATTCTTGCCCAGTGACGGACATGGCTTTCCCACTGTAGAGAAAGGGCACCCATCGGAGTCCTTTCCTCCTCACGTTGCGTGTGTGCTAAGTCACTTCAGTCGTGTCTGACGCTTTGCGACCCCAATTGTAGCCCACCAGGCTCCTCCGTCCAAGGAATTCTCCAGGCAAGAATACTGGAGTGGGTTGTCATGCCCTCCTCCAGGGAATCTTCCCAATCCAGGGATCGAACCTGCATCTCTTTACCTCTCCTGCATTGGCAGGTGGGTTCTTTACCCCTAGGGCCTCCTGGGAAGCCCTTTGTCTCCCCACTGGTGCTGAATGTCTCAAAACTGAAATTTTACGAAAGACCTTAACGGGATTAAGCCCTGGCCAAAACAATCGCCCTTGGCAGTTCTGCAAACTCTCTCTGAAGTTGGGGTGACTCACAGTGCCCTCACTGGGCCCTTCCGGTTCTTACACCTCTCTACCCACCTACTTCTTTACTCACCTGAGCTCTATTTTTAGGCATCGATGTTATTTCATGGACTGACTTATAGCATGACAGCCTTGTTAGTTACCTTCAGCTGACATTGTTTTCTCATTGCTGCATGCATCCTGTCTTGTCTCCTCCGACAAGACCTACCTGTTCATCACGACAGGCGTGTCAGAGGTGACTCACACTCCCCCACAGAGTCTGGGAGAGCACGAGTCAGACAACACATGTGCTTCTGGCTCTCAGCTCTGTGTTGGAGGCTTGGATCTCTGACCTGGTGAGCTTGGGAGGTCAGGGCTTGAAACAGTAACAGTTATTGATATATAGGAAGGGATGTTATTTTTTGAACTTTTTATTTTATATTGGGGTATTGCCAATGAACAATGTTGTGGTAGTTTTAGGCTAACAGAGAAAGGGGTCCGCCACACATATCCATGTATCCATTCTCCCTCGGACTCCCCTCCTATCCAGGCTGCCACGTAACACTGAACAGAGTTCCATGAGCTATACAGTAGTTCCTTGTGGCTATCCATTATAAGTATAGCAGTGTGTACATGGGACATTATTTTTAATATTCACATTTATTCAATATTTTGAAAGTGAAAGTCAGTCATGTCTGACTCTGCGACGCCATAGACTGTAGCCTGCCAGGCTCCTCTGCCCGTGGAATTCTCCAGGCCAGAATACTGGAATGAGTCACCATTCCCTTCTCCAGGGGATCTTTCCAACCCAGGGATAGAACCCAGGTCTCCAACCTTGCAAGTAGATTCTTTACCATCTGAGTCACCAGGGAAGCCCTATGTGAAAGTTCCTCAGTTGTGTTTGACTCTTTGTGACCCCCCTGGACTATACAGTCCATGAAATTCTCCAGGCCAGAGTACTGGAGTGGGTAGCCTTTCCTTTCTCCAGGGGGTCTTCCCAACCCAGGGAATCTTCCCAACCCATGGATCGAACCCAGGTCTCCCGAATTGCAGGCAGATTCTTTACCAGCTGAGCCACAAGGGAAGCCCTCTTCAATATTAGATCTTGCCTAAAAGTTTCTTCCTTGACAGGTGAAAATTACATTGACTTCTCCTATTTCACCTTCTCAATATACTTGAAAAGGTCACAATTCTACAAATATGTCATAATTCTACAAATGTCATGCACTTCAGAGCCAAGACATACACCATACCTTAGTTTCTTTAAATCAATAGCAAGTTACATTGTTGCTAATGTTTCATCCAGCCCTTAATCTCTTCCCTGCATAATACACCAGGCTCTCTTTCTCCCAGTGCTTCATCTGACTGTTTACATGTTTGAATTTCTGCTTTTTCCTGGTTACCTTCCTCTAAGGGCCCTCTGTCCCGCTCCAGCCTGAGTTACTGCCTCCCCAGCTTGCTTTGTCGTTGTTATTCAGGCTTTCTTTCAGCCCTGTCCTCACTGGATCCACTTCTCCTACATCCTTTCTAATTTTAGCCCCTAGTTTTGCCAGAGTTACCATTCTCCAATATCTAGGAATGTTACTTGCATGAAATAATGGCTTTATTTTACTCAACTTGGAATTGCTAGTTTTGCAATGCAGGGGATGTTTCTTCAGGAGAAAATAAGAGAATGGGGGAGGTAAGAAATTTTTTTTTTTTTTATCGTGGGTAACTTAAGATGTGTTCATAACTTTTTTTAAAACTTGTTTCCTGCCAGGGGTCTACTGTCATAAACGACAGTGGGATGAAACAGAGGGAGAAAAGGAAGAGGCTGGCAAGATAAGGATGCTGAAAGAAAAAGAGGCCACCGAGTGACTTCCCCGGTGTTTATAACCCTGCTTCCACTCTACCTGTATGGGTTCCATCTCTAGTTAGGAAACTTAAGATACCGGCCAAAAGAAAAAAGGTCACTGTGAGGTCACTTCCTCCTTGTTTTCCAAGGCCAACCTTGCATTTCAAGGTACTGTTATCTTCAAGGAAGCTGATTTACAGTTACATGCCTGTCATAAGCTGTTGCTTCAGAGTTGAAGACACAGGCTCAAGTGACTGTATTTCTACTGGAAGTGATGCCAGTGGAGGCTCAGGCAAGTGTGTTTATGCAGGTGGTATTTGGTGATTCAGGTGGGCTCCCGTGTCTGCTCGTTGTCTAGTTCCCAGGCTGTTAAACAGTAAAGTTGGCTGTGATGGTTTCAAGAAGTATTGGTTATCAATATTGGGTCTATCAGGGGTAGCCCCTGACTTCCAAAGTGGAGGATGTTGGGGGGGGGTCACAGTTTTGCTGGAAGGACTGAAGCCAAGAGGCTTTTCTAGAAGCAGTGGTTCTATATGGCACTCACTGTTTTTATTTATTTATTTTTCTTTTCCATTTATTTTTATTAGTTGGAGGCTAATTACTTTACAATATTGTAGTGGTTTTTGCCATACATTGACATGAATCAGCCATGGATTTACATGTGTTCCCCATCCCGATCCCCCCTCCCACCTCCCTCCCCATCCCATCCCTCTGAGTCTTCCCAGTGCACCAGCCTTGAGCACTTGTCTCATGCATCCAACCTGGGCTGGTGATCTGTTTCACCCTTGATAGTATACTTGTTTCAATGCTGTTCTCTCAGAACATCCTACCCTCGCCTTCTCCCACAGAGTCCAAAAGTCTGTTCTGTACATCTGTGTCTCTTTTTTCTGTTTTGCATATAGGGTTATCGTTACCATCTTTCTAAATTCCATATATATGTGTTAGTATACTGTATTGTCTTTATCTTTCTGGCTTACTTCACTCTGTATAATGGGCTCCAGTTTCATCCATCTCATTAGAACTGATTCAAATGAATTCTTTTTAATGGCTGAGTAATATTCCATGGTGTATATGTACCACAGCTTCCTTATCCATTCATCTGCTGATGGGCATCTAGGTTGCTTCCATGTCCTGGCTATTATAAACAGTGCTGCGATGAACATTGGGGTGCACGTGTCTCTTTCAGATCTGGTTTCCTCAGTGTGTATGCCCAGAAGTGGGATTGCTGGGTCATATGGCAGTTCTATTTCCAGTTTTTTAAGAAATCTCCACACTGTTCTCCATAGCGGCTGTACTAGTTTGCATTCCTACCAACAGTGTAAGAGGGTTCCCTTTTCTCCACACCCTCTCAGCATTTATTGCTTGTAGACTTTTGGATAGCAGCCATCCTGACTGGCGTGTAATGGTACCTCATTGTGGTTTTGATTTGCATTTCTCTGATAATGAGTGATGTTGAGCATCTTTTCATGTGTTTGTTAGCCATCTGTATGTCTTCTTTGGAGAAATGTCTGTTTAGTTCTTTGGCCCATTTTTTGATTGGGTCATTTATTTTTCTGGAATTGAGCTGCAGGAGTTGCTTGTGTATTTTTGAGATTAATCCTTTGTCTGTTTCTTCATTTGCTATTATTTTCTCCCAATCTGAGGGCTGTCTTTTCACCTTGCTTATAGTTCCCTTTGTTGTGCAAAAGCTTTTAAGTTTCATTAGGTCCCATTTGTTTATTTTTGCTTTTATTTCCAATACTCTGGGAGGTGGGTCATAGGGGATCCTGCTGTGATTCATGTCGGAGAGTGTTTTGCCTATGTTCTCCTCTAGGAGTTTTATAGTTTCTAGTCTTACATTTAGATCTTTAATCCATTTTGAGTTTATTTTTGTGTATGGTGTTAGAAAGTGTTCTAGTTCCATTAAAAATATGTTCTAGTTTCATTAAAAATATGGAACGCTTCACAAATTTGCGTGTCATCCTTGCGCAGGGGCCATGCTAATCTTCTCTGTATCGTTCCAATTTTAGTATATGTGCTGCTGAAGCGAGCACTCACTGTTTTTATTTAGATGGTCTGCTTCTTTGGGGTAGCGGAGAACTGAACGATGGAGATTATAGAGATAGCCTGACTTTCCAACACACGTTGTGGTGCTGGATGTGGGGGCCTCCTTCAAATACCCTTTCCAATTTCATTGGTAGGAAAATGAAAAGAATACCATGTCTGAAAGCGTTCAAAGTTTCCAGACTGCAAAATCTCACATTCCCTCTTACCCAGGCCTCATGTACCTTATTTCGAACACCATCAGCATGGGTTTACATAAGTAAGCAATCCAAGGAGAAAGCTGAGATGGGTATCTAGGAATCCTAATTGAATCTGACGTGCTATGTATGTAAACTTGGAGCTGGCTGACAGTTTGCTGAATTATATTTCTTATCGGTTCAGTTCAGTTCAGTCATTCAGTCGTGTCTGACCCTTTGCAACCCCATGAACCGCAGCACGCCAGGCCTCCCTGTCCGTCACCAACTCCCGGAGTTTACCCAAATTCACGTCCATCCAGTCGGTGATGCCATCCAGCCATCTCATCCTCTGTCATCCCCTTCTCCTCCTGCCCTCAATTCCTCCCAGCATCAGGGTCTTTTCCAATGAGTCAACTCTTCGCATGAGGTAGCCAAAGTATTGGAGTTTCAGCTTCAGCATCAGTCCTTCCAATGATCACCCAGTACTGATCTCCTTTAGGATGGACTGGTTGGATCTCCTTGCAGTCCAAGGGACTCTCAAGAGTCTTCTCCAACACCACAGTTCAAAAGCATTAATTCTTCGGCGCTCAGCTTTCTTCACAGTCCAACTCTCACATCCATACATGACCACTGGAAAAACCATAGCCTTGACTATACGGACCTTTGTTGGCAAAGTAATATCTCTGCTTTTTAATATGCTATCTAGGTTGGTCATAACTTTCCTTGCAAGGAGTAAGCGTCTTTTAATTTCATGGCTGCATTCACCATCTGCAGTGATTTTGGAGCTCCAAAAAATAAAGTCTGACACTGTTTCCACTGTTTCCCATCTATTTGCCATGAAGTGATGGGACCAGATGCCATGATCTTAGTTTTCTGAATATCAGATGTCAAAAAGCTTGCCTGTCTGAAATGACTTACCAAAATTACTTACTAGGGTAGCCATGTTAGTCATTCCTTAGGTCCTGTTACCCAAGACCCTATTAGGATGCTATATTAGAATAAAAATACTCATTATGTCCCATGAATAATTGAGTATAAATTTAATGGTCACATTACCTAGTCAGTCACCTGCCAGATCCCAAGGGGATAGAATGTAGCATTGGTGAAAGTGTTAGTCGCTCAGTCGTGTCTGACTCCATGTGACCCTATGGAATGTAGGTTCCTCTGTCCAGGGGATTCTCCAAGGTAAGAATACTGGAGTGGGTTGCCATGCCCTCCTCCAGGGGATCTTCTCAACTCAGGGATTGAACCCTGGTCTCCTGCACTGCAGGCAGATTCTTTACACTCTGAGCCACCAGGGAAGTGTTGGCAAATCTGGAAAATGAAGAGTGATCAGAAAAATTGCAGAGCATGGGCTCTTCAGTGGAGAGTATTAGTGCAGAGACAGACAGAAAGTATCAGAAGACAGTGGACTCTGGAAGAAGATTCATGAAAGAGGGTCCAGAAGATGTAAAAATCAATTCCCTAGTCACTATTTTCCCAGGTGGTACTATTGCTAAAGAACCCACCTGCCAATGCAGGAGATTTAAAAGATGTGGTTCGATCCCTGGGTCAGGAAGATCCCATGGAGGAGGGCATGGCCACCCACTATAGTATTCTCGCCTGGAGAATCCCATGGACAGAGGAGCCTGGTGGGCTGTAGTCCATGGAGTTGCAAAAAGTCAGACACGACTGAAATGACTAAGAACACACAGTCACTATTTTAATTATGGATAGCTCTGTGTTTTTAGCATATAATTATGATTAAATTTGGTTGCAAGTAACATATAACAGTGATTCTTAAGCAAGATTATTTTTCTCTTACATTCTGTAAGCCCAGAGACAGTTACTTTTGAGATAGATTGTACTTCATAGTTTCAGGAGAACCCAAACTTTGTTTGTTTGGTTGGTTGTTTTTGCATGTACAGTTTCCATTCTCCAGATTATCTCATGACTCAAGATTGCTGCTGGAGCTCCACCCACTGCAACTGCATTCTCATCAACAGATAGGTGGAAGGGAAAAAGAAGGATATGACCCCTCTCCTCCATTTTTACTTACATCTCTTAAGCCAGAACTTAGACATAAGTTCTTACATTTAGCTGCAGGAGGAGTTCAAAAAGCATGGTCCTCCTTTTGTACTGTGAAAATGATGGATTCTATTACTATAGAGAAATCGGGGAAAATTCTGAGTCTCTGCCACAGGATTGCAGCTCCCATCTATCCATCCCATCCCATCCCATCCCATCCCAACCATTGTTGAGGTTCAGGCACACATCAGCATTTATACTGATTTTGTAGGCAGTGCTGGCTAGAAATCTGATGTTTGCCAGTGAGGTGGGAGACTGAGGAGCCCGTGAGTGACCAGAAGTGCTGGCAGGGTGCTGGGGGGCCATACCCCCAGGGACATGGCCGCCAGTCACTGGGCCTGCAGGTGTGGCACTCTCTCAGGGAGGACAGGGCTGGGGCACCAGGGAGGTGGAAAATAAACAGAAATAGCACCACATTTGCCCCCTGGAAATTCAACCGGGCTTTTCCACAAGCACATGGAACACATGGGAAACTCTCAGAAACATTTGTAGACAGAGAGGACCTTGCTTTGGACCAGGATCCAACATCAACTATCAGGGCAAAAGGAAGTGAAACACTGCTGAGTTATATCACAGTTTAAAAAGAAGTTCTAACTGTGAGATTAGGTTATGGTTTGGGCAGAACTTACAGAAGCACGTTTCTTCACACAAGAAAATGTGTCTCTTCAGAAATACAGAACAGACTTTTGAACTCTGTGGGAGAAGGTGAGGGTGGGATGTTTCGAAAGAACAACATGTATACTATCTATGGTGAAACAGATCACCAGCCCAGGTGGGATGCATGAGACAAGTGCTCGGGCCTGGTACACTGGGAAGACCCAGAGGAATCGGGTGGAGAGGGAGGTGGGAGGGGGGATCGGGATGGGGAATAAGTGTAAATCTATGGCTGATTCATATCAATGTATGACAAAACCCACTGAAATGTTGTGAAGTAATTAGCCTCCAACAAATAAAAAAATTAAAAAAAAAAAAAAAAGAAAATGTGTCTCTTTTCTGCTTGGGAAACTTAATGGTGATTTAATTATCCCCAAATGACTATCCGCAGCAGGTGAGGTCTGATCTGGTCCTTTTTTAAACTCTGTCAGATACTAACATCAAAGCCTCCATGGACTTTGTCACTGTGAGTATTATACTTGCCAGTGTTTTCCGCTCTGTGCTGTTTCTTCCTTTTATGCATAAGAACTAAAGACAGAGTTATTTCAAAGTTATGGTCTCAACAATTAGGGTTTTCATGGTAACGTTAATTTATTTCCTCATTTTCCATGTCCTGGTCTAAGATTTTGCAATTAGCAGGATAATTGGAAGTCTAAAATAACATGGTCAATATGCCCAGTTTAATGTTTTGTTTTTGTTTTTTATAAAAACTTAGATGGTCTAATGTTATAGCTTTCCATGTTTTATGGCTTTCTTATAGCCTCTGCAAAGGTTTTGTCTTAATATATACGAAAGTTCTTAATCGTTGCATCCGCTGACATCTATTTTACTTCTACAATAACAAGCAAGCATGCAAAAGATGAGATTAGAACTTTGCAATATGCACAATTTAAAGAACATTGGTGCTGTGAATAACTTCATTCAGGCTTAGTGCCCTTTGTTTCCCTCAGCAGAGGGCATAGATTATTATATTTGCTTCTGTATTTTATTAGAGTAGCTCACTGATATAGATAGAGTGTGCAGTGTGTGCACACACAGTGTGGCAGGTGACAGACATTGTTAGGTGTCTACCCTACCATCCATTCCAGACTTTCTCTTTCCGATTAGAAGCCTGCTGGGTGAAAGATGAAACTTCCCATCCTCTTTTGTATGGAGGTGCAGCTGCAGGACTAACTTTTGCCCAATGAGGTTAAGAGGAAGCCTCCTACAAGGGTGAAGGATGCTCTTCTTTGATTTCCCTTCTTTCTGTCACCTGGAAGGTAGAGTTTACATCATGAAGTGATGGACTAAGGTTGCTGAAACAAGAGAACAGAAGGAGCCTGGATTCCAGAAGAGCCATCATCTTAGTCCTGGAGGCAAACTCTGGTTTTTTACCTTAAAGAGAAAGTTTGATCTGGTCTAAGCACGCCTATTTTAAGTTTCTTCAATTAGGCACCCAAGATGTATTCTAGTGGATGGGCTGGGGCTTCTAAAACATGGGATGGAGGACAGAGGTCAGAGATAGAAAAGACGAGAATCTTCTATTCTACTTGTTGTGGGTCCTAGTTGGGACTCACAGTCACCTGTCAAGCTTCTAGACCAAGCAGCATTCGTCAACTTTTCTATCTTCTGCAGAGACTGGACAGTGCTTGAGCGGGAGCACAAAATAGCTGTTGAATGAATCAATAAACAAATGAGTGAAGGAGAAGTCTTATTGTGGGTGGGGAAAGGTGGAAGGGCTGATTTTTGCTCATTTGATCAAAAATACATGAGAAAACTTGCTTTGGGGACTTAAAATTAAATTCATGATGGATGAACATGCTTCAGAGTGATTCAAATGCTAAAGCTATTCCTAAACTTGAAATATCTATAATTAGCCCATCAGGTATGTGTTGAACACCTATGTAGGGTATATAACAGTTGGTGCCTACAAATAATTTCTCATTTGTGATATGTGATCTGTAATGAGGTGCCCTGGAGCTTCATTCTTGCTCTTTCTTTTCTATAGGGTTGTTTTGAAGTGGTGGTAAGTCAAGCAAGAGCATCAGCAGATATTGTAATTACCCTACATGCATGCATGCTAAGCTACTTTGGTTGTGTCTGAATCTTTGCAACCCTATGGACCATAGCCTGCCAGGCTCCTCTGTCCGTGAGATTCCCCAGGCAAGAATACTGGAGTGGGTTGCCATTTCCTTCTCCCAGGGATCTTCCCTATCTATCAATCGAACTCATGTCTCCATCATTGCAGGCAGATTCTTTACTGTTTGGGCTACCAGGGAAATAGGGATGTCTGTAAATCAACACTGTTTAAGAGAACTTTCTGCAGTAAAAGGAATGTGGCTATTGAACCCTTGAAATGTGACTAGTGTGCCTGAGGAAATGGTTTTTATATTTTATTTAGTTTTAAATGATTTAAATAGCTGCATGTGGCTAGTGGCTACCATACTGGAGAGCATAGCTCTAGAATTTTGTATTCCTGGTTACCATCAATGTGTCTAGAGAGCAGGGATTTAAAACCTCATCCAAAGGAGAATACTGAAGTCAGCCAAGAAAAACGCTGCCAAAATGGGTGGTCAGGCTCGAGAGGCCATGGCAAGGAGTCAAAGCTGAGTGCAGAGGACCAACCGGGGCCAGAGAGGGACAAGGCCAGATGGAGGGAATGAGGGCAGAGTGTCCAGTGGGACACACTGGCAACTTCCCCTAGGCCCACAGCTCGGGACTTTTTGGTCTACAGCTGTATTTTTGTTTGTTTTTAAAATTTTTTATTTAAAAATAAAATTTAGTTTAAATAAAAAATAAAATATAATTGATTTACAATGTTGTGTTAGTTTCAGGCGTACAGCAAAGTGAATCAGTCACACATATATCCGCCCTTTTAGATTCTTTCCCCATATACGTCATTACAGAATATTGAGTAGAGTTCTCTGTGCTATACAACAGATTCTTATTAGTTGTCTACTTTACCTATACTAGTGTATATATGTCAGTCTCAATCTGCCGATTCATCCCTTTTTTGGGGGGTAATATGTTGCTTTGGGGTTTTCCACGGGCCCATTTTTTTTCTCTTGGTATGAGAAATTTTATTTTGCCACAAATCAACCAAATACTAAAAAAGAAAATTTGGGATTAAAGCAAAGATATATTTTTCCAATTCAAAGTGTTCATATTTTATCTAGATACTGATCAGTTAACGTTCCCATTTTAAATAAGAAAGTATGTGAAACCCTATTTTAAAAATTCATAGAAAGCCCACCTGACTGTGCCTGGCATTTTCAGTTGCCCTGGAAACAGGCTGGAGACTTGGCTCCATTGTTTCAACTTAATAGGTCAATACAACAGTCCACTGTCTTTCGGATCTGCTGTTTCATGTGTCTTTAAATTTATCACTGTAGATACTGGGTACAATTAACAAGACTTTGGAAGGAGGGCTCCTGAGAGCATTAACATCACTAACATCGTACCTTTCTAGTTTTTCTCAATGTGAGAATTTCTTTCTTAGGGAAGTGTAGAAAAAAGTCCGGGGAAAACGTAACCACACAGGGAATTGGTCTTTGAAAATCCTTAAAGTAAAAGGACTCTTCTTGAAGAGTTCTTATTTCTCAGCCAAGGTTCATAATAGCTAAATGACTGGGCTCAGGACTCTGGGGGAGAGAAAATAACACTGATGCTCCTTCGGTCTCAGACACGTGAGATCAGAAGCGATTAGCCATTATGCCTGCTGGCCAAGCTGATAAATTAGCAGAACCAAGTCTGCGGCTGGGAAGTTGTGTCACTGGGGGTGGGGTAGAAGCAGGAGAGCCAATCCCGTGCATGGACACTGTGTGATTGGCAGAGAACTCGACCTATCCGGGTATGGTGGGGAAGACGACCCTTTTAGGATAAGTGTACACCACGGAGGAGAAATCGGATTTTGCTAGCCCGTTTCGTGGGTCTAGTTGTATAAATCACTTGGGTCTTGGTTAGAGAAAAGATGGGCTGATTTATACTGAAAAGGGCAGAGAACAACTCTGTCCTGACCCTGGGCCGCTCTCCTGATAACATGGAATAAGAAGGTCTGCCATTGAGGTGAGAGTTTTGTGTTGAAAGGGCCACCCAAGTGATTATTATCTTCGTTCTTGGCGAAGGACCGTTGTCCGAACTGATGCCACCAGAGAATAGAAAGGTACACTTAATTAAGAGTAGACTTCGCAGCAGTATGTATGGGAAGAGGCCATGGATTTGGGTCTTAGAGATAAAGACTGTACAGAACACCCTGGCAGGTCATCAGCACCAGTGTCATCTGAGAGCTTGTTTAGAAAAGATGCAGAACCTTGGACCATACCCTAGACCTGAGGGATCAGAACCTGCGTTTCAAGGAGATACCCCGTTTCCTGAAAAAACTGGTCAAGGACCTCCATTCAAGCGTCCACCAGCTTCCCATAGTGGCAGGGGCAGAACACCCTGGGATGAGGAGCCAGGGCTTGGGGACTTCCCTTCTCTGGTAGTCCAGTGTTTAAGATTCCACAGTCCCTACCCAGGGGCCCTGGATTCAATCCCTGGTCAGGGAACTAAAGCCCACATGTTGCAGCTAAGACCCAGCACAGCCAAATAAAATAAATAAATATTTTTTTTTTTTTTAAAGAGGGAAAGCCAGGATTTGGGAGCCACACTACCTAGTTCACATGATCTTGCAATCCCTTGCATGCTGAGCCCATGGGCAAGATGCATGAATGCTCTCTGTGCCTCAGTTTCCCCATCTATAAACTGGGGGCAGTAATATCCCCACATTGGCTGTTACAAGGATGAAATCATCAATCCACATAAAGCACTTATCTAAAAGGTTGTAGGTGTTCAATGAACACTAGATAGACCCTAGTCATTTTTCCTTAGATGGTAATGTATCAGACCGATCTCTTCAGTTTTCACATTGAGAACCTGAGGGCAATGATAACTAGTCACTGGGCTGTCTGGAGGGTTTTCAGAGACATATGTGTTCTGTGGTCTGTAAACACCTCTCCAGGTGTGAAGATACTGTCATTGACAGCCCACCAGAGGAAGAGGACAGGTAGGAAGGTAAAGCTTTCAACCAGCCTGGGCAAGAAGGCAAGACCTCCTGAGGGGTAAGGGACCACCTTGGTTTTTCTGCAACCAGTGAGAACCAGACCACCCTCAAGTAAGTGATGAGGTAAAAGGTCAGCAGGCTCAAGTCATCCTGTCCTCTTATTCTCTCCAGCTCCACCAGATCAGACCACCCACAAAGAGACGTTTGCACAGTGGCTGGTGGGTAAATAACACCTTTGTGCAACACTGCCTGGAGTGTGGCAAGGACCAGTGTGGGTGGACCACCCCCAGCGCTGTCCGAGAGTCCCCCAAACTCCCCTCTTTCTTTCTTGTCCTAGACAATCCTCGGGCAAGCTGACAGCTCGAACTTTGACACCTTCGGTTCCCATTTTCATTTTGACGTCCCTCTGAGCAGGCATCCGAGGAGATCTGGGATACATTCTGTTATTTGCAGGACCGAGAGACAGATAAAATCTTTTATGCTCACTTCCTGTAGCTGACTTAGTGCCTACAGGGCATAAAAGCTGACCCTGGATTTATTGCTGCTGCTGAGAGACGTGGGAGGTGTCTTATAACAGCATCACTTTTTTTTTTTTTTCCATTATGGCTCAGCTGGATGGAAGTGCTGTGGTTAAGACTCAGTCCCAAGGGCCTCGGAACACTGTCTGGGCCAGGGTGCAGCCAGTATAGGGGCCCCTAGAGGCCTTCCAAAGGGTCTGTCTGAGAACATGCCCCAGGTGGGAAGGCTGATCTATGTCGAGTCATCAGGCACTGACTGCTTATGTGTGTGAGTGTATGCTCAGCGCTCAGTCCTGTCCAGTTCTTCTGTGAGCCCATGACTGTAGCCCATCAGGCTCCTTCTGTCCATGGAATTTTCCAGGCAAGAGTAGTGGGGCGGGTTGCCATTTCCTCCTCCAGGGGATCTTCCCGACCCAGGAATCGAACCCAAGCCTCTTGTGTCTCCTGCGTTGGCAGGCAGATTCTTTCCCACTGTGCCACCTTGGCAGCCCTAACTGACCTCTTGATCCCTGTGAGATCCTTCGCCTCAGGACTTGCATTCTGCCTGGAGGACCAAGTCCACAGCACCTCCTTCTGTGTCTTCCTCCTCCTCCTAGATAGTCTCTCCATTTACAGTTGCAAAATCTAAAGCCCGAGTGAACCCGTGAGGAATGTAAGCTCTGCCACGCACAAGTTTGCTTTTCCCTTCGATCATCCATTACCCCATCTCGAACCGTCTGTCAAGCCTTTGACAGCAGAATGCCCCCCTCCACCCCGAGACAGCATGAAATTTGAGTTTAACCAGAATGGAAATGCTGGTCCTGACTCTCTTCAGTCATCTGATTTCCTGAAGGAAACCCCCAGCCTTACCCATCCCGAGTGGTCCTACTATGTCTTTCTAGTTGGGTGAAGGACTCTTCTGTCTCAGGAACAATGTCCGTTACTGTTTAGAAGAAGTACTTGTGATGTCCAAGGTATTAAATAAGAATGCCCTGCTTCTCCCGATGGGAAAGGACTGGATGGTTTGCATCAGAGAAGCAGCATCTGCTGGTCTCAATGCTGGGCAACCAGACCTTCTTACTTGTCAGAAAACAGATGGCATGGTGGGAGGGTTGGTTGTGTAGCAGGGCATTGTGTGTGTGTGTGAAGGTTTTCTCCCCAGCATCCTGTATAAGAATCCCATGTCAGGAGGTGAGTGCTCAGATGTAAGGCAAGCACCTGGGACGTGGTACCCATTTACTGGTCCAGAGTGGCTGATTGGACCCCACTTTCTAGGGCGGCATAGCTTCTGGATCCTTCTGGTGTGTTGTGGGCGCTGACCCTGGCCAGCGTGGGGGCTCCACGGTCCTGCTCAGAGCAGAACAGGTGGTGAGGCTCTTCCGCTGGGAGCACCAGGCTGCTCTGAGACAGTTTTGTCCTTTAAAACAAAAGGGTCTGTTGATGTAAAAGAAAATGCCAGTCCTAACTTCTTAGTTTACTCCTGGTGGGTAACAAGCCTCCCATTCACTCTCCAGAGGGTCCCTTTCCCTGGAGCCTCAGAGAAGGCGCATTGTTAGGAGACGGGAAGGTGGGGACCCGTGCTTCAAGCTCTCAGGGCACTGAAATCCCAGGAATTGGGCCCCTCCCTCTGCTTCCAGGGAGAGGCTTATTCAGGTGGGAGATTTAGAAACTTGCTTTTTTGTGATGTAGACTCTTTTGATCCATCAGCCATGTCATTTGGTTTTTTTCTCAGACCAGGTGAAAGAATGACTGTGATAAAAACAAGGCTGGGCTTTCCTTATTTATGACAAACCCATCAGCTGGACAAAAACAATTAATTCTTCAAACCCCCAAGACATCGTTCTCTAAAGAATAGAGGGGAGTTGTTTATAGACAGATGATAAGTTTCTCAAAACAGAAAGGAATGTATTCTTTGGATAAGAGCAAAATTTCAAATCGTCCCTTTTTTGCTGGAGGGAAAAGGTTCTGGTTTAAGGTCTCCTTAAATCTCTTTGGCAGAAGCCCAGGAGCATTGACACAAAGAAAAGAAACCAATTTTCAAATGGAATGAAAACACTAATGTTGAACTACATCCTCCCTGTCCTATTCCTTCAGCTCTCCTCTCTCTGTGGATGACTCTAATACCTGTGTCTGGAGGCCTCTCTCTAAACTCCAGATCTGCCTTTCCAACACTTGCTGGATTGGCCCACCAGTGGGTAGCTTCAGTTCAGTTCAGTCACTCAGTCATGTCTGACTCTTTGCGACCTCGTGGACTGCAGCACTCCAGGTTTCCCTGTCCGTCACCAACTCCCAGAGCTTGCTCAAACTCATGTCTGTCGAGTCGGTGATGCCATCCAACCATCTCATCCTCTGTCATCCCTGTCTCCTCCCACCTTCAATCTTTCCCAGCATCACGGTCTTTTCCAATGATGGGTAACTTGCTGTCCCCGTCCCCGAACTGAATGTGTCTGCCACTGAACTCCACCCTCCCCTTTGGAAGGGTATCTCCTACTGACTTCCTTGTTACAATCAACTATTGTAACCAAGCAGGATGCTATGGGGCCTTGCTGGGAGAGACATGCCCATGTCCTCTCCCTGCCTCTTGTCTCTAGAAAACCTCTAGTCTCCCTGGCCTCTCCCAGATTCCAAAAGGTGAATTTAATCAGAGAAGTGAGAAAATACAGTAAGAAAGTCAAACAAGACAAAATAATAATACTTTAACCATTAAACAAAGTGAAGGACCTTTAGTTTCTCCTCAAAAGCTGCAGATAATATTCTGAGCCATGTCCTTTGAGCTGTTTGTAAATACTGAAAGCCCCACCGGGTGGAAGAAGTTGACTGTGTGTTACCCACAAGCATGTGGACCCCAGTCCAGTGGGAACCAGGAGACTGATGGTGTTGGCTCCCGAATACCTCACCACCAGCCGGTCAGGAGGCTGTCCGGGAGCTGATCACACACCTCACAACCCTCCCCCTCGTCCTGCCTTTAACAATCTGTCCCTGAGAGCTGTGGGAGAGTTCAGGCCTTTTAAGTGCTAACTGCCTGGAGTCCTCTTGGCACCTGCAATAAACATTGCCCTTTCCTTCACCACAACCTGGTGTCAGTAGATGGGCTTCATTGCAATTAGGCAAGTGGACCCAAGTTTGGTTCAGTGACACTATCATTGTGAATGTTGTTAGTCCTGTCTAGTGATTTCAGAACCTCCCCACTCCCTTGTGTTCCCACCATTAACAAACATGGTAGTGAAAGACCTTGTCACTACTTCCTTTGACAAGTGGAACAGGCTCCTCTCTCGTCCATCCTTTTTCCATGCCAATCCTTGTCCACAAATAATGACGAATTAATTTTCCTACAAGGGCTTCCCAGGTGGATCATTGGTAAAGAATCTGCCTGCCAACACAGGAGAGGAAGGAGAGGTGGGTTCAACCCCTGGGTTTGGAAGGTCCCCTGGAGCAGAAAATGGCAACCCAGTCCAGTATTATTGTCAGGAAAGTCCCATAGAGTAGCCTAGAGGAATCACAAAGAGTCATGTCTGACTGTGCATGCATGTGATTTTCCTAGTTATAGCCATCTCCTTGCTGTAATAGATTTCGTCTGTAGAAGCTGCCCAACATCATTGAATACCCTTCCATATTTGGGGACAATGTCTTCCTAACATTGACATTAGGAAACCTCATACCACAGACTCTTTTGCAGCTAAGACTCAGGTATATGATTTCAGGGATCCATTCTTCTGTTAAATGCAGGTGGGAGATTCAGTCTTCAGGAGTGTTGGTGGGATGTGTTTTCATGATGTAGCTCTGATTTTCTGGCTTCAGAGCCAAGCTGTAGAGCTCACCTGAGGTTTCTATAAGCTACTTAATATTGTGTGATAAATTCTCATTCAGCTTGGAGTAGGCAGAGTAAATTCTGTTGTTGGCAACCAATAAACACAAAATTAAAAATAAATATTGGTGACCCTTCAGGGACTAATGAAAGAAATTAGTCCCCCAGCTGGCATCCACATTTCTCTACAATTAAGTCTCAAAACAGCAGACCTTTCAAGGTCATCCAGTGTATGTCTCTATTCTTATTCTTGCATTGCCTTTACAAGGTGCATGTCCTCCCTTAAACATAGGTTTCCTGCATTAGCTTCTACTTTGGTTTAACCACTTATTTTCTGAAATAACTACCAGGAGCAAACTTTTTTATGACAAAGACATTCCAAAATTCAGTGCGTGACTCTCCTCTTTCATTTTTAGATGTTGAGATCAACAGCTTCCAAAGGTCCTCAATTGTGCTAATACATGTCCTATACTAAATAAATATAAAACCTATTTAGTTTTGCTTGGAAGAAAACTCTAAAACATTAAAGGGGAACTTTATTATCATCAAAAAGCATTTTTGATGATGTCTTTCCACACGCCTTTCATTTTCTTCTCATATTCTCCTATCTGTGACTTTGTCTATGCAACATCAAACACAGGAATGAAAATAAAAAAAATTTAATCAAAGAAGTTTTTCATGTTATGCTGGTAAAACATCTGGAAGACTTAATTTCTTCTTTTCCACCATACAAATGGTCTTGTAGAGAATTAGTTATATCATTTACCAAGATAAGTACTTCCTTGTCTCAGTCCATCCTTCACCTTCATGTGAATTTTTAAAAATCTTTAATTTTTGAGGAGCTCTTTTCTAGTTTTGAAAGACAAAGGCTTCACCAGACTTTTGAGGATGCCCTCAGAAAGAGATCCCATATTTATTGCCAACCTGCCTCTTGCTTTGATACTGTTGGAAGTTAGGAATTGAAGAAAAGGATGTTTGGATGAGAACAGGAAGGTCCTGACCTTGCTAAGTCCTATGAATATGGAAGCAATTGTCAACATCAGCCCTGGACCCTCCGCTGGACATGGTTTATGTGAAGCCCACATAGGCATCGTTGTTCACTGACTGCAGAAAGGCCTAATACTGTCTGTAACCACGGCGTTGGAGCTGATGGCACGTTGCTGACATTGACTCCCAGCCATATTGTTCTCTTTGGTAGCATCCAACTGACTGGAGCTGCCCTGCCCTCCCTCAGTGTGACTTTCGAAGCTCTGTATGAAATCTAGTCACAGTTTAATAGCTTCCCTTTTCTTGGCAAAGAAAACACTTTTCTAAAATCTACAGTTATCATCGGTGCCAAGTTCATTTAGACTCATTATTCCTTCTTCTTCTTTTCCCATTCTCACTCCCCATGCATGCCACAGATGTCCCTGGGAACTGGCAATATCAACCACACCACTGGAAGCCCAAGTGTATCAAAGAAGGATGATGAAAACCCATATAACCTTTACACTAGCAGGTAGCAGCCTTTGGATTATGTTTTTTAAAGGTTTTAACTATATCAGTCTAATTTTAAGAATGGTAGGACTTTCCTGGTGACCCAGTGGATAGGAATCTGCCTACCAATGCAGGGAACACAGGTTTGATCCCTGGTCTGGGAGAATTCCACAGAGCTTCCACTGAACCCGCACCCCCCAACTATTGAAGCCCATGTACCTGGATCCCATGCTCTGCAACAAGAGAAGCCACTGCAATGAGAAGCCCGCACACTGCAAATAAGACCCAGCACAGCCAAAAAAAATAAAGAAATAAGTAAAAAGTTAAAAAAAAAGAATGGCAAACATTGCAAAATTCTATTGCCAATATTTTCCGTAAGTCTTCACTGTTTGAATTTTAAAGAGAAAAAGCTTTTCTTTTTTAACCTAAATTAATTCAAGTTTTCTTTGTTCTGCATAGTTTAACTACCAGTACCATAAATAGATCACTGGTTTTGTCTTCATGAAACTGTTGAGTTCCCAAGATAACTCACTGTGCATATTAAGAAGCTGTTATTTTATATAATTATATAATAATTATACATAACATCTACATAACATACTATGTATGTAAAAAAGCATTTATTATTTATATCAAATATTTATACATATGTATTATAAATAAAATATAAATCAAATTGAATTAATTTGATTTTGAATTAAAAATATTAAAATCTATATTTAAAGCTTCTCCTCTAGTGTGGTGAATGAAATGTTTATCACCAAGTTTTATGGAACAATTGTTCAGTGGCTAAGAGTAATGTTTGCATTTACTCCCAGCTTTGCTAATCACGTGTCTCATAACCACCAGTTTGTTGGATGTGATGATTTAGGGCCTGTCAGAGTCAGTGAGATTTTACAAAAGAGGTGTTCACTATCTTTCCACACATTTCAGGATGATCAGGCTTGACCACACTACCTGGGCAACCATGTTGCCACAGCAGACTTAATTTGTTTCCTGGTTAATAATCTACCTCATACCTTGAACAAAACTGGAAAATCTGGTCATCTGGTTGCCAAATATGCTAAAGAAAATTAAGATGGAAACACTGGAGTTCAGTTAATACTTAAATAATTTGAGTTTCATTTTTTTTTTTTTTTTGAGTTTCATTATTTTACAAAGCTTTTTCAGATAGGAATCAAGCATATATGTGCTTTTTTTTTTTACTCTTTCCAAAAATTTATTACAATCCAACTTGTTTCCATTTAAAACACTAGAATACCACTCAAGATGCCATCTTGGAACCCCAAGACACACAGCAGGAGTGAAGTGATCATAAACATAACCTTTTAATATTATAGATTCTGTCCGGGGCTAATCTCAAAAGACTGAGGAGTAACCTGTGGTTCAATGGTTTGATATCTAACTGTTTGTACTCTTATCAAGTACCTGAAATACATCAGAGATTTTCTGTTTGAACTGAGGGCCATGGTCAGGATGGACACACATTGGTTATACTTTGGGCATGATTATAAGCTGTCTTCATGCTTGAACTCTTAGTGAGGTGAATGCATTTTCTCCTTCCTTTATGAGGCTCTCATGAGCTTTGTAGAGCCTGGTAATTAAGGACCATGATGATATAGTGGAGGCCCCTCAACTGCATGCCCCATGTGAAGCTGAACAACATGGTGGAATGAGCTGGGGAGGTATGGCTGGAGACTGTGGTCTTGAAGGCCAACCCTGGCACTTACGAGTGGTTTGATATTGGACAGGTCTCTCCACCTCTTTCCTTTCTCATCTGCAAAAAGGGGATAATAACATGTTCTTTCCATACTACTGGAAGAATGAAATAAGACAGTATATGTGAGTACATCTGGCACCTGGTAGGTCTTAATAAGCATTAGTCGAACCTGAATCTGGACTCAAATTCACCAAACACTGGACCAATGTGTTTGTTGCCCGAACTGGGCCAAAGGAGGATGCGTGCATCCTGAAAGAGGTAGGGCCTCTGTTGGTTTCTTGTTTACTTTGGAAATTCCAATGAACAATGGAGGGTTAGAGGCATCAAGTTTTAGGGAGAAACAATTTGGTTTGGAAGTCTCTGGGAAACTTTGGAAAAGGAATGTTCTCTGCCTTCCTGGGTACCCTTCAGGTTGGATTGGGAAATTCTCAGACCATCACCCCCTTCCCAGAGACGCTTATGCATTGAACAGGACTTTCGGACCTCTTGGTAGGGAACTAGAATCTCTTTGGATATTTGGGAGCTAGAATGAGCTTCCAGGGGTCGAGAAATCTTGGTCTAAAACTGTAACATGCTTTTGGTCACTCTGAGCAACACAAGGTCCTCCCTTGTCATGCAGACATCATGGAGCTTGTTCTTACTCTTCAGTGAGTCACCACTTGCCTAGTCCAAAGGCCCTCCTATTATCTGAAGAGGCAGGACTGGAAGGAGAAGGTCCCTGGTGGAGAATCCCAGTGATTTGGCAGGAGGGTCACTCACTAAACAGAGTAGGAGGAGCATGGACTTCACAAATGCACGGCATCAGTTGGAGTCTTAGCAGTCCAACTTGGCCAAGGTCTTCAGCATGAAAAGGCCTCAACTTTCTCATCTGTATAGTGGATAGACTGCTACCTATCCACAGAGTGATTGTGAAGATTAAATGAGATCAGAAGTGTTGAAGAATCTACACTTAGAAGGCATTTGATAAGTCTCAATTCTCCTCCCTCACCCCCTCACTAATTCCTTCATTATTTTCAAGTAGTCTCAGACCTTGGACATGTGCCCCAACCACTCTTCCATTCATAATTCACCCTGTTTTCCTGGGGCAGGGGCTCTATACTTACAAGTCTCCCCTTTCCCACCTAGTTTCCACATCCTGACTTCTTTTCCCTTTGGTCCTTGAGGTGTTCCCCTGAAAGTCACTATGTCCTTCCTGGCACTTTCCATCTCAGGTTTTCTCATGGAACCGCTTTGTGACCCTCCTGCTCTGGCTTCCTCCAGGTGGCTGTGTGCCTCTTGGAGGGCTGGGGTATCCCGTCTTATTGGTCCTCAGTAAGCAAGTGGGCAGAGCCAGGCAGAACATCAGCTATTAGGCCAGTGTGGAACAGACCCCCTGCCCTTCTGGTCAGGTGGGGAGGACAGCGCTTCCAGCCACTGGGCTGGGTCTGGGGGTGTGTAGACAAGGGCACTCACTGTCTGCATGTGAGAGGCCTTCTCCTGGCAACAGGGAGAAGAGAAGGTGAAACATCATGCCGGCTTGTGACTACAGAGCACCGTTCCTACGGCTGCGTTTACCTGCCTGATTCTCCCCATGTTGTCCGTGGACCAGGCAAACAGATAAAGGCAGGGGAAACAGAACAGAGGGACCAGCTACAGCGAAGAGGAAAAAGCGTTGGGGTGATGCACGAATTGATTTGATTCCACATACATTTATATCAGCTCTTCTACCCAAAAGTAGAAAGATATCAGAATGTGGGAGCAACCAGAGCCAGGGAGAAAATGGAAAGAAATCCAGGCTGGAGTAAGAAAGCACCCTTCAATACTCCTGCCCTTCCTTTCCATGAAGGACTCATGTGCTAGAGAAGGCGGCTGGGTACATCTGTGTCAGCACTGTTCTTCAGACTGCGGGTCCCAACCCAGCAGAGAATCCTAAGATCATCCAGGGACTGAGAACCAGCATCTTTTAAAACTTTTTAATTGAAGCATAATGTGTACAACAAAGTACATAAATCTTAAATGTACTATATAGCTCAGAAATGTATATATGTTTATATATATGTGTGTGCAGTATCTATCTATATCTGTATCTATATCTGCATAACGGGGCATCCTTGGTGGCTCAGCAGTAAAGAATCCCCCTAAATGCAGGAGCCACAGGAGACGTGGCTTTGATCCCTAGGTTGGGAAGATCCCCTGGAGGAGGGAACAGCAACCCTCTCCAGTATTCTTGCCTGGAGAATCCAGTGGACAGAGGAGCCTGGTGGGCTACGGTCCATAGGGTTGCAAAGAGTCGGACATGACTGAAGCGACCTAGCACATGTTTATACATAAAACCAACCAAAGCCCAAATCAAGGTATAGAACATCTGCAGCAGCCCAGGAAGTGCCCGTTTGCAACATCCCAGTAAATACCCACTTACTTCCCTAGAGACAGACAAACACTGTTTTGTGGTTAGTTTTGCCTATTCTTATTTGGAAAAAAAAAAAAAAAAATTTTTTTTTTTTTTGCCATGCTGTCGGGCAGGTGGGATCAAGTTCCCCAATCAGGGCTCGAACCCGTGCCCCCTGCACAGGAAAGGGAAGTCTTTACCACTAAACCACAAGGGAAGTCCCATCTTGCCCATTCGTAATCATCATATAAGTAAAATCATATAATGATACTCTTTTATCTGGCTTCTTTCAACCAAATGCTGTATCTATATGGCAGTTGTTCTCTTTTTTTTTTTTTAATTGCTCTGTGGTAGTTTATTGTATGAATAATTTGCATGTTAAGAAATTAATTCAAATGGTTAAACATTTGGTTTATTTCCAGCTTTGTGCTATGACTTTACAAGTCCTTTGATGGACATAGTCACTCATTTTTCCTTGGGTATGTGCATTTTGTTCAGTCGCTCAGTCGTGTCTGACTCTTTGCGACCCCATGGACTGCAGCACGCCAGGCTTCCCTGTTCATCACCAACTCCGGAGTTTGCTCAAACTCATGTCCATAGAGTCAGTGATCCCATCCAACCATTTTATCCTGTCGTCCCGTCTCCTCCTGCCTTCAATCTTTCCTAGCATCAGGGTCTTTTCCCACAGTCAGTTCTTCACCTATGACTGGAATTGCTGGGTCCCAGGGTTGGGACATATTTATTTCTAGTAAATACTACCGAGCAGTTTTCCAAGTTGAGCTATCCAGTATGATAACCACTGGACACAGGTTGTCCTCATGGTTATTTAAATTTAACTTCAAACAAAATTTTAAATTGAGTTCTTGAGTTGCACCAGGACGTTTCAAATGCTCAATAACCCCCTGTGGCTCATGGTCCCTGTTTAGACAGTGTAGACAATGCCCATTTCTATCATCAGAACTTTCTCTGATGTTCCAAACAGACTTGCAGCATTTTTCAAAACATGAAATCAAGTAGAACATGAGAATGTATTCTATAGAGTAAGGCTAACTATTGTTTCATGAGACTTTTATTTCAGCCATATTTTTGTGGATATGTGTATTTGGTCATGATGTCAAATGTAGTATTTCCAACAGCGAATCCTAGAAAACCCTCTGTCAAGGTACAAGTTTTTGTGATCTTCAGAGTCGCTTGGTCTACAAGGAGATCAAACCAGTCAGTCCTGAAGGAAATTAATCCTGAATATTCATTGGAAGGACTGATGCTGAAGCTTAAGATCCAATAATTTGGCCACTTGATGCGAAGAGCTGACTCATTGGAAAAGACCCTGATGCTGGGGAAAGATTGAGGGCAGGAGAAGAAGGGGGTGATAGAGGATGAGATGGTTGGATGGCATCACCGACTCGATGGACATGCATTTGAGCGAGCTCTGGGAGATAGTGAAGGACAGGGAAGCCTGGCGTGATGCAGTCCATGGGGTCGCAAAGGGTCGGACAAGACTGAGTGACTGAACAACATATACTTCCTATAAGTTTCTTCTTCCAAGTGAGTAGAAGAAACAGGAGCTGCTATATAGCTAGAGGTGGTCTCAGCTTTCCATCCTTCTCAGCCAAAGGGATCTACTTACTCAGTGGAACTTGACTAGCCCTGCATGGGGCTGACTCACAGGGTTACTTCAGTGGCCCACTGGGTCCATGCAGGTGGGTATGAACCACCTCTGATGCCCAGAAGACAACTGCTTCTGTGAAGTCAATGCCAATGATAATGAAATATCAGATGAGCTTTGCAGGCTTTCAAACTCTGATTGCATGCCATTTGGTCACCTCTTCTTCTGGTGGTAAAGTACATTGTAGATGTACTTTGAAAGCTCATTAAATATAAACAGTCCCCCAATATTATTGTGATTGTACAAGATGTTCCCAATATGAAATTGTGCTTTAATCAGGAAACAGTGACTCTTGCATAGTTTTAATGGAAATGGAAACAGAAAATCAAGCAATTCTTTCAGACTTCTGAGCAAAGTCACACTAAACTCTTGTTAGTTCCAGCATCTTTGATTCAGTTCAGTTCATTTCAGTTCAGTTCAGTCGCTCAGTAGTGTCCGACTCTGCGGCCCCGTGAATTGCAGCACACCAGGCCTCCCTGTCCATCACCAACTCCCGGAGCTTACTCAAACCCATGTCCATCGAGTTGGTGATGCCATCCAACCATCTCATCCTCTGTCGTCCCCTTCTCCTCCTGCCCCCAATCCCTCCCAGCATCAGGGTCTTTTCCAATGAGTCAACTCTTCACATGAGGTGGCCAAAGTACTGGAATTAGGTGGCATCAAATTCTAGTCTGGTCTCCAAGAGCCTATCTCAGGCGATGGCTCCATGTGGGTCTAGGAGGTGCTTGGTCGTCTCTGAAAAGCCTTCCACCCTGGGTCTCCCTTGGTTCCAAGGTCCTTGGGGTGATGATTTGATTCCAGAGGCAGGTTGCTCCAAGTGTGTCAAACCTTTCTGAAGATGCCACGTTCCAATGAAGACACAGCATCATGCCATCCTAACAAATGCTAAATCACCTCACGGAACAGACTATAAGAATTGGGTATAAAGATCTTTCCTCCTCCACTTATATTTTTCCTCTCAAGAATATCAGGAAACTTCCCTGGTGGGCCAGTGGTTAAGACTTTGCCTTCCAGTGCAGGGAGTGTGGGTTTGATCCCTGGTTGGGGAACTAAGAGCCCATGTGCCTAGGGGGCCAAAATACCAATACATAAAATGGAAGCATTATTATAACAAATTCAGTAAAGACTTAAAAAATCTGTTGTTGTTCAGTGTACACCTCTTTGTGACCCCATGGATTGCAACACACTAGGCTTTCTGGTCCTTCACTTGTTTCTGGAGTTTGCTCACGTTCACATCTGTTAAGTCAGTGATGCTCTCAAACCATCTCGTCCTCTGGCCCCTTTCTCCTTTTGCCTTCAATCTTACCCAGCATCAGGGACTTTTCCAATGAGTCAGCTCATCCCATCAGGTGGCTAAAATACTGGAGCTTCAGCATCAGTCCTTCCAAAGAGTATTCAGGGATTATTTCCTTTAGGATTGACTGGTGTGATCTCCTTGAATAAATAAATAAATAACAACAACAACAAAAAAAGATTGTCAATAGCTAAGCCTTTCTTTGATAAACCTGTTCTTGAAAAGTCATGTCAGTTAACTTTTGATACATTGAATTCTCACTTCTCTGGTCGAATACTCCAGCATCAGTTTTATAAATCCTCCTACCTTACTGCTTTTCTATAAATCCCAATTCTTTTATATAACTCCCAATGGTTATGCTTCTTGCCCTGCTCCCTCTTTTGTCACAAAGATTATAAATAACCCTTTGCAAGTTTTGGATATATATGGGGTGGCAGTGGGATGCTGCTTTTTGAAAGCGTCTTGTTATTTTATGAGTTTGGGTTTTCAAAGTCAAGTTTCCTTAAAATGAGGCATGCCTGTACCATTCATTCCAATCTGATCTACGGTGTGAACCATAGTTCCCACATCACACAGAACTGGTGAACAGCACTGCGTTTATTAAGTCCATCAAATTAATACCTAATTTTCTATGGCAATTGTTGACTTAGCATATGATCTAAATTCAAGGCTCGAGCCTACATTTTAAGACTCCTGGGGAAAATAAAAGACTCCTGGGACTTCCTCAGTGGTCTGGTGGTTAAGACTCTGTGTTCCTACTGCAGGGGGCACAAGTTCAATCCCTGGCCAGGGAACAAAGGTTCTACATGTCTCACAGTGCAGCAAAAAATAAAAAAGACTCTGGCTGTCAGGATACATCAATTATAGGAAGGATATTGCAGCAAATTCTCTCTCGAGGCCAGGTATCCTCCACGTATCACAGCCTTCCTTGCTCTGGGGCTCCATGAGTCTTCAGAATCTTTCTCAACACAGCAGTTTAGGCACCCATTAATCAGTATTCAGAGTTAGTGAGATGAAACGTATTTGCCTGCTCTGGAATCTATCATTTATGGATGAATTCCCCTTCAATGACTCTTAGGCTGATAAGAAATCTCATTAGCTTAGACTGCTTTGTCTGAGCCCTGGCCAGGGCCCATTTATAGAAGAGAGAATCATGTATTCTTTAGTCAAATGGTGGTCACAGCCCTATCCGTTTGCTCTTGGCATAGAGAGGCACCAGAGCATAAGAAAATCAGATGGACCTGAATTCAAATCCTAGTCCTGCAGGTTTCTTGCTGTATCACCCTGAACAAATGACTTAACTTCTCTAAGCTTCAGTTTCTACAGCTGCAAAATGGGATAATAAAATCTCCTGCAGAGCGTTGTTTCGAGGTTCTATCAGGAAATATTAATATAAATCTTAGCACTTTGTAAGTACTTGATACATGGTAATAATTATATTATTTTCAACTGCTGTGACTAGTTGTAGGTCTTAGGTTCTTCTGTGATGGAATTTAAATAAAGACGTGCATTAGTCATTGGAAATATAAACCCAGTCCTCCAGTTCAGACCTAGGAGGAGCATGTCCAATGTAGAGACAACAAATGCAACCTCAGCTGGGTGATTCTCTCCAAAGCATGGCTACTCGGGTGGGATCCAAAATTAAGCCATTAATGAAATTAAAAGATGCTTGCTCCTTGGAAAAATAACTATGACACACCAAGGCAGTGTATTAAAAAACAGAGACATCACTTTGTGGACAAAGCCATATAGTCAAAGCTATGATTTTTCCAGTAGTAATGTATGGATGTGAGAGGTGGATCATAAAGAAGGCTGAGCACCAAAGAATTGATGTTTTTGAACTGTGGTGTTGGAGAAGACTCTTAAGAGTCTCTTGGACTGCAAGGAGATCAAACCAGTCAATCCTAAAGGAAATCAGCCCTGAATACTCCTTGGAAGGACTGATGCTGAAATTGAAATTCCAAAAATTTGGCCACCTGATGCGAAGAGTTGACTCATTGGAAAAGACCCTGATCCTGGGAAAGATTGAGGGCAGGAGGAGAAGTGGGTGACGGAGGATGAGATGGTTGGATGGCATCATTGACTCAATGGACATGAGATGAACAAACTCTGGGAGATAGTGAAAGACAGGGAAGCCTGGTGTGCTGCAGTCCATGGGGTCACAAAGAGTCGGACACAACTGAGTGACTGAACAACAACAAGAGGCAAGGGAGTAAGCAGACATCTGTCACTGCAAAGCTGTGTTAGCCTCTCAGCCACACCCCTTGGACATGAATCAGAGAAGCAGATAACATATGAGACACTGCATATTCAGCAGCAGAACAAGCCCTTTGACCAGGGAAATCCTGGATGTGGCTCATGCCATGGGCAGACCTCTGCCCACACAACTGTGCCCAGGCCTCCTAAATCTGATAGGATGGCTCATTTGTATAATTACTTTATCAGCTAAGGATGATGCTGTGAGGGAGAAAGAAGGGAAGTGGATAAAAGAAGCAAGTTGATATCCTTATACATAGGAAGCGTTGGTTCTAAGTGAGCCATGTAGCTCTAGCTTTTAGTACCTATTGAATGGCATCTTCCACAGTTATTTAGGGTTTCCAGAATGCCTTTTGGCAAGCTTAGGTGGGCCATGAGGTCTGGACTATAGCTGTGTCCTAAGAGCACAAAGACATTCTGATCAGAGATCAACAGCAAGAGCAGGTAGAGATAAGTTTAATTTGAGTCCTTTCCATTGAGTTCATTCTAGAAGCCAATGGAAACAACTTTAAATCATCACCATGTTGGACTGAGAGCGTTGAATATTGTCGGACATCCTAAGAGAGTAATATGACTGCATCTCACAGAAATAGACACTGAGGCTGCCACAGAATTGGGTATTTGGTGCAAGTAAAAGCTTCTGGAAAATCCTGCCCATGGGGTAAGGTTCTGTCTCACTCACTGGACTTCCTTAGAACATTGAACGCCTTCCACCTACTGTTCTTGGTTCTTTCACTCAAAATGCTGCCAGTAATTCCTCCCCACTCCCCTATAACACAGTCATACACGAGTCCAGTCCTCAAACTTTAGGAGCCATAGGAACCAAGTAGAGGGCTTGTTAAAGCACAGACTGAGACTTCCCTAGTAGTCCAGTTATCAAGACTTTGCACTTTCAATGCAGGGGGCTCAGGTTCGATACCTGGTTGGGGAACTAAGATCCCATATGCTGAGTGGCATCACCAAAAAAAAAAAAAGATAAAAATTACAGAATGAAAGAAAATTCCCCCATAGACTTCTGGCTCCCACCTCTGGAGACTGTGATTCGGTACTTTGGTGGATGATCTGAGAACTTGCATTTCTAACAAATTCTCGGGTAATGCTGCTATTTCTGGGCCCACACCTTAAGAAGCACTGTTTTAAGGATGTGTGCACAGAGCTGGTGTTAGTGGCTGATTGTGTGAATGAATGAGTGATAAATGAATGAATGAAAATCCTCCTTAGCCACCTCTTTAATATCCTCAAGGTTAATATTTTTTTTCCTATAGGAATATCCTCTGCAAAGCTTACTTCCCACAGTAGAGGAAGGTTTTTTTTTTTTTTTCTCTTCTATTTAAGACAGTCTTTTTCATCCTACCAGGCCAAATATCCTGTGATAAGTAGTTTAGTCTCTCTTGCTAATTCCAGGGCACACAGAGTCCTCAACTGTGAAGGTGCCAGAAGTTCTCTGGATTCAAAGTGTTTCTATCCAGATGGACAGATTGGGGAGCCAGGCTCTTCATTGCTTTCTCTGCTCTAAAAATTCCCAGCGCTTCATTTGAACCCATCAAAGCAGCCTGGGATGAAAGACTAAAGGAGCTTGACACTACAAAAATGGTGCTGTTTGGGCTCCATGACACTTGAGCATGGGGAAGGCTGGTCTCAGGCCATTGGCCAGGGGGAGTTTCACCTGGCGAGCCTGCTGCTGCTGGCCTGCCTTTTGGCCTTGGTGTGAGCATTTTTCACCCAAATTGGGCCACTCTTCACCCTTGGTAACAGAGTAACAGCAGGTTCTGTCAACCGTGATTGTTTCCCAGCTGTCTGTAGACATGTTTCATGGCACCAGGCTTCCCCTTTGATCATTTCAACAATTAATTTTATTACATTTTGCCACTGTAATAGAATGCTGTATTTCTATAGAAGAGTAGAAAAAAGGGATCAATCACTTCACTTCCTAACACCATTAAAAACAAGGCCTGTTGTCATTGACATTCTGTATGTTTCTTTTCAGTTCACTTTCTGTACTCAGGATTATTCACTTTTAATATATATGTGATGAGTCTGTATCTGTATCTTCTGCCAAACACACTTTCTACAGAAAAGGAAGGCCTTTGTTTTTAAAGATTGTGTTTTTTTTATTCTGCCTTGTCAACTGACCTATAGCAGGTAGGTTAGTCTCTCGTTAATTCAGGACACATAAAATTCTCAACTGCAAAGCTGCCAGAAGTTCTCTCTTGCTAGCTTAAAAGATGATTTTATAAATGAGATTTGCAATTTTCCCACTTCAAAAAGCTGATTCTTAAAATGTGATTGCTTAGAATCATAAGCTGATTTTGTGTTCTACTTTTTCCACTTAAAGGAACATGATATATATTTCCCAGTGATCATATAAACTCTTGTAAAATTGCTTTAAAAGTCTCCTTTGGACTCTCCTTACTCAGATTAGTTACAGCCAGAAAACACAAAACTAAACTAAAAACCAGAACCAAAACATTGGTGAGATATAAAGTGTGAAAGGCAGGACTGAATTCTATTCAGTGTACAATGCTGAGGCTGTTCCAATGAGCCGGTGAAAAACGTCCTTGTGACCGTGAAAAGCAGACTAATTAGTTAAAAATTAATCCTGAAGCCTGAACATTAAGCCTAAAATAAATTCAACTTTGAGGCTCAAGTTATCACGTTCAGTGAGTCTTTATGAAAGTCATCAAATGCCTACTTCCTTCTGGGTAGTAGAAACCAAGATGGTGAGATGAATTCTCTGGTTCAGGTTGTGTAATCTCCAATAGGTCTGAATTTAAGTCTTAATTCTCACCTGTAGGGGATGATTCCTCTTCCTCAAATTGCCTTCAGGTAGCATGGTGCCTCAGTGGCACTTTGAAAGTGTTACTCAGTCGTATCCGACTCTGTGACCTCATGATCTGTAGCCCACCAGGCTTCTCTGTCCATGGGGTTTTTCCAGGCAAGAACACTGGAGTGGGTAGCCATTTCCTTCTCCAGGTTATCTTCCCAACCCAGGGATCAAACCTGGGCCTCGCACATTACAGGCAGATTCTTTACCATCTGAGTCACCAGGGAAGCTGCCAGAGGGCAATTTTCTTCTCCATCAAGGGCTGGTAATCAGACATTTATGATGACACAGGGTACCAGCTGGGCATTGGGTGGCACTCGAGACAGTAACATGGCCCCAGAGCTGTTAAAATGATAAAAATGTAAACATGGGTCACCTTCTTGTGGAAAATTTTGAATTATTCAATTCAATTTTGAAAATAAAACAAAACTGAACAATTAAAAAAAATGAAATATGACTTAGTGGATGGATACAGATATGCACGAACGTGTGTGATTAATCTTTTTAGAACATGGAATGAACATACATCCCCAAGACAACTTTGAAGACAGCAGTCCTATCAAAATAAAGTTGCCATTACTGAGACCAAAAAAATGTTCCCTTGGCTGTAAAGGACCTAATAAAGTTTGTTCCAGTTATGCCAGCCTGGCATGAGCTGACCACTCTGTTAGCTTGCTAGGACTCCAGAACAGACGGCAGTGTACTTAACAGAAATGTATTCTCTCACAGTCTTGGAGGCCAGAAGTCTGAAAGTCTGGTTGCTGCCCCCAAACACATTTCACTCATATTCCAACTTCCTTGGGCAGTGGCACCACCTAAATCAAATCTTGTGATGAATATAAGGGGAAATTTCTGCAGCGGTCCAAGTGGGATGGATTTGCATTCTTCCTACATGTGACTTTGCTTTAGACCAATAGCTGAAGGGCTTGAGAGGCTTGTATTCAATGAATCTACTTTACCTCTGGATTTCTGAATATGTCATGATACTTCACTGATTTATTCTTGGTGTATAGAATGAGGAGTGTGTCCCAAACGACTCATCTCTCTGTTGAGATATATGTTATCTGTCTCACATGAGTGTGCCTTAGAGGTGAGGCTGGATGCTAGTTATTAACTTCTGACCAAGATTTACCTGGAGAATAGTAGTTATTATCTTTTAAAAATGCCCCTTGAGAAAGGAAGGCTTTCTATAGGCTGAGACTGAATCACCTGTGTTCCATACTAACCCCCCAAGGTACCTTCTTCCATGTTCATGTCAACTTAAAAATTGTACACCATGAGAGTTCTGAGATAAGTTTTATCTGAGATAAGTTTTATTGGACTATAGCCAAGGAGACAGCACTTCAGATTGCTATGAGAAACTGCTCCAAAGAGGCGAGGGGGTGGGGAGGTCAATATATATGTGATTTTGGTGAAGGGGAAGTACATGCAATCAAGCACATAATTTTTTTTGCAAAAAGTTCCTGCCAGTCACAAGAAGCAGGTGTCACCATGAAGGATTTTAGTGCTTTTCTTGATATGAGGAGATATGAGAATTGGGCTCATAAAGTCGACCTCTGAAAATATCTAACTATCTGAAGACCTGTTCTGCCAGGTTTCCGCCTACACCCCACCCCCACTCCACCCCCCCCACCCCTGCCCACCAGCACAGAGTGCCTCATTCCTGATCGCCACCCAGAACTCCTTTCACGGGGTGTTGAATATCAGCAACACATGATTTAATCCTTGTAGAGGTAGATGCCAAGTGCCAATTTATAGTTGATGTCCAGGTATAATGGGCAAGGACAGCCTTTCAAGTTTCCATCTCTTGCTTCCAGAGGTGTAGTCAGAGCTATGGGAAGATCACCTCCAGTGTTGTGACCAACTGGCTGAGGACAGAAGTGTAAAATGTGGAGGGAAATATCCTAGAGCCAAGGTAATAATAATAAACACACTGAACCATCAGAGTAAAAGCAAACCAACCAAACAAAAATGGCTTTGGGGGAAAAGAAAAATTCTCAAAATCTGCGTATGTCTAAAGGCTGCAAGCTCAATACACATCATCAGAAGAAAATTTCCCCAGGGAAATAATATCCTATTGGTACTACCTCTGAGCCAGTCAGAGTATTCAATGTGAAAAAACCTGGCACCTTATCCAAATGCTTCCCTGCTCCTGGGATGCGCATGATTGAATGTGTACAGAGAGCCTCTCAATCACGTGTTTATTCAGCGTCTGAGGACCAAGTCTGAGTTTGGGGTAAATCAACGAGACATCATGACCGCCAAGGTCTTGTGATGGAGACAATTGAGTAAGCCAGTCCTGAGGGGGCTTTTCTGAGTCTCTGCACGAGATGGAGTCTCCTGTTTTACATTCAGAGTCACAAATGCCCCCACAGAGCCATGCTGGGAACATACGGACATTTAAACGGCTGGCCTGGTATGTAGAAGTGAAGCGGCTGAAAGCACGAAGCCCAGACTTAGCAGCAGGGAGCGGAGTGAAAGTGTTCACTTGGCCAGGCATTGAGATGTGCACCCAGAGGAGGAGCGGTGAGTGCGCAGATGGGAGCGATGCAGCAATTCTTGACAAGAAGCCATACCGAGCAGGGCCCAGTGAGGCTCCTAGACACAGGTCTTTCTTGGTCCCCATTTCCTTGATTATAGGAAACAGCCTTGATTCAGCCTCCATGACCTTCCCTGAGTTCCACGGGGCAGATTCAAGCAGTGGAAGCACGGAGTCTCAACCAGGTAGTCCTAACAGCATGCTTATTCTTAATGCCCTGGTTGTTTTCGGTCCTCCTCCTCTGTCTTCGTGAACCGCAGTAGGTACAGTGATCGCCCTTGGGTACCCCTGGTTCTCTCCACACAGCAGCACAAGCCGTGTAGCATTCCACCTTCCAGACTCCTCCTGATTTCCAGTCCCTATTACAACATGCTGCCTCTGCTGTCTGGCAGGGCTGATCTGCGCCACCCCCACCCCTTAATAAGGGCGAGCTTTGGAAGGTCTCCTTCTCTGGATGTGGGCAGGGGGAGCAAAAAGAATTACGCCTTCTATGTGCCTTGCGACACCTCATTGAGTACTTTTGACCATCCTGGGAGGATGGGGATATCAGCCCCATATTCCAGAAGAAGCTCAGAGAGGTCAAGAGATTTGCTGAAAGTCTCACAGCCAGTCCAATAGGAACCAGCATTCTAGCTCGGTTGGTTCAAAAGAACACCGTACTTTTTTCCCACTGCACACTGGGGCTGGTGGGGTCATGGCCAGCAGCCCCCTGCGCTACGCCACGGATGCCTGCTGATCTGGTGCGATGGTTCCAGGCCCCTGGAGAGGCAGCAAAGCCTTGAGACCTGTTCCCTCCCGTGTCCCGCAGCTCCAGTTATTGCCTCCTCTCCATCTGGAGAGTCTTCAAATACCACGATTGCGGGATTTGTGAGGCTGGCTCATGCCTGTAGGATCAATAGAGTCATTCTAATGGGTATTAATGCATTGCCGTGAAATGCACCTACCAACGGTGTGGTTCTGGGAAGACTGAGTCCAGTGGGCTCATCACCGGAAAGACCGGGTTCCATCCTGCCACCGTGGTGCGCGTGTGAGCCGCGCCTCTGACCTGCACAGCTGGGGCCAAGCGTCTGCACGGGTTCAGGGGGCAATTAGCTTCCTCATTCCTGCAGCCTAACCAAAGCTGATAGTAGAGAAAGTGAAAGCACATCTGTTAGCTTGACGATACAAGGGACACAGTTTTAAAAATGCCACTTCAAATCTGCAAAGCCTGAAAATTATTCTTATTCTTCTGACCCAGGGTAGGGATTTAAAAAAAAAATTTTTTTTTACTTCCACAGGAAAAACAAATTAGTGATTTTTAAAGCCAATGCTCAATGATCACAAGAGTAAGACCTAGATTTAGCTTCCATGCCATAGTCTCCAAATGTCACTTCAACCATTAGGTCCGACCCTCACGCCCATTAATCAATTTAACCAGTTACCAGAAGCATAAGTGGTGGATTATTTTCTTTCTGTCTCTATCCAAGAAAAAGGTCTAGAGGCAGCAAGCATTCTAAACTGAGGGTTTAGAATGAGGTGGAGGTGGCGAGTGTCAATCATCTGGACTATTGATCGTGAATTATTGATCCCAGTTATTGAACAGATTTTTATTTGGCATCTACCACGCGGCCCTGGCTCTGTCATGGTTTCTCTTTTCCTCAGGGCTGTGCTGCAAGATGGCCCGAGGACCTGGTGATGCCCTTGGTCTGCCAGGAGCCCCCCAGGGAGGGGCTCATGAAAGATGGAACAAAGCCTGGAAGGAAGGAGAGGTGGGAACCTCCTACAGAGGCCACCCACAGTTAGCAGCTTGGGATGTGGAACGAGGACTTCCCCAAGCTTTTCTGGGAAACGTAAACAGAAAACCACAGTGGATAAGAGTCCACTCAAATGGCTGTTTCCCCAGTGTTAGAGCAATCGAAGGAGCCCCAGAAGGTGTGTGCCTGGGGTGGGTTAGGGGGAGGAACGGGAATCTGGACCATGTTGTCGTTTAGTTGCTCAGTCATGTCCCACTCTTTACGACCAGGGACTGTAGCCTCTAGGCTCCTTTGTGAACAGGGTTCTCCCAGTAAGTAAACTGGACTGGGTTGCCATTTCCCTCTCCAGGGGATCTTCCTGATCCAGGGATGGAACCCGTGCCTCTTGTACTAGCAGGTAGAGTCTTTATTGCTGAGCCACCAGGGAAGCCCAGGGAGTGTGTAAGAGTTTAGCTGGTTTTGAGGGCTCCACTCTCCACCAACATCCTGCCCACCCCCGTCCCCCAGCCAGGCTCACATTCATTGCCCCCTGGAGGAGTATGGTTTGGAACCCTCTGGGCTGCTCCTTGGCTGGCTGGCCTGGAGTCCCAGACATGTCACACCAGGAAGTGTCCCCCGTCTGAGCCTCTGCTGATGGGTGTGGCCCCTCGCCCCAGCTCCGTGCTGGCTCAGGGGGTGACCAATGCTGACCAGGCCTCACCACATTCTGCCCCATGAGTCATCTGGAAGGAAGGGCTAGACAAACTTTACCTCTTGAGGTTTCTGGTCATGACTGTCTTGCTATAGCTGCTTCTGCTCCTTCTTGGAGCCTCCCCAAGCTCCAAGTGTATCCCTTGGTGTATCCCCAAGCCAAGGACATCACACTGCGATTATTTCTAATAGAAACAGGATGTAGCATCCTGCTTTCATTCCATCATTCCACCCACGGGCATGGGGCACCACCATGGACCTCACACCACGCTTAGTTCTGGGAAAGATGGCTAAGGCCAGTCCCAAATGTACAACAAGGCACAGGTTTATAAATGAAAGGATAATCACAACAGACCATGATACATACTGGATGATCTCATTTATGTGACATTCTGGAAAAGGCCAAACTAAAGAGATTGGAAACAGAAAAGTGGTTGTCAGGGGCTGGTGGAGGGTGGGAGCATGGGTAAGGGTTGGGACTCTGTCAGTGTCAGTTATATTTAAATACAAACTGTGTTTATTAAACATGCAGAAATGTTCACTAAAAAGGATGAATTTTACTTCTCAGGTGGCTCAGCGGTAAAGAATCCGCCTGCCAACGCAGGAGAGGCGGGTTCGTTCCCTAGGTTGGGAAGATCCCTGGAGAAGGAAATGGCAACCCACTCCAGTATTCTTGCCTGGGAAATCCCATGGACAGAGGAGCCTGGCGGGCTACAGTCCACAGGGTCACAAAGGCATTGGACACGACTTAGTGACTAAACAACAACTGTAATAACATTTTTTTAATAAGGAAAAAAAACAAAGTAGAAGGTAGTAAGTGCTGCAGTAAATAGGATGATGTGTCAGAAGGTGCAAAGGAGGAAGAAACCAGGTCTTTCTGGGAGGGCCGGGGAGGTGGGCAGGGAAGGCTGGACTGAGAACAGGGCCGTGGACTTGAGGTTTCTAAAGATGACACGTTTCCAGAGAGACGGGGGTGGGGGCGGAAGAGGGGGGAGAGGGTGTTCCAGGTCGGGGAACAGCATATGCGAAGGTACAGAGGCTGGACAGCAAGCACCCTGTGTTCTGTGAACTGCTGGTCACTTGGTGTCCCTGATGCATGGGCAGAAGTCCAAGCCTGCTGTTCTAAATGTAATGCTTAGGATTCGGGACAAGGACTTTGTCTTTTGCCTTTCCACATTTAAAAAATTATGATGAAAGGTATTAACGTGGAATTTGCCATTTTTGAGAGTACAGTGCACTGACACTTATTACCTCCACAATGCTATGCTATTACTCTCACTCCCATCCAACTTCCGAACCTTTCATCACATGACCCCAAACAGAACCTCTGCTCCCATGAAACAATAAGTCCTTACTCCTTCCTCCCCACCTCAGGCCCCAGGAACCTCTGATCTACTTTGTGTCTCTAGGAATTTGCCTATTTTAGATGTTTCATTTGAGTGGAATCATATGATATTTGCCCTTTTGTGTCTGGCTTATTTCACTCTATTTTTGTTTTGTTGTTCACGAAGACTTTGGATTTAAAAAGTGGTGGTAGTTAAAAAGTGGACCCCGACAAAATGCTCCCGAGATAAAGGAGAGGGGAGAAGGAAGCTCCTTCCTCCCACCTCTGAAAGGGAGGGACTCAGGACTGGGCTGGGGTTCCTTTCCACGCGGGGTACTGCACGTTCCATAGCTCCCTTGTCAATTCAAGGTCAGACACGGTCAGGGATACCCCTGCACGCCTGCAGCTCCCCAGAACCTCCACTCAGCCACAGTGTCTGTCAAGGGCCCCCTTCCCACTGGTCTGCGGCCCCCAGCCTTCTCACCCTGTACCACACCGCAAAAGGAATTTTTAAAAAGACTTAAGAAAATAAGTGACCGAGAATTGCAAATAAGGCAACCCAAGAAGCAGAGTTTGGAGTTAATTAGCTCTTGAACTGTCAAACTCAATGGTTTCCAGTGAGTTCTGGCATTTCTAAGAATAATTAAGGGCTTGCTGGCTGTCACATTTCACAAAGGCCCAACCACGTCGCAAGCAAGTTCTACCTGCTGTCCACGCATGATGTCGGATGTCCAGAGACGCACAGAGGAGAATTAAACCTGGCTTGCATTGCAGGTTCTTGGGTGCAACTGTCATGTTTTCAGAGAACTTTTCATATTTTTGCAGTGAAATTTAATGATCACCATTTAAGGGCTAGATGTGAGTGGCAGAAGCAGTGGTACTTTAAAAACATCTGAAATCACTGGTGATAATAATAGCTAACATTTACCAAGTGCTACATTCCAGGTGCCACCAGAACCTGGGAGTTGGCTACAGATATATTATCTTCAGTTTACAGGTGAGGAAGCTGACGCCCAGAGAGGTTATGCAATTTTTCAGAGTCACAGGGTCAAGATCAAACCCAGGCAGTCTAGAACCAGAGCTGGCTCTCTCAACAATGGGACTCACTTCTCCTGTCTCCAAGACATCCTGAGTTTCTCTGCCAGGTGACCCGCCAGCCTTCCTGGCATGCATCATTAGTCTTGTCAGCATATATTGATTATAAATTGGCACATGATTCTGCTTCCTTGCCCTCTAAGCACTATTTTTCAGTAAGACATAATTCATCAATAATCTATTTAACTCATCTCACACTCAGACGATGACTGCTTTATCATCATCTCTCATGATGTCCATTTACTCATTAGCTAATTTTTTGAGCACCTACTATGTATCAAGTCATGTGAGAGAGACAGAGTTAAACCATCTGTCCAGGAGAGGCTTACGTTCTAGGTGAGGATAAAACACATATAATGCCTATAGTAAAGGGTTAGTATAGTACAAAATAAAATATAGTAAAAGGTAATATATGATGCAAGGTAAAAATTGATCAGGTTTCCAAGAAAAAGCATGTGTTATTATGGTTGTTTGAAGGAAAGAAATGATCTCTTGGATGTGTTTGTGTGTGTGTGTTGTGCAAGGTGGGAAAAAGTTGATGGAGAAAAGGTAGAAGGAGGAAGAGGGGATAAGAATGGGACTCAGACAAAATTTTAGGAAGACAGTAACAAGCTAGGCCTTTGATATGGGCTGAATTGTATTTCCCCAAATCCGTGTGTTCAAGCCCTAAGCTCCAGTACCTTAGGGTCAGGCTGTGTTTGGAGATGGGGCCTTTAAAACGGGAATTAAGTTAAAATGAGGCTGGGGGGTTTGTGTCCTAAATTAATACAACTGGTGAACTTACAGGTTGAGCAAATACGGACACAGACAAACACAGAGAGAAGACTGCTGTCTACAAGCCAAGGAGGGAACCTGGCAGAAACCAGCCCTGCTGATACCGTGACACCTAACTTTTAGCGTCAGAACTGGGAGAAAGAAACGACACCACTGTCGTTAAAGACACCCATTCTTTGGCACTTTGAAATGGCAGCTGGAACAAATGAATGCAAGCTTGAAAAAGAGGATTTAGACATGGAACTGATAGAAAGGAATGGAGTGGGGTGGGAGGACCATGTTGGAAACAGGTGGAGTTTATTCAGTGGATAAGAAGAGCCAAGGCAGGTTTCTGAGCAGACTGGAAATCAAGTGGAATCATTCAGCAAGCACTGACCAAGGACCTGCCCCATGTTAGGTGTTGCCAAGAGCAACCTGAAAGCTGCAGCTGTGATAAGATGCTTTGGTTCTTCATAGGTTGGCATGGCTGGGTGGGGCCAGGTAGAAAATGGGTTAGACTGGGGACAACATGGGCTCAGGAGACTACTTAGAAGTTTTTTTTTTTTCCTGGTAATGGATTTTAAAATTGATTTTTATTGGAGTATTATTGCTTTACAATGCTCTGTTAGTTTCCATGTATACACATATCTCCTCTCTTTTTAGACTTCCTTCCCGTTGAGGTCACCGCAGAGCAGAGTAGAGTCTCCTGTGCTAAACAATTGGTTCTCATTAGTTATCTATTCTATATGTACTATCAACAGTGTACATGTGTCAATTTTAATCTCCCAATTCATCCCCTCCTGCCCTTACTCCCCTTGACATCCATAAATTTGCTCTCTACATCTGTGTCTTTATTTCTGCTTTGCAGATAAATTCATCTGTACCCTTTTTCTAGATTCCACATATATGTGTTAACATACAGTATTGGTTTTTCTCCTTCTGACTTATTTCATTCTGTTTAACAGTCTCTAGATCCATCCACATCTCCACAAATAGCACTATTTTGTTCTTTTTTATGGCTGAGTAATATTAGAAGTCTTTTTATCATGGCCTGATTCAGTGCCATTCAGTCTTCTTTCAAAAGAGTCTAATAGACCCTCCCAAGGAGGTGTTCCCCCCACCCACCCCAGCCTATTCCCAAACGTAAGTAACAGTATCAGCATGTCTGCACAGCTCCCCTGGCCAAGAAATGAGGCTGACCTCTACTTTCTGCACCATGGGAATGTGATTTTTTACAATTTCTTTCAAATATAAATAAAAAATTAGTAGCTTTTCAAAACTCTATATTCTACTGGGAGATATAACCTTCCCCGTGGCTCCGCTTGGTTTATCTCTGCACCCACACCCCAGAGAATGCTCTTCTGAGGTCAAACATCTTCTCCAGTGGATGCTTATTGGAAACCCAGGAATTCAGAAGCGATCTCAAAATAAATCTGTGGTTTATCTCTGGGGGCAAGCCTTTCCTCAATGTGGCAGGCAGAAGGATTTCCTCCCCCAGGAGGTCTGGTCCCAACCCCTAGAACCTATGAATGTATATACTCTATATTGAAGATGTGATCAAGTTCACAGCCTTGAGATGGTGAGGTCACCCTGGATTATTCAGGTGGACTTCATCCAATCACGTGAGTTTTTAAAAAGAAAGACCCCTTTCCCAGCTATGGAGAGCAAACCATGGAAATATGGTCAGAGATGCAAGGTTGCTGACTTTAGAAAGAAAAAAGTTATTTATTCATTTGGCTGCACAGGGTTCTAGTTGGAGCCTGTGGGATCATTCAGTTGTGACATGTGGGATCTCTGAAGGTGTGAGGAGGTGGGCGTGAGCCGAGGAAGGTAGGCAGCTTCTGGAAGCTGTATAGGGCGAGGAAATGGAGTCTCCTAGATCCTCCAAAAAAGAAACACAGCAGCGGCAACACCCTGATTTTTCCTACTGAGACCCATATTGGATCTCTAACCTAAAGAGCTGTAAGAAAGCAAACGTGTTTTGTTCTAAGCCGCTGACATTGCGGTAATTTGTTGTAACAGCAGTAGGAAATGAACGCCCTCCCTACGCTAGCACTCAAGGCAGACCTGCTTATTTAAACACTGTGTCTACTCAGGGTTGACCTTGTAGTGCCTTCCAATCCACCGATGCCCTTACCTGGTGGGTTTTCATTTTCCCCACCAGATTCAAAACTCCCTAAGGGCAAGGACCGAGTTAATCATCCCAGCATCTCTAGGGCCAGCATAGTGGATGCCACATAGGAGATTTCAACAACTATGAATTCAGTGATTGTATGAAAGCCCAAGGCAGCCTAGGGCTTCATAATGCCCCCATGGGACCTCCAAAGTGAGGCATGAGTACTTCTTTTCAGACATAAAGGGGTCAAAGCTGATGTCACTGTTGATGTATATGTATGTCATGATGGTGAAATGAGTTCCTGTTGGCTGTAACCAAGACAACAAGAAATCCCATTCACATGAAAAGACTGGTGAGCCATTCAGACAAGCGTCAGTGGAGGCCTGGCTTCCCAGGACAATCTCTGTACAATGTCACTCCAGGCCCCTTTTCATGAAGAGCATTTATCAACAGGGCCCTATTTGATTCATTTCCCTGGTCCCTCCAACAAAGGCATGGGACTCAGAAACAAAGCTCTGTTGGTTTGGACACACCCCTCATGAAATCACGTTTATTTTTGGAAAGAAATGACCATTCACAACTTTTCACTGTTGAATAGAAAGCTCTGTAGTCGCTTTCTAGAAAAGTCGACTGTGGGCAGTTACAGTATAAATAATGCAACCTCTCCCCATCATAATTTTGGTAATTATTTTCGACTGTTGTGATCAGAAACTGGGACTCAGTGGAGAAGGGGGTCCAGAAAAAGCCCTGCTGGCCAGGCCCTGATCTGCTGCGGCTCTGTTCGCTGCAGCAGCCCCACCATCCCTATAGAGATCTGGAAACTCCTTGTAGTAGTTCAAGCTGGCATCTTGGGCCGGTGCAGAGATGCTGCAGCTTTGGTAGCCTCCGCCTTTTCCGCTAGGACTGAAAGGCTTGGTGAGGGTCCAGCATCAGACCTCAACTCACCCAAGACTGGGAACTTTGAGTTGACCTGGAGATTTCATCACTGGCTCAATGGACATGAGTTTGAGTAAGCTCTAGGAGTTGGTGATGGACAGGGAAGCCTGGCATGCTGCAGTCCATGGGGTCACAAAGAGTCGGACACGATTGAGTGATTGAACTGAACTGAACTGAAACTCATTAGCAACCAGAGTTTTCCTCCTGTTTTAAGCTTCTCTCCTCAAACATTCAACACCCAACCCTGATGTCGGGTCCAACTATGGCTTCAATGGCCCCTGAAGTGGTCCCCTGAAAGTGTGACAGTTTATTCCAGCAGATGACAACCCTCTTCAGTGATGCTCCATTTGCTGTCAACTTTAGGGTTGAGAGACTGCTCAAGTTTTCATTTGCAACCTGGATGTGCCTTCTCCTTCTTCCAGCTTCTTGCCAACCCCTTGGGAAAGGACATAACCCTGGCTAGTGATGGTCCTAAACTTGTTCCCAGGTTCTGATCAGAGTGACTCTCCTTACCACATCAACCCAGTCCTCCAGCAGGGTTTTGGTGACTCTCAATTGCCCGGGGCACAAGTGCAGACAGGTTCTTCAAGTGGCAAGCAGTAAACAGGAAGTGGATGGTAGGATATTAAGCCTTGGGCACTTGACACACAACTTATTCTGCTTGGCTCATGTTTGCAGCTCCCTGTAACTACAGTTCTGTGATAGAAGCATATCAGAATCAAGAAATATTTAATGAGTGACTAATGCATTTTATCTGCTGTAACACAGCTTGGCCGGGAAAGCAAGAGGATGGGCTGACATTTGAACAAGGGTACTTAGAAGGAACCCTTACCTAAAATCATTCCAAATCCTCAACTTTTACCAACCAAGGTGGTCCCACACTCTCTGGTCACTGGGAGAGCTGTGTGGGGATCAAGAAAGTGCCCCAGAGCAGGCTATGGGGCTGGAAGAGCCTGGAGGTGGGAAGCCTCATGATCACTCAGGTAAGGTGAGCTCCGCCAAACACAACCTTGCCATGGAGAGATGAGCCAGCTGCCAGGACTGGGGAGCACAAAGCCCTCATTCAGCCCAAGTGAACAAAGTGGTCAGGACTTTAGGGAGACACCTGACATGAATACTCCACTAAAGAGGTAGCGTCTCAGGAGAAAACCATGATGTGACAGATGGCATGAGAAAACAGAATCTCTTTACTCCTTCCTTGTTGTTGTTTAGTCGCCAAGTCGTGTCTGGTTCTTTGTGACCCCATGGACTGCAGCACACCAGGCTCCCCTGTCCTTCACCACCTCCCAGAGCTTGTTCAAACTCATGTCTGTTGAGTCGATGATGCCATCCAACCATCTCATCCTCTGTCATCCCCTTCTCCTCCCACCTTCAATCTTTCCCAGCATCAAGGCCTTTTCCAATGAGTCAGTTCTTCACATCAGGTGGCCAAAGTATTGGGGCTTCAGCTTCAGCATCAGTCCTTTCAATGAATATTCAGGGCTGACTTCCTTTAGGATTGACTGGTTTGATCTCCTTGCAGTCCAAGGGACTCTTCTCCAGCACCACAGTTTGAAAGCATCAATTCTGTGGCACTCAGCCTTCACTATGGTCCAACTCTCACATCCGTACATGACTGATGGAAAACCATAGCTTTGACAATACGGACCTTTGTTGGCAAAGTGAATTGAGCCATAGAACCCCCAAGAGGAGGAAAACAATAGAAATGCTCACCTGAAAAGTGTATGTTAGAGATCAGAAACTGAAGATTCGAGAGGAAGCCAGGACCTTGGGAAGGAGAGAAGCAATTTGGAGTGTATGTGGAACGTCTTGTGGAGCAAGAGTGTTACTGTGTGCGAAGTTTTTCACAAAGATAATCAAGGATAACTTACTGCTGTCCACCTGAGCCAGTCACTTGACCAAGGTCCCCTCTCCTCCCCCACACTCCTCTTCCCTCCTCAGGTCCCCCATGGAGGGTTCCCACTAAGGAGAAGTTGGCAATTAGACTTTACTTGATAATAGCGATCTATCTCTATGGAGTTGGTTGTAAACAAAAGGATCTTGAGTTGAAGAGCATCTTCTTATAGGGCATATATTAAAACTTGCCAATTTTAACTGTTTAACTGTTTTTAACTGTTAAAACACCAAAAAAAGAAAAAAAAAGAGGTAGAAGCTGTTTTCTTTGATCATAGTGAAATAGATAGCTTAAATATGTCCTTTCAAGTGACTCGGGTCCAAATCAATAATCAGGTCCTAGACAGAATAATCACAATGGGGTCTTGTCAAACGGTGTGTGTGATGGTAAACCGGTGGTTCACAAAGACATGGAACAAACCTGGGACATCATAGCAGGAAGGGCTGGATATATTATGGGAATGCAAAAGTTGCAGAAAATTTTAAGATAAAAGACAATACTGCAATTAAATGCAGGCTTTTCGTTGGCCACATTGGCCACACCCCAGAACCCTGAGTGCCAACAGAAGCTCTCCAGTAGAAAGTTTTGAGAGCTCTGCTCTCTGGAAACATAAGGAGATCACACTCAGCCCAGGCTTCTGGGTCCTCATTTTCCTTACTTCTCTCTCAGTGGGAAAGTCTGATACTCTATGTCTTCATAGATGTTGAGAAAACACTATTTCCAAGTAAATATATGAGCCACAATGCAAAGTATGCAAGTAAGATACCAGACTCCCTTTCTTTCACATGAAACATCTAGAACAACAACCACAGCTAACAAAGAGTAATTGACACATTGGTACCCTGGTTTGGTGTGGTCCGACCCAGCCAGGGGTGCGGCTACTGACAGGAGGGAGGTTTTGTGGAACAGAACAGAGCAGCTCAATGCTGGTGAGATAAAATGTTAGGGCTGTCTCCTAAACATCTTCCCAGCTGTCTTTGGCATTTTTTTTTCTTTCTTCTTGGATCCATGGATTGCCCAGTGTCCCAGACCCACTTTCTTCCCTATGGAGAACCTTGCCAAGGCTCCCATAACACTCTGCCATCACACACTCTACACAGACACCTGCAGGGGTGCCCTGTTGCCTCTTAAGTCTTACTTAAGATCCCACAGTTTCGGGCAACTTACCTTCTTATCTTTCTGGGGCTTCCCAGGTGGTGCTAGCGGTAAAGAACCTGCCTGCCAATGCAGGTGACATAAGAGATGCAGGTTCAAACTCTGGGAAGGGAAGATCCTCTGGAGGAGGAAATGGCAAATCACTCCAGTATTCTTGCTTGGAGAATTCCATGGACAGAGAAGCCTGGTAGGCTATAGTCCGTAGGGTCGCATAGAGTTGGACATGGCTAAGTGACTTTGCATGCACATGTCTTCTAGTGCTTCTTTTTTTAACCTTAATCAGACCAGGCTCTGTGCCAGCTCTTCGCTGCTTTCTCAGATTTCCGTGCACTGTGCTTCCTCCCTGGGATCTCCCCTTGCTTCTACAAACCCCAACCAGCATGTCCTTCAGCATCTGGGGCTCATTCTTCAAAGCTCAGTGTATCTCGTCACGGAAGCCTCTAGGATCCTCCCTTTGCTCCATCATGCACGCTCTGTAGCTCTAAGACAGCTGTCACCATTTATGTACATGTCTTTGCTCCTCTACTGGATGGTATCACCTTGAGGGTAAGGACTGTGTCTTACCCATCTTTGCATTTTCTATGCTACATAAGTACTCATAGGGGTTTCCCAGGTGGCACAGTGGTAAAGAACCCACCTGCCAATGCAGGAGACCCAAGTGATGTGAGTTTGATCCATGGATCAGGAAGATCGCTTGGAGAAAGAAATAGCAACCCACTCTAGCATTCTTGCCTGGAGAATTCCATGGACAGAGGAGCCTGGTGGGCTAGAGTCCATGGAGTCGCAGAGTCAGACATGACTGAGCACACATGCACCTCTACATATTAGAGCTCGGTGTGTTGACCTTTGCCTTGGGTAAGTTACTATGTCTCTCTGAGCCTTGATGCCCTTATCTGTAAAGTGGGGCTATCAGTAATGTGTCCTTCACAGGGATGAGTGTCAGGATGAAGTGAACTCATGCAAGTAAAGTGCTTATGCAAAGATTGGCACATAGTATGCGTTCCTTGCTACTACTATCAATATTATGTCAATTGTACCTTATTCATTTCATACTAAAATGGTCTCTTTTTGGTGGCTGGGATATCTCCCATCTTCCTTATTTAATGACAAAAACAGTGCTTACTAGGTTTTGGGGTTCTCACCCCTGCCTGTGTACCAGCATCACCTGGAGAGCCTTTTGAAAGTTCTGACGCCTGGCTTCTACCTTCCAGAAACTCTCCTTCAGTGGGTGTGTCCAACATCAGTCATTTTTTATTCCCCGAGTGTTTCTCAAGTAGGGCTGAGATAATGAACCCCTGAAAATCATTACAGAGTTTACCATTTCCGTCACAGGTCTCTTCAGCCCTGTGTCTAGAGCAAAGAGTTGGAGTCTGGGGGGCACCAATCTCCAGACAACTGCATGGTTAACACCAAGGGATGTATGTTTCTCTTCATTCTAGAGATCTTCCACTGTTTCATTCTGTAAAAGCTCTCATGATGACTCAGCATTTTAATACTTTTTGGTGTCCCTGTTCCATTCCCAAGAGCCAAGTGCTGGCTCAGGGTAACTTAGTGCATAAAATGCTAGGTGATAATAAGACAAGGTAGTAAGACATAGGGGCTTCCCTGAAGGGGCTCAGTGGGTAAAGAATCCACCCACAATGCAGGAGATACAGGAGACCTGGGTTTGATCCCTGGGTCAGGAAGATCTATCTCCTGGAGGAGGAAATGGCAACCCACTCCAGTATTCTTGCCTGGAGAATCCCATGGACAGAGGAGCCTGGCGGGTTACAGTCCATGGGGTCCCATGGACAGAGGAGGCTGGCGGGCTAGAGTCCATGGGGTCCCAAACAGTCAGACACAACTGAGCATGCACACACACACACACACACACACACACACACAGCACACAGTGATACACGAGAGAGGAGGAGGGAAACATGAAATCCTTCCAACCCTCCAGCTCCCATTTTCCCTCTTGAGCTTGTTATGAGTGATGGGCTCTGTCCCAGAAGCCAGGAGTGGGCAGGGCCTCAGAGAGGGTATGGGAGGCCACAGTCTGCCTGCCTGTGCCCCGTGAGCAGACGCTGCTGGACAATTGGGCTATTATAGCAATGAGCAGAGAGTAATGACTGATAGATGCAGATTCCTGTTTCTCGCCCTCTAGCCTTTTAAAAACCCTTTGTTCAGTAATTAAATGTATAAACCTTGTAGTTCTCACTGGGCATTGGATTTCAACAGGAATTTGGCCAAAATCAAGACTGGAGAAGCGGCCCCGCCGTGACCACCTGGGCATTCTTAGGCAGCCTGGTCCTGCTGACTCAATCCTCTCTTTGAACTGCAGGACTTATGTAACTTTAGTCTAAGAGTCCAACCCAGGGGTTCTATTGCCAAGACTGAGAGAGAGAAAAAAAAAAGTTGATTAAATTCAAGACATGGCAGATAATGCCAAAAGACAGAGGAAATGTGATCTCCGAGGAGGGAGAGAGAAACATGTGTGTTTTGGAGATAGGAGTGTCGGGCAAATGGACGCTGAAGGTCAGATGACTTCTGCAAAGCAACTGCTCTGAGGAATTTATACTGGTCCCCTGGTACCACTAGGGGTAGTTCTGGAGGGTGGCTGGTGGTGGCTGATGTTTTGCCAATGGACTCAGAATGTGACTTGAAAACCTGCGTGGAAGCCCATGAAATGTTCAGGTGCTTCTGAAGACAGGCCCCATTCTGGGACTTAGGTAGAGGACCACAGCACCCCACCCCCACCCCCAAGAAGACCCACACACCAGATCACACTTGGAGCTGATACCACAAGTCCCAAATGCCCTGGGCCTTAGTCCAGACATCTTCAAGTTGGATGGGACCTTGGACATAATTTTTTACAGGTCGGCAAAGTAACACCTGCAGAGGTGAAGTAAATTACCCAGATCACATATCTGCTTGTGGCAAAGACGGGACCACAGCCTGAAATTGCCAGCAGCCCTGAACCTGCTCATTCTGGTGCCAAGCTGGGTGGTGGGCACAAGGGGGCTGGAGAAAGAGACAGTTCCTGGGCCGGGCACCCCCTCCCTGGCTCTTGCATTCTGGGAGGACACTTTTGAAAATTCTGTCCGGGCGCTAACTGCACAAACAAAACAGAAGAGCAAGTGGAGGAGACGCAGGGAACCAGCCAGGAAGGACATACTTAAAGCATGAAGTCACCAGCTCCGAGGGCAAACCACCCATGGAAAGAAGGTTCTTGTGCTGAGCGCCTCCGACATGGCTCTCCGAGGCTTCGAGGAGCAGCAGAGAAAATGCGAAGAATCTACAAAATGTTCTGCAGCTCTGCTCAGCTCTTGAAACTCAAATATTTGTTTTCTATCAGGAAGTGGCTCAGAGGACGGGCACAGTCTCACAAAGTGCGTGATCCGGGCACCAGCCAGGCGCCCCAGCGGGGTTCAGGATGTCTTAGCCACGCCTCCAGTCAACACCTTTCGACAACAACTGCACCTGAGTCAGAGCTAAAGCCCTTCCTGGGCTTAGCCCGACCCTCCAGTTCACTCCCTTCGCCTCCAGAGTCCAGAGCAGTCCGGCGCCCCCTGCTGGTGACCTATCTTGCTTCTCTTCTGATGGATTTAGGAACTGGACTGCCTTTCCCAGCAGTGAGTCTAAGACTTTCTGTTCCCTATTTTATAAGACGCTTCTCTCTGCTTAAAATGCCCAGTGCCTGGTGATGCTGTGTCTTTTGTGCTTAAAGGGAGAAGGAAATTCATTGGGAAGTAGTCGGGGGTGGATGACCACATCCTTCCCTCGCATCCTGGATGTCACTGGGAAGGATGAATTCCTGGCTGGAGGCAAGTGAGCTCCACGCCATCACCTCTGAGCACATTAGAGCCTTAAGCCAGTATGCTCCCCACACAGCTGAGACTTGGGCAGGTTTGCCAGCTGTCTCATCAGATGGAATGCAAACAAACAGAGATGGGTGAGCCTGGCTTGCTCCTGGCGCTCCCTCTCAGCTCTTCCAGGGGAGAACTCAGGGCCGGTGAGGGCTGCCCTCCACCCAGCAGGGCTCCCTGGTGGTGCCTGTCTTCAGGGAAGAAGAACCTCAAGGCCCCTGAACTCCCCCCAGGCCACTCCTTTAAGCCTGCAATTCCTGCTGTGCTGTGCATGCGTGCGTACTCAGTGCTGTCCGACTCTTTGTGACCCCATGGGCTGTAGCCCACCAGGCTCCTCTGTCCATGGGATTTCCCAGACAAGAATACCGGAGTGGGTTGCCATTTCCTCCTCCAGAGGATCTTCCAGGCTCAGGGACTGCACCTGAATCTCCTGCGTCTCCTGCTTGGCAGGCAGATTCTTTACCACTGAGCCATCTGGGGAGCTGAAATTCCTGCTACAGGAGGGAAAAAAGAAAAAAAAAAAAAAAAAAGGCTTTCACAAATGAAAAATAAGACTTAAAGGTCCATACCCCTTTAATGAAAAAACTCTCAAGCCCATCCAAATTGGAACTCACTGATTTAAAATCTTTTTTTACTCAGATTGAAAAGAAAAAAAGAAGTATATAAGAGCTGGACATAAACTCTGGCTATTTCATAATTTTGCCCAGGGCTTACCCTTTTTGCATTAAAAAAAATCTATTCACCACACGGACGGGGGCGGGGGGTGGTGGGTGTAGATTTTCCCGTCTTCTCTCTGTATTGTCTGTCATCTTCCTCAGCTATGCCATGTGATTTTCTCAAAATTACTGCTGAGTTGTCTATGAGCTCAGCTCTCCAGTGGGCACTCTTATACTGAGCAAATACTGATGAGCTTTAAGGCAGCCCCTCATTTGTGAGACAGTGGAGATGTAGCAGTCAAGCCCAACATTCTCCTTTTACAGGCAAAGAAGTCCTTGCTGCTGGGGTGAGAGGCTGGCAGGACTCAGACCAGACCACAGTCGGTTTTGCTCGGGGATCTCATCCGGGTTTCACAACTCCTCTGGTTCTCCCGGAAGCCAGTGACAAGATTGCACCTCCAAACTCTGCTTTGTCTCAGGATTCTTAGGACGAGTCAAAAGGCTTCCTTTCAAGCTTTCTGTGCAATGGAAACCCTACTTGACTAATTCAAAACCACCTCTCTGGAAATCTCAAATCTTTGGCACTAATTCAACATAGAGAATTATGTTGCATAATAATTATTATTTTCCCCTCCATAAAGTAGGAGAACTCAAGTGATATAGGTGAGTCACACACTGATACTCGATGAAGGCGACCTTCTATCACGATCGGAGAACCAAGACCCGGCGTGGCAGGTTTACATTGATAACTAATTCCTGTCCTTAGGTTCTGCCTGCAGAGAGACCTTGGTGCAAGGCGTTGTTTATACTCTAGCTTCGTGTATGGGATAGGATGGGGAGGAGGACATGGGTTCTGTCTTAGAAAGTGTGTGTTAGGTTGGTGGATGGTCTGGAGGAGGGGACTAGAGGGAAAGAGTGTACACACACACACATGCACGCACACCTGTGGTTGCCACAGGCCTAATGTTTGTTCCCATTGGCTGGCTCAGCAGAAAATTTGGCTGAGTTGCAAGACTTATGTTTTGAAGTCTGGTGTCATAAAAAGCAAATACATTTTTCAGGTTCGGGAACACACCAGCCCAGAAGAGCCAAGGGAAGAGGGAGAAAAGATTTCTTTTTTCCCTCCAGTAATAACTTTTAAAGTCAGAGCTGAAATTCACCTGGGAACCCTGGTGATGCTGACTTACCCTGATGGTTCTCTACGCCCAGTGGCCAAGTCTCCAGCCCTGGAGACACACTCTCAGCTGGTAGCTGTGATGTCACTTTTTGTTTTCAACACATGTTCCGAATTACCCTAGGACTGACCAAGCAGGATTGGGTTGAGAGCAAAAATCTCTAATCTGACAGTCACCATGATATCAGGAACATTTAGAAAAGCCACAGCTCAGGACTGGTTCCTGACTTGATGGAATAATTGCGCTTGCTTCTGATGATAAGTAATCGGTAGGTGGCAGCTGTGGGTGATGGGAATAATTCAGGAACTAACCAGGAAGCCTCAGATCTGGAAGAAGGAAGAAGCAAAGTCAAGGTTTTCTTCAATGTTTTCACAGTTTCTTTAGATTGTAATACAGCTTAAATCCCCAAAGTGTAACCAAGGACACTGCCATAGGAAATTAATTTGATATTGGCCAATTTAAACAGAAAGACAGAATGGATTCACAAGCTGAAGAACCACAGATGGAATCAGATTTGATTATTTCTGACTTAAGAAAACAAATTTTGAGAGAAGAATATAGTTTGATTGTGAAATTAGAGCTGTATCAATCAGATAGGTATCGAAAGACTTAGAGAAAGGTTGTACTTTTTAGAAACAGACTTCTAGGATCATATTTTAAAGCCTCTGGGCTTGGTTCAGTGTTGTCAACGGGTTTAAAGAACTTCCTTTTTAAAATTCTTGAAACAACATTAAATTTTTTAACCTTTTTTTTTGGTAAGAAGCCATGGTGACTTTGTAGGAAAAAGAGAAGGGGTGATCACAACATCAGACCAAATCACCACTGTTGAGTTGAATTTTGAACTTCCAGCTCAGAACAGGTCTGAATTTGCTTTGCCATTTCCTCAGGCTCCAAACAGGGGGGACTCCTTCTTGGGGGTGGGGTCACAGAGATTAGAGATATTTGTTACCTCAAGTCCCTTCAGGTTGGGCTACTCTGTAGAAAAGGTCTCATTTAGTGTAATCCCTAGAGAATAATCACCATTTGGTTATTAAACTCATTTTCTTTTGGCCAGATACCCCCCAAATGCTTCAACATCACAAGTAGATTGAAAAATGAGAATGTGGAGAAGGAATCAGGGCCTAATATTTCTACACTTTTATGGAATTTTCTTCTTCAACAATTGGACTTCCCTGGGAGCCTGGTGGTTAAGACCCCACACTTCCATTGCAGGAGACATAAGTTCAGTTCCTGGTCAGGGAGCTAAGATCCCCAGTGGTGTTCAAAAGAAACCCAAAAAGGTTCTGGTTCATACCAGTAGATCATTCTCTGGGATTACATTACATCTAAAATAATAAACTACATTTATTTTTTTAAAAGAATTAAGAATATTGTCTACTTTCCTGGGAAATGGGGTTGTGTTGAGAATCAGCTCATAGTGAAAAGTGGTGAACATTGTCATCAACCCTGTATCATGGGTGCAGAGGCCTAGACCTGAGCATAGGAACTCAAATAAGGAGCCTAGCAAACGATGGACCCTGAATGCATGAGGTGGGCAGGGAAATAAGAATCAGATGTTTAGGAGAACTGTTTAGATTTTATCCTTATATTTTCTTAGGTATTCAATCCAGTCTATCCAAAAGGAACCATGCAAATAAATTTTTTTTTCCATAAAGAATTCGATTAGAGATGTGTGTTAGTAGCTCAGTCGTGTCGACTCTTTGCAACACCATGGACTGTAGCCCGCCAGGCTCCTCTGTCCCTGGGATTCTCCAGGCAACAATATTGGAGTGGGTTGCCATTCCCTTCTTCAGGGAATCTTCCTGACCCAGGGGTTGAACCTAGGTCTCCTGCTTGGCAGGCTGATTCTTTACCACTGAGCCACCTGGAAAACCCTGATTCGAGATAACCATTTTTTAATTTCCAAAGCTATTTTTCTAACCCGATATAACCAGAAACCTTTTAAAATTGAGAATGTTGAGTTTGTTGGGGATGACAAGGTTGGAAAGCATTAGATAAAGCACCCCTTCACACCTGCCAAGGGACAAATTTCTGTTGTGTAATAATAGTTTTCGCATTCCTCGGATGGATGCACTCAGTCCAACTACAGGGCACCTGCCAAGCTCAGCTGCAAAGTGGGGAGGAGAAGGGACCCATAGGCACACTAGCTCTGTCTTAGCCTGACTTCCCTAGAAAGCAGAGCCTGGTGTAAAAGCACATACTCAACTACTCCACTAGGAAGCACCATCCCAAGGAGAGAAGAGTCAGTTATCAGTTATGGCAGGGTGGGGTGGTTTGTGTATACATGCATCTCCAGAAACACAAAGCTTCCATCTTCAACTATGGAACCATGCAACAACCACACAGGACACTCCATACCCCAAATTCATCCTGGTTAGCATTGCTTTCTGCCATTTCTGCCTTCACTAAGCTGCAAGAACTCTTGCCACATCCTAGGCATCTTTTGCAAAGGAGGTTGATTATCAGTGATAGCAGAGTGCAAAGAAAACCATCGATCTTGAGCTTCCAACGTACGATGCGGTTTGTTCTTTCTGAGAAGATAGATCCTACTTGGGCCCGGAGGTCCTGTGCTCCACAGCCTTGTCTCCCTCACTCAGGACTGGTTCTGTCCAGCTGCCTCCCTGAATCTGAGCATATGATTGGCCACTGTGTGTTATAAAAGAGGCGCAGTCTGGACTCACCTGTACGCTAAGTTCTGTCACACTTTCAGCCTGAGTCAGCCATGGAATGGGTTTGGGTGGAAGTGTCTCTCCCAGCACCAAGGGACCATAGTGACTCAAAGGTGGCCACAGTGCAGATTGGACGTCTGGGTTTCTTTGGAAGTGAACGTGAGTTTTAAGGCCAAGTTTCCAGTGTGTTCCAGCACAGGGACGACTGAGCAGAGGAATGTTCCTGAACCAGGGGGAGAGGGTGGCTCTGGGAACTGCAGGTTCTGATGGTTCAGGAAGGGGCGAGTCTGATGAGAACCTCAGGGGAGCGGCATGGTCCTTTTTAGCCCCTTGGCTCCCTGGGGAACCTTGGCCTTGCCCACTGGGAGGCTGCAGTCTCTCCAGCCTGGAGCCTGAGATGGCAGGCTCCTTCCACCCCCAGGGTGCTGTGTCGGGAATGTTTGCCGAGTACACAGGGGTTCCTCTGATGAAAGGTGCACCCCGAGTACAAAGTGTTATTGTTCTGTCTTACACAACGTAGCTGAAAACAGGAGCATGCCATTCTGCTGCAGGGCGGGATGTCTCTGCAGCGTTTGCCTGGGAGGAACGTGTGCCCAGTGACTGGAGGAGACGCAGTGGCCAGCATGCAGCAGGGTGGCCTGAGAACAGGTGAGGAGAGAGAGGCATGGGGGCTCCTGGTGGGGCTCCCCCAGGTGACGGGGTGAGATGTGAGGCTTGAGCCACAGCCAGGGAGCCCTGCTGCGAAGCTCACGTGCCCCCAGGTGCCACCAGCCTGGCCAGGGATAGGGCAGGGATCAAATACTGCCGACTACAGGGCACCTGCCAAGCTCAGCTGCAAAGCATGGGGAGGCAGAGCCAGGATCTGAGGGTGCCCCAGTTTGGAGGTGCCACTCAACGTCAGCAGGCGGGAGTCTCCTTTGGGGTTTATTTCCCAAAGCCCCAGGACAGGTGGTGGTGCTCTACCCGACCAGCTGTGCCCTGGCTATTCTTCACCAAGTGGGAGATCGAGCACTGAGATCAGAGCATCCCCACTGGGGCCCCGTGGTCCCCAAACCACACGCCCTGAGCCTGAGCACGTGTGGCCCTGCCCTGCTGCTCTCCGGGCTCCCTCTTTGGACCCACAGCTGATGGTCTAGGTGTTCCGCAGTGTCGGCTCTGATGTGTTAAAAATAAAACCAAGAAACAACAGGGTTTCTAATTATTGTGCTGACAAATGAGTCTCGCAGCAGTTTCCCAACGATCAGCTAATGAGCTCTCATTGGAGCCTTTGGGCCAGACCTCGGTGCGGCAGAGACACAGAGCAGGTGCCTCCTCCGAGCAGCCTGTTTGGGGATCTGATCACATCTTCACTCTGGTGCAGCGTCCCTGCCTAGGGAAGCCCCGGCACAGTGGGTTGGGGGGCACCTCCAGGCTGAGAGCACCAGCTGCGTCAAGGTCAAGGTTGGAGGTGAGGCCTTGGGACCTTCCTACATTGGCTTCTGGCCCCCGTGAGACGTTCTCATCAGGATGGCGGAAGCTCTGAAGGGTGCTCGGCTCAAGGTGCCTTGCGCATGGTCTCTGCCTTCTCTTAACACCGTGCTGGTGACGTCAGGGGTTGTTCAGGGCTGTGAAGCAAACTTGTCAGGGTTTGGCCAGTTTTTTATGGCCAAGTTGAGTGCTGGCTTTCATAAACTGTTGAAAAGGAAGGGAGGGTGTCTTTTCACCTTGCTTATAGTTCCCTTTGTTGTGCAGAAGCTTTTAAGTTTAATTAGGTCCCATTTGTTTATTTTTGCTTTTATTTCCAATATTCTGGGAGGTGGGTCATAGAGGATCTTGCTATGATTTATGTCGAAGAGTGTTTTGCCTATGTTCTCCTCTAGGCGTTTTATAGTTTCTGGTCTTACATTTAGATCTTTAATCCATTTTGAGTTTATTTTTGTGTATGGTGTTAGAAAGTGTTCTAGTTTCATTCTTTTACAAGTGGTTGACCAGTTTTCCCAGCACCACTTGTTAAAGAGGTTGTCTTTTTTCCATTGTATATTCTTGCCTCGTTTGTTGAAGATAAGGTGTCCATAGGTATGTGGATTTATCTCAAGATGAAAAGACAGCCTTCAGAATGGGAGAAAATAATAGCAAATGAAGAAACAGACAAAGGATTAATCTCAAAAATATACAAGCAACTCCTGCAACTCAATTCCAGAAAAATAAATAACCCAATCAAAAAATGGGTCAAAGATCTAAACAGACATTTCTCCAAAGAAGACATACAGATGGCTAACAAACACATGAAAAGATACTCAACATCACTCATTATCAGAAAAATGCAAATCAAAACCTCAGTGAGGTACCATTACACGCCAGTCAGGATGGCTGCTATCCAAAAGTCTACAAGCAATAAATGCTGGAGAGGGTTTTGGAGAAAAGGGAACCTCTTACACTGTTGATGGGGATGCAAACTAGTACAGCCGCTATGGAGAAGAGTGTGGAGATTTCTTAAAAAACTGGAAATAGAACTGCCATATGACCCAGCAATCCCACTCCTGGGCATACACACCGAGGAAATCAGAACTGAAAGAGACACGTGTACCCCAGTGTTCAGCGCAACACTGTTTATAATAGCCAGGATATGGAAGCAATCTAGATGCTCATCAGCAGATGAATGGATAAGAAAGCTGTGGTACATATACACAATGGAATATTACTCAGCCATTAAAAAGAATACATTTGAATCTATTCTAATGAGATGGATAAAACTGGAGCCCATTATACAGAGTGAAATAAGCCAGAAAGATAAACACCAATACAGTATACTAACGCATATATATGGAATTTAGAAAGATGGTAACAATAACCCTATATGCAAGACAGAAAAAGAGACACAGAGGTATAGAACAGACTTTTGGACTCTATGGGAGAAGGCGAGGGTGGGATGATTTGAAAGAACAGCATCAAAACATGTATATTATCAAGTGTGAAACAGATCTCCAGTCCAGGTTGGATGCACCCAGAGGGATGGGATGGGGAGGGAGGGAGGTGGAGGGGTTCAGGATGGGGAACACATGTAAATCCATGGCTGATTCATGTCAATGTATGGCAAAAACCACTACAATATTGTAAAGTAATTAATTGTAAACTAATAAAAATAAATGAGGAAAAAAAAGAAAAGGAAGGGAGGGGAAGAGCTCAGTTTCCCAGTAGAGTAAGATGACATCTGTGGCTGATAACTGCACTCCTTACCCCTAACTGCCTGGTCCACTCACGGCCTCCTGGATAAAAGGATCAAGGAGTGACCAGAAGCCACATCAGGAGCTGGGGTACTCCCCAGCTGGGGAGCTGGGATCCCCCAAGCCCAGCCGAGAAGCTCAAAGGACCGTTGGTGAAGTCCTGCTCCTCCCTCCTCATCAGTCCCCTCTCAGAAACCCCAGTGCCACGAGGGCAAAGATGCTGGGTCCAGGGCCCAGGATGAAGCCCAAGCCCAGAAGATCTCTGCTGTTATGAGCTGGAAGAATGACTGAGTCAGGCGTTCTTCTCTTAGTTTCTTTCACTTTCATGGGCCCTCGAGACCTCCCAGTCTACTCCAGCCCCTTCCCTGCTCACCGTGGTTCTCTCTTCTTAGCATTCTTGCTCCCTTTCTGTCCAGATTTTAATTAATTATTGGTCTCCAGCCAACAGAGTTAGCCCTCTCCTACCGTGCTCAAGGCAAACCCACTAACAAGGTCAAACTTTGCTCAAATGAAATAGAGAAGCGTAGCTTTTCTTCTCTTTTCTCTGCCCTCCCCGCCATTTAAAAACCATTATCTGGGAAATTTTCAAACAAACAGGAAACTAGAAAGACTAGAGTCATGACACGCCCTGCCCAACCCCCACCATCATAAACTCAACCTTCATCAACATTTTGCCAATCTTGTTTCACCTCTCCCCTGCCCTTTTGGTTTGGGGAAATATTTAGTCCTCTTTTTTAAAAAAATATATATATATATATCTTCTTCCTGGAAACTTTTTTATTTTATTTTTATCTGAATTTCTTTCTTTTTTTCTTTTTGGCCATACCATGCAGCTTGTGGGATCTTAGCTCCCCGACCAGGGATCGAACCTGTTGCCCCCTGCAGTGGAAGTGCAGAGTCTTAACCACTGGACCACCAGGAAAGTCTCATTCCTCTAACTCTCTGAGTGCATTTGGAGAGGTTCCCTTACCTTCATGCCCACTGTTAACACGTCAGCTCCGTCACGATGGGGCACATACTTGCTCCATTATGTTCGTGTCACATATCACTCAGTCTTATTTCTGTGTTGAGAGCTGTTTGAATTATGCAGCATTTACAGCATTAAGTGCTGTTATTTAGAATCCAATTTGGCTCACTTTAGATGAGCAATAGGGTCTATATTTTTTCTCCTTTCCCATTTTCCTTCTTAAGCTGAAAATTAGATTTGCCCAACACCATCCCCCACCCCAACCCCATCCCATAGGGTGTTGCTTTTTCTTCCGTTCTTTTTGTCTAAGTGCATCCTGAAGCATTTCACCAGCATGCTTTATTATTTAACCACACGTCACCTGCCCAGGAGACATTCTGAATATTGACAGCAGTAATGAAATAGCCCAGGTCCTGACCAACCCTTTTCTGTGGGGTGTTCATGTGCTGAGACAGACCTACTAGGCTTTGTCAGCACCGATCTCTGTCTCCTTCACGGCCAGAGGGGCAGAGGCAGATGGAAAGACAGCTGGGGATAAAGGACACCCTGGCAACATCTAGGTCTGACTACACTTGGACTTGACAATTATTCCTGTTACACACACACACACACACATATATACACATACACACACATACACACACACACATATACACACACATATATACATACATACAGTGTATACATAAACACAGATGCATTCTATCTATCTATGAATTTGTTGGTGTTGCTACTAAGTCGCTTCAGTCATGTCTGACTTTGTGACCCCGTGGACTGTAGCCCACCAGGCTCCTTTGTCTGTGGAATGTTCCAGGTAAGAATGCTGGAGTGGGTTGCCATTTCCTCCTCCAGGGAATCTTCCCAACCCAGGAATCAAACCTGTGGCTCCTGCATTGCAGGCAGATTCTTTACCGCTGAGCCACCGGGGAAGCCCGTGATTCTAGCTACATTTTATTTCTAACATTGTATACAAGCTCAGTCCTGGGATTTTTTTTTTTCTCAAATGTACTGTTGTTTATTTTATTACTATTATTATTTTTGGAATATAGCTGATTGACAGTGTTGTGTCTGGGAAGCCTTTGTTGGCCTTTTTCTTGTAGGCAGAGAACAAGGTTGATCCATGGCAAGTGCATGTAGCATTACCTGTGGGTTCCATGTGCCCCTTCCCCTACAGCTCACCAGATCCAGGAGCAGATGGGGTTGGGGGTGGCACCCAGGGGGTCCTCCTCCTTCTTAATCAGAACCACATCACCCTAACTGTCAGTCCTCAGCCCAGATGCCCTGTGTTCCATGAATTCGGATCAGCACAAAAGCCACATCAGCAAGTGGGTCCCGGCGTCCATTTTCCCTCTAATTAGCCAGCCACGCACAGCCAGGGAATGTTTCCCGAGTTCCTCCTGGCTATGCCCAGACCTTCACCACCATCCCGAATACCCGTAAATGTGGATAATGCTAGGATCAGGAGCTAGTTGCCAGGGCCAGAGGACACAAAGGCACCAAGGGGCCGAGCCAGGCCTGTCCTCCCCTCGGTCCTCTCTTCAATGGCCCTACTTCCTTGAGTTTCCCTTCCCTCCAGCTGGTGGAGGTTTGTGAAGACACCCTAGTTGGGCCCAGACCTCAGCCCACCCACTCCCTCCCGTTGTCTCAGCTCCTCTCCGGGGCCTCCTCACCTGTGCTGGGTGTTTAGATCCCCAAGTCATAAACACAGGGCTGCTCTGATGCAGTGGTTTCTATGACAACACAAGTTGACATTCATCGGTCAACTCTGCCCAGGTATCCTGCCTTTCCTCATCATAATAGCTGACATTTTTTTTTTTTTTTTTGCGTGCTTGTGTGCATGCATGCTCAGTCACTCAGTTGTGTCCGATGCTTTGATTGAACCTGAGTCTCCTGCATCTCTTGCTTTGGCAGGAGGATTCTTTACCACTGCGCCACGTGGGAAGCCCTGTTTCAGGTACTTTATCTGTATTAACTCACAACAACCCTATGAGGTAGATACTACGGTTGTCCCCATTTTACAGGTGAGGAAACTGAGGCACAAAGAGGTTCAGCCATTCGCCCAAAGTCATACAGCTAATAATTGACAGAGAGGGGATTCAAATCTGAGATTCAAATCTGACTTAAGAACACAAATTTCCTTAAAAGTAAACCTGAGACTAAGTAGAATTATATATGACATGGAAATAATTGAATAAGGTTCTTGGCTCAGAAGATGGCATGTTGATGCTTTTCTTCTCCCCCTTGTCTTTTTCTGTTTTTTTTTTTTTTTTTTTATTACAGGATTGTTCACACCATCACCATGTCGAGAGTAAATAGACGGTGAATCTTCAGATAACATGGAAATGGAGGTGACAGTTTGGTTAAGCTTGTTTGCTGTGACCTACTTATGTCAGATATGCAGGCATAGGTCTGGTTGATAATCTTGCTTAAGTCCTGTAAATAAAGACTGCTGAAATCATCCAGCCTTTTTGTAACTGTTGTAGAGATACTACGTGCAAAGTTTCTAGAAAGAGAGGACCTATCTTTAGGGATTTGATGATCAACTAAAATCATCAGGGAAAGTAACTAAAAGGGAAATAGATCTGTGACTATGAATTGGGTGTACAAAAAAATATATGAAAATATCTGCAAACTCCCCACAATGGAAGAGGCATTGTGAGTGGAAAGGGGCCTCCTTCCTACCTTTACAGTAGCTCAGAGGATGTTGCATCATAGGAGAAATTCATTAAAGACGGAATTGCAGAGGAATGTCTGATACAGAGCCTTGTGATCTGGGAGTTTTCAGGGAGTGTCCAGTAAATCAGCGAAGGATAAGGCACAGATGAAGGCTGGGGCTTTAAGGGAGGATCAGGATGGGAGAGCTAGAAGGAAACTGGGTGAGACTTCACCCAGACACACATGGCCACCGCCTCCGCTGTTCTTCCAAGATGCTCTGGGCATAAAATGAGGACAGAGACCACGTCTGTCCCCTTTGGTACTGTCTAGCTACAGTACCTAGCACGTAGGTGGTACTCAATATTCATTTGTTGGGGGGAAAAATCAATGAATAAATAAATGAAGATGGTGACTGAATTCTCTGTTAAGTCAGTCGGGTGTAGGAAACTTGAAGAGTCATCTACCCCTCTCCCATCTAATTCCCCTAAATGTCTGGCCAACATCTCCATCTTCCTTCATTGCATTACTCAGGTCTCCCGGCATGGCCTTCTTCACCAACAGAGACACCCTTCAGGCGTCACCCGCGGGGTTATTCAGTGTCGCCAGCTGCCTCGGCTAGAGGGAAGACATAACCTCCAAACAGCGGTTGCCCTCACTCACAAGCATTGCAGCGTCTCTGCTGCATCCTCTTGAGGCCTGTGGGCTCCGTCCGGACCCTCCTGAGAAAACCTTTGGTGGGGGTGCGGGAGGTGGGACAGTTTGGATCATGGCATTGAGCCAAGGCGGTACTGGCAAGAAGATGGGCACAGGGGCTTCCCTGGCAGTCCAGTGGTTAAGACTCCAAGCTTCCAGTGCAGGGGGCACAGGTTCAGTCCCTGGTCAGGGAACGAAGATCCCACCTGGGATTTGGGAGGGACATTGCATGGCCAAAAATTTAAAAATAAATAAATAAAATAAAAGGAATAGGAGTCGAGGTTGCCAGACAGCGAGCCCCCAAGAACAGTAAAAAGAAGAAGATGGGCACGCAGTCGTTTCTGGTTCTGCTGTTAGCACACTCTGGGCTCTGGGACAAGCTCCCTCAGTCCTGTCTACCACAGGCCCTTCACCATAGGACAGGGGTGACAGAAGGAGAAGCTCTTTGAAAAGTTTAGTGTTCTCCTTAAAAGTGCTCTCTAGCCAGTGAAATTTTCCTAGAGACAAGTCTTAGTTTTCCTATAACTCTCTCCTTCTTAAAGCGTTTATTATTATTATTTTTTAATGTGTGTGTGGGGAAACCTGTGTACTCTTTCCACTTCCACCATTTCCTAGTCAGGATTTTTTTTTTTAAAGCAGCATCTCCTCTGAATTTCTCAGCAACCATACTTTACCCTGTAGGTGGTTCTCAATTCAGAGTTGAAATTCATAAGCAAACTGATTTTTCTGAGCCTCATGGTGGCTCACACATTCAAAAAAACTCCATGTGTCTGTCTTCTTGTCACTGTGAACTCTCCTCTTTCTCATCAATCTCTGAACGAATCTCTCAGCAGCTCCTCCCCACAATGAGCGCTTCCAAATCAGTGTGAAACCCTTAATTTAATTAACACCATCACAGTTTCTCAACAAGGGTAAATGAGATCAACTACACTTACACCAGAAAGGAAGGAAATTAATTTTCCTCCATTGGGGGGAAAAAAAAAGAAAGAAAGCTTTGCAAACTCAGCAAATTCACCATTGTCTTAGTGGGAATCACAGAAGATCCTGAATCCAGGGGTCAGCAGGTCACGCATCCTGGGTGGGTTTCAAAATAACTCCAGAAATACTGACAGCAACAACTGAAAAGAGACCCCAGGGGAAAGATATTCCTTAAGTAAAGGAAAAGGATGGGGTTGTGAAAAGAGGGAATTAACATCACTATCAGAAGTGAGGTTTGATGCTGTAATCTGCACGTAAATAAAGCATACTCAGAGCTCCTCTCTCACCAGTTTGAAGACTTCTGGTCAATGTGTTGTTTAAATCATGATCAGAAGGAGATACCCATCATTTTCTATTTTCTAGAACCAGATTTTTAGGGGGTAAAAGGGAAGGGATCCAGCACTTAGGAGAGATTTAATGTAAAATATAAAATAAGATGATTAAGACAGAATGGATCATGTCTAGTAACCCTCAGCGTGCTCTAGGACCAAAATGGGCCAATTCATGTGAAAGCTGGCTGGAGACGAGCAGGTAAAAATCTGGGTGAAAGAGGCATGGGGTCCATCCCTGACCAGTGCTGGGAAATATGCCAACTGCATCGTGTTTTCTGTGGAAGAAACACCCTGCCGTGATGCTAGAATGCAGTAGGAAACAGCTGTATTCGAGAGAAGGAGAAACAGTCATCTTGTTATGCTTCCCTGTTAGACTCTCAGGCAGACACATGCCATCTTGATTACTGTGCTTTTCAAAAGATACAGAAAAGCTTGAGACAATCCAGGAAGAGTGACCCAGGGGAAAAGATAGAAAGTGTGATGGGAAAGAGGTCCTAGAAGGGAAGGTGAAAGGATCAGGACCACCAACCTAAAGAGGAAAGAGCAAGTGGTGAGGAAACACTGTTTTCAAACATGACAGATGTTTGGCAGAAGGATACTGATCCTATGTTACCTGAGTATGTGGAGGCCAGGACCGAAAATGCAGATGGAAATCAGAGCAGCAAATAAATCGTCTGATGGCTTTCTGGCTTCTGCCAGAAAGACCAAGGCCAAGGCCAAGCTCCCTCATAGTGACGCAGGGTCCCATCTGGTGTCTCTCCTGCCAGTCACTGCGAACCCACACAGGACACGTCATCTGCCCCTGCTTTGAATGTCTTTCACACGTTTTCACTAGTAGCGACAACTGGGAATCTCTTCTGGGTGGTACCCTCTCCTCTCAACACAGGAGCTCTCAACACAGCACTGGACCAGAGTTTGAACCCAATTAAAGGTTGTTAAATCAATGAAGAATTGAAGGAGGGAATTCTTAATGCCAAGAACAAAGACTAGGAAAGAGATGTCTAATATGAAAATTGGTTTTTTAAGATTCTTTTTTTTTTATGTGGACCATTTCTTTAAGTCTCTATCGAAGTCGTTACTCTATTGTTTTATGTTTGGCTTTTTTTTTTTTTTTTTTTTGGCCACAAAGCATGTGGGATCTTAGTTCCCTAACCAGGAATTGAACCCATACTCCCCTGCATTGGAAGACAACGCCCTAACCACTGGGCAACCAGGGAAGGCCCTAAGAAGGAATTCTAAAGTGAGATGCTGTCTGTTGTATTCTAGAAATTCCCCTTCATCCCCCCGAACTCAGTCTTCAGTAAAATCTACAGTGCTCACTACTACTTTGTCAAGTGGGTTTTCATTTTGGGGACACACTTCAGGGCCTAATCCTGCTTCAAGGTGGATCAAGAGTGAACTTCTAGAAATTCAGCATCTGGGTAACACTGGAAAACCCATTACACCTTCTCTGAGGAAATCCTGCTGTTTATGTCTAGATTCTAACCCCTCAACAGGAAATTTTGAATCTCATGTTCCTGCTGATACAAAAAAGGGTTGAGCAGAAAATTAAATTCTATCTAGTATGGATCTAGATTCTAACCCCTCAATAGGAATTTTCTTGATGTCATGTTCCTGCTGGTACAAAAAAGGGTTCAGCAGAAAATGAAATTCTACCTACTATAGCTCTTTTCCTGTAGTAGGTTTATAATACATTCTTGAGATCTTATGGTAATTAAACAGCATGCCTATTCTAGGGCAGTAGGAACTTAATCAGCTTCCCACGTGGCTCAGTGGTGAAGAATCTGCCTGTCGATGAGGAGACTCAGAAGACTTGGGCTTCATCCCTGGGTGGGAAGATCCCCTGGAAGAGGAAATGGCAACCCACTCTAGCATTTTTCCCCAGGAAATTCTATGGACAGAGGAGCCTGGTGGGCTACTTTGCAAGGAGTTAGACACGACTGACTGAGTATTCACTCAAAAACTCAGTTACAGTGAGCCTTCTGCATCTTTGGGTTCCACATGCAAAAATTCAAGCACCAGCAGATAGAAAATATTTTTTAAAATTCCAGAAAGCGCCAAGAAACAAAATTTGACTTTGCTGTGCGCTGACAACTATTTATACAGCATCTACAATGCATGAGGTTTTGCAAGTCACCTAGGGATAACTTAAAGTCTGTGGGAGGACACAGATACTGTGTCATTTTACGTAAAGGTCTTGAGCATCCGTGGATTTGGGTATCCCCAGGGGTCCTGGAATCAATCCCCTGAGGAGGCAGAGGGACAGCAGCATTCTCTCACACTGACCACCCATGTGTTGGCCCACCTCCGGTCACCTGTCTGGATTTTTTATTTAGAATATATTGTCCTGGGGGGCATACAGCTTCCTTGGAAGGGGAGGATGGAGCATCTCCTAGAGCTATTCAGCACCTCCGCTTGAACTTCACAAAGACCTGCAGGGAAGACAGTGCCTGCAACTGGCCCCTCTGCCACTGGCCAACTCTTTCGGGTCAACTCCAATATTTTTCTGGAACTATGTTGTATTCTGTGAGGCTGGGAAGGATTGTGAGAAATCACCCAGTTCGTGCTTCTCCGGCTGGGCAGAATGGAACTCAGCCTTTACAGACAGCTGGGTGGTTCTCTATAAATTTCCACGTGCTCCTTCTACGTCTTACATTTTTGTTTCCAAACCGTGTTCTCTCCAAAGCAAGCCTTCACTGTGTTTACTTGAAGACACATTAGAGCACATGGTTTCCCATAGTACCTCTTACCGCTTTGTCAAAATTATGCAAACTAAGAATAACCCCAATCTGGTTGGGGTTGTTTGGGATTGAGAAGTAATTAGATTATAATGTGTTAACCTGTATGCTAATATTTGTCCCCAAAGATAAAGAGATCTGAAAATGCTAATGTGAGATCCTTTCAGGAAAAGAAGATTATGAGCTGGGAGGTCAGAGGTCAGGGGAGGAGGAGTGGGGAGGGGAGCCCAAAGGGCCAGGGAAACCATTTGAGGGTTTGGGTTTGTTTGCTTCTTTTTTAAAAAAAATTTTTTTTGTTTAAATTGAAGTCTAATTAATTTACAATATTATGATAGTTTCATGTGTACAACAAAGTGATTTGGGTATATATATTATATATATATGTGTATGTATATATATATATATACATATATATATACACACATCTTCAAATCATGATGACTGCGTGTTATAGTTATGAGCAGAAAAGATTAAGAGGATGACGGAAAGAAATGTGATGAGGGACTGAGAGCAGAGCAGATATGGGAAAGGTGGAGAGGGCCCCGGGTGGTGCTAGTGGTAAGGAACCTGCCTGCCAATTCAGGAGACGCAAGAGATTCGGGTTCAAGCCCTGGGTCGGGAAGATGTCCTGGAGGAGGAAACGGCAACCCACTCCAGTATTCTTGCCTGGAAAATTCCACGGACAGAGGAGCCAGGCAGGCTACAGTCCATGGACTCACAAAGAGTCAGACATGACTGGGTGACTAACGTGTGTGTGTGTGAGAGCACTAAGTCACTTCAGTAGTGTCTGACTCTTTGTGATCCCATGGACTGTAGCCCACCAGGCTCCTCTGTCCATGGGATTCTCCAGGCAAGAATACTGGAGTGGGTTGCCATGCCCTTCTCCAGGAGATCTTCCCAACCCAGGGATCGAACCCAGGTCTCCCACATTGCAGGCAGATTCTTTACCATTTGAGCTAATGGGGAAGCCCAGAAGTACTTTAAGTCTGGTGCATTTAATTGCACTGATGTATTGAAAACGTGGCAGAAATGTTGGGAAACCTCTGAAGTCCTGCTAATTGGATTGCAGCTAGCACCCTGCTTCCTCCTCTGAAACTGGGTCTAAAACTGGTAAAGTAAAATTGCCAGCAATAACAGATAATGTGCCACGTGGGTGTCCGTGATCAATGCTCAGCGTCCTCCCCTGGGGCGAGGTTTCCAGATGCCTTTCAACAAAGGGAACCGGCTGTTCCCAGGTTGTTGGTCACACGTCTTTTTAATCAGTTGTGGACACAGATGTTTCCCCAATTTTGTTCTGACATGAACTTACTTCTCTAATCAATGGCGCTCAGCATATGAATTCAGGAGACAGATTTCCTTACCCAGTAGTGTTCTCTCCCTACTTTCTGTATCATCGACTCAGTGTGAATCACCCTGAAAAAGACCACCTCCAAAGCTCTGAAAGTGCTCCTCAAATAATTTCACCCTGACAGTTTCTCTTGGTTGCAAACAAACACTATCCCCAGTGAGGTGCTATTGGTGGGCAAAACGCTGCTGGTGTTAAACCTGGTGTTAAACGCTACTCTCCGTCAACAGTGAGCCATCTGTCCTCAAGAAACCCGTTGCCCTTCCCTGGCTTCAGCTGGCTTGTCCATAAAAGGATGGCTGAGCATAGTGTATTCTGAGGTCCCCTCTGGTTGAGCTCCCAGGTTGAAGATATATACTCGGTGTCTGGGAAGTAACAGAAAGGCCGCCCCTTTCCTGCCTGAAAACCCTGCGGGATGCTCTTGGCTTCAGAGTTTGTTGTTTCTCTCTCCTCTCCTCTCTCCTTTTCCTTTCTTTTGGCTTCGCCGGCCCTTCATTGCAGCTCATGGGCTCCACTAGTTGCACTGCATGGGCTTAATTGCCCTCTGGCATGTGGGATCTTAGTTCCCCAACCAGCAATCCAACCTGCGTCCCCTGCATTAGAAGGCAGGTTCTTAACCACTGGACCACCAGGGAAGTCCCTCTCCTCTCTTTTCTGCCTGGTAAAACCCCACTCCTGCTTCAGTGTCCAGCAAGTCGCAGGAAGCTGCTGAGGGAAAGCGACCTTCCTGTTCTTACCTTCCAATTCTCCATCAGGAGGACAGCTCAGAGGGGCGCTGCACACACAGGCAGGAAACAGAAACACAGAGGTGGTGATGCACAGAAATTCCCAAAGGCTCTAGGGACTGGTTTGAGAGCTAAGGAAAGTCTGAGGCTGGGAGAAAGTGACGGCTGTTGTTTCCAGTTGCTGGGTTAAGTGTCTAGTGTTCTCTGCTTGGTTGTTACCCAGAGCTCTGTAGTTACAGCCTTTCTCTCATGATGCCCTGTCTCTACCCGCCTGACCATGTGCAGGAGCCCTTGACTTTGAACACCCCAAATAGTCCTGTGGATTTCTCTATGTTTGACAATACACTTGGGACTGGCCATTGGTGTGTGTCCACCCCACCTGGCCCTATAAGCCTCAGGATTGGTGGTTTATGACCACAGGATATAGGGGTGTTTTCAATGCAAGACGAACCTATTTCAGTGGATCCTAGATCTAGAGATACAGGCTCTAACTATTAAATAAAGGGAGATGCTGGATCCCACACCCCGGCTCTCCCCCTGTTCCTGTAATTCCTTTGCTCTTATGTCCTAAAGGGAGCAGATCTGGGTTCCTGGGAGGGGAAACTTTCTCTCTGTGTCTCTATCTTTCTTTCTTTCTCCCTCTCTTAAACTCTGTATGGATGCACCTCGCCACTCCTCCCTGCATAATCCAATCTCATGCATAATGTTTTTTTTTTCCAGTTCCTCTTAAAGATGTACTCAGCGACTGAAAATAAACACCTACAATTTGCTGCAAGTTTTCAGACTTCTTTAGCTCCCAAGCAGACACAGGCGCCTTCGGGAATCTGCACGTGGCCGCCCTGCTGGTTCCCACAGCCTCGCTCTCTCCACCCGCCACCCCCAGAGGTGAACACTCCACTCTGCGGTGTGTGAAATATTCGGGTCTCTCCTTCCCTTGTTACACGCTGCTGCCCTGCTGTGTGTCATTTAGCTGGGCGGCTTAGCATCTATCTGCCCAAAAGTGGACAAGATCAAGGAGAAAAGGGAGCCCTCAAGGCCAGGGCCTCCCTATCCCAACTCATAAAAATGCATCCCTGTTGGAGGATTTTGAAAGTAATAACACAAATATGATGCTGTGGGCTCATTTTTTTATTTCAATAACCTGTATAAGAGTGTTTCAGGGTAGTCCAGAAAAAGAGCATCTGTTCATATGTTCTATTTCCTAATGAAAGGAGCCTTGTGAATAAAGAAAACCAGGGGAAATCTGTCGATGTGAGAATGCCTCCTCCTTTTGTATATGGCATGATGCTCAGTGCAGGGCTGAGCAGAGAGCTGTCGCTCACTAAACACCTCCTGCGTTTTGGGGAAGAGTGTCTCATGAAAAGTACATTTTTATCTCATCACTTACACGTGGAATCTAAAATATGACACAAATGAACTTATTTACAAAACAGAAACAGACTCACAGGCATAGAAAACAAACTTACGGTTATCAAAGGGGAAAGTGGATGTCGTGCCCGACTCATTGCAATCCCATGGCTCCTCTGTCCATGGGATTCTCCAGGCAAGGATACTGGAGTGGGTTGCCATTTCCTTCTCCAGTGAGGGGATGGAGGATGGATAAATTAGAAATCTGGGATTAGCAGATACAAACTACTATATATAAAATAGAAAAACGACATTGTCCTATTGTATTGCACAGGGAAATATATTCAACATCCTATAATAAACCATAATGGAAAAAGAAAAAAAAAGGATATGTCATATAAAATGCATAGAATTTGGCCAAAACTATAATGAGAAGAATATTCTTAGCCCCGGTTTTCTTATTAAATGGAAAGATGAAAATAAAATAATCATTAACTTTTTGAAAACTGTATTTTATCTCAGCTCCTACTCTGAAAATGACAGCTCTTTTCTTCTATTTTTTAAAAGCACTTTAAATGTGCTTTTTAACACACCTGTGTGTCAAATTCTGTGGTAAGCACAGAACAGGCAGAATTGGTTTATTCTTCACAGCAGACTTGGGAGACATCACCTTTTACAGGAAGAGAAAACAAGGCCCAGAGGGCATAAGTGGGTGATCGCCACGTCATAGCTAGTAAGTGGCTCGGCTGGGATTTGAACCCAAGTCTAATTGACTGGAAGTGTGTACTTTTAACCACTATAAACAATGTCTTGTCAGAACATGAGTTATCTGGGGTTAACAGAGTGGGCGATGAGCTGTTTTGAAACACACAGGAGTCCAAACACTCTTCCTTGTCTTGCCTTCCTGGCATCTTTGGTTGGCATGCCTTAATCATTCCCATGGCATTTCAGGGGCACTGAAGGGGAGGAGGCTGTGTTACATTTTTATTAAACTCATTGCTTTCTTATTAGTAAGAGATACTGAGCCACACCCAGAGTGAGCTCCAAGTTCATGATTCACTATTTCCTGATCTCACAACTGTCTTCTGGACCCTCAGGTTCAGGAAAATTTCATAGAAGAGGAAATTAAGCTCACTTCATCCATCCCAAGTGGTCAAGATATAGAGAATTCCCATTCCAGGGTTTGGAAGAGCCTGGATAGCTACAGTAAAATGAAAACTCATTTCCTGTTTGCCATTTTGTTTTCTTCTGAGAGCTAAACATATCCATTTTCTTACACTCTGGAAGTTTCCTCTCCTGTTTATTTAGGAGACTACCCCATTGCCTTTTCACTACCAAGTGAGGCAGAGCCCTTGCAGATTTCTAAAGACAAGTGGCCTCACTGTCCCGACCACTGTGTTAGTTTTCGACATCTAAGGGAAATGATTTGGGCAGCCCAGTACGACCCCTGGCCAAGGGACCAAATTAGCACAAACATCACTCCACCCAGTAATTACCAGCCCTTCTCTGAATATTTTTTGGGTTCAGAGTCACCGGAGGCTGGAGTGGACTCCAGGACTCGCTAAAATATCAGAAATACCAGCTCACTCAATGGTGTGGACCTTGGGGTGGGGGGTTGGTGTTAGAAACTGCATGACCTTCAAAAAAGAAGTGCTTTAACAATTACGGATATAGTGATGGACAGCAAAATCTGTCTACCTTCCCGCTCTCAGATTAAATATTTGCTGGTTTAGATAACTTGCAAGTATTTTTCCCAAAGCCTGGTTTGTCTTAGGCAGGATAGACACATCCCTGGAAATGACTCTCTCCATGACCCATTCCCAATGCTGGTGCCAAAGGCTACCATTAAGTTCAGTGGGCTTCTCTCTACATCTGTTTTTTGTGCCAACATATTGGAATGATAATATTCTCACCCTGGGGCTTAGAGAGTAGTGTTATGAACCAGATTACAATAATAAGCATGGTTGCCCGTCCCTTTCTTTAAAGAGAAGGGGTTGGGGGGGAAATGGATACATGTATATGTATTACTGAGTCTCTTCACTATTCACCTGAAACTATTACAACATTGCTAATCAGCTATACCCCAATGCAAAATGGTTTTGGTATTAAATAATAATAATAATAATTTTTTAAAACTAGAAAATTCCTCAGAGTCCTCTGGGAAGTGTAGGAGTTTTCCATGGCTGGAACGAATTCATGGTCACCTAAAGAAATAGGAAATAAAACATCTGAGGAGTTTACTCGTCAAATGACAAGCTTGACCCGTCCTGGGAAGAAACTTATACAATGCATTTGTTCTGCCATTCAACAGGCATGAACTGGAAGTCGACTTCTCCCACAGTCTGTGTTTGGTATTTGGTAGAATTTTAAAAAGCAGAGATGTCTCAGCCCAGGTGGGACCACTGAGACTTGAGACCTCACATTTTAGGTGACGGGTAGGTAGGGGGAGAGTGGAGGGGCTGAGGTTAGAGGAAGAAACCAGAAGGAACTTGGGACATATTTGAAGAAAACAGCTCCCTTATGTGGATGTTGCTGGTGCTGTGGTCCAGAAATAAACGCCACATTAGCATAACGGGGAGACCTGGTTTAATTGCAATTCTTTTTCTTTTTTTAAAATAACCGGGAGTTTTCTTTTGTTTAAAAGCTTAATGGGATACAGTGGAGTGACGTGGTGGCTTTAAAAAGCTAAAATAATTGTAGGCTCCATTAAATAGAAATACAGTGTCCAGATAATAAGCTATAGTAACAATATATGTGGGTCAAATGACAATTGAAAGGCATATTCCACTCAAGGCTTTGTAAATTAGATAAATCATCGGGTATAATTGTGTATCTAGAGAAGAAAGATATAGATGCTGGGCTCTGGAAATGGCAGGCATAAAGTCAGGGGAGGCTCTGAGTGTTTAGTTAGGAAGGGAGAAAATCAAGAAATAACATTGTTCAGCCGCTAAGCTGTGTCCAGCTCTTTGTGATCCCATGGACTGCAGCACGCCACGCTCCTCTGTCCTCCACTATCTCCCGGAGTTTGCTCAAATTCGTGTCCATTGAGTCGGTGATGCTATCCAACCATCTCATCCTATAACTGTCTCCAAATATTGGAGGGGTTGCTGTGAGTAGGAAGCAATGGGTTTTATTTTGGTAAAACACAGAATTGGAGCAAAGAGTGAGTCAATGTCAAGGGAAGGGCTGAGGAAGCCATTAAAGAAGGAAGTGGCCAGGAGGTGATTTTAGCTCGGTATAAGAAATCCACTTTCTAAAAAAGAAAAATTTCTCCCAAACCAAAGTGTTGGGTGGGAGAAACATCATTTTCCAGAGGTAGAGAGCTCTTTGTTGTCCACCAGAACATAAACTAGATGGGTGTCAGGATTTGATGAGAGAGTTCCAAGATCAGGTAAGATGTTAGCTATCTAAGGTCTTATTCATCTCCAGGATGCTAGGTTTCCATGATGGGCCAGACCTGAAGTGGTTCTGCTAAGAGCCACTGGAAACCAGGGGCAGGGGGAGTTCAAGTCCATGAGCTCATGGACCAAAGTGCTTTTAAGCAGATGGATCATTCTAGATGCATTAAAGCTCCAGCCTGTTTCTCAGAGAAGGTTCTAGAGAAGGGACCTTTCTCTAAAGTAACAACAGGAGAGTAAGACTAGCAAATTCTTCATGAGATGCCTGCTCCTTCTGTGACAAATATGAATGAGAAGCGTTGCTAGGTTACCGGTGACAGCTCCCATCAACGAATCTAGGTGCAACTGAGGAAAAATGATGCTGATCTATGCAAAGGATGAAGAGAGAACAAAGAGAAGAAGGAAATATGGATTCCATCCAAATAGAGGGTTTCCTCGGTGTGCTGTCTATGAGAATAAGCTGTCGTTCTTGTGCTAATCCAGTGCAAGGATTGAGAAGACAGACACACACAGGATGGTAATTCAAATGGACTAGTTCATCAGATTTTTTTTGGATAAATATAAAACGTTGATTCATTTCAGTACAAAATTTAATACATGGGAATATAACATTTTAAAAAAATGATTCATTGTCTTGTTATACCAAGAACACTCTGAGGCTAGGAACCACGTCCTATTTATTTTGGTGCACTTGGAGTTTAGCACAGTGTCTGGCACTGAGTAGAAGATACTATACATGTTTAGGTACTACACAGAAATGTGTTGGTTTTTTTTCTGGATAGTAGATAAGTTTGTGTGACTGGACAAGATCACCATGATTTCTGCTTTCTCTGGTCTTCTCCTGTTGCCCTAGCCAAACTTTCTTCTGCTCTAAGTGGAGAATTGGGCTCTAAAGCACTTGATTCCAGCCCCTTCCATGGCAACCTCAGCTGACTTGTTCACTAATTCACTCATCAAATGTTTATCACACTCCTACTCTGTGTGAGTCATCGTGCTGGGGCTGGGGTACAAAAACAAGGCCAGAAAGATCCTTGCTTCCTGAAATTTTCTTACTGCTACTATGGCTGGGGGAGTCATGGCCCTGGGGGTGAGTTCCTGGTATCAGTAAAACAGAAAAGAAAAGCGTTTTTTTTTTTTTTTTTTTTTTTAATGACCAGTTGAGATATGCAGATGCAGTAAAAGGAAACAACTTTTAAAAGAGCTTTGTTCAAAAACTTCTGTGATTTGTTTTTCCTTTGATTCAAAATTATGTTAACAAGTTTGGGTTGACTCGAACAACATGGGGGTAATCCATGTATAATTTACAGTCATCTCTATCTACGGTTCCTTCTGCATCCGAAGATTCAACCAACCATGGACCGTGTAACCAGCCGTGGACCATGGATTGCCGTAGCATTTACTATTGAAAACAATCCATGTATAAGTGGACCCTTGCAGTTCAAACCTGTGTTGTTCAAGGGTCATCAGTATAAACATAAAAAACATCCTGCCCAGGAAAATTACCCACCCTGAGTAAATCTGAGAAGATTCTATCTAAGCTTTAGCCACTTTTTCATGTCAAAAAAGTAAAAATGATTACAATCAAATACTATTCATACTTGACTTCACCAAATCCATTGTTATATAAAGAGAAATGGTTCTGACTATCAGACATTGAGGCGGACACATACTCTCTGTACCTGCTACCTGCTTGCTCGTCAGCAGTTTTGAACAGATCAGCAAATAAGGAGAGATTTGAAAGGATTGCTGCTGCCACGCTGTCAAAAATCTGAATGTAAATTGGGTAGTCTTCTTAAAGAATTCTGTTCTTCACTCATATCCTTGGACAAGAATGGCAATGAGATGATTAGAGAGAGAAAGGAATTGAGAAGAAAGTGAAGAGTAGAAAAAACCCAGCAGAACTTGAAGGTCAATTAAAACAAGAAAAGGCTGGAAGAAAGGGCACCACGGATGAGAAAGGAGGGGAGGAAGTGAGAAACTAAAAAAAAAAAAAAGAAAAACAGGAACTAGAATTTTTCAGAATCACTAGACTCTGGCTCAAATTTGATGGAAAATAGACATTTCCTTGTTGCTGACCTGCGGGGACCCCTGGTGTTGGCAGCCAGTGATGGAGTAAATGGCACTAGCTGGACGCTGCCTGGCACATGGCAGGCATCAATTCTGGAGGAGTCTGAGTGCAAAGGAGACCTAAATACAGGAGCCGACAGCTGAGATGCATTTGGTGTCTATGACATAGTCAGTCCCTCTGAGATGCAATCCCGGGAAATCCTTTATTTCCTCTTTCTGGATTGGTAAAGCAAGGTATTTTAATATTACCTAATTATCCCCACCCCCACAATGTACTTTTTATAAAGGCGGCAACTGGGCAAGGGTTAGCCCAAGGGCCGCAGTGGCAGGAGGATTCTTCGGCAGCTCACCACCCCTCTGCACGGGGCCTGGAGGAGTTCACGGAAAGGAGAGGTGCTAGAGCCCCCTGCCTGCCGTCCATAAACATTGTAAAGATGGATAGGATCATGTTGGCAGACGATCCTGTGCTCCTGAGAGGGGCGGGTTACAAGGCTTTGATTTTATTATGCACAACACGCCATGTGCTTACTGCTGGAGAACTGAGATGCAAACTGTCTGTGGGTTATAATTTCACTCTGCTCCTTCCTGTTCCTTCTGGGTTGGGGACCAGCATCTTAGGTTTCCATATCGGAAAAGTCAGTTTCTTCATTGCTAACCACTCCAGTATATCACAGGAGAATGATGGAGTGGAGAAAGTTCGATAACAGTGGATCTATTGTCCTGGTGAGATTTGCCCGAAAGTGATGTTTCAGCCAGCGAGGAGCAAACCGGACAGATGAAGAACCTAGCATTCAGTGAGTTGGGATTCTCTCTAAGCAAGACACTGCTAAGCAAAAAAAGAAAAAAAGAAAAAAAAAATCAATAGCAGGAAAAGCAAGATCAAACCAGGCTCAGGTTTCAGCACCGTGGGGAAATAACTGGGAGAAGGAAATTTTATTAAGACTGTTCCTCCAACCGTGCCCATTCCTTTGAGGCATCTCTGCTTTAGCCATTCCCGTCCACTGTGGTGAGCGGAGGCCATCACGGGGCAGATTGATCTTCCACTAAACAGACATCTAGTTAGATATTAGATGTGTAACAACAGATGCATCTTCTTGGAGAAGCGTGTGAGAGGGTCACCCTCCACCCTCCAGACAGGTCCAAGAAGTACCGGGCTGCTTCCAAGAATTAAGTCTAGACTATTAGCCATGGCAGAATAAGAGCCCTCCAGAAGAAAGAACCAGGTATGACTTAATCAAATCCCTTATGACTATACAGTGGAAGTGAGAAATAGATTTAAGGGACTAGATCTGATAGACAGAGAGCCTGATGAACTATGGACAGAGGTTCGTGACATTGTACAGGAGACAGGGAGCAAGACCATCCCCAAGAAAAAGAAATGCAAAGAAGCAAAATGACTGTCTCAGGAGGCCTTGCAAATAGCTGTGAAAAGAAGAGAAGCGAAAAGCAAAGGAGAAAAGGAAAGATACCCATTTGAATGCAGAGTTCCAAAGAAATAGCCAGGAGAGATAAGAAAAGCCTTCCTCAGCAATCAATGCAAAGAAATAGAGGAAAACAACAGAATGGGAAAGACTAGAGATCTCTTCAAGAAAATTAGAGATGCCAAGGGAACATTTCATGCAAAGATGGGCTCAATAAAGGACAGAAATGGTAGGGACCTAACAGAAGCAGAAGATATTAAGAAGAGGTGGCAAGAATACACAGAACTGTACAAAAAAGATCTTCATGACCCAGATAATCGTGAAGGTGTGATCACTCACACTCACCTAGAGCTGGGCATCCTGGAATGTGAAGTCAGGTGGGCCTTAGGAAGCATCATTACAAACAAAGCTAGTGGAGGTGATGAAATTCCAGTTGAGCTATTTCAAATCCTAAAAGATAATGCTGTGAAAGTGCTGCACTCAATATGTCAGCAAATTTGGAAAACTCATCAGTGGTCGCAGGACTGGGAAAGGTCAGTTTTCATTCCAATCCCAAAGAAAGGCAATGCCAAAGAATGCTCAAACCCACACAATTGCACTCATCTCACACGCTAATAAAGTAATGCTCAAAATTCTCCAACCCAGGCTTCAGCAATATGTGAACTGTGAACTTCCAGATGTTCAGGCCGGTTTTAGGAAAGGCAGAGGAACCAGAGATCAAATTGCCAACATCCGCTGGATCATCAAAAAAGCAAGAGAGTTCCAAAAAAACACCTATTTCTGCTTTATTGACTATGCCAAAGCCTTTGACTGTGTGGATCACAATGAACTGTGGGAAATTCTGAAAGAGATAGGAATACCAGATCACCTGACCTGCCTCTTGAGAAACCTATATGCAAATCAGGAAGCAACAGTTAGAACTGTACATGGAACAACAGACTGGTTCCAAATAGGAAAAGGAGTACATCAAGGCTATATGTTGTCACTCTGCTTATTTAACTTACATGCAGAGTACATCATGAGAAACACTGGGCTGGAGGAAGCACAAGCCGGAATCAAGATTGCTGGGAGAAATATCAATAACCTCAGATACGCAGATGACACCACCCTTATGGCAGAAAGTGAAGAATAACTAAAGAACCTCTTGATGAAAGTAAAAGAGGAGAGTGAAAAAGTTGGCTTAAAGCTCAACATTCAGAAAACTAAGATCATGGCATCTGGTCCCATCACTTCATGGGAAATAGATGGGGAGACAGTGCAAACAGTGTCAGACTTCATTTTTGGGGGCTCCAAAATCAGTGCAGATGGTGATTGCAGGCATGAAATTAAAAGGAAGGAAAAGTTGGAAAAGTTGGAAAGAAAGTTATGACCAACCTAGAAAGCATATTAAAAAGCAGAGACATTACTTTGCCAACAAAGGTCCGTCTAGTCAAGGCTATGGTTTTTCCAGTGGTCATGTATAGATGTAAGAGTTGGACTATAAAGAAAGTTGAGCGCAGAAGAATTGATGCTTTTGATCTGTGGTGTTGGAGAAGACTCTTGAGAGTCCCTTGGACTGCAAGGAGATCCAACCTAAAGGAGATCATTCCTGGGTGTTCATTGGAAGGACTGAAGCTGAAGCTGAAACTCCAATACTTTGGTCACCTGATGCGGAGAGCTGACTCATTTGAAAAGACCCTGATGCTGGGAAAGATTGAGAGCAGGAGGAGAAGGGGATGACAGAGGATGAGAGGGTTGGATGGCATCACCGACACAATGGACATGGGTTTGGGTGGACTCCAGGAGTGGGTGATGGACAGGGAGGCCTGGCGTGCTGCGGTTCATGGAGTCGCAAAGAGTCGGACACAACTGAGCGACTGAACTGAACTGAACTGAGAAGAAAGGAAGCAACAGTCACAAGAGACTTGGAGCAATGATGCAAGATGGGGATTTTTTTTTCCAACAGATGGTGCTTAAGTCAACCACAAACCAATGACTGCAGCTACTCAGGGCTAATCTCAGAGCAAGAAAAAAAAATGTTCTCTTGTCTTTTTCCTCTGTCCTACTCTTGGCAAGCCAAGGTGGTTATGAGTCCCTACCTCTTGCTCTGACACTTGACTGCAAAGCTCTACAAATGATCAGAGAGGCATTCAAGGTGATGCAATCCAGCAAATTATTATTTTCTACTTATTTTATTGAGTGGCTGTTATAGGCCCAATGCTTTTCTGAGCACTGTAAGGTAAGAAAAGAAAAATGCTCTTTGGCCCTGTCCTGATAGAGCTTTAGACTCACCGACATGCACGGAGGTAGTAGACACCACATCACAAAGTAGGTGTGACCCAGTGCCAAAAGGCATTGGGACATAAAATAGTCCTCATAAGATAGTTTCTCAATCTTGAGAGATGACCCTGAGACTGACAAGGCTCCTCTGGTGCCTCCCCCACCCTTATCATGTCCCAGGAATCCCACTGGGTACATTGCTTACCCCGTTGAAGGGACGGTCCCCCCTCTGGTCCTTAACACCAGAACTTGAGGCAGGGAGTGTGTACACAGCCTGCTTTTGGGTGGAGCCTGACGGAGAGTGAAAGAAGCTCATTTGGTAAGCACAAAAGCCCCAAATCTGTTAAAAGTTTATTACCCTTGAAGGTGATTTTTAATTTTTTTTTATGTAAAGAGGCAAAAGCCCTTAAGTGCTTTGCCTGTCTACCAGCCGTCCATGTCACCTATCAAGAAACTGGGAACAGGGTACTTCCCTGGTGGTCCAGTGGTTAAGACTTTGCCTTCCGATGCAGTGGGTGCAGGTTTGATCCCTGGTTGGGAGCTAAGATCCACGTGCCTCCTGGCAGAAAAAACCAAACAGGAGCAATACTGTAACAGATTTAATGAAGACTTTTAAAACGGTCCACATTAAAAAAAAAAAAAGAAACTGCAAACAAGGCTTAGCACCCACCTCCAGCAACGTTTCACACGTGTGAGGAAGACTGAGAAGAACTGACCGTTAAACCCTGACACAAGACTGGGTTAAACACGCATCTAGGACTGTGGAGCAGCTACTGAGGACAGGGTACCATACGCCGCCTTCTGCCACTCAGACCCTTTTATTCTTGCTCTGGTGAGTCCCCCCTGCGCCCCTCCACCTCTAGGAACCTAACTGGCCACCTGCCAGGGCCTAGAACCTGCTCCAGGTTACAGAGCAGAATCATTCAGCCCTATAAAAATATGGCCTCTGAGCCCATGGAGGCACAAAAATCAAATCACGAAAACGCGGAACTGAGAAGGTGAGAAGGACACAGTGCCAGTGAAGACCTGGCGGGTCTGAGTGGACCACACACAGCACGGGCATCGGCTCAGCTGCACCATGATTTTAAGAGGCGTTAATGAGCTCCAGGTGAGCTGCCTCTAAGGGCTTCTGTGGCCCCAAAGAAGATTCTGGTTAGGCATTCCCAGACCCTGTCCTTCTCACCTCACAGAGGCATGACCCTGCTCTCCAGGGATGGGTGATGGAAAGTGACAGGCAGATGGGAGGAGGTTGCATTTCTGATAATTGAAAGTGGCAAGAGGGACCCGTCCACTGTCAACTAAAGCGTGCAGTTGGAGCTTGGGTTCCCCCGGGTCTTCCTCTCAAGTCGCCCACCTGAGCTCTGCCCCCAGCTCAGGATATGAGGTCCAGGAGAACAAAAGCCTGTCCCTTTAAGCCCTGTCCCCTCCCGTCCCCCAGCCTGCAGGCCCCACCCCAGCAGCCTTCCAAGTGATAAGTAATCACCACGCACCACCCCCTCCCCCCGTGACCTCTGGTAAGGGCTTTCTAGCAAACAGGCCACTTCTGATGAAAGCAGCCCAAACAGCTGAGTCGTTGAAAGTGGCAGCAGTCCCCAGCGATTTGTCAGGCCTGCAGGAAATGGGAAGGAGATAAATATTCAGCAGCTGCACTGCCCACTGTCCATGTAGCCCCATCTGTAAAGAGCATGCTTGCTTCTAAACAAGTCCTCCTCTTGACCGGCTCCCAGCAGCCCTGAGCTGAGATGCTGGGCAGCTCCAATTAAGAAAGGTTCAAAGCAACAGGAGCCTGGAGAGCGAGGGGCAGGCGCCTGGGAGCCTGGCGTCCTGCAGAGTCACCTGGGACTATGAAAACTCCAGATCAGTGAAACCAGAACCTCTTGGGCGGGAGCGGGGAATTAGGATCAAGATTCTTTTAAACTTTTATTTGGAAATAATTTATGAAAAGTTTCAAGACTAACACATACTAAAAAGAATACCCACGTGTCCTTTATACTTCTGAACATTTTAACCTTTTTGTTATTTCTCTCCTCCCCCACTCTCGCTCTCTCCCCCCACCCACATACACATATAATATTAAAAGTTTTTTTTTCTGAACCATTTGAAAATGAGCTACATCCTGTCCCTTTCCCCCTAAACACCTCAGTGCGCACTTCCTACAAATAGGGCCATTCTTCCATGTAACCACAGTACAGATTCAGTAGCAATAAATAGAACATTGACAGAATACTTCTGGAATCAGTCTGCTTTTTACTCTCAGGTGAGTTCCCTGTGCAGCCAAGTGAGACTCCCGGAGGCTGTTACTCCTCACCCCAGGATCCTGGTTCCCGAAACAGGAAGCAGACGAGAGGTTGATGGCCCAGATTAGGGTTTTCCACTCGATTGAATTTATTAATATTTCACTATTTGAAACGCATTTAGTTAGCAGGGAAAGACTACAAGGTAAATATTCCTCATTAGTTGGATGGCTAAATAATTTCCTTTTTTTTTCTTTTCCTAGCCCCATATCTTTATTCTCCCTCCACACTCCCGGATTTATTAACAGAGCAAACTATTGTTGTTGGTGGTGAGTCTCTAAGTTGTATCTGACTCTTTGCAACCCCATGGACTGCAGCATGCCAGGCTTCCCTGTCCTTTACCATCTCTGAGAGCTTGCTCAAACTCACATCCACTGAGTCAGTGATGCCATCCAACCATCTCGTCCTCTGGTGCCCACTTCTCCTCCTGTCCTCAGTCTTTCCTAGGATCAGGATCTGCACAATTGGGATTCAGAGGACATCTGGGTCTGGAGATTGCTCTGGAAATCTCTAACGATCCCTTTTGGGAGGGAGTGTCACCCCTCCCTCCATTTCCTCCTAGGGGACTTCTCTAGTGACCTGACTTGTTTCCTAACGAGCAGGGGATTTATTAACAGTCTGATATGGCACAGTAACCTCTTGAGAATGTACCTTGAACTTTGTTCAGACCGTTTCAGACTTTTACAACTAAAGCGATCTCTCTCTCTTTTTGGTAATTCACATACACAGCCTTTGAAGAGGCCTCTGGCGGTTGATTTTCTGCGTCAACTTGACTGGGTCCTGAGGTACCTAGCTGTGTGGTTAAATATTATTCGGGGAGTGTCTAGATGAAGTAAGTAAGTAGGTTAAAGTTACTTAGTCATGTCCAACTCTTTGTGACCCCATGGAGTGTAGCTCTCCAGGCTTGTCTGTCCATGATTTTCTCCAGGCAAGAATACTGGAGTGGGTTTCCATTCCCTTCTCCAGGGGATCTTCCCAGAGATTCAACTCAGGTCTCCAGCATTGCAGGCGGATTCTTTACCATCTGAGCCACCAGGGAAGCCCAGGACATTTAAATCAATAGTCAGAGTAAGGCGGGGTCGTCCACCCAGATCTGGCCTGAGCAAAACCAAAGGCTGGGTAAGGGAGAATTCGTTCTCTCTGCTGCACTGCCCTTCAGCTGGGACAGTGGTCTTCTCCTACCTTTGAACTTGGACTGCAACTACACATGGGCTCTCCTGGGCCTCCAGCTGGCAGATCTTGGGGCTCAGCCTCTCCTGCCACAGGAACCAGTTCCTTGTAATAAATCAGATACATTGGTTTCTCTGCAGAACCCAGACTCCTACTACAAGTGAGCTGGATTTTTCCAGAAGGGAAAGGAATGGGACAGAGAAAGTTGAAGAGGGAATTTCCAACCTGGAAGGAGACAGTTGGATATTCAGGGATGGGGGAAGGGGATGGTGGACTTCAGGTTCTCCAGGGACCCGACCCCTCAAGGTTTTCCCTCTGAGGGGGGCACATCCTTCAGTGGGTCAGCTATAAAAGATCCAGGTCAAGGCTCCCCTAGGTCTGAGTCTGTTTCAGTGTGGGTGGAGCTGCCAGGCAGGCAGACAGCCTTTGAAGAATCTCTCTAACCAGACTGGATGCTGGGTGGGTGAGTACCCACCCCCCGACCTGAGGACCAGCTTCCGGGGCAGCCTAGGTGCCATTCAAGAGACATGGCAGGACTAAGAACACTGTGAAAACCCCAGGAACCCTATATGCCCTTGGGAAGGCCAGAGAATGACTGATGATAGGTTTCCAGCCATGCTAGTCCTAGGAAACCCTCTTTCCTGTAAGTGTCTCAGGGCAATTAACACCTCTCATGGGTGCACGCGTGCGTGCATGCTCAGTCATGTCCAACTCTGTGACCCCATGGACTGCAGCCCACCAGGCTCCTCTGTCAATGGGATTCTCACGCAAGAATACTGGCTTGGGTTTCCATTTCCTTCTCCAGGGATCTTTCTGATCCGGGAATTGAACCTCTGTCTCCTGCATTGCAGGCAGATTCTTTACCACTGCACCCCCGGGGAAGCCCAACTGATACTTGGAACATGCATATAAGGCCCAAATCCATCTCCTTGTCCCAGTATTTCCCTTGGGGGAATCATATAGAAAGGTCTGTCTCCCTTACAACATGCCTTTAGCTATATGATGATTAAGAGGAGGGTTTCATGGATTGTTCCCTGGAGGAGGTGGGAGGGAGGTTCTAAATCCTCTAAAATTGTTTATACTCACAAAACTGCATTTTTCTGGGGAGGGGAACCCATACACCTGATCAGATCCTCAAAAGGGGTTGGACCTAAAAAAAAAAAAAATTTGCACAGCACGGTTGTAGACTGAAAAGATCCTTTTGGTCAAATTGCCTGCTTCCTGGTCCACCTACCCTAAACTGGTCGCTTGGTCATTCATAGTGAATGAGTATTTTTGGAAGCCCTCCCATTCCTCAGGTCCTATAACTCCAAGTGGAATAGTCTGCACAGAGTGGCTGGTTCTCATCTCCAGTCTTGGCTCCTCTGGTTGTGGGTTGGGCTGTAGTTTTTAATCACAGTTCACTTCATTGCTCTCTTTTCACCTTAAAGCCTCAAATGGTTCTCATTGCCAACCCATCATCAGAGCAGTCAAGCAACACAGGCTCCGGGAAATTGAAATTTTCTTTTTCTCTCATCCTGGCTCCACCTCCACCCTAAGAACGCCCTGAGGCCTCTTCTGGAAAAGTTGTGGTCAGGTATTAGCAGAGTTCCCTCCTACAAGGACTGTTGGCAGTTTCATTGGATTCTTGGGAAGAATGGAAAATCTTTACCAGTGGAGACTTGGAAACCAGGTGAAATGGGATTGATCCGGGGTGGGATCAGGCCTCCCCAGGGAGCGTCCCAGGTGGCTCAGTGGTAAAGAATCCGTCTGCCAACGCAGGAGACATAGGTTTGATCCCTGGCCCGGGAAGATCCCCTGGAGGAGGAAATGGCAACCCACTCCAGGAATCTTGCCTGGAGAATCCCATGGACAGAGGAACATAGCAGGCTACAGTCCACAGGGTCAGACATGACTGAGTGACTAAACAACACCACCAACAGGCCTCCCCGGAGCCTGGCATCCTCCCTCATACCACCTGGGCAAGTTCCTTCTCAGTGGGTTGGCCCTGCCCATAGCAGACTCTGCATCTGATTTGCCTGCTCAAGCAGCTGTTTCTCAGCCCCACACCGTCCACCCACCGCTCTTCTTCCTGGGCCTGTGTCTGTGCTGTTAACCCTGCTGGGATGCCTGCCTTCCAATCTGAGCCCGCACCAAGCTTCTCATCCTTTGTTCAAATCCTCAGTGAAGTTCCACCTCCTCTGGGGGTCCTTATGAAGCTGCAAGGCCTCTGGCCGCTTCCACAGCATCCTGTACCCTCTCGCTTTCATAGCATCTATTTTGCGCTCAGTTACTCCTTTTTTTTCTTGAATTCTCTAATTGCTTTAAGCAGGAAGGTCTTCCCTTCCCTAAAGAAATGATTCGCTCTGGGGGCTACCTTTTTTCTTTCTTAATTGCAATTTCACTGTTTTTTGGTTAGATGATCACTATAGAGATATTGTGAACAAAATACACATATTAATATGTGAACAGCTGACTCCCTAGAAAAGTTCCTGATGCTGGGAAAGAGTGAAGGCAGAAGGCAAAGAGGGCATCAGAAGATGAGATGGCTGGATGGCATCACCGATGCAATGGACATGAACTTGGTCAAACTTCAGGAGATGGTGAGGGACAGGGAGGGCTGCTGTCCTGCAGTTCATGGGGTCACAAACAGTTGGACACAACTGGGTGACTGAACAGCAATAGTAGAGATATTGTGAACAAAATGCATGTATTAATAATTCATACTGCAAGTAATAAACCAAGAAGCCACATAGTTGTAATTCTTTTCCAAATAATTGTCCCACTTTCTAGTTTAACTTTGAAGAAAATTTTTCCTTAAGAAGAGCTATTAACCACCAGCATTTTCAAATGTTGACAAGTTGTTTGCCCTGAAGTCCCACTAATTCATGACTTAATGTCATGAATATCACATACTGACAAGTCCCCAGTTTGTCACAGAAACTAATACAGTTATTAGGGAGAAAATTATGCTACCTCTACAAAAAGACATTGCAGATGGCACCCCATTCTGAATGGGGGCCGTTTTCTTCAAAAAGCAATTGTACTAAAAAATAGCTTGGAAGTAGAAAATAAATAATTTAAAATGCTTGAGATGTACTAAATGCAAGAGTGGGATTCCAAATTATCATTCAGTTATGCCTCATATTATAGGCTTTACAAACGGCCGTCACCCCGATGGTTTATGGAATGTTACGTTGATATATGGGACTGTCAGAGCCTCCTGCAATTCAATAGCCTGCTACGTTTCAGTTAATCAAAAAAAACAACCACCCAGGATGTGACTTCACCTCTTAAAAAGCTTTCACACTTAGCTAAATAGGGGAAAAAAACGAGACGAAGTATATGATGGTTAGCTTTTTGTGTCAATTGGCTAGGCTGTGTGACAGGGACTCGAAAATACAGAGAGAAGGAATGTCAGAAAGAACCTTGGGGTATGGGATGGAAATTGAAGGTGTTGGTGTGAATGCATTTAAAATAGACATCCATGGATGTGTGTGTATGTGTGTATGTGTGTATGCGTGTGTGTGTGTTTTAATTCTGAACACTACCAGAGCTTGGGAGGAATGAGACTTTAGTCGTGGTGAGTGCAATGATCACCCAGAGGTCAGTTTCTTAATGCTTCTCTCTGCTGAAAAGAACCCGAGATCCCTGGAGAAATGACTGATCCCAAGGTTGGAATTATTTCATGGTGAATTTATTTATTTATTTATTTATTTTTTTATTAGTTGGAGGCTAATTACTTCACAACATTTCAGTGGGTTTTGTCATACATTGACATGAATCAGCCATAGATTTACACGTATTCCCCATCCCGATCCCCCCTCCCACTTCCCTCTCCAACCAATTCCTCTGGGTTTTCCCAGTGCACCAGGCCCAAGCACTTGTCTCATGCATCCCACCTGGGCTGGTGATCTGTTTCACCATAGATAATATACATGCTGTTCTTTTGAAACATCCCACCCTCACCTCCTCCCACAGAGTTCAAAAGTCTGTTCTGTATTTCTGTGTTTCTTTTTCTGTTTTGCATATAGGGTTATCGTTACCATCTTTCTAAATCCCATATATATGTGTTAGTATGCTGTAATGTTCTTTATCTTTCTGGCTTACTTCACTCTGTATAATGGGCTCCAGTTTCATCCATCTCATTAGGACTGATTCAAATGAATTCTTTTTAACGGCTGAGTAATATTCCATGGTGTATATGTACCACAGCTTCCTTATCCATTCATCTGCTGATGGGCATCTAGGTTGCTTCCATGTCCTGGCTATTATAAACAGTGCTGCGATGAACATTGGGGTGCACGTGTCTTCATGGTGAATTTAAAAACACCAGTGCCCAGGCCCTGTCTCAGACCAGTTCATTCAAGAGCTGCCAGGGCTTGGCATTCTTTCTTTTTTTAAGAAAACAGTCATTTATTTTTTTGGCCGCATCACATTTTAGTTGTGGTATGTATGCGGCATCTCTGTTGTGGCACATGGTTTCTCTAGTTTGGCGGACTTAGTTGCTCTGTGGCATGTGGAACCTTAGTTCCCTGACCAGGGATCGAACTAATGTCCCCTGCGTTGCAAGATGAATCCCTAACCACCAGACCACGGTGGGAGTGGAGTGGGAGGAGCCCTTTCCCAGACGGTTGTGAAGCAGAACCTCACCATCTCGGCCACCATTGGCACAGAGGTGATTTCTGCTCTCTATCTGCAGTCTCAGGCAGGCCCAGGCTCTACAGCCAATTCAGGCTGTGTCAGGAATGGTTTCAGGAGCTCCAGGCTCAACGTGAAAGCAGCCCCATTCTTATCAGCCACGCTTGGCCCTCGTCCTTTGATTCTGGGCTCTGGCTTGGCCTTACCATATCCTCCTATCATGTATCCCCGTAACCAGAGCTTTACTTTGGCTACCTCAGCCCCATTTCCTGATTCTCCAAGGGTGTCCCCTCCTGCTCTCACTGGAGGAAGTGGGCCTGTGTCACCAGCTGTCAAGACCCTTGGATGCCAGCTCTCTTCCAGCCTGCCCACGCCTGTATGCAGCCGCTGGGCTCCCCGAGCAGTCCTCCACCCTGTTCGGGACACCGCATTACTCTCCCCTCTTGACCCTCTGGGTGCCACCTTTCTGTCTGGAACCCCACCATCACCTGTCGCAGCTTTCTTGGACAGGCTCTCTGCCCACCCTGGCACTGAGATTCCCCCAGAACATCTGCCTTCCCTCCCACACCCGCAGCATCTCGATGTTCATTGCCAGAGCACACCTCACATGTTAGCCTTCAGCTGTCTGCTCTGTGCGCTAGATTAGATTCCACGAGGATAAGAGCCATGTCCTGTTCATTGCTAGACGCCCAGTACCTATTAGCACAGAGTCCCAAGACTGTAGTTGGTACCTGGCGTGCAACTGTGGAATGAATGAATGAATGTCCATATGCATGCAGGTCCTGCTTGGCCATCCTTAGCAAGGTCAATTCCATCACCGAGTAAATAGCATTATTCGCACAGGCCTGGACACAAAGCATGATGGGACCACAGCAAGGCCATCCCTTTGGGGAGCCCAGCATTCTGTCCCCAAAAGACAAACAGCATACTGACTTCTCAGGCAGTCATGGTGGGCCTGTCTTTGAGGAAGAGCAGGGCAGGAGGCTTTTAAAACTCTCTTCTTGACATTGAGAAGAATCAACATCCAGAATAAATGTCTCTTGGGACTTCCCTGGTGATCCAGTGCTTAGACTCAGTGCTCCCAATACAGAGGGCCCAGGTTTGATCCCTGGTTGGTGAACTAGGGCCCTCCTAGGTGGTGCTAGTTTAAAAGAATCCTCCTGCCAATGCTAGAGACACAGGAGACTTGTGTTTGATCCCTGGATTGGGAAGATTCCCTGGAGTAGGAAATGGCAACCCATTCCAGTATTCTTGCCTGGAAAATACCATGGACAGAGGAGCCTGGAGGGCTACAGTCCACAGGGCTGCAAAGAGTCAGACATGACTGAGCAACTCACACACACACACACACACACACATACACACACACACACAGAGTCAATTGCTAGGCCCATTAGTAAACCCTAGGTATTTTCTTTACCTTCAAGTATGTGCTTATGTATTCAGAGCAGTCTCACAAAATAAAAGTTTTATGAGGTCAGAAGTGAGGCTACCCCAGCCCAGGCTCAGAGCTGGCTTCGTGGGGACTACAACTCCGCCTCCAGCAGGGGTCCAGCATGGTCTAGCAGGGAGGTCCAGGGAGCCCTGCCTGAAGCTTCCAGCCTGGCATACCTCAGCTCTCACCCACCACTCTAAAACCCCTGAAGCTGAAGACTGCTGCTCCAAGGAGAACAACCCTGATCCTCTGCAAGGACAATAACCAAATATCCTTGCGTGGGAAGGAGAGGGATTCAATTCAAAGGGAGAAAAAGATGAAATACAAATGTAAAAATTTTTTAAATGTTCAGCATAAGAGCCAAGTTAACTTATCTTTGATTTACCTAACTTAAAAACACGTGCTCTGAAAAGCACTCAAACAGGCTTCTGGCCAAGATGGAATAATGTAGACCAGATTTATTTTACCACCTGAAATAATGAAAACCATATGACAAAGGCATGGCATTCAATTTGCCCAAGAGAAATGAAATCACGTCCATGCACATTCTGGAGCACGGATGTTTAGATTAGCTTTATGAGTAATAGCCAAAAAGTGGAATATTCACTGGAAGGACTGATGCTGAAGCTGAAGCTCCAATAATTTGGCCACCTGATGCAAAGAACTGCTTCACTGGAAAAGACCCTGATGCTGGGAAAGATTGAAGGTGGGAGGAGAAGGGGACGACAGAGGATGAGATGGTTGGATGGCATCACCGACTCTGCAGACTTGAGTTTGAGCGAACTCTGGGGGATAGTGAAGGACAGGGAAACCTGGCGTGTTGCAGTCTATGTGGTTGCACAGTTGGATACAACTTAACGACTGAACAACAATAAGAACAGCAAAGTGAAAACAGACCAAATGTCCATCAGAAGATGAGTGGATAAAGAAACTGTGATGCATCCATATGGTGGAAACCTCTGGAGGGAAAAAATGCATTAAAATTTAATTAATGGGAAAGATAGGACATAAATAAAAAGAGATTCTGGAGAGAATTCAGTGCATGGGAATGAGAGGCCCGTTCATTGTCACTTAATTTGATGGGCAAGATGGAGAAGCGAGAGTTCCCTCCTCTGTCAGCTCAATGGCAAGAGCCTTTGCAAGCCGAGAGCAGGGTTTCCTCTCTGGGTTGGAAGTTGATGAATGGGCTTCCTGTGCTATCATCCTCCTGTCTGAATGCAGCCAGGGGGCCAGGAGATGAACATGTTTCTGTGTATGTGTGTGTGTGTGGTGGGGGCTTGGAGGGGATTATTATATAAGACCAGGATTCAGGACATCTCTCTGCTTTCTGTCTGGGGGGAGCAGAGTGGGTCTTGGGGACCAGCCCGTAGACAGAGCATAGAACCCATCTGAGCATTATCAACTGTAGGATCAACATCCTGGGTCAGCAAGCAGAGGCTAGAACAATTACAGAGGAGAACTGATAATTATGGAAGGAGATAAGGGGACCTAGCTCTTTCTGCCTGAACTTCTATTAGAACCTTGTTATCAGACAGTGAATCAAATGCAGAGCTGTGGTTTGATTGCTAAAAAATAAAATAATATAAAATTAGAACAAAATACACAAATGAAATATAATAAAATAAAAAATAGCATAAAATAACAACCTTTTCAAAAACTAGAATTTTTCCCCTTGGCAAAATAGTAGCAAAGATGTGGGCCCACGGTATCTTCAATTTTGCTGGTGGGAGTGTAAATTGTTAAAACATCTGGGAAGCAATTTGGCCTTCTCCTGTATTGTTGAACATCTGCCTTCCTTATATTTCAAGCCATCCACCCCAAGAATATACTCCTGAGAAACTCTTGCATGTGTGCCTAGGAAATAATGTTTGATGTTCATAATAACACTGTTAGTAAGAGTGAAATAAAACTATAAACAAATAACCCAAATGCCACAAACTAATGAATAGATAAATAAAATGTGGAATATTTTTTGGCAATAAAATGAAACCCTGATACATACTACAAATGTGGATAAATCTTGAAAAGATTTTGCCAGATGAAGGAAGCTAGTCACAAATTATGACTCCATTTATATGAAATGTTCAGACAGGCCAGTCTATAGAGACAAAGTAAGTCAGTGTTTGCCAGAGACTAGAAGGATTGGAGAAACTGGTGAGTTTGGCTGCCATTAGGGGAAAGGAAATGACCATGAATTATCAGCTAACTCAGGATAACTCAGGACTGCTAACGGATATACAAGGCGTCTCCTTAGGGTGATGCAAATGTTCTAAAATTGACTGTTGTGATGGTTATACAACTCTGTGAATAAACTAAAAAGCCATTAAATTGTACCTTCTAGATAGGTGACTTGTATGGTATGTGAATTATATTTCAATTAAGTCATTTAATTTTTTTTTAAAGCCCAGGATGCCCAAGAATAGGAAAATGAGTATACACGCTGCTGCTGCTAAGTGGCTTCAATTGTGTTCGACTTTTTGGATCCTATGGACCATAGCCCACCAGGCTCCTCTGTCCATGGGCTTCTCCGGGCAACCCACTGGAGTGGGTTGCCATGCCTTCTTCGTGAATACATATAGACTGCTATATTTACATGTCAGAGTGTCATACAGCAACAGAAAATGAATGAACCGCAGTTACATGTGTCAACCTAGGTGAATGTTGGTAACACTGGTATAACATTGGTGGGTAACACTGATGAGAAGAGCAAGTCCCAGAAACCACCTAGAGGATACTCTTCTCACAAAGTTCAAAAACAAAATCAAACTGAGCAATCTGCTGTTTAGGGGTGAAAATATATGTGATACAATAGCAGCAATAGCAAAAAGGGAAAGGATAAATATGGTAGATAAACATGGGAGCTCTGAGTTGGGGAGGAAAGGGCAAGGAACAGAGAAGCACCAACAGTGACAGGATCTCATGAATTACAAATTTTGACAAATCCAGTTCTGTGCTCCTGAAAACCAAGCTGCTTCTTCCTCTCCTCCTCTCCCGTTTCTTCTTCTTCCTTTTCTTCTTCTTTCTCTTTTTCATCTTTTCCTTCTTCCTCTCCTCTTTATTCTTATTTTCATTAATAGTATTGTTCAGTTGCTAAATTGTGTCTGACTCTTGGTGACCCCACGGACTGCAGCATGTCAGGCTTCCCTGTCCATCACCATCTCCTGGAGTTTACTCAAACTCATGTCCATTGAGTCAGTGATGCCATCCAACCATTTCATCCTCTGTTGTCCCCTTCTCCTCCTGCCTTCAATCTTTCCCAGCATCAGGGTCTTTTTCAATGAGTTGGCTCTTCTCATCAGGCAGCCAAAGTATTGGAGCTTCAGCATCAGTCCTTCCAGTGAATATTCAAGGTTGATTTCCTTTAGGATTGACTGGTTTGATCTCCTTTCAGTCCAAGGGACTCTCAAGAGTCTTCTCTAACACCACAGTTCAAAAGTCTCAATTCTTTGGTGCTCAGCTTTCTTTATGGTCCAACTCTCACATTTATATTAACATTACAGTAAAGCCAGAGCCATGTTAATCACTCCCTACATGGTTGGTAGTGTCTTTGATCTTTACCATGAAATAAGAATTATTGCATTTCCCACTTGATAGACAGGAAGCAGAGATTTAGAGGGGTCACACACTAGCAGGTAGTGGAGCCTAGATCTGACTTCATGCCCATCAGACTGCTGAGCCCTTGTGGTTACTCTCCCCTACATTGAGCACTCATCCCCCTCCCCAGTCCTCCCACAAGACAGCAGCTCAGACTGGTGGGCTCCATCAGGGCCACGACCAGGTACCATCAGTGGGATTGGAGTTGGCTGTGGGCACAGGGCAATAAGGAATTCCCTGGAAAAGTGCTGCTTAGCATCAAAAGAATGGCTGCCATTAGGGGAAAGGAAATGACAATGAATTATCAGCTAACTCAGGGACATTACATTACAAGCTGATGCTGGGACAGAGCAACCTTCTAGGAAACAGGAAATGAGGTGCGCTGATGGCAACACCTCTCTACCCAGTGTGCAGGCATGGGGCCAGGGCTGACCACCGTGGGCCACCTTTCAAAGGCATTTCCACTGGCTCCTGTTTTATTCAGTTAGCACTTGCCTTATTCTATTCTAAATTAAATGAAGAATTAAGCGGCAGCTGTCTTCTGCATTGCATCCCCCTACCCCAGGACATCCTCTCCTCGTTGGTCTTCATTGCCTGAGAAGGTCCGCGTTTCTCATCCACAATGGGGAGGCTTCTTTGAAGACGCTTTAGTGAGCTTTCCAGTCCTCCTGAGCCACAGTTTGGGGCTTCATCAAAGAAAGCACTCTGACCAGATTAGAACATCAATTAGGGAAGGGTAGCGGGGTGCTGGGTTAAGCAGTCTTTCCAGGCACTTGTCTTCTGTCAATCCTCTTTGGATAAGTTCAGTGTTCATACTAATTCTCAACCCACAAACCTCTTAATCTGCTGTAATTTCTGTTTTTGGATGTAGAGCAAGAGGAATTCTTGTACAGCACTTCAAAAACATCAGGCATTAATAGACCGGGATGGCATTAATAGACCTGGGTGGCCACTTAGCAGTTTCCTGCTATGTCCCAGAAGCAGTCCACGCCCCCTGAGAGCAGAGGATGCTCTGTGGAAGGAGATGGTGAGCCATCAAGGGCATCGGAACACCAGGATCACAGTCGCAGAAGGGAAGAAGCTGACCTGAGTCTGAACCACAGGTTACCAAGCGCATGGACCAATCTGTTTCCTGTATGAAACAGTCCTTATGAGCAAAATAAAGAACCCAGTTCTCATCCTCCAGAAACTGTACTGCAGCTGGTGACCTGATACCCTGATTTGAGGCTTGCTCCACTCAGGCTCACTCAAGGACCCCGCCACTTCTCTGAAAGCAGACACTCCAGGTTCAGAGTGCAGGAAATGCTTCTTCCTTGATACCATTCCACTCTTCCATTTTCACTATTGCTTCTGTCTTCGGCATCCGAGTTTCAGAAGACACAGTTCACTTGAAGACATCATACTAAGTGACATGAGGAGGACACCAAAGGACAAATATTGTATGATTGTACTTATATGAGGGACCTGGAATAGTCAAACTCATTGAGGCAGGAAGTAGAATAATGGTTTTCAGTGGCTGGGAAGGGGGCAAATGGGGAGTTAGTGTTTAATGTTATGTTGAGGATTCCCTGGTGGCTCAGATGGTAAAGAATCTGCCTGAAATGCAGGAGACCTAGGTTCGATCCCTGGATTGGGAAGATCCCCTGGAGGAGGGCATGGCAACCCACTCCAGTATTCTTGCCTGGAGAATCCCATGGTCAGAGGAGCCTGGCAGGCTACAGTCCACGCGGTCACAAAGAGTCGGATACAGTTGAGTGGCTGACACTTTCACGATGATGATGAACAAATTCTGGAGATGATGATGGTGATGGTTGACCAGCAATGTGAATGTACTTAGGGCCACTGAACTGTACACTTAAAAACAGTTAAAATGCTAAATTTTATACTATGTATATTTTACTACAATAAAAAGTCTCAGTTTTTAATGATAAAAAAGAAGAAGAAGAAGAAGAAGATGGCGTTCAGGTGGAGCTTGGTATAGGTCTTCACGGTTTAAAGAAGATTCACTCAACTGGGCGTGCAATCATGAGCACCGTGGGCGCGCCCGGTGAAGTAGCAGTTGTGCCCACCGTCTTGTTAACTGGGCTGTGGTCAGAAGCGGCCGTGGGCACTGGACGAAGGCCTGGGAGCTCCTCCCGCCAGTCTGGAATCTGGAGCGGGAACAGAGAGGCAGTGCGCCCAAGGCCAAGTCCTGCTCGCCAAAGCCAGATCGGCGATGGGTGGCTCACATATGTGAAGGCTTTGAAATAAAGAGGGTCTGATCTCAGGGAGACAGATGCTGCTTGCTTGCCTAATTAGCCATTTTGGAAGAGAAGGTTGCATCTTCCGCCCTGGTAACATTTCCAGGTTGAGGGAATTCTCCCCACCTCCCACCCTACCCCCTCAGCTTGAGCAGGCGCTGCTTGGAACCCGGGCCCAGCAGTCTACCTGGCTGAATGGAGGACACTGAGGTGCTCTTAAGCCATAAATCAGTGTCACAGTCACAGGTCTCCATGGCAACCTTTCACACTAAAAGAAGGACATTTGTAAATATGCATGTTGCAAGCCTTCCCTTTTGATTCAAAATATCAGCCTTTGAGAACAATTTGCTTTGCCAGCTGTGCCCTGCTGCAGGAAGAGGGAGGGCCATCTGGCTTGCCCACTCGGCTTCCTGGTGGTCCTTTACTCCTGGGCTCACTGGAATCAAGTGGTAGATGTGCACTGCCCTTCCTTTCCGTGCCCAGCACCCTGAGAGGAGCTGGAGATGCAGAAGGAGGGCGGGTGCACTCCGCCCAGGGGTCCCTCGGCACACTGCATCTCCTCTGCCTGGTCCCAGACCCTCAGGGGACCTGAGCACTGGGTGTCTGAGTCCTGGTGCAAACTGTCTTGCCTGTTTCCCTACAGGAGTTTCACTAAGGTGTGCACGAGACTCACCTGTGGAGCTTTAAAATTTATGGACAGCTGATCCGGCACAAAAGTCTCTTGGTATTTACACTGGTTTGATCCATGGGTTGGGAAGATCCCCTGGAGGAGGGCACAGCAACCCACTCCAGTATTCTTGCCTGGAAAAGTCCGTGGACAGAGGAGCCTGGTGGGCTACAGTCCAAATGGTTGCAAAAGAGTCGGCCACGACTGAGCGACTTCGCACACAGGCACACACAATCTGGCACGCCGGTCTTTGGTATTTACCCAGAGGATTTAAACCTTATGTGCACACAAGAAACTGCCCATGTACATTTATAGCAGCTTTATTAATAATTGCCAAAACTTGGAAGCAACCCAGGCGTCCTTCAGTAGGGGAATGGATAAGTAAACTGTGGGATGTTCAGACAATGGGATATTATTCAGTAATAAAAAGAAATGAGCTATCAAACCACAGAAAGACATGGAGGAAACTTAAGCGCATGTTGTTAAGTGGAAGAAGCCAGTTTGGAAAGGCTGCGTACCGTATGGTTCCAACTGTTTGATATTCAGGAAAGGGCTAAACTGCAGAGACTGTGAAAAGGTCAGTGGTTGCTGGGGTCTGTCCGGGGCTGGGGATGGAGGTGGCAAGGGATGAAAAGTCAGAGCACAGAGAGTTTTTTGGGCAGTGGCAATACTCTGTGTGATACCATAACGGCAGATGCATGTCATTATTGTACATTTATCCAAACTCACAGAGTGTTTAACACCAAGGGTGAGCCCCAAGTATAAACTATGGTCTACGGTTCATCGCTTGTAACAAATGCACCCCACTGGTGGGGTTGCAAAGAATCAGACACGACTGAGTGATTGACACACTTTTATGTAATCAACAAGGCCCTACTATAGAGCACATGGAATTCTGCTCAGTGTTATGTGGCGGCCTGGACGGGAGGGGTGTTTGGGGGAGAATGAATACATGTTTATGTATGGCTGAGTCCCTTTGCTGTCCACCTAAAACCATCACAACTTTGTTAATCAGCTATACTCCAATATGTGTGTTAATTACTCAGTCGTGTCAGATTCTTTGCTACCCATGGACTGTAGACTGCCAGGCTCCTCTGTCCATGGGATTCTCCAGGCAAGAATACTGGAATGGGTTGCCATGCCCTCCTCCAGGGGATCTTCCCAACCCAGGGATCAAACTTGCGTCTCTTACGTCTCCTAACATTGGCAGGCAGGCTCTTTACCACTAGCGCCACCTGGGAAGCCCAGACCTCCATCATAGGGGGTATTATTGATAATGTCAGAGTGGCTCTTTCACGATCACAATGAGCATGCCCCTGCCCTAGGATCTAGCGGAGTGTCTAGGACCTGGTGGACACTCAGCAAAAATGAATACAATGTAGAGCTATTTTCGGAATCTCTCTCTCCCGCTGCCTCTGACCCTTTCTGTCTTTCTCTGCCTCTCTCTCTCCTCTGGCATCCTTCGTGTCTGGAGTCAAAGAGGTGTCCTTTGTGCTTCTGGTCTGGGAGGCAGCGTCAGGGGACAGAGGACACTCTGATGACCACAGCCAGGCTCCAGGGCAAAGCTCCGGTCCACGTGGCCGCACCAACCCTTTCTGGGCACTGCCTCTGGATACAGTCACTTCTTTGTTGCTACTGTCTGAAACTTCACAAAATTACTCCCTTGGATTCACCCAAAATACTATTTCTTGTCCCAAAATAGCTTCTTAACAGCCACACCAGCATTTTTGACCCCCTGGGCTGTAAATTTCTCCCAGAGTCACAGCATCATGAGAATGAGGGCATTCTTAGATCTCGTGGAGGCTAGGTCTCATGTGCCAAGATACCTCGGAAGCCAGAGACGAGAGCCACATCCTCAGGTCACATTGAGGTGACTCATGATCAAAGCCAAGCTCAGGGCATGGGGGGAGAGGCCCAGCCCGAGGGGAGTCCCATCCTCACGGCTGTGGGGTCTCCTTCCTCCCTGTTGCCACCTCTGTCCCATCTGAAACATCAGTCCTGATGCTTTCCCAGCCTCAGAGTAAAGCATGGCTCTTCCTCGGAAGAGGAAGTCAGGGAAGGGAAAGGAGGTGAGGTCAGGTTTCAGTTGAGAGGCTCAGGGAGGGAGGGTGAATCACACGGGGGCTTTAACAGGGTTTCCTATGTCTTATCCACGTGCCTGCAGTGAGCGGCGTGGAGTGAGGCTGGCACCCACACCCAAGCACCAAGAGTCCAGCCACCACCTCCTGCAGCTATTTTTACTGTGGGAGCTTTCCTGAGAACACAGTCAGAGCCCTGCAAACACAGCTGTGTGTCCTGTACTGCCTCAGTGCTGGCGGTCGAGGGGTGGGGTCGGGGGGTGGGGGTGGAGAAAAGCCAGGGAAGCCAGGGTGGGCCCGGGACCCAGGGACAGCTGGGATTTGCTCAGTGAGAAGCCCCCTCGGTGGGTGTGAAACGCTGCCTCCTAAGCTTTATTTCAGCATCTCCCCTCCCAAGGTCCTTGCTCTGGGGGTTCAGACGCGCAAGACCAGATAGAACGCAGGTGAGAAAACTGGGGACCAGAGGGGTTCTCTGTACTTAGTGAAAGTGTTAATCGCTCAGTCGTGTTCTACGCTTTTGCAACTCCATCGACTGTAGCCCACCAGGCTCCTCTGTCCGTGGGATTTTCCCAGCAAGAATACTGGAGTGGGTTGCCATTTACTCCTCCAGGGGATCTTCCTGACCCAGGGGTCGCACCTACGTCCCTCTGCGGCTCCTGCATTGGCAGGGGGATTCTTTACCACCGAGCAACTTTGGAAGCCCAGAGGGATTATGTCCAAACCAAAGTCAAATGCGAGCCTTCCGAGCAGTGCGGTCCCACGTGGACGGATCCAGCACCATCTCATCACCCCCCTACCCCCCACCCTGGGATGCAGTCCAGGCTGACTCTGGGCCCAAGAAAGGCTCTGGGAGAGTTTAATGTATCAGGAGCCAGGTTTAATTGAAAGTCACAGACTTAAAGTTCTCCATGGGCCCTTTTGTTATGTCTCCAACATGGACTGCTGTTGTGTCTCAACAGACACACCATACATACTCGGCTTTGACAGGAAAAGGACTGCTTAACCTAGAACATAAAAACATAAGAAAAGACGTTCTGTTCTGGGGGGAGAGAGAGGCCCCTGTGTGGTGGGGACGGGGTCCCATCTCTACATGGTGGTTCAATAAGCTCTTCTCTCCAAGGCGGGGAGAAGCTCGCTCTGGTCCAGAAAGTGTCACTCCCTTGTGCAGGCTCCTAACAAATCCGAGTTACACTGAGACAGTTACTAGCCCAGCGTCCACTGCCCCTCTTTCCTCCTGTTTTGATCAGATGGTTTCAGATCCATCCTTGTTTGTGGGAGAGTAATTTTAGTTCTTTCTCTGTCTCAACTGTGCCTCCAAGTGATCCCATCAGTTTAATGAAGGAGAAAAAAAATAAAAAACCAGTAATGATGCACAGCAAAACCCTCACTACAACCCTGCCCCCTGGGGAAAAGAGAGGATTTGGATTTTTATTTTAAACAATTTATCCAGGGGTTGCTCTAGAATCACCTGGGGAATTTAAAATAATCTCTGTACTCTGGACATTGGGCTCAGGGCTTTGTTTTGTTTTTAACTCTTCAGATGATCCCAAAGCACCACTGGGCAGAGGACCAGTGATGTGAACCAGTGTTTTTGCAGGTTTCTGGGCATGTGAGTCACCCTGGGGTGCTTCCCTGGTGGCCCAGACTGGAAAGAAGCCACCTGTAGGGCAGGAGACCTGGGTTCAGTCTCTGGGTTGGAAAGATCTCCTGGAGAAGGGAATGGCAACCTGCTCCAGTATTCTTGCCTGGAGAATTCCTTGGACAGAGGAGCCTGGTGGGCTACAGTCTTTGAGGCCCCAAAGAGCTGTAGACGACTGAGTAGCTAACACACTTTCACTTTTTCTGGACTTCCAAAACCTAGGATGTTCTTGAACAAGGGCGCCTGGTAGAGCATAGTGTCCAGTGATTCCCAATCCTGGCTGATCATCAGAATCACCCAGGAACTTTCTAAAAATTCATGTATTCCAGGGCTTCACCTAACTAGCCTGTCATTCAGCATATTTTAAAATAGCTGATTTGAGTTCTGACGGATTCGGGAACCTAGTCCACCCTTAGCCTCACCTCTTGTCCCCTCACACAGACGTTTTATGGAAGAAGAACCCTAGGCATGGGATACTCTGTGACGAATTGACATTTTCCTGCTGTGAGAACTGACTGAGCCAGAAAAATGAAAGCCTGGGTGAGCGATAGGTAGACCTCCTTCCAGGTCACAGCGTTTGGGGAGCTGGGCTCTGGCTGATAAATTCAGGTGAGGCGTCTGCCTTGGCTTTGTTGGCTGACAGGCTAATTTTATGAGACAGTAGGACAATGGTCAGGTACACAGATAGCTAATAAATAAGGAGGCTTGGCCCAGCTGGAAGAGAAGGCTCTGTGCTTGTCCAGGGCACCATGCCCACACACGGGAAAGGGAAGTGATGCCCCTCCCAGCTGCCCACCCCCCCACCCCGCCCCCGGGGAGCTGGATGCTGCCCTGGCATGGTTTCCTCTCCTCTTCCAATTCTCCAGGAATCCTCACATCCTTTCAAAGACACACGGTGACAGTTTTTAAAGAAATCCCAGCCAAGATCCTCACCAAGGAGGAGAACCACTTCTGCTTATTCCCCAGCGGCTTGCGGCAGCCCACTCCCCCAGCCCCTCATCTGGTCAGGAGGCTCCTGTTCTGTCTGCCTGTGGACATCCAGCCCTGCTCACAACGTTCGAGGGAGGCCGGCTACTCCCAGGCCTGCCCTATGCTTCACACCCAGACCTGGGGCCTGTGCGCCCCCAACCCTGCCCGAGATCCACTGAAAACACCCCTGAGTAGATCTTGGAGATACGGTCACAGTTTGTTGCTGTTGTGTTTTTTTTTTCTCTGTAAAATTTATTCATTTATTTAGTTTTGGTTGCTCTGGTTCTTCATTGAGCAGGCTTTCTCTAGTTGCAGTGAGCTGGGCTATTCTCTATTTGCAGTGCACAGACTTCTCATTGCAGTGGCCTCTCTTGTTGAGGAGCACCGGCTCCAGGCGCATAGACTCAGTAATTGCAGCTCCTGGGTTCTAGATCACAGGCTTAACAATTGTAACACATGGGCCTACTTGCCTGTGGCATGTGGAATCTTCCCGGATCAGGGATGGAACCCGTGTCCCCTGCGTTGGCAGGAGGATTCTTATCCACTGTACCACCAGGGGGATCTAGTCATAATTATTAAAGTGATTTTTTTTTTAAACCACTAGACTTTTCCCTGTAAGAATGATTGATTTTTTTTGTTTGTTAAATTAAGCAGACATATTCCATTTTAAGTCTTAACCCATATTTAATCATCCATGAATATATTTCCTGAGCACATACAATGCATCAGTAAACACCATATTTGTATAGTTTAATGCCACAGTCCTGCTGGGTAGATATGATGGCTGCATTTTACATAGAAAGAATCTGACGTTCAGAGATCAGGAGCTATTCGTTGAGATCACACAGCCAGAAAGCCATTTAACTATGGCTTGCAGCCAAATCTCCCTGGCTCCAAACCACCTTCTCCTTCCCCCCAAATCTGCCTTCACAATGACAGCCCCTTCTCCTTTCAGAGACGGAGGAAGGCTGCTAATTGTAATTTTTTAAATGAAAGATATTTTCATTTAAAGAAAGACGAGAAAAGACAGGAGAAAGTCGAGAGACAAGCATCAACAGAAAGTGGTTTCAACACATAACAACTTAATATTCTTAATTGGCCAGCAGACCATAAATCAGTAAGCTAAAAATTCATCCATCTTTATTCCTCTGAGATGTCTGCCATGACTGTCCAGTCTAACGAGGGTGCATGTCCTAACCTTTCACAGACACCAAGCGCCTCCTCTTCTGCACACACCAGCACCCCTGGCTGAGTGCCAAGGGCTCCTCCTGTTCTCGCCACCGATTTCTGAGTGGACAGTTGAGCAGGACAATGGAATGATCTGTGTCACCGCCCTTTTAGAAGGACTTGTACTTCCAGGAGGGCTTCCCAGGTGGCGCTAGTGGTAAAGAGCCCACCTGCCAATGCAGGAAACATAACAGACGTGGGTTCGATTCCTGGGTTGGGAAGATCCCCTGGGGAAGGACACGGCAACCCACTCCAGTATTCTTGCCTGGAGAATCCCATGGACAGAGAAGCCTGGCGGGCTATGGTCCATGGGGGTCGCAACGAGTAGGACACGACTGAGGGAATTAGCACGTATGCACACATACTTCCAGGTGGTGGCTTATTTCTTTAAAATAAGCCTCATATTTTGCAACTGTTTTAGATTTACAGAGAAGCTGCAAAGACAGTGCAGCGTTCTCATCTGGGTTCCCTTCATGTTGGCATCTGCGTTACCATGGTTAATTATAATGTGCAGTCATTTTTATTGATTGATTTTGGGCCGTGCTGGGTCTCCATTGCTGCATGGGGTTTTCTCTAGTTGCGGCAAGTGACAGTTACTCTTCGTTGTACGCACTCTTCTCATTCCTGTGGCTTTTGTTGCAGAGCATGGGCTTCAGCAGTTGTGACTCTGAGCTCTAGAGCACAGGTCCAGAGTTGTAGTGCAGGGACTTCACTGTTCTGCCACATGTGAGATCTTCCCAGATCAGGGATTGAACCCACGTCCCTTGCATTGGCAGGAAGCCCTCTCTGGTAATTTTTAAAGTGATTCTTTTCTCTTTCCCTGTGGAGTGTGGTCATGCAGTCACAAGGCATCTTGGGAGCCCCGGCCTTGGTTGCCTTGATTCCTCTGGGTCTGAATTTTCAGGGCACCAGGTAGCATAATAGGGTGGATTGGCGGGGGTTTCCTGGGAAGGTTAAATGGGGCCATCCCAGTGAAAGCCACCAAGATGGAGCCTGGCATGCTTGTTGAGTATGAGCCTTGTACTCTGCCTTGAAGCAGAAGTTTGCATCATCCCCCTGCACGGCTGAGCCACACCCTAACATATGTTTATTTAGTATACTCTGAGTATTTGTCTTCTTCCTGCTGCCTTCCCTCGTCCTTTCCCCATAAATCCTGTTTGACAAATTCAGGCCAAGGGCAGTTGTTCTCAACAGAGAGATGGCATCCTCTTTCGGATTTCATCTTTCAGAGTCGTTGGCCGAGCCAGGTGGGCCCGGCCAAGCTGAGGAGCGGCCCCCGTGCACAGCTCATGCCTCCTGAATTCACAAGCAGCAGTGGTGAAGCTTGGAACTTGAAGAGATTGCCAAGGTGGTACAGAATTGAAAACATTTCCGCATGGTCGTGTTACTTGCGGCAGCGGAAGGAGGTGGGGGGGTGGTGGGGGGCTGCAGTGGAGAGGGGCAGGGGAGGGACTAGAAGGAGAGAAAACAGACATAATTAGAAAGTGTGGGCTCCAGACATTTCCCTCCCCTTCCTGATTTATTTTATGTCCCCTGAGCTGGATGCCAAGCTGGATGCCAAGCTGGCACACAGGTTTTCAGAAATGAATGGGGTGCTTGAGGCCTCCAGAATGAAAATGACAGTCTTCAAGTGCACACTCGGGGATGGGAGCAGGGGGTGTCTCCTCACACACAGATGCCCTGTGAACAAGAAGCCTCCTCTGAGCTCTCCTCACCTCACCCACGGCGTCCTGGAAGCCAGCAGCTGCCTGAGGGGAACCCGCCTGGGGCTGTGTCTGAGTAATGAGCCTTCTTTTTAAGACCTTCTCTCTTGTTTATCCCAGTCCATTCAGAGGATCCCATTTAATGTGAGTAGCTGCTCAAGCCTTGTTAAAAACAACTGTCCTTATTCCTTAATTAGCACAAGAGAACTTGAAATAAAAAATATTTACACGTGTTTTTTCTTTTCTCTTACTTTTTTTTTTTTTGTAAATAGCGAACAGGGTTGTCCTTTGATGCTTGTCTTTCCCTGCGTGCCCACTGTTTTAATTGGACCACTCCCTGCATTTCGGGTCTTTGGCAGCAGGACTGTGTGGGTGGAAGAGGTCTGGGCTGTCTCCTCCTCAGCCAGGCAGAGCAGACAGCCAGGGGAAGCCGGAGAGAGGTCTTTCTGAAATGGGAGAAACAAGACACAGAACTGTCACACTTCCACTGGCAACTGACCTTGGAGTCAGATATGGGAGGGATCAGGGCTTCCCCAGTGCCTCAGTGGAAAGAATCCACCTGCAATGCAGGGGCTACAGGAAACGGGAATTCGATCCATGGGTCGGGAAGATCCTCTGGAGGAAGGCATGGCAACCCACTCCAGTATTCTTGCCTGGAGAATCCCATGGACAGAGGAGTCTGGTGGGCTACAGTCCGTGGGGTCACAAAGAGTCGAACATGATGGAAGCAACTTAGTATGCACAGGGAACCAAAGGCTGTTGTTGTTGCTCAGTCGCTAAGTTGTGTCTGACTCTTTCCGATCCCATGGATTGCAGTATGGCAGGCTCCCCTGTCCTTCACTATCTCCTGAAATCTGCTCAGATTCACGTCCATTGAGTTGGTGATGCCATCCAGCCATCTCATCCTCTGCCACCTCCTTCTCCTCCTGTCTTCAATCTTTCCCAGCATCCAGGTCTTTTCCAATGAATCAAAGGTTACACATCAAGATTTTGAAGGGAATCGTGGCTATCTTGAAAATGATCATGGATAGAAGGTTCTAGAAATCTAGGTCTCCTCCTCTCCCAACATACTTTGAATATAGCTCGAAAAAAGTCATTGTTTATTGTGACCAAAATGTTTCTATCTGCAACCTGTTGAAATGAGAGTTGACCAAAATTCCATAGTGAGATATAGAAGACAGAAATGTTTCTTGGCACATACAACCATGGGTATGTGGGAAAAGGCCCTGAGTGTCACCTGTAAGTTACAAAACAGTGATTTGGGTGCCTGCTTCTTCATTCCTTCCCAGCAAATGTGAACTCTGGCAGACTCTTTTGTCCTTTCTTCTCTGAGAGGTGCAGGGTTCCAAAGAGGAGGGTGGAAAAGGAGAATGCTCAAGGATCAAGGTTCAAAGGAAGGACACAGGCGAGAAAAAGAGAGTTGGTAAGAACAGCTTAGGCCCAGGAGTTAAGAAATCTGAGTCTGAGTCTGTCATCTGACACTAAACAGCAACAATAGTAATTTAAAATAATTCTAACACTTACTGATGCCGAGCAGGGCCCCGGGGGCTCCCAGGCATGGAGGCCTTTTTGTCCCCCCACTACTTACAGGCAAGACTCCAGCCTCCGAGACCTCTGAGTCCCAATAGTCCAGTCAGTTGCTGCTCATTCCTGCTTCTCACGCTTTCAGCAACATTGAAATGAAGTGAAGTGAAGTTGCTCAGTCGTGTCTGACTCTTTTCAACCCCATAGACTGTAGCCTACCAGGCTCCTCGGTCCATGGGATTTTCCAGGCAAGAGTACTGGAGTGGGTTGCCATCTCCTTCTCCAGGGGATCTTCCCGACCCAGGGATCGAACCCAGGTCTCCTGCATTATAGGTAGACGCTTTTACCATCTGAGCTACCAGGGAAGCCCCCATCAGCATTACTGCATATCAATTACTGCATACCTAATACTCTCAGCATTACCGGGGCTTGGAACTTCACCTGCCTAACGGAACGAGGGTGGGGGTGCACCCTTGGGCCCACCCTGCAGATAGGGAGGCAGTTCTAGATCTCTGAGGAACCGCCCACAGTCACGCCGATCCCAGAGGCCAATCTGGCATTTGTGATCACGAAGCTTCCTCACCTCCCTGGTGCAGGGGGACCATTAACACCCATTCCCCTTAGCCTCTGCAAAATGAGATGGCCTCAACAGATGTTTTCAAAGCTCCTCCCAGGTCTTCCTTCAATCAGTGTCCATCCTACCTTCTTCTCCTACTCGCCCTTTCCTTAAGACGTAAAACAAGAACGTAGCATCCTTGGCTCCTTGAGGCTGCTGGAGAGAAAGGGGAGGTGAGCATCTAACACCCAACATTGTCTCTTCACACCACTTCCTGGGTCCTTTGAGAGGAGCCTTCACATTTCAAGTGAAATATTTGGGTTCATCAGGCCTCAAGCCAAAGACCTCGTTGGACATCCCTGTAGGTGAGCACTGAGGTGTAACACTAGGAGCAACACCGAGATGCCCAGAGAATAAAGCAGCCACGAATGATCCTTGAAGACGTTACAATAAGTGACATAAACCAGACACAAGAGGGCAAATACTGCATGATTCCACTCGTAAGAGGTGCCTAGAGAAGCCGAATTCACAGAGACACAGGGGAGGATGGTGGTAACCAAGCCCTGGGGGAGGAGGAAGCAGGGGCTCGTGTTTAATGAGCACAGAGTTCCGGTTTGGGAGGATGAGAAAGTTCTGGAGTGGTGATGGTTGAACCCTGTGAATGTACTTAATACCACTGAACTCCCAGCTTAAAAATGGTTAAGATGGTTAATGTCATGCTATGTGCATTTTCCCACAATAAGAAAGAAAATAAATGAACATATCAAAAAGTATCTTATTGTTTGTTTGTGATTATATAATGTACATTTGTTAAAATTAAATACAGATAAGTATAAAAATCAAGACAAAGCAATTTGCACCAACTAGATTTAACTCTCATTGTGACTTCTATCCAGTCTTTTCCCTTTGCATCTCTCTATCCATCTAATTGGAGAAGGAGATGGCAACCCACTCTGGTACTCTTGCCTGGAGAATCCCAGGGATGGGGGAGCCTGGTGGGCTGACATCTATGGGGTCACACAGAGTCAGACACGACTGAGGCGACTTAGCAACAGCAGCATCCATCTAATACATATACAGAAACTCACATATTTGAGTTCATAATGTACAAGCAGTTACTTTCCCTTAATGCTATATTCTGAGCATTTGTCAAACAATTAAGATTTACTTGTAAACGTAATGGTAATGGCTGCATCCTGGTTCAGGCATGGTGTAATTCCTGGAGCCCCCTCTCTGTTTTGGACCTTAGGTTTTCTGATTCTTTTACTTTGTAAATAGCATTAATGCAGTCATACTAGTACACTCATCTTTGCCTGCCTCGGCTTATTTCCTTCTAGAAATAGAGTACTGGGTCAAAGGACAGGTTACATACTTGAAAAACTGTTTCACTGTTTCTGTGCATGTGTTTGCGAACTAGTTTCAGAAGCCCTTTCCCTGTATTTTGTTCGTTTGAGCACTGTTTGAAGCCCCTGGGGTCTCATCCTCTTTTGGTCCATGCTGGCTGAGTGGTCCTCACATTTCTGCCTCCCGAAAGGTGCCTTTTAGGAGAGATGTGTTTGAATGTTGATCAGTCCCTAGACCAGACTTAGAGAGCTGAGCAAAAGGAGGCCATCCGGGCAAAACCGAAAGAGACAGGGTCTGCGATTGTGTCTGTGAAAATGTGGCTCATTTCTCAATGGAAGGTGTGAAGTTAAGGTGAAGCGCAGCTGCCCCAGCTCCATCCTGTCCTGGCCGTTCACTAATGCATTTGGTGCACTTCGTGCTTTGAAGGGGCAAGGAAAGTGACATCTTGCTGAAACTCTTCTGGCTGCTGGTCCACAGGGTGTTAAAAATACCCTGAACCACATCGTCCTTTGGGCTCCCCCTGCGTTCTGCCACTTTCTCACTCTGAAGTGACACACACAGACCCACCCCAGTAGAGGACACAGCACATCTCTGACCCCCAGGCGATTTGGGGCTTCAAAAGCCCTTCTTGCATCCTTTCCTCACAGTCCGCTGACTCTCTTTCTCTGACTGTTTCCTGGCTTCTCTGTACCTCCCTCCCACTCTTTGCAACTCAGCTCAAATGTGATTTTCACATGGAAGCTTTTGCGACCCTTTCAGACTAGATCAACACTCTTAACGCTTTTTTCATAGAGCTTTTCACAATTTGTAATTATCCCAATTGGGCTAATCGTCTGGCTGATGTATCACTTAATGTTTTCATTCAACAAATATTTTTTAAGTGCCTCTGTGGTGTGCCAGGAACTGTACCATTTGCTGGGGTTACAGGGATGAGCAAAATAGATTTGGTTTCTTTTCTTGTGGAGCTGACAGTCCAGTGGGAAATGTACAAATAAAAATCTGACTGCAATTTTCAACAAGGGCTATAAAGAGCATTGAAGCTGGTACAATGACAGACATTGATGGAGGGACCCCAGCCATGGAGTGTGCTGAAGGCTATCCTGAAGACGGAAGAGTGGAAGGAGATAGCTGGCAAGAGTCAGGAAGAAGATGCAGGCAGAAAAGTGTCTGCTGGAATTGGTAACCTGTAGGATGCTGGTGACCCTGACCGTGTTTCTCAGAGGGCAGTTGATTGAGGAGTGAATGGATGGTGAGGGTTTAAGAAGTTCGTACACAAGAAGAGCAGTTTGGACTGTACAGTGAAGATGGGAAAATCGGGTAGATGGGGAGAGATGAGAAGGGCCAAGGGAGGAATTAAAGTTGATTTTCCATATTTTCTTTCTTTCTTTTTTTAAAAAATGGTTAGTAGTAGAAGGTGTTTATAAGCTGTGGGGTGAATCATGGGGAGGGAGGGAGAGACTTAACAATGCTCAGAGAGGCAATAAATGGAGAGCTAAGTCCTTGAGAAGACAAGATGGGATAGTATCCAGAACAGAGATGAATAGATAGGACTTTTATAGGAGGAGAGCCACCTCATCAATTTTTAACATTTTATTATAGAAAATTTCGAACGTATAAAAGCAGAGAGAAGAGTATAATGAAACCCCATATACCCATCACACCAGCTTCAACACCGAGCCAATTGCAAGTCATCTGAATTCACCCAATGTAGCACCTCTTTCCCAAATTATTTTGAAACAAGTCCAAGACACTAACTTTTCATTGGTGGGGACCTTAGTGGTATCCCTGAAAATAAGGACTTAAAAATTACAGCAACATATTTATCGCACTTAAAAAAAGTAATGATTTGGGGTTTTCCCAGTGGTCTAGTGGTTGGGAGTCCACCAGCCAACGCGGGGGACATGGGTTCCATCTCTGGTCTGGGAGGATCCCACGTCTCATGAAGCAATTAGGCCCCTGAGCCACAGCTACCAAGCCCACGTCCCTGGAGCCTGTGCTCCTAAGTGAGAGGGGCCACCACAGTGAGATGCGCTCCCACCACAGCCAGAGAGGGCCTGTGAGCAGCAACGAAGAGCCAGTGCAGCCAAGAATGAATACATATATCTTTCCAAAAAATAAGTGATTTTTTTTTTAACATCGCCGAATACCCAGTGTTCAAATTTCCCTGACTGTCCCTTATATGTTTTTTTGTATTGTATGGATGACTTGTTCAAATCCAAACCACACAAGATGCACACACCAAATTCAGTTGATACACACTACACACTTTTTAAAGTCTGTTTGGACCTCTAGGTCCCCACTTCCTCTTTTTTTACCCATGGTTAAGAAACCAGGGATTTTGTCCTACAGAATTTCTCACCTTCTGGATTTTGCTGATCGCGCTGATCGCATACCTAAGGCGTGATTTGACACATTTTTTTCTCACTTGTAAATCCTCTGAATGGTTCGTTTACATTTCCATCAAAGGCTTGGTCAGATTAAGGTCCTACCTTTTTGCTTTTGGAGGGGAGAGAGGCAAGAACTCGGGGAAGGCGCTGCTGTGTGCTTCCTCTTCCATCACATGGAGAGGCAGCGTGAGGCCTATGTGTCCTATATCTGGTGATGTTAAGATAGGTTGGCGGGTTTGCTGTTATCGGCTTGCTCCACTCACTCTAAAGTTTCTCATCAGCTTTCCGCTGAGTGGTTTTAGCAGTTACTGATGGCCATTGCCTGGATTCACTATTTCATGAGGCATTACAACATGATGCTATTCCATCACTCTGTTAGGGGGTGAACTATGCCTCCCCAAATTCTTATGTTGAAATCCTAACCCCCCTCCATATCTCAGAATGGGACTTTATTTGGAAATAGAGTCCATGGGGTCGCACAGAGTCGGACACGACTGAGCGACTAACACTTTCACTACACTTGCCCCTCATTCTGGTCAACAGAATCAGGCTGACTGTGGCTCGGAAGAGAAGATGAGGACAAGGGGCAAGACTGCAGACAGGTCTGAGCATTGCTGTTTTGGAGAGGGCCCTGCACCCAGCTATGAGTGGACAAGACCACTGATCAGCCTCTCAGCCGTGGCCTTCCAGCATCAGGGGCACGTGGTGAGCGGATATGGACTTGACTGCTCCAGGTGCACAAAAAGTGGGGCTGTCGTCCAAGAAAAGGAAAAAAAAAATCTATCTAATTGTACAACAAAAAAGGAAAGCTTCTATGATTTTCAAGGGCTGTTCTCAGGAGCCAGCAAAGCGGACAGCATGGCTCTACTCTGGCCCCACCAGACACTCGGTCTCCTTAGTAACTTGAAGGGGCTGGTCGCCAAGCGAATCCGGCCCCAACATGCTGTGACCCCGATTCTAAAACCGTTAGAAAATACATGTACACGTGTGTATTATAAGTATGTACAGATATAGTTTTTCTTTGTAAAGTAGGCCAATTAGCGCCTTTCAAACTCGTAGAAAAAGTACAAAAACAAAAGTGTTTTAAGTGGCCAGATGGCTCTTGCCTTAGCACACTGTGGGGATGCCCCATGGCCTGGTGGAAAGAGCCGCAAGCAAGAACGCACATATCTGGGTTCTAGCACCATCTCTTAGACCAAGCAATTCCAGGTTATTAGGCATGTGAATTGACATGTCTGACTCTCATATTCCTCACTTATAAAATTTTTTAAACGTTGAATTACGAGAGCTCTGAGGTGAGTCACTAGTGGCTTTATCCATAGGCAGGACCTGCTGCAACCTTCTCCGTCACCCTTTCTCCAAGGTTAGGGAGTGATGCATGACTCACCGGCCGAGCACCTGAGTTCTGCAGGTGCGAAGTGATGTGGGTGGGGATGAGCCAGGACCCAAGGGTGGTGCAGAAGGGGAGGTCCCTACCCACCTTCAGGAGCTTTTATGTTGATGTTATTGATTGTATCTTATTTAATTCATGTAGGAGCCAGTTCCTGCCTTGAAGTCAAGTGTCACAAAAGAAGGAAACCATGCCATGAGGGTGAAGGACCGGAGGGACCCAGCGGCTCCTGACTCCCAGTGCCTCCTGCCCCAGCCGGACAAGCCCCTGAGAGTCTGCTTTCTCAGATGGAGCTGAAATTCTTTTAAAAATGCCCCACTCCAAGGAGGGAGACGATGATGCTGACAGTGAAACATACACAAGTCTAGAAACGGGAATTTAGAGAAAAGGTTTGGAATTCTCAAGTAAAACGTAGAAAAGAATAAACAGGACAAAGAAGAGGGGAGAAGGAGGGAGCCGAGACCCCAGAAAGCAACAGGAGGAGGCAGGGAGAGACGTTCTGAGAACGGGGAGCAGCTCCAGGTGGGCTGAGCCCAGAGCAGCCAGCCCAGTCTCTCTGCCTGCGCCCAGTGGAAGGCCCTGAGCAAGTGGACTGGCTTGAAATCGTACAAGCAGGTGACAGGAGGAGAGGGTGGGACTCAGGCTCACTCCCCAGACCCCACTGCTGACGGAAACCAGGGTGGAGGAGATGCTTGGAGCAGGGGCTGGGGGAAACCTCAGCCTCTCCCAGCTCAGTCACTCTTTTGTCCCACCCAGGGAAACGGCTCCCTTGTCATCAGCTCTGAGGTGCATTATTAAAAAAAAAAAAAAGACTTTGAAATACTATTTTTACCCGCAGCACATTTTTTTTCTTCCAAAGGAACAAAAGGATCACAACCCACACGCTCCTCAAACTGGCAGCCCTGAGCAAAGGCGGGGCTGGGGTTTGCACAGGGACGGAACTCCAGCCTCATTCCTGCCCCTCCTCATTCCCATGGAAAGGAAACCTAAAGGAACGCCATGGGCTTGCCCTTGATGCCCTCCTGAAACACACGGGCAGGAATAGGAGGAAATGACAAATGAGAGGACTTCACAGCCAGTGTGATCGTCAGTAGTACTTTTGGCCATTAATACATGGGCTTGCTCTTGATGCCCTCCTGCAACACACCGGCAGGAATAGGAGGAAATAACAAATAAGAGGACTTCCCAGCCAGTGTGATCACCAGTAGTACTTTTGGCCATTAATACATGGGCTTGCTCTTGATGCCCTTCTGCAACACACGGGCAGGAATAGGAGGAAATGACAAATGAGAAGACTTCCCAGCCAGTGTGATCGCCAGTAGTACTTTTGGCCATTAATACATGGGCTTGCTCTTGACACCCTCCTGCAACACACGGGCAGGAATAGGAGGAAATGACAAATGAGAGGACTTCCCAGCCAGTGTGATCACCAGTAGTACTTTTGGCCATTAATAGTTAGTGTTATACTTCTGAGGAAGGAAGGGCTCCCTCTCTGTCTCTCCTCTCTCTCCTTCTCTCTGTCTCTCTTATACACAATCGCACACAGACACAGTCTGGTAGCCAGGTTTTTTCCACCACAAAGAAATTTTGTTCTTTCACATTTCGTATTTCCAATATCCCTTAACATCTCCGCTAATTAAGTATTTCTGGGTCATTTGGTAGTTCAGGAAAGGCTGAAACATACACTCAGCTGTTTGTATTTTTCTCTTCCTCCAAACAGCTAACACTTAGGGGTCCTGTTCAGTAACATCCATTTGGGGTTCTCCTTGTGTGCCCATGTGACTAGGTCAGAGCTGGGCCATGAAGGACTTACCTCTGATGTGTGCATGTATAAGAGAGTTGTTTACATATATAGAGATGGGGGGGGCTGTTTAAGGGAAAAAAATCTGGCAACAAGAACCCCCAGTCTATCTAAACTTTCTGAATTTCTCTTAAAATGGAAAATATGAAGAGTATTACTCATACCACTCTTTATAGAAGTGGAAGACAAAGGGGAAGTAGATGATTCATTGCAACACCAGAGTCAAAGCACAAACCAGAGCTAGAACAGCTTCTCCACTCAGGCCTTTGAACTTTGGGTGAAGGACTTGGTGAACCCATGTGGGACCTGCATGGGCCACTCAGTGACACCCTCACTGCTCTCCCCTTCCCACCCCACCCCGAGCTGTACTGACCTGGGATACCTTGGAAGGTGTCTGCCTGGGACCTTGCACACAATCAATGGGGCGTCTTGGCTCTGTGTGGGGTGGGTGTTCCTTGGGTACCTGCTTCCTGACACACGCAGCGTGTGTATCCAGTGGCTCAGTCTCAGCACTGACTCTTTGTGACCCCATGAACCCTAGCCCGCCAGGCCCCTCTGTCTATGGGATTTCCCAGGCAAGAATACTAGAGCAGGTTGCCATTTCCTCTTCCAGGGGAATCTACCCACCCAGGGATCAAACCTGCATCTCTTATATCTCCTGCATTAGCAGGCGGGTTCTTTACCACTGCACCACCTGGGGAGTCCACTGGGAGGTCCTCTCAAAGGTCACGGGAACCAGGGGCTGTCACCTGCTCAAGGTCATGCTCTCCATTACCTCTTTCCTCCAGGCATCACCATGGTCTTGCCCATCAGAGGCCTTGAGGCCCTGTGGACAGGGCCTGGGTGAGTTCCTGAAACACCCTGGCCCTCAAATCCACACAGTACTTATGCAGAGAGAAACAAGAGAGGCACTGAAAATTCATGACCAAAAGGAGTACAGATACGGCTTAAGGAAAACCCATTATTGGTTATTTGCTACAGAGGAAACAATAAATCAAAGTAATGATCCTTAGAGCAGGCACCTGATAACATTTTTTTGTAAAGATAAGCCAGTCTATCTTAAAAAAGGATATTAAACAGATCCGTCAACCCTGGGCAAACTAGGTTTGCTAAATAAACTGACAATTAATAGATAGCCTGGAAGATAAACACCATTCAGGGAAGAGTCGCTAAAAGGCTGGTGTTTTTAAAGGCGGTGTTTACTTTAGGAAAGAGAAAATGAAGTTGAAAGATCAAGTACCAGATAGAAAACACATCTCCCATACTCCGGCCCCAAGTGTCAGGTTCTGAACTGATGCCCTGCCTCTTAGAGCTGAAACCCTGCTTTGTCAATCACTTTACCAGAAAAATCACCTCTCTGTGAAAGTCTGGGTTTTGGACGTCCTTGACAGTCTAGTAGTCAAGACTGTGCTTTCAACATAAGGGATGTGAGTTCGATCCCTGGTTGGAAGACTAATATCCCATGGCCCAGCCAAAAAAATAAAAAATAAATAAATAAAAATAAAAAGTATATCTCTCTTAAAAAAATATATTGCCCAGAGCACTGGCTGTGTATTTATATGTCTGGTGTCTAGAGGGTTAGCCCATTTTTCAGTGTTTTTATTTGAAATGCAGCAAGGTCTTTTTTTTAAGTTGAGATAATTTTCCAAACACATAATAGACACCTGGAAAGATGGTATATTACTACAAAATAATGTGATTTAAAGCAATCTCCTAGGAACACACCTCATACATCTGAAGACTTGTTTATTGTTATTTGTTCACAGCTCAAGACAGGGCGTAAGCTTGAGGTCAAACTCAGATTCATCAGCACACTTACTAGCTGTGGTTTTGGTTTGTAAATCTGTTCCCGACGCTAATTGTTGAAATAAGAGCTTCTTGTTTTGACGATTTCTGATCAGGAACTGCTAAGTTTCACAGCAATGTTCTGATTTCTCTTTCCCTTGTGTTCTGGGGCGAAGCCATGGGTGGGGGCGCCCCTCTCCCCCACAAGCAGGTGGAGGGCACCCTGACATAACAGGGTAATCACCCCATCGCTCCACTGGCCGAACCTCCCCGTCGCCCCAGCTCAGCCTCACGTTCCTAGAAGTGCTCTTGACATGAAATTACTTCTCGTCACCGCAGTCTCCATGCCAACTCGGGCTCCACAGGCCCCCCGAGGGCCACGAGAACACTGCAGAGGGCAGGCAGACCGCGTCTTTATCTGCCTGGGTCTTCATCCATCTTCCCAAGCGCTCAAGTGATGGCTGCTCTGCTCTGCCCTCTAGCATCTTCCTTTCTGGCAGAATTAGACAGCAGGAGTGGGTAGAGGAAGGGAGTCTCTCCCCTTCTCAGCTTCAGTTTCTTTCCAAGTCTCTGCATCCTTTGCCATCTCCGAGACCTACCTATGAACACCTGAGGCCAGGTCGGAAAAGGGTCCCTATTTCTTCCACTTTTGCACCATTGCCCAGGAACAGCTCCCTGTGATGTTCCAGACAAGCCGTGTTCCCTTGCTACTCCCTGCTTTGGCCTTCACTCTGCCTTTGGGGTCTGGGTGGCCGTCCCTGCCTGTCGCCTCGATCCTGGGTGGCCACACTCTCTGCCTGACTCCCACCCAGAGATGGTCCCCTCTGGGGTGGTTGCTTTTTTAACCCCTTTCCTATGGGCACCTTGGCAAGTTGTCCCTGTCCTGACACGTGCGGATCTTGAACTCACCTTGGGGTCCTTGCCACTGTGCTCCTTCCTTGGAGGGGACTCTGCGTCATTTTTCTGGAATTTATCCCAAGGTTAAATATGTCAGCACCACTCAGGGGATGTGACCTTCCCTGCCGGCTCTCTGGTAGCAGCTGTTTCTTTGAAGCTGGGTGGGTTCCCTTGATTCAACCTGATGGGTGGGTGGCCTTGCATGCCCTCTGTCTGCCCTGTGGAATGGGGAGTCATGGGCCTGCAGCCGTGGCAACACTTGGCCTTCAGGGAGGACATCCCACCTAAGGGCACATCAGTGCAGCCTGGGACAGGGCAGTAAAGGCCCAGTCATCTGGCCGTTTGAGAGGTTGAGCTCCTGGCTGTACGCGTGCGTGCACGCTAAGTCACTTCAGTTGTGTCCTACTCTTTGCAGCTCAATGGACTGTAGCCTGCCAGGCTCCTCTGTGGGATTCTCCATGGTGGGTTGCCATGCCCTCCTCCGGAGGATCTTCCCGACCCAGGGATCGAACTTAGGTCTCCTGAATTGCAGGCAGATTCTTTACCGTCTGAGCCACCAGGGAAGCTCCCCTGGCTGTATGAACTCCTCCCAATGTCTGAATAGCCACACACGGGGATGCTCGGAGACCCACCGACAAGGGGCTGCAGCTGTGGGCACCTGGCCAGCGCAGTCCATTTGCCAAGCTCCTCCAAAAGAACTTCCTCTCATGGGTTAGCATTCAGCCTTGGTCCTTGGGGTGTCCTGATGCTGCCGAGCCTTTTCATACCCTCTCCTCATTAGAACATGCTCTTTCTCTCTATTGTGTGAGAGAGAATATAGCAGTGTTCTGAATAATAGCGGGACAGTCACCGTTGTCCTTGGCAACAGAGCTGTGCTAGGATGCGCCGTTTGGTAAACAAAGTGGGTCTGACTCCTGTGGGTGTGGGCGCCTGGGGCAGGGGTGGCCAGGGTGGGAGTACAGCCTCTCGTGGAATCTTCACTAGATTCCCCTCTCCCAGTGGACCTGAATCTCTGCATGGGAACTTGACCTGCATTCATAGAGGAAGAACCCCACATAGATGCTGGGAAAGTACTTACCACAGTGGCAGAGAAGGGAAGGAACTGGCTAAAGGCCCACTTCAGGCCTTAGGTGCATCCTCTGTGTCACCATGCAGACCTCCCAACAGCCCTGGTGGGGGATGAGCTTAGCCCACCTCACAGGGGAGGAGCCCGAGGCTCAGGGAGAATCCAGCTGAGGGTCTAAGGGTTCGGGGGCCGGCTCTGCACCTCACAGCTGTGTGACCTGGGACAGCCCCATGGCGGGACAGCCCAGAGGGGATTAGAGTTGGGCCCGTTGACTCCAATGACATCCCACTGCGTCCTAAACTGAGATGCTTCCAGGGCCTCTTCTGTGCTTCCTCCTCCTGCAGGGACCAAGGCTCCAAACAGAGGAGGGGTCTCCAAGGGCACCTGGCTTCAGGTCCAGTTCTTCTCAGGGGTGAGAAGATACTTGGCTCAGCATGTTTCTTGCTGACACTGAAACTTACAACTGGACGGGGGGAGTATCTATGCATGAGGGTTTTGTAGAAACAGAATTTGATTTTTAACAGGGACTTCTAACCCCAGGTGCGGCCAAGGGGAGGTTTAAAGCTAGGAAGGTGGACACGGCCGTGGACGCTCTGAACCTGGCAGAACATGCAGGCCATGGGAGTCATGTCACAGCCCTGAGTGTGTTTGTGAAATGTGCAGACATCCCAGGTCACGTGGAGAGTGTCCCCCACCAGGGCCTGGGCACCCTGACTCAGGACAAAAACAGTCCAGCCAGAAACGGCAGGACCCAGAGCAGGAAAAGGCAGATTTCATTCTACCCTCAGGATTCTCCTTTGTCTGTTTTCTGGCAGAGTGACTATGTGCAGATTTTACCCCAGGAAGGAGAGGAAGGGGCCCATTGGGCAGACCCAGCAGCAGAGCCTCTGCCGGAGTTTTTCAGCACCAAGAGCCCAGTGCAGACTCTCAGAGGAGTCCGAGTGGTGGGGGGCCCATAGTGGGCTTCCCTGCATGTTTGGAATCATCTGTCATTTCCTTCCATACTGAGGGTCACCGGCAGGAAGCCTCCTGGAGCAGCCGCGAGCTCACGGGCTTTGATATTCACACCCATGGCTTAAGCCAAGCTCACAACCACCAGTGAGAGCTGAGCCTCAGTTTGGAGGTGGTTTAGTTGCTAAGTGGTGTCTGACTCTTTGACCCCACAGACTGTCGCCTGCCAGACTCTTCTGTCAATGGGATTCTCTAGGCCTTGGTTTACTCAAGTGTAAAAAGGGGAGCAATGGAACCAAGTGGCCCCACGCGAGTGGCATGGAAGAGAGTTTAATCAGGTTCTTTTGCTAAGATGTGGGTAGGGTGGTGGGGCATTCAGCTCAGGGCCTGGCAACCCAAGGAGGCCAAGGTTAGCAGTGTGGGCACCTGGAGAGTTGGGAGAGGACACACCCCCTGCCCCTCCCAGCCCCGGAGGGAGGGGACCAGGCACCCTGGCCCTGCCTCCCACCCACCTGGCCCTTATCCACGCCTCCCAGGGGCCAAAGGAGTGGCTTGGGCTAGCATATCTGTGCCAGAAAGGACTTCCCTCGTGGAGCAGTGTTAAAGAATCCTCCTGCAATGAAGGAGATGTGGGTTCAATCCCTAGGTTGGGAAGATCCCCTGGAGTAGAAAATGGCAACCCTCTGCAGTATTCTTGCCTGAAAAATCCCAAGGACAGAGGAGCCTGGTGGGCTACAGTCTATGAAGGCACAAAAGGGTTGGATACAACTGAGCAGTTAAACAACAAAGTGTCAGGAACTGTACTCCGCAGGGAGGCCACCGCCAAATGGACCCACAAGTGTAGGAGTGGGAGGGGCAGGAGCAGAGGGAGGGCGGGGAAGAAAAGGGGGGGAGTGTTTTACCCATTGTCTTTGCTGGTCTATTGATTCAAACCTCAAAAAGGAAAGAGGAAAAACACCTGAGGCAATAATAGCCCAAAGCAATATCAGCATTGATGTCAGTTTTATTTTTAAATAGGCGTAAATAGAATCAAGGATGCCTGTTTCTGGAATTTTCTATGTGAGCCTGTCAGAGATGATAGCAACTAGGGTGCCGGTTGATACCCAGCAAGCCTTAGATGAGAGTCAGTGCTGAAAACATTTTCTGCCTTTAGCATAAGCTGATAATTGGGATACATTTGCTGTAGCTAGAATTCTTCTTCCCGCCCCATTTCTTTTATACTGATTTTTAAAATTTGACTTCAGAATTGGACAGAAAATGCATCTCAACCAATGTTGTGCATTTGAAAACGATGGCAAACCACTCAACAGCGAGATGTATAATTCAGGCCACTACTGAATTATATGCCTAGAAGCCAACAAAGTAAGTACCTTGTTGCTAAGGGGGTTAATTAGTTAATTTTTATAAAGGGCTTTAAAGGTGAGAAATGCTCTATAAATGTAAAGTATTATTAATATCACCAGTAGTTCTACTGCTTTTATATTATGTAGGAAGACTTGTTCCCTAGCCGGGTTATGGATTCTTATGGTGAAAATGAAAAGGAGGGAGAAGAACAGCAAGAACTTGCACAAGAAGGCAACCCACTGGTTTTTGTTTATTTTACAGTATTTTCCATAACTGAAGGAGGCTTTCCTGACATCTCTTCCAAACCACGATTATGTGTTTCACAATTCTTTTTAGTGTATACGTTGGCATCACATCCCCCTGCCCACTCCATCAGTCCTGCTTTCTTGGGCAAGTGGGTCGAGTTTGGGAAAACTGGGTCTTGCAGAAGGAGAGGCAGCTGTGGTCTCCCTCTGAGTGTCAGGCTGAGAGGACAGGACATACAAAGTGTCCAGCTTGGGGGGTAGGGGTTGGGGAGTGGGTTTGCCCTCCTCACCCAAAAGTCTGGTTGGTGTTCCACTGAGGTCTTGGGGGATGGCTAGTGGGGGTGGTTTGCTCACTGTGATATATAATGCATCGAGGGGTCTGGTGACGGCATCACCAGGTGTGACCCAGATAATTCTAAAGTGCTTTGGAACATGAATCATTTTTTATTGACAAAGAAGCTAAGGTGGGTGCATTAGAGGCGGGTGGCCTTCCCTGGGAGCCTTTGGTTACATCATGTGCCAGTTTAAACACTTAAGTGTTGAGTCAAGGGGCCTGGGGACCTAAGATGGCACCAATGGGGAGAAGGCAGAGCCCTGGAAGGTTCTCAGGAAGATATATGTTCAGCAGTAAGTGCTGACTACCTGGAATTCTGGACGATGCCCCTGGAGTGGAGGACAAAACAGGATCGGCCAGGCCAGAGGTGACCGCTACCACTGGACCCCTTTGCCATCGGTCCAGGCACTTTTTCATCGAGCTCGTATGATGGGCCTCCCCAGGTGTGGATCTCCAAGCTACATACATTGTGAGACTCAGAGGGAGTTGGGAGAAAGGCATATGTGAAAATAATAAGGTCAGGAACATGCAAGGTGAGCGGCTGATGGGAAGCAGAGACAGGACAGAGGATGGGATGGGTCCAGGGTGGAGCTAACTTCTCCAGTCTCCAAGAGAGGTCTCAGCTGATATAGACCTGTGCACAAGACTCACACACCAGGGACTGGACATCTGTTTTGGCAGCTGGAAAATAGACCACACAAGAAGTCATGTGACCAAGCGTCAGCAATTTATTCCACGTTTTGTGAATTCAGCTGCACTTCTCTGTAGTCCTGCTCTTCTGGGTTTTACATGGACCCAGTGAAAGGCGCTTCCTGGTGGCTCAGATGATAAAGAATCTGCCTGCAATGCAGGAGACCCAGGTTCAATCCCTGGGTTGGGAAAATCCCCTGAATAAGAGAAGGTTTACCCATTCCAGTATTCTTGCCTGGAGGATCCCATGGACAGAGGAGCCTGGTAGGCTATGGACGTGACTAAATGACTAACACTTGCACTTTTCACACAATGAAAGGTGCTGTTTCTGGAAATGTGGAGGATTCAGCATCTTCACAAATAAAGTCATTTTCAAATACTGGGATTGTTCCCCTAGTCTAACCCCTGTAAGACAGCCACACCAAGCAGAGTGTCCCCACAGAAGGTAGAGCCCTCCTGCTGTCTTTGGTTCTGGGCTGAGCATTGAAGCTGCTCCTATGAATGTTTCCTGTCCTTTCATTCTCCAAGGCTCTGCATTTCTGGAACAGACGGAAAAACCCACACAATGACACCTGCAATCCCCTTGTCTTAGGATATTTAGCCATCACATGTGACGTGCAGTATCCGTGTCATTGTAACACCAGCTTCATGGCAGAAATACTGGAATCTGGGAGAAGCCCAGGTACCAAGATGCTGATCTGAATGTCAGGAAGAGATGGGAAGGGATTGCCAGAGGCGAATACCTTCCAGAAAAAAACAAAGTGGTGACAAACTCACCATTCCCTCCCGTGTTGTTAAAACTCTGCACTTTTCCATCGTGGGAAGATGGTCCCGAGGGTGCCACGAAGGCAGAAACCGGGAGGAGATCATTAAACAGGAAGTGTATCAACCACCTACAGGTTGTCCATTTTGGAGCTAGGCTGGAATCATCTATGCTCTCGTCCCCTAATTCCTACGGTGTCAGCTGGACATCATACTGTCAGGAAAAACTATCATGAATCCAGCAAGGCAGACAGACCTTTATTTTCTTCTGAGATAACCCGGAACCCAAAAGGGACACGGCTGCTGAAAAAGGAGCCCCAGCAACATGTGGATCTGTCAGTCTTCCTCACCTCTGCCTCTATCCCTCCTGTCTCCAGGTGTGCATTTCAGCAAAGCAAACAGAGAAGACTGCAAGGAGCGGCCATGTAGCAGTGGAAGGAGAATTGGCTTTGTGCATGCCTGTGTGCTTGTGTGTCTGCATGCATGCCTGTGCCTCTGAGTGTGCACGTGTGTGCGTGTGTGCACACGCATGGTCACCCCCGCACCAAGGGCTGCAGGTGCCCGGGTGCCCACCCCACCTGCCAGCCTGGCTGCGTTTGCCACTAGCAACCTGCTTGCCGCTGGGTCTCTGCCTTGACGGCTTTTTATTTCCACTGCCTTCGTTGTCATTGTTTTATACTTTTCTGCCTAGGTTTGCTCCCCATAGTGAGCTTCTACACGGCTCAAGAACAAAGGCCATGTCGTATTTCGTATGTGATTTTGAAGCAGCACCTCGGGATCTTTGTTCAGACTGCCCCCACCACCCGGTGACTACAGCTCCACTGCCTCTTTGTGGCTTCCGGAGTGATAACTGGGCCTGTCCGTGGACCATCTCGGAGGGTCCAGACCCCAGCAGCCAGCTCTCTGTAGAGGGGCGATGTTTGGCAGTGATGCCCCCCAGATGGAATGCTCAGGGCACAGGGGCTGGGACTTCAGTCTGAGTGCGTTGGATGCTCCCACCTCTCCCCTCAGGCGACATGCAGGGGCCACTGTGCTGCCCCTTCTCTCTGCCCTCAGCCCCATTTTTCACCTCTCCCCGATACTCCGTGCCTGGACGCCATCCCTAAAGTCTGCACCCTTTGGGCGCTCTGGTCATCTGGCTGTCAAGTGAGTCCAGGCCTGGGAGACAGAGTGGGAGGAGAGAGGAGGTCAAGGCATTTGCCAAAAGCAGCCCTCTCATTCCCCACTGACATTCTGCCCGACCTGAGGAGAGTCTGGCAGAGGCTGGACTCTTTTCAGGGTCTACCTCCTGTAGGGTGACCCTCCCAGCAGAATGGTCTTGTGGGCTGCAGTCCTCCCTTGCCCTTGGGCTGGGGTGTTCATGGCTTCTCCTGTTAATACTGCCCTGGGGGTATAAACAACCTTGTCTGGTCCCCTTAACCCAGCCCACCCTTAGTGTAGAGTCCTCCCCTAAAACTTTGCTCAGATGAATCTTTTTAAAGCACCGTTTCTTCTCTCCTGGACTGCAAGGAGATCAAACCAGTCCATCCTAAAGGCAATCAACCCTGAATATTCATGGGGAGGACTGATGCTGAAGCTTAAACTCCAATCCTTAGGCCACCTGATACAAAGAGCTGACTCATTGGAAGAGATCCTGATGCTGGGAAAGATGGAAGGCTGGAGGAGAAGGGAACGATAAGGGAAGGCTGGATGTCATCACCAACTCAATGCACATGAGTCTGAGCAAGCTCCAGGTGATTGTGAAGGACAGGGAAGCCTGGCGTGCTGCAGTCCATGGGGTCGCAAAGAGTCAGACCCCGACTGAGCGACTGAAGACAAGAGCTTTTCTCCGCACCCGCCCTCCAAGTTAACAATCAAGCCACACAAATTGTGAGCCCCCCAGGGGCAGGGCTCTACCTGATTCCTTGCTGATCCCCAGGTTTAGCAGGTAGGTCACCAAGGGTAACCTGGGGCTAAACAAACACTGAATGGATGCCGGGTGAGTAAATCGCATGTATGAGGGTTTGGTAACCATGGAGCAGTCAGTGATGTCTGATAGCAAAATATTAATAATAGAAGCCCAGAGGTGATGAGAAGGGCTGTTGAGAGGAAGGGCAGTGGATACTTGTCCATGATGGAGTGCCACTTGGCCAAACCACGTGATGGTACGCTGCAGTCAGCCTGCAGCTGGAGTTCCCCACCCCAGCCTCAGGAACAGCCGCACGGCTGTCAGAAGCATCCTCAGGCTTCCTGTCTAGTAGGGGCCACATGCTGTTTCTCTGGAATGCTGACCATGGCCTTAAAATGCACCTGGCAAGGGATCATTTCCCTCCTAAAGCTGGATCTGGATCAGTTCAGTTCAGTCACTCAGTCATGTCCGATTCTTTGTGATCCCATGGACTGCGGCACGCCAGGCTTCCCTGTCCATCACCAACTCCCGGAGCTTGCTCAAACTCATGTCCATTGAGTCAGTGATGCCATCCAACCATCTCATCCTCTGTTGTCCTCTTCTCCTCCTGCCTTCAATCTTTCCCAGCATCAGGGTCTTTTCCATTGAGTCAGCTCTTCACATCATGGATCTGGATAGGAAGAGGGAAATGGACAGCAGCCAGTGGACCATGAGGGCAGAGCGGAGAAGAGGCTGTCTGAGTTGGATGCACATTTCTCTGGCCTCCCCGGGAGCTATGTAGCCCACTGAAAAAAGGGCAGATTTCAAGAAGGAATGAACTCCATTCGTGATGGGAAACTTTTCATGAGCCTGCTCCAAGCTTCCTGTCGAAGAGTAGAAATGCCTTTCCAGCATAGATCCCTTCGGGTAATTCCTTTTGCATTGCCTGCTAGGAAAGAATTGCACACAGAGAGGCAGTGATTAAACACGTTCTGTCATTGGAGGTTTCAGGGCAGGTGGAGGTAGGGATGCTATCTGACTGACAGTCGTCTTGAGGTAAGGTACCAGACTCTCACTTGTTACCAAGGGAAGTGAACGCATGGGATATATTGGATTGGATCCCTCCAGTGCTCCCACAGGTGCTCGTAAAGCCACTCTGCTGCAACCAGACTGTGTCCCAGTCACATAGAGGGTGTGTGTGTCAAATCTTAAGAGAACCCCATGAATAACAAAGACGATGAATGTCAATCACAATGGATGAGGCTCTGTCAAGGATCTCCTTTGTCTGGATGATTTAAAAGCTTTATCCTGGTCAGAGGGCATCATCAGCTCCACCCAAGTCTCAGGGGCTCATGGACTCACAATAGTGGAGCATGTGGCTATATTTATGACCCATGCATTTACCCTTCAGGGAACCCTTTTGCAGCCTCGGTGGGTGTTACGATGTTGTCTCCTCTCAGTTCAGTTCAGTCGCTCAGTCGTGTCTGACTCTTTGTGACCCCATGAACTGCAGCACACCAGGCCTCTCTGTCCATCACCAACTCCTGGAGCTTGCTCAAATTCATGTCCATCAAGTCAGTGATGCAATCCAACCATCTCATCCTCTGTTGTCCCCTTCTCCTCCCACCTTCTATATTTCCCAGCATCTGGGTCTTTTCAAATGAGTCAGTTCTTTGCATCAGGTGGCCAGAGGATTGGAGCTTCAGCTTCAGCATCAGTCCTTCCAATGAATATTCAGGACTGATTTCCTTTAGGATGGACTGGTTGGATCTCCTTGTAGTTCAAGGGACTCTCAAGAGTCTTCTCCAACACCACAGTTCAGAAGCATCAATTCTTCGGCACTCAGCTTTCTTTATAGTCTAACTCTCACATCCATACATGACCACTGGAAAAACCATAGCTTTGACTAGATGGACCTTTTGTTGGCAAAGTAATGTCTCTGCTTTTTAATATGCTGTCTAGGTTGGTCATAACATAACATCTTTTAATTTCATGGCTACACTCACCATCTGTAGTGATTTTGGAGCCCCCCCAAAATAAAGTCTCTCACTCTTTCCATTGTTTCTCCATCTATTTGCCATGAAGTGATGGGACCAGATGTCATGATCTTCACTTTCTGAGTGTTGAGTTTTAAGCCAACTTTTTCAGTCTCCTCTTTCATCAAGAGGCTCTTTAGTTCTTCTTCACTTTCTGCCATAATTGTGGTGTCATCTGCATATCTGAGGTTGTTGATATTTCTCCTGGCAATCTTGATTCCAGCTTGGGCTTCATCCAGCCCGGCATCTTGCATGAGGTATTCTGCATATAAGTTAAATAAGCAGGTGACAATATACAGCCTTGGTGTACTTCCTTCCCGATTTAGAACCAGTCTGTTGTTCCATGTCCGGTTCTAGCTGTTACTTCTTGACCTGCATACAGATTTCTCAGGAGGCAGTTAAGGTGGTCTGATATCCCCATCATCTTTAAGAATTTTCCAGTTTGTTGTGATCCACACAAAGGCTTTGGCATAGTCAATAAAGCCTTTAAATAAAGATAATAAAGTTGTCTCCTCTAGAAGAATCTCATCTCAGATGAGATGTTCAGCTGGACATCTATAATAGGAGCCAATCCTATTATAGATATACTTAAGGAAGATAATCTTATTATCTCTCTGAATAGCACACATCATGTGAAAGATCTTTCTCTGTTATAGCATCTATCTTATTCTTATCCTACTGATCAATATAGATCAGTTTGCCAGGCTCTGTTTTAACTCGTTAAATCCTCTACAGGCATGATTTGGGTACAGTGGTCATCTACATTTTCAGACTAAAACTATCTGAGGCTCAGACTAGCTGAGTAACTTGCCCCAGGTCACACAGCCGGTAAGTATCAGAGACGGTGTTCATTCTCAGATTTCACAGACGATAACCATCTACAACACTCCGTGAGTTTTTGAAAACAGAACTTTTCTGTGTGTGTGCTCAGTCCTATTTGACTCTTGGCAGCCTCACAGACTGCAGCCTGCCAGGCTCCTCTGTCCATGGGTTTCTCCAGGCAAGAACACTGGAGTGGGTTGCCATTTCCTTCTCCAGGAGACCTTCCCAAACCTGGGGATCAAACCTGCATCTCCTTTGGCTCCTGCATTCCAGGCAGGTTGTTTACCCTCTGAGCCATCAGGAAGATGTAAAACCTCCCCAGTTTCCAGTCCTTTTGAGTGTATATAGTTTCCATGCCATTTAAACAAACGAAGAGAAACACAAACTGTTAATGATTTACTTATGCATTGCTCATAAGGGATCCCTTTGGGTCAGTGTAATGATAAGCCATCTCCACTATTTGTGAAGATTCTATGCTGAAGCTTTGGGGTATTTTTTTCTTATATTATCTGTGGGACTAGAAATCATATATGGGCAATAAGAGTTCTAAACAGTTTCCTTGCCATGTAGTGAGCTGTATATATCAAATTGAGTTTAAAATGTACCCAAGTGAAATAAATTGGGTTAGGATGAATCTGTTTAGAAGCTTTATTTTATTTGAATTCAGACTCACTATGAAGTCAGAACATTGCTGGTTTGATCTATAATGGCATCTAAGACCTCCGTCCCTCAAGAGCTCAACGCCATGGCTCGGGGCTCTGTAAGGACCGTCTCCCCTCCCCCACCCCCATTGTCCCCTACAGTCTGTGGCAAATGACATCAACAGTTCTTTCAACTCAGTTCACCCAACATGTTATGGAGCATCGGACTGTGTGCTTGGTGGGTTTGGGGAGGTTTTCAAAGGTGTAACTTGGAGTTAATAAACTCCGTATGCTTTGTTGATTGCCTAATGTTATGAATAATTGATTGTTTACAAAGCAGGTCACCTGTCATTGTCCCATCAAACCTGCCTTTCCAGGTATATTGCCCTAATCTTATTATACGGAGTGGAAACGGAAGCCGGCGAGGTCCAGGGACTCACACACGGCACAGCAGAGTCCGCGGTGACGCGGACCCGCCTCCCTCTGCAGTCTCCTCCCCACGTCTCCCTCTGCAGCTCCTGCTCGTCCCCCGCCTGGCTTTCTTTCAGGGTCTCAGGCTCTCGCCCACTTTCCATCACCCACAGACACTTGTCTTTGCTCTTTGTTCTGCCTGGACCTGCCCTCCTTCCCTGCCCTCACTTCACATAGCAGGCCCCTGCCTCTTCCCTGGGCTGTGTCTCTCCCACTTCCCACCCCCCACCCCCCTCATCCCCCCACCCCTCACCCTCCTCATCTCCCCACTCCTCCACCCCCTACCCCCACCCCTCCAGCCCTCACCCCTGCCCCTCCACCAAAGCTCCTGTCCCTCCCCACTCAGGCACGCACCCTGCCACACCAGGGATTTGTTGACACTAAACTTCCTCCAGGGCCAGGAGCGTGCCTGGTTCTCCTGCTCTCTCTCTATCTGATGCTGCAGCTGCCACAATACGTGCTTGGTAAGTATTTGTTGACTAAATCCATGAAGAGGTGGATGAGTGGGAGGTGGGCTGAGAGGAGGATTTTTATGTTGTTTCCTTGTCCATTGAAGGGAGGAGGTATTTCACAGCCTGCCACAGATGGGAGAAGGAATCTCCTCTCTTCAATGCCAGCCACCCCCGCGTAGCACCCGTGGATTCAATGACGATGCAGGATGCGGTCTGTGTGTCATGGGCAAGGAAGCAGAGCACAAGGTGAGTTATAAAAAAGAAATCCAAAGGGATGAAATGGCTTCCAATGGCCTTGCAAATAGGACTCAATCTGTGCTACAGAACCAACGAGACAAAAAAAAATCACGGCTCATGAAAATGATGGAGGAATAATCTCTCCTGTGCAGGATAGCCTACACCACCCTCCTCCGGTCACCCCTGAAGCTTAGTCTTCTTTCTGCCTGGTTGCTAGCTTCAGCTGACCCTGTTTTTCTCAGGATACCTATGGCTGTGTGAAGCCACTAGCTATAAAGCTGGAAACCAGAGGCAACGCCAAACCCTGAGAGGCGTCTCACAAGTGATGGGTCTTGCAGACCTCTGTTTTCAATGCTGTCATGTGATCACTTATGAATGGAACCTTCTTGGAAAATGCCAGTGAATGCCTTGTTCCCAGACTTATCAAAGGACTGAAAGGACAAAACAGCATTCGGGATCAAGATGAGAAATTTTCCATGTTGGAACTCTCTTTCTGGTCTGGGTGACAAGCCATGGTACCTTTGACCTTATGGACAAAATGGTATATGCCCCTAAAAGTATTTTTTCATTTTGGTTTTACATCATCATCAGAGTTACTTTCCTAAAGGTTAGCTCATGGTTAGCCCATTCCCTCCTTTCAAAACCTCACTGTCATCCGTGGGATAAAGAGCAAACTCTTGGTGTGGCCTTCGTCTGTGAGTTTCAACTCTTCACTCTCCCAGGGCTGTAATTTGCTTCCGGAGAGAGCCCAGACAAACCCACACAGCCACATGATTGCGTCTCTGCTAATGCTGTTTCTTCCACCTTGGATGCTTTCCCCCTTTTCCAGTTACCAAAATCCCACTCCTCTTTAAAAAGTGATCCCAGTCACTGCCTTCTCCAGAAGCATTTATCCATTGCTGAGCCATCCTAAATTACTTCTTCTTCCAAATTCCCTCCACCCTTTACTGCAACTTCTAACTTCCTATTTCACTCGGCCTTAGGTTCCCATGAACACCCTCTGTCTCCCATTAGATGTCAGTTCTTTGAAGTTGGAGTCCCTACCCCCATTTTCAGCCTTTCCTGCTCTAAATCTTCCTAGCACTTTGCACATAGAGGCCGCCCAGTGCATATTCTTTGGATGAACTCTGTTGAACTTGCACACACTCAGCCTGGAATGGGAAAGACAGTTCCCACTGGGCTAGGTCACTAGGGATGTCTTCAGACTCCAGCATTCTTAGGGCTTCTATGGTGGTTCAGACGGTAAAGAATCTACCTGCAATGCAGGAGACCCAGGTTTGATCCCTGGGTCAGGAAGATCCTCTGGAGAAGGGAATGGCTACCCACTCCAGTATTTTTGCCTGGGAAATCCCATGGACAGAGAAGCCTGGTTGGCTACAGTCCATGGAGTCGCAAAGAGTCAGAGGCAACTAAGTGGCTGATACTTTGCTTTCCTCAGTGCATATTCATTGGATGGACTCTGCTGAGGTTTCACACACTCAGCCCAGAATGGAAAAGACAGTTCTCACTGGGCTGGGTCACCAGGGGTGTCTTCAGAATCACAGGATGGGAAAGACTGCTGAGAGGTTACCTCATCTGCCTCTAGGCAAGCTCAGCAAAGCCCGACAAGAAAGATGAGCCCTGTTCTGCTTGCTAAGGAAGGAGAGAGAGTCCAAGGTGAATCTGTAATGCTCCTTGTCAAGAAATCCTCCTCACCATCCATCTTAAAGCCTGTTCGTTGGTCATTATTGTTACAGCAGCATTTTAGCTGCTGGGTTTTATTATTATGGGATTAACTGAGATTGCTGTGCATCCCCCAGAGGCTTTTTAAAGCCACTGTTTTAAAAATTGAAAGCACCATCAGAGAGTAGAGCTAATAAAATGTGCTTGGTAGGGGCATTCTATTTAGCAAAATTTCATACTTCTAGCCCCCAGGACTGGTAAAGATTAAAGATTTCCCTATACTTCAGCACTAGGGGAAAAAAAAACAAAAAACCATCTGTGACTTTATCTTCCACGCTGGTTTGGACTCACCCTGTCATTGTGAAAGGGGGGTGGGGAAGGAAGGCTATACGGCCCCCTCTTCTTTCCCATTTTCTTTTACCTCGTTAATGGAGCCATTTCTTGTAAAATGGCTTTTTTTTTTTTTTTTTCCAGCACCAGCTCCCAAGCACTGGATCTTTACTGAGATATCTGAGTGTTCGTGGCTGGATTCATTTAGTGAAAATTTACACCATTAATTTAAATCATTGCCAAGCTAAATCCAGTGAGTTTGTGATAGAGGGAGTGTGGACCACCCAGAGGGGGATTCAGAAGGGTGGTCTGGCCCTGGGCTCCCAACTGGCAGGAAACATTCCCACCTCCATGCCCAGCTGACATCCCACTACTCACCCTCTTTTCCTGAACCCCAAAGATGCTTCCTACCAAACAAGCTCCTTCTCTGACCCCAGGGGATTTGACATGGACCTGCCAGGCAGAAAACACCTGACCACTAACCCTAGCCCTGACCTTGTCTAACCCCATAAAACAGTCATGATATTCATGGTGCATGCTGGCGAAATAACAGTTTAGACAGAACAGCATGAAGAACATTGGCTCTGATATCAGAAAGTCCAGGATTTGAATCCCACTCAGAAAACTTATTAACTTTGTGACCCTGAGTAGGTTACTTACCCCTGAGCCTCTGCTTCCTCATCTGTAAAATGAGGATAAAAATAATGACTTCAGTGGTCACCTCAAAGGGTGGGATACAGGGAGAGAGGTCTAAGAGGGAGGGGATAGAAGTCTAAGCATAGCTGATTCACTTCATTGTACAGCAGAAACTAATGCATTGTAAAGCAACTATACCCTCAAAAAATAATAATGACCACGTGAGACTGCTGAGCTGATGGAAGGAGCCCTTTGTGTAAACAAAGCATGGAATGTGGTCCCTGGGGCTCTGAGCTGCCCTGTGAACTACACCCACCCTCACTTCAAGTCCAACTGCAGGTTTGCACACGGATGCCACAGGCATTGTTGGGATTCCGAAGGGTGCGAGGTGATTGTTTCAGTTTCCTGGGAGGTTGCCAGTGATACCCTCCGTCTCAGGCCTTCGAACCAGGGGTCCCTCTGCCCACGTGCTCTGCCCCTGAAACATATAGCTTGTCCCCCCTCCTCTTGGACTCCAATACCCCACTCTTTGCTGACCCACTACTTGAAACAGCAATTTACTCCTCCTTTGCTTTATTTTTGGGTTTCCCTTGTGGCTCAGGCAGTAAAGAATCCACCTGCAATGAGGGAGACCTGGGTTCGATCCCTGGGTTGGGTAAGTCCCCTGGAGGAGGGCATGGCAACCCACTCCAGTATTCTTGCCTGGACAATCCTCCTGGACAGAGGACCCTGGCAGGCTACAGTCCATGGGGTCTTAAAGAGTTGGACATGACCGAACGACGAAGTACACACTGCTTTATTTTTCTCCATCACCTGTCTCCCCATCTCCCACTCAGGACATTCTCTCTAAGTTCACATTCCCACCATAGGATCCCTCTGGTTTTTAATTCCCTAACTTGGAAGAGTATGCACATCTCTTCAAACAATATTTTCTCCAGCTAACGCCTGCATAGGAAAAATGCATACTTCAGTCCCACTGGCTCAGCGTGACGTCTTTAATAAGATGATACACGGTAGAATCTCGAGTTGCAGTCCAGACACAGTTGGTAGGGTGTTGGAAGCATGCATAGGTGTCTTGAAAGGCCTTCCAGGCAACAGCAAAGTGCTGTGCCTTGTGAGGTTTCTCCACCCCTCCAGCCTCAAAATTCTTCACTTGATGGGAAACAGTTCATTTCAGGAAACTGTTTTGCGTTTTTTACTGGAAAAGCAAAAATGAACTGTAAATGTTATGTGTGTTTTTACCTACAAATGATTAACTGACTGATAGTTGCCTTCTTAAATTGCCATGACTCACCTTAAAGTCATGCTTGTGACATGGCATGCAAACCACATGTATCACGGCACGCAAGTGACTGTCAGCAATCTTATTAGTTGGTTAGGGACCAAGAGGTGATGATTTAAAGCATTCATAAGTATGCAATCTGTGGGCGTTGGCTGAGTTGAATTAGATGTCAGAAAATTGACTGGAGGTTTAGTTGTGTTGTTGCTTTTTTTTGCCAAACCACAGGGCATGTGCAACTTTCCAACTCATAGTTTGTACCTGTGCCCCCTGCATTGGAAGCATGGAATCTTAACCACTGGACCACCAGGGAAATCCTGGAGTTTTAAAAATATAGTCTATTATATTATCTCTTACTTTTTCAGAGTGTGGCAGATGTAGTACCTAGATTTTAAGAAATAGAATACAGCAGAAGTGATGGGATGTCCCTTCCAAGATTAAGCTGTGAGAAACTGACTTCCTTCATTCTCTGATTCTGCTCCCTGACTTCCTCTGATGAAGCAAGCTCCTGAGTTGTGAGCTGCTCTATGGACAGACCCACACGGCAAGGAACTGAGAGAGGCCCCCACCCAGCAGGGTGTGAGGACTTGGGGCCTCCAGCCCACAGCCCACAGGGAACCAAAGCCCGCCAACAGCTTGCTCACTTCTGACTCCTTCTTCTACGAAGCCTTAAGATGACTACAGCCTGGCTGACCTGGATCGTCCCCTTATGAGACCCTGAGTTAGAGGACCCAGCTGAGCAGATCCACAGAACTGTGACATAACACATGTTATTACGGTAGGTTAAGTTTTGGGGTAATTTGTTACACAGCAGCAATTGATCACTAATACACATTATTTCATTTAGTCTTTACTACAGCTCACTGTGGGCTTCCCTGGTGGAAGAATGAATGGTAAAGAATCCCCTGCCAATGCAGGAGACACAGGTTCAATCGGGAAGCTCTCCTGGAGAAGGAAATGGCAACTCGATCCAGTATTCTTGCCTGGAAAATTCCATGGACAGAGGTGGTGGACGACTTCCACGGTGGACTACAGCCCATGTGGTTACAAAGATTTGGACAAGACTTAGTGACGAAACAGCAACGACAGCTCATTTTACAACTCAGGATACAGAGGCTCAGAGAAATAAGGCAAATTGACAAAGGCCATCACTACCATTGCCACACTGGAAAGCAGACCACAGATTGTCTGGGTCCTGCCCTCCTGGGCTTTCTCACAATCAGGTTCTTCCTCTGGAGGTCCATCATGGACCTATCCGGAGTCCAGTCTCTGGGCATCTGGGCTTTCCCGGCAGTCATTGTCACAGATTTCTGATCATCAGTTTCACCGCAGTATGCAACATAAAGCCACATGTGCGTCTCTAGAGAGGCTCCTTCAAACCCTGGATTCAGCTACTTCCCCTCAAATGGGCTGCAAAACTTCAGGGGATAAAATCTATTTTTACTTTCAGGAAGCCATCTGCCTCCCATCTAGTTTAGAAATGTGACCAGAGCTGGAAAATAGTAAACAGATATTTGAGGATGGTGTGCAGTCAGGCTAAGTTCTCTCACATCTCTGTAATCTCTTATTTTGTCAAAGGGCCGGGACCAAGGATGAAGGAAGATTAAGGGATCAGTGTATTACTTATTATCAATACCTGCAGTGTGGGCTAAATGAACAGACCTAAATGTGGGCTGCAAGCCTTTCAGAAAACAATTAGACAAATTGAAGTAGAAGAGAGCTGACCAAGCCTTCCTAGGTTCTCTGCCTTTTTTCCCTCTCCTGTACTTTTCAGGGTGCCTATTCCTTAGGACATCACTAAAGAGCAATGTTCCAGGGAATTCCCTTCCAGGGAATGTACCCTACTCATCATCCCCTAATCAGAGAGCAGCAGTCATGTACAGATGTGAGAGTTGGACCATAAAGAAGGTTGAATACTGAAGAGCTGATGCTTTCAAACTGTGGTGCTGAAGAAGACTCTTGAGAGTTCCTTGGACTGCAAGGAGATCAAACCAGTCAATCCTAAAGGAAATCTTCCCTGAATATGCACTGGAAGGACTGATGCTGAAGCTGAAGCTTCAGTACTTTGGCCACCTGATGGGAAGAGCTGACTCATTGGAAAAGACCCTGATGCTGTGAAAGATTGAAGGCGGGAGGAGAAGGGGACGACAGAGGATGGGATGGTTGGATGGCATCACTGACTCAATGGACATGAGTTTGAGCAAACTCCAGGAGGTGATGAAGGACAGGGAGGCCTGACGTGCTGTAGTCCCTGGGGTCACAAAGAGTCGGACACAACTGAGTGACTGAACAAGTAATCAGAAGGCAAGCTCTTCAGGGATGACTTTGTGATAAAGTAGCTTCCATCTGTGCTCATCAGAGACTGTGTCCGCAGGCTGGTTCCTCATCCAAGAATAAAATATCGAGCCATGTGGCTTTTATTGTTTCTTCAGGGAAAATCTTCACTAACCGATGAAATTAAGTAATTCAATTCAACTGACTAGTATCAGTCATAATATAGACTCAAAAAGGATTTCTTCCCATAATAGCTGAAGTGAGGACCAGAATCACCCAGAAAATACACCCCCTCTGTGTTTTGCTTGTGGGGTGGGGGATGGGTAGGGGTGGGGAGGTGGGGGAGGGGCATGGTTGGGGGGAATGGGTGGAGGGGAGGGGAATGGGTGGAGGGGAGGGGGAGGGGTGGAGGAGGGGGAGGGGTGGGGGAGGGGCATTGGTGTCGAGGTGGGGGAGGGGCGTGTGTGGGGGAATGGGTGGAGGGGAGGGGGATGGGTGGAGGAGGGGGAGGGTGGGGGAGGGGTGGGGGAGGGGGACAGCCCTTCCTGTTCTCCTTTCACTTCTGCACATCCATTCTGGTTGTTAAGAAGGAGAAAGCCTCTTCCCTCTGACTCACTCTCAGGGTCATGAACTCTCTCTGGCAAGGTCCCCAGCAGAACAGAGATATGTTAGTTCAGAACAACATTACCTGGTTGGTTTTAGTTCTGCATGAATAAATCTGGTTAATCAATGTCTATCCAGAAAACAAGCAGTTGCATAAGGTAGAGATTAGGATTGTACACAAAGAAAAATAGAAATTAATCTAAAAAGACTCACATGCAGTTTTACTCAAGGACAAATTTTTATTGCACTATTTTATTACATGTGATAATTAGGCAGAAATTCATTTATAAAAGTGATGGGTGTGCTAACAAATATGGGATTGATCTGCTTCGAGATAGTTTTTTTATGTATTTGTAATCAAGCACTGTGGTCCCCATTCTCTACTGTAAGATGTACTCTCTGAATTCAACAAAAGACAGAGCTAGGGATGAACACTGGACCTGGGTACCATGTCCCCATTCTGTCTCCATGGTCCGGTCTGCTGGGAGCAGAGCCCTTACTTCATCCGAAGAGTATATCTTCAGGTTCTGTGCTGGGAAAGAGATTCTGGTCTGAGGGGAGTGGTGATGTCATGATCGGGGACCTTGGGAATGATACAGAGTGTAGGGAGTAGTTTGGGCTGATTGGGAGCATAGAGAGGAAGGCCAGGATGAGAGCAAATGGACAAATGTTGTTGAGCACAGGTGCAAGAGTCTTGGAGGCGGGTCTCAGGCAGCTAAGAAGGAAAGGCCCAGCTGGAAGAATAAACACCAGGATAAGAGCAGGTCAGGACCTGACCTGGGTGATCAGCAGTGGCCAGAGCAGAGGGTATCCCCAAAGTACATCACGCAGGGAAGGAGCGTGAAGGAACAGCCAGAGTGAGTGTCTCAGAGAGGCATCTCAGGTCCAAAAATGTTTCCAAAATTTCAGCAACCCAAGCAGTGGAACAATTGAAAAGCAGTATGGCAGTGATCCCAAGCCTGGGCTTGCCATGAGCCAAACAGTGGTTAGCCAACTAGCTCAGTGACCTTAATTAACCTTGAACTAGTCCAGCTCCCTTGCCCTCCATTTCCTCAGCTGTAATGAGGGTAATAACAGTAGCTAACTTACTGGTTTGTTGTGAGGATGAAAGAAGATAAAGCATTCATGAATGTGCTTACACAGCTCCTGGTGCCAAGTTGGTGCTGGATAAATGGAAACAATGTTTGCTGTTATTGTTAACAATAAGCCAGAGTGTGGCTTCCAGTGCTGGTCCAACTTAAGGGATGAGAGGAAGCCCAGTCAGACAGCTGTTGCCAGGTGCCAGGGGATGCCTTTAAGATGCTGTAAGAGGGAATCTTTTACAAATAACTCTGAGACTTTCTACACAGCAGAATTAATGAGGTTATCCCAGCCACGTGTCCACCAACCTGCAGTTTCAGACTCTGAATGTCCAGTTCCTTCTCTGAAGTGAAGCGTCCAGAAGTTCCAGATGGCTATGAAAATGAATACTCTCTGCACTCTACAGAGAAGGTAACCAAGACAAGAGCGGTTAAGTAAATTACCCAGGGTTCACAGTGAATGACCTGGTAGAGCTGAGACGAAGATCGATCCAGATTCGTCCCCAGAGCTCTCATCTGATACCCAGCATGGCCCTGCCTCCCCGCTGCACAGAACTGCGTCCAATGGAGACAAGGCCAGAGCTAGCCTGGATACTGAGTGTCTGAAGGGAGACGGAACAGAGCAGGAAGGCCCTAATGTCCAAGATAGAGTTTGCAACTTTCCCCATTGCTCACACCTCTGGTGTGTCTCCAGTTGGGCATGTCCTGGCAGAGAAAGCACCCAGACGTGGTTTGTGCTGGGGGCGACCAGACACCTGTACACTGGGCCAGGGTCTACACTCGGGCCAACACTGACACCCAGGGCCAACAATTGAACTCACTTATACCTGCAAAGGCTCCCTTTCCAAATCAGGTCCCGTTCACAAGTACCAGGGACTGCATGGAGGAACTGCGTACATGTTGTACTTAAATAAGGACTTGAGCATACTTTATGAGGGAGACAAGTCAATCTACTGTAGCGTTCTTTCAGCGCCAACCTTGGTGCTTGACCCCCAAGGGATGCTCAAATTATATGTGTTTGATCACATCTGTGGCTACCCTATCATGTCAGAAGAGGAGAGATGAGGGCCTTTTCTGAAATAGACTGTGATTTACATCTGATATGAGTCTTAAGGTCAATTCGAGGAAAAGATCTTCAGCCCAGAATCATCAGCATTTCTTTGATGAATCTCTCTCAATTAGTAAGCGAATCGTACAGTACCTTGTGGCCAGTTATAGGGTCCATTGAAGCCTTTCTCCTTCCAGAGGAGAAAAGCCAACTATTTCACCAAGAAAAATTCTAAAATGGACTTCATCCTTTGATCATGCATACCCTAAAGACATACTAATGGATGACTTCTCCCAGCACATTGAGAATTCTCCAAGAATTGGTACAATTTTATGGAGCTATATCAGTAATATTGATCAAAGTTAAGAAGGTATGTACCTTTGACCCAGTGATTCTAGTTCTAGGAATTTATTCTATAAATATACTCTCATGCATGGAAAACTACAGGGGTTTTTTTATTTTAAAATTTTTATTTGTTTATTTCTTTTTGGCTACCCTGGGTCTTCATTGCTGCTTTGGCTTTTCTCTAGTTGTGGCGAGTAGGAGCCACTCTTTCCTTGTGGTGTGTGGGCTTCTCATTGCAGTGGCTTCTCTTGTTTCAGGGCACAGGCTCTAGGGATCACGGGGGACCTCAGGTCATGGGCCTGGTTGCTCTGTGGCATGTGGAATCTTCCTGGATCAGGGATTGAATTCGTGTCCCCCCGTGAAGTCCTTATTTTATTTATCTGTTTGAACCTGCCAAGCAGCTTGTGGGATCTTAGCCCCCCATCCAGGAACTGAACACAGGCCATTGGCAATGAGAGCTTGGAGTCCTAACCACTGGACTGCCAAGGAACTCCCCCAATTTTTCTTTTTTTAAATCACAGTATTTTTCATCTAAAGAAAACTAGTTAAATAAATAATAATATAGCCAGACAAGAAAATAGTGTCACATCATTTAGGATTGGATTCTACTGCACGTAACAGAAATGGGACAACTCTGGATTTAACAGTTTAGACGTTTCATCTCCCAGATAAGAAGTCCAGAGGTTGGTGGCCCAGAGCAGATACGATAGCACTATCCTATCCCATAGGTCAGGATGGCATATAAGTCTCCTCTGCCTGACTTGCCCTGGGGTCTCATCTCCTTACATGGCTCTTGTGGGTGTTTGGTCGCTAAGTCGTGTCTGACTCTTTGCGACCCCATGAGTTGTAGCCAGACAGGCTTCTCTGTCCTTGGGATTTCCCAGGCAAGAATACTGGAATGGGTTGTCATTCCCTTCTCCAGGGTTTCTTCCTGACCCAGAGATTGAACTTGTGTTTCTTGCATTGGCAGATGGATTCTTTTACCACTGAGCCACTGGGGAAGCCATAGGGCTCCTGTATGTATATAATTAATTAAATTTGGTTTTGTCTTGTTAATCTGTCTAATGTTAATTTGATTATTAGTCCAGTCAAAAAACCAAGAAGGACAGAGGAAAAGCTGATCCTCCTCTGCAGCATATATACTTGGTATTTCTAATATTATTTATGTCACATATATGAGAAGTTGTTATATTGGAGCAGCTAACAGGTTAGGCTGTGATTCCAGTTTGATATGTAATTGAGTGATTGCTTTAAATTTTAAGATTTCTAAGCTGAAAAATGGAAGAGAATAAAGCTAGTGAACAATATTGAAATGCCTAAGAGAATTTGAGTCATCAGACTTGTAAGTTTAACTTATACTTATAAAAATTACCTAACTTTAAGGAAAGTTCAGGTAGTCTACTAAGTAGACTGGTATTAAGAAAAAAACCCAGAATTATTAATATTTATGCAGGTTTAAATATTAATATTTATACATGCCTGGAGAATTCCAAGAACAGAGGAGCCTGGCAGGCTATATAGTCCATGGGGTCGCAAAGAATCAGACATGACTGAGCAACTATCATACATATTTAAGTAAATTTAATTAACTAAATGGTAAGAGGCTTTTGAAAGCAACCGTTAAATTTTACTAATTTTCATTTTATTTTTTTACATGACAGCACCAGTCTTAGTTGTGGCATGTAGGACCTAGTTCTCTGACCAGGAGTCAAACTTGGGCCCCCTGCATTGACAGAACAATCCTAGCCCCTGGACCACCAGGGAAGTCCCTGAATTTTACTAATTTTTAAAACAGAATTATAAGACATGATTTCAAAGCCCAAGTAAAGAGTATTTTTTTTAATTTATGACTTTACAAAATAAATATTAGACAAACTAACAAAATAACCATAAACTACTTTTTTTTTTTCCATTTGCCAAAGTTGTTTTCAAGAGTCTGGGAAATTCTCATTGGCATCTTTGAGGCCTAAATAGCAGAAAAGCCTCTGAAATTCCTTCTGTCACTGGTCTTGCTGGGTTTCCAGCAGGGAGGCTTTCCCTGACCCCTTCAGGTGCCCCAACTGCAGACCCCGTGCCCTGCTGCGCCTGTTCCTTCCACAGCACTAATGAGTTTCAAGGGCTTCCCTGGTGGCTCAGATGGTAAAGAATATGCCTACAATGCAGGAGACCCAGGTTCGATCCCTGGGCCGTGAAGATTCCCTGGAGGAGGGCACGGCAACCCACTCCAGTATTCTTGCCTGGAGAATCCCGTGGACAGAGGAGCCTGGCAAACTACAGTCCACGGGGTCACGAAGAATCGGACATGACTGAAGCAACTTGGCACGTACGCGTGCAATCAGCTTCAAACTTACTTTATAGATTACTTTTTAAACGATATTTATTTGAGGGGTTTGGAGTGATATACTATAGAACTTTTTAACCAGGTGTAAGGGCACAATTCGACATCATTCAGCACTCCTGATGGGATCATCAGGATGTCTTTGTACTGTGCTTACTCTGTGACCTTCCCCTCAAAAATGCGGAGGGCAGGAATCCGGGTCTGTTCTCTGATGTCTTCCAGCACCTGGCCAGGCACGCTCACCACCCGTGTGGGATTTGCCCACCTCCCCTGCGCTCCACTGCTGCTGTGTTGTGGGAGGGAGGAAAGTGGGTGAGAAATGCAGATTGCTGGTGTTTTCTGTAAACCACAGCTGACAGCAGCTCCCCCGCCTATGAACCTGCACTCTTCCTATAAAGGCCCCCATACCCTCCTTTTTCTATCCTTCATGCCCACTCATCTCCTGTTAAAAATGGAAGGACTGTTAAGCATGCTCCTGTTAACTACCCGCCTTGGCTTGCAGCATCAGTATTGAGTATTCACCTCTTGTTAATTCTGAAGCTTAGTTGCCCCAAGGGAACTGATTAAGGCAGAGCAACTCAAAGTGTGGTCTGTGGGTCTGCAGCTGTCTGCGAGCTGTTACCAGCCCCGTGACAAGAAATTGAGAGCAATCAGTAGAAACTTTCCTAGCAATTAGACAGAATCTTTTTATGTTGTTGAATTAATAAGAAAAATCCACACTTACATTTTGTATGTTTGGGGGGCATTTGCTGTTTCATTTTTATACTGATTTTTCTAGTAATTCACACGTATTATGTTTTCCGAAAGTACCAGTCTGTGATGGATTGGAAATTTTCAAATGAGCTGAATAACACGGGGAAGCTCAGAGATTCTCCCGAAGGCCGGTGAATCAAGTTACCAGCCAGGAGGACGGCTGGATACACAGTAGGAACCTCAGGAACCCAGGCCCCAACTCTCGGTCATGGACACCCCATCGTATTAATCACCAACTAGCATCACCTCCTGACTCCCCTCCACCGTCCACTTCTCAAGGGAGGCTGGTGGAGTGAGCTCACTGCTGAGAAACCAAGAGCCAATTTCTTAAAAATTATTTGAATCAGTAGGAGAGTTTGGTAAGTTTTAGACGCAAAAGGAAAGTGGAACAAAGACCACCCCCCCAACCACTAACATATTAATAAGAGAGTTTTGGTATTAGTAAGAGAGTTTATATATATAATAGCTTTTCTCTTTACAGTAATAAGCACTTAAAACAGAAATATGAGGCTCCATTCATAATAATAGCAAAACCTGTATAATGTCTTCCTGAATAGCCAAGATCTGAATAAAGATAAAATGCACTATGTATTCAGATAGACAGGCCAAACACAAACATAAAAAGTCCCCAAAAAGAATTAGTACATGTATCTATTGAAATTCAAATTAGAAGTAACAAATGTCTGAGTGTTTTGTTTGAAGTAAGTAGTTTTGACTTTATTTGGAAGAATAAATGCCAGAGAATAGCCCGGGAAAGTTTTCTGTTTTCAACCAGATATTAGAACATGCTAGAGAATCAGTATAGTCAAATATTCTTAATATTGTACAGCATATAGAAAAACAACAGTTTAGTAGACCAGACTAAAGTTTCCAGAAATAGATCCTAATAGATAAGGAATTTAACATAAAGCAAAGGTGATATTTAATCCTGTAGGAAATTTTAACAAATGATGCTGTCACAACTGACTAGTCATGGAAAAGAAAACTGCTGCTGCTGCTGCTGCTAAGTCACTTCAGTTGTGTCCGACTCTGTGCGACCCCACAGACGGGAGCCCACCAGGCTCCCCTGTCCCTGGGATTCTCCAGGCAAGAATACTGGAGTGGGTTGCCATTTCCTTTTCCAATGCATGCATACTAAGTCGCTTCAGTCGTGTCCGACTCTATGCGACCCTATGGACAGCAGCCCACCAGGCTCCTCTGTCCACGGGATTCTCTAGGCAAGAATACTCCAATTTCAGACCATAAACAAAAATAAACTCTCTTGAACTGATGTCTTAAATATGAAAAATAAACAAAAGTATCTTTAAAGGAAATCTAGGAGACAGTAAAACTCCAGGAGAATTGCCCCTTTCAGCTAAGTTGCAAAACCCAGGAAAAAATAGAGAAAAGATAGACATGTTTGACTACATTAAAAAAAAGAAATTTTCTTAAATGGCAAAAGTAATTATAAAGGAGGTCAGTAGAGGAACAATTGATTTAGAAAAATATTTTCAATACAAATAACAAAGGACCAGTATCTATTAACACATAAAAGACATTTACAAATCCACAAGGCAAACAAGTTGATGTAAAATTATCCAAGGATATATCATTGCAGTTGATAGAATACAATAACTAACATTTGTCTAGTATTTCTGCCTACAAGGCACTTCCCTGCAGGCTTTACATACATTAATTCATTTAATTTTCATAATATCCCTGTTATGAAATAAGATAAGTCTTATTTCTGTCTATATTTTACATATGGGAGACTGAGGCAAGTTACTGAGATTAAGTAACTTGCTAGAGGTCACACAGCTACTGAGTGGCAGAGCTATGATTTTAACACATCTTGGTTCCAGAACATGTGCTAAATTGCCAATCCAGATGACCAAAAAACTTGAAATAATGTTCAAATCTGATTGAGTGTAAAGTCCAAATTAAAGTAACAATAAACAATGAGTTACTGCTTTAAATCTACCAAACTGAAATATATATATATATATATATATATAAAAATCTGACTGTGGCTCAGATCATGAACTCCTTATTGCAAAATTCAGACTTACATAGAAGAAAGTAGGGAAAACCACTAGACCATTCAGGGATGACCTAAATCAAATCCATTATAGTGGAAGTGACAAATAGATTCAAGGGATTAGATCTGATAGACAAAGTGCCTGAAAAACTATGGATGGAGGTTTGTGACGTTGTACAAGAGGCAGTGATCAAGACCATCCCCAAAAAAAAGAAATGCAAAAAGGTTGTCTGAGGAGGCCTTACAAATAGTTGAGAAAAGAGGAGAAGCTAAAGGCAAAGGAGAAAAGAAAAGATATACCCATTTGAATGCAGAGTTCCAAAGAATAGCAAGGAGAGAGAAGAAAGTCTTCCTCAGTTATCAATGCAAAGAAATAGAGGAAAACAAAAGAATGGGAAAGACTAGAGATCTCTTAAGAAAGGGAAATTTTCATGCAAAGATGGGCTTGATAAAGGACAGAAATGGTATGGACCTAACAGAAGCAGAAGGTAAGACGAAGAGGTGGCAAGAATACACAGAAGAACTATACAAAAAAGATCTTCATGACCCCGATAATCACGATGATGTGATCACTCACCTAGAGCCAGACATCCTGGAATGCGAAGGCAAGTGAGCCTCAGGAAGCATCATTATGTGCAAAGCTAGTGGAGGTGATGAAATTCCAGTTGAGCTATTTCAAATCCTGAAAGATGATGCTGTGAAAGTGCTGCACACAATATGCCAGCAAATTTGGAAAACTCAGCAGTGGCCGCAGGACTGGAAAAGGTCAGTTTTCATCCCAATCCCAAAGAAAGGTAATGCCAAAGAATGTTCAAACTACTGCGCAATTGCACTCATCTCACAGGCTGGCAAAGTAATGCTCAAAATTTTTCAGGCCAGGCTTCAACAGTACATGAACCGTGAAATTCCAGATGTTCAAGCTGGATTTAGAAAAGGCAGAGGAACCAGAGATCAAATTGCCAGTATCCACTGGCTCATTGAAAAAGCAAAAGAGTTCCAGAAAAACATCTACTTTTGCTTTATTGACTATGCCAAAGCCTTTGACTGTGTGGATCACAACAAACTGGAAAATTCTTCAAGAAATGGGAACTCCAGACCACCTTACCTGCCTCTTGAGAAATCTGTATGCAGGTTAAGAAGCAACAGTTAGAACTGGATATGGAACAATCAACTGGATCCAAACTGGGAAAGGAGTATATGTCAAGGCTGTATATTGTCACCCTGCTTATTTAACTTATATGCAGAGTACATCATGTGAAATGCCAGGCTGAAGCACAAGCTGGAATCAAGATTGCCGGGAGAAATATCAATAACCTCAGGTATGCAGATGACACCACCCTTATGGCAGAAAGTGAAGAGGAACTAAAGAGCCTCTTGTTGAAAGTGAAAGAGGAGAGTGAAAAAGTTGGCTTAAATCTCAACATTCAAAAACCTAGGATCATGGCATCCAATCCCATCACTTCATGGCAAATAGATGGGGAAACAATGGAAACAGTGAGAGACTTTATTTGGGCGGTTAGGGGTGGGGCTCCAATACCACTGCAGATGGTGAGTGCAGCTATGAAATTAAAAAACGTTCGCTCTTTGGAAGAAAAGCTATGACCAACCTAGATAGTATCTCAAAAAGCAGAGACATTACTTTGCCAACAAAGGTCCATCTAGTCAAAGCTATGGTTTTTCTAGTGGTCATGTATGGATGTGAGAGTTAGACTATAAAGAAAGCTGAGTGCCGAAGAATTGATGCTTCTGAAATGTGGTGTTGGAGAAGACTCTTGAGAGTCCCATGGACTGCAAGGAGATCCAACCAGTCCATCCTAAAGGAAGTCAGTACTGAATATTCATTGGAAGGACTGATGCTGAAGCTGAAATTTCAATCCTTTGGCCACCTGATGCAAAGAACTGACTCATTTGAAAAGACCCAGATGCTGGGAAAGATTGAAGGTGGGAGGAGAAGGGGACAACAGAGGATGAGACGGTTGGATGTTATCACCGACTCGATGGACATGGGTTTGAGTAAACTCTGGGATTTGGTGATGGACAGGGAGGCCTAGCGTGCTGCAGTTCATGGGGTTGCAAAGAGTCGGACACGACTGAGCAACTGAACTGAACTGACAGATACATACATATGTATATGTATATATGTATATATATATATAACATCAATACCCATTAATACCCATTGCTGAGATGCTTGGGAAAAGAGTATTCTCTTATAATACTGGTAGAAATGTGAATTGTAAATGCCTTTTTAAAAAATTGGAAAAACAGTCTGGCAGTATATAGTAAAATTTTAAGAAATCCATACTCATTTTTTAAAGCAATCTCACTTGGAGATCTAGCACAGAGAAGCCTACAAAAGAATCAGTTTGAAGAATGTAGTTATAAGTTTGGGTTAATGAGTCACTGTTGGTAGTGGAGAGTAGGGGAACCAGGAAACAAATTGTGTTCATCATCAGTGGAGAGGAATTGGATTCACTGAGGAACCTTCTCCAGTAGTTTGCTGGAATCAGCCCCTGACACAGCGCGCACACATCTTCCCAGCCCCATTTTGTCCCACCAGCACGTCACCCAGGTTTGAAATGAACTAGGGTGGGGATATTTAGCGCACAGATATCCGCAAACACTGCCAACCAGGGTTTTCCCTGAGAGAGTTAGTTGTTGAACATTTACCAGCATAAAATTATTTACCAGCATAAAATGATACATAGCCATTAAAAATGGTGTGCGAGATCAGTTGACACTATAGGTACTTTTACGAGGGTTTTTTTTTGGGGGGGGTGGAATAAGAGAAGTGTGCATACAATCTAGTTTTGATACAAATAATGAAAAAAACCCTTTCAAAAATACATGTGTGTGTTAAGAGTTTATGTGATTATATCAACACGGAGGAAAATATGAAAGTTATACAGGGAAGAGGCAATGTCATTAGGGGTAGTGGGAGAGGGGGAAAGTTAAAAAAAATGATTCCATACACAACTCACATACGCATGTATTTGTAGGTGTGTGTTCATAAAGAAATTAAGGAACAAATACCAAGTAAGTTCGTATCTACAGACTTGTAGGGGTTATCTATGATATCATGAAATGAAAAAGCAAGATGCAGAGCTGTTGCTTGGTGATTCCATCCACTAAAAAGAAATTAGCCAAAACCCCAATATATGTGTGTGTAGTTGCCTAGATGAGCAACATAAAAGCTTGTAAGTACATGGACTCTGGATATCTCAGGAAAGCAGGACTGGAAGTTAGTAACGGTGAGCTTTCCTTCATCTATCTTAAAACTGTTTCACCAGTTACAGCCAACGGGCTATATTCTCATAATTTGAAAATATTTTCAAATCCAAAAAAATTCCAGAAAAAATTGTTCTTTCAAATGGCCCGTGCTCTTTCACACACTGTGTCACCTTTGCACCTCCTAACTGCGTGAGGAGAACAAACACTGCTATTGTCATTTTACTGATAAGGAAGCAGAGCTCAGAGATGCAGACCGCCTTGCCCACGACCACACAACTGTCCGTGGTGGGACCCGTCTCCCATCCAGGTCTCTGAGCCACAGTCCAAGGGTCTAAGCAGATCCCCCGTGGATACCGGCAGGCAGGAAAGCAGTACCAACAGCAGCTAGGGACCAAAATTGTCTTTCCAGGCCAGGACAACCACACAGGCAGGAATGAAGTCTGCTATGACATAAAGCACCCCTGAATACGTACATATCAATATTTACCTTTAGGACTACGAAGGCTCTTTGTCTAACCTTGCTTGAAACCGTCAGCATTTTCTAACAGTCCGATGGCCTCATCTGGAGCCTCCAGTGCTAATTTCACAGGGCTGCATGAGGTCACGTGGTCCAAAGGATGTTCACAAACATCCCGTACTGGGGGAGGGGGCGGTGGCGATGCACCCCTCCCCAGGATCAGGGAGCTGCCTTCCGATAAGGCAGCCGCTCCACATCAGGGGGGGTCCAGTTGGAAACTGGGCCAGTACTCACAGCTGACAGCCTCCTTGGGGCATGGATCCGTGTACTGTTGCTCCTTTGCATATCAGTGTCTTCAACAGCACACCTGTGCTTGCTTAGGAGCTCTCCAAGTCCCTGAAAGCTGACACATTTGTGCTGCAACGTGGCCAGATGAATCACTGTGGGAGCCCCAGGCAGAACCCAGCTAACTAAGACCCATCTCATCATCCTCGACAGCAGTGAGCATGTTCTTGTCTCTATGGGCAATACTTGTCTTTTGAAAATGGATTTCGAGTTATGTTTAGAAGTTCAGAAATGCTCTTTCCGCATCTCCATGGCTTGGGGTTTGTTTGACCAAGACCAGTGAGTTTTGGTGGATCTGATTGTAATGTGTTGATGCCAGAAAACCAACGGACCTACAGACAAGCAAGTCAGAACCTCTTTGTGTCTCAGTGTTCTCATCTCTCATATAAGGATTGTAAAATCTGCTTCTCATCTCTCATGGACCATTGTGAAAATCAAATCAGGAAATGTGTGAGAAGATGCTTTGCAGGTCATAAAGCACTTTATTGCTTTGCTGTGTCATAAGAAATGAGAAGCTTCTCCATGAGGTCCTTATTCTTCAGTTCAGTTCAGTTGCTCAGTCGTGTCCGACTCTGCGACCCCATGAATCGCAGCACGCCAGGCCTCCCTGTCCATCACCAACTCCCGGAGTTTACTTAAACTCATGCCCATTGAGTCAGTGATGCCATCCAGCCATCTCATCCTCTGTCGTCCCCTTCTCCTCCTGCCCCCAATCCCTCCCAGCATCAGGGTCTTTTCCAATGAGTCAACTCTTTGCATGATGTGGCCAAAGTATTGGAGTTTCAGCTTCAGCATCAGTCCTTCCAATGAACACCCAGGACTGATCTCCTTTAGGATGGACTGGTTATCAGGCACATATTTTTTATAATACGTTTCTGTATATCTATACAAGGGCTTCCCAGGTGGCACAGTGGTAAAGAATCCATCTGCCAATGCAGGAGACACAAGAGACTTGGGTTCGATCCCTGGGTCGAGAAGATCCCCTGGAGAAGAAAATGGCAACCCACTCCAGTATTCTTGCCTGGAAAATCCCACTGACAGAGGAGCCTGAATATATATATATTCAATTTGAAGTCATCCTTGGCTAACCCAAGTTCCCTGGTAAATCATTTTGTAATATTGAATGAAATTTCCTCAAGAGATTCTGTTGATATAAGTGCAAGGGCAAAAATAAAAAAAAAAGAGAGTAATGTTTGCCATCGACAAATAGGAATTTTTAAAAGATGCTCTTTCCTTGGCTGTAGTGATTTCTGCTTGGCCCTTTGCGAATGCCTTTATTTCAACAATATTTTCTCCTTGTTTCTGAGATGGAGGGTTGGGAACAGGCTTCGTGCAATGTGTTACTTGAGATTTTAAAATGCAAATAAGCCTTTCAATTCAAAGTTCTGAGTATTCTTCTAAATTTAAATGATATCCACTTTAAATCTTTGGAAAGCAATTTGGCAGAGATCATTAAAATTAAAAATAATAATCTCTCTGAATATAAATGACTGAGCACATTGTGAAGCCCACATCCATTGACTGTTTCCTGCATGCCAGGCGCAAGGCTAAGTGCTGGGTTTGTGTGGTCTCATTTAATCCTTGCAACTCAGTGAGGAGGTGTGTTTTTATTCCCAATTTTGCCTATGAGGAAAGACACCCCCCCCCAAACGTATGCATGGACACATCACTGCTAAAGTGGGTATCGGTTACGTTTAGAACATCTCCAAGCCCTGACAGGTGGACCAAGAGCACAGGGAAAGACACCCCTTCCACGCCAGCCACTGTGCCAGACCCTTGTCACCAAGCGTCTTCTGCAACCCCCGCCTCCCACCATCCCCAGGGGGGTAAACAAGGCTCAGAAAAGGCGGAAACTCATATGCGCTGAGGTTGTTCTTGCCTGCCTGCTCTATCCTAGACGTCCAGCAGTTTTCTCAGTTAAACACAGGAGGAAACGAAGAATGTGCTTTTAATAAACAAGACGGGGGGAAATGGTCAACATCTCTGATGGCACATAGTTGCAACCTCAAACATCAGTGAGCTACCAACGACATTCATCACGTTAGCCAAAGTTAACCGCCAACGGCAGTGCCTTCTAATTTGTGTATATGTTGCTGGTGGCGCTTTTATGACCAAATACGGAATGAAGAAACAGATGACAAGTGTAGGTGTGTTTTCTCTAGGGGAACCCATATCCGTGAAGGGGACTCGGCAAAAGGAAAACAGCTGTTGTGTTAGAGGGGAATGAAATGTTTCATCTCTTAAATTGTCTTTACTACTTTCTAATAGTGTTTTTACAATAAAGAAAACTGGGAGGGAAAGAGTTTATCCCCCTCATGGCACCATTTTACAGCTGAGGGTTGCATTTTTGACTTAAATAAATCAGGGGGCTCACCCATAAATGACATGAAAGCCAAGATTCAGTAGTTCTGAACTTTTTGCCATCTTCACCTGATATTGAGAGTAGACTCTAAACTATAGAATTTTATGATCACTATTCAACCCCTTCACTTTCTCGATGAGGAAATGGAATTCCCGGTCAAGGTTGTGCAGTTGACCATAAAGCTGAGGCGAGCGCCTGTTGTTTCATTTTATAAAAGCTCTATAAAATGAAAATGCATATACTATTTATATGAAAACACCTTGAGGTATTTTATGACCAGTGTTTCTGATACCACTTGTGTGGCGCCTTCCCCAACACCTACAAAATTCTCCAATTCTCTGGACGCCAGCTGAGGGTCCAAAAATTCAGTTCTGACATCAACTCCATGGAATTGGTACAGACCCCACAGGTGAAGGGCTCAGCCCCCCAAGACTGTCCCCACTTCAGACGGCCAGTCACAAGCCCCAGGTTGTCACCTATACTTCTCACCAACTGACTATATACCTCAAGTTCCTATATGGCCCTCCTCAGCTTCAGAAATTTGTTAGGATTTGTTTGTGAGGTCCGGAAGGGTCCCAAGTGTGGAGCTTCCGTCCTCGTGGAGTTGGAAGTGAGCACCCTCCCAGAACATGGAAGCCTTTACCAACCTGAAGCTCTGGGAACCTCACCATTTATAGGAGATGTCTCCAGCCTCCAGGATTCAATGCCTGATGACCTGAGGTGGAACCACTGTAACAGTGATAGAAATAAAGTGCGCAATAAATGTAACGTGCTTGAATCATCCTGAAGCCATTTCCCCTTCCAGTCTGTGGAAACACTGTCATCCGGTCCCTGGTGCCAAAAAGCTTGAGGACCACTGGTTTCAGGGTTTCTGCAGATTTCATCAGTGAAATCCTTGGCCACTGGTGGTTGAACTCACCTTCCAGCCGCTCTTCACCCCTGGAGGTTGGGGTGGGGCCAAACGTACCAGCTCTCTAATCCTGCCTTACTCTTTCTGGCTGTCAGTCCCGTTGTGAAGCCATGCAGGAGCCCCCAGGCCCCTGTCGTCTTGTGCAAAAGACACTCATATGAAACCGAATATGAATGTATTTCTTACCATATCACACACACCAAAAATTCATCATTGAAGAAAATAGGTAGACTTCAGAATCCAAACACATATCCCCGGGGCTCATTCTAGAACTTATGGGCGGGTATGTTGGCCACCAGGCTTACCAGGTGGACCCTAATGGTGAAGAACCCACCTGCCAATGCAAGAGACTCATGATCCATCCCTGGGTAGGGAAGATCCTCTGCAGGAGGGCATGACAACCCACTCTAGTATTCTTGCCTGGAGAATCCCATGGACAGAGGAGCCTACAGTCCATAGGGTCACAAAGAGTCGGACATGACTGAAACGACTTAGCACGCACGGATGCTGGCCACCAGTCCGGAGGTCTGGGCTCACCCTAGGGTAGAGGGTCGCACTATGTGGTTCCTGGACCAGCTGCATCACATCACCTGGGGACTGGGGTTAGAAATGCACGTGCTCAGGCCCCATCCACAACGCAGTGAACCAGGAACTCTGAGAGCAGAACCCAGCATCTGTCTTGTCCTGAGAACTTCAGGTGCTTCTGAGGCTCAGGCAGGCTGAGAACCAGCCTGGCTCTCAGGCAGTGCTTCTCCAAGCTCCATGTGCATCGGGTCCCCTGAGGGTCTAGTTAAAATGCAGGTTCTGATTCAGTAGGCCTGGCAGGATGGGGGTTCAGAGAGAAAGCCTTCCGAACAAGCTCAGGATCTGTCAGTGTTGCTTCTGTGGTAACCACACCCGGAGGAGCAAGATTCTCCTGCAGCTGTATGTCCGCCGGCGAGCTGTGCGCGGGGTCCCAGGTTCTCAGGCCCCGAGCGTCTGCTCTCGTGTCCTCGGGACTCAGAAGCAGTGACTCGGGCATCCCCTGAGGATGGTTAAAAAGGCTGGATCTCAGCACCTCGCTGGACTCACCGCATCGAATCTGCATTTAAATAAGATCCTCAGACTTGTTTGTAATAGGAAGGTTTGGGAAGTCCTTCTAGAGGCGGCAGGAGGCCAAAGATGCTGAGCCAGCTTCCTCCACCCCAGGCAATCTCAGACTCTATCCCACGTGATCTGTGAATCTCCCACTTTTGAAAAAGGCTGGTGGCTTGGGCATAAGAGGTAAAAAGCTAGGGTTTCACTGGACACGAGAACCAAAGTGGGGCTGTGGGTGGAAGAATGGGGGACAGTCACCATGCAGAACTATTTTAAAATGTGAAAGCTTTGACAAAGAATGAAGAAGAGGATCTGCCCCATTCCCACCAAAAAAATTAATGTTGATAGTTTTTCCAAGCAGTCTGGCTTCATCCCAGATGGGTGGGTGGTTGGCAAACACTGAGGTTACTTTGTGCATGCTAAGTTGCTTCAGTTGTGTCCAACTCTTTGCAACTCCACAGACTGTAGCCCACCAGGCTCCTCTGTCCATGGATTCTCCAGGCAAGAATACTGGAGGGGGTGGCCATGCCCTCCTCCAGGGGATCTTCCTGACCCAGGGATCAAACCTGAGTCTCAAGTCTCCTGCATTGGCAGGCAGGTTCTTTATCACTAGCGCCACCTTGGAAGCCTGAGATTACCCTTTACCTCCTCTTAAACCTTCCCTCCCATCCCCTGACACTGTTTCTGACCCTTCCCAGAAACAAGCGAAGCAGGAAAGAAATGCATGGTGGAATAAAGGGATCCTTTCAGGAGCACTTTAGAGCAATTGCCTAAGTATTAGTTTCCTGTTGTTGCTCTAACAAATTACTTTTCTTACCAACCCATCTACTTTTTAAAGTTCCTCTGGGGCTTTTCTGGTGGTTCAGTGGCAAAGAATCTGCCTGCCAATGCAGGGGACATGCATTCAATCCCTGGTCTGGGAAGATTCCACGTGCCTTGAGGTGACTGAGCCCACACGCCACAACAACTGAGCTGATGCTCTGGAGCCCGGGAGCAGCAACTACTGAAGCCCAAGTGCCCTAGAGCCTGTGCTCCACAACAAGAGAAGACTGCAATGAGACCCCCCACAGCCAGAGAGCAGCCCCAACTCTCTGCAACCAGAGAAAAGCCTACACAGCATCAAAGACCCAGAGCAGCCAAATATATGTAAGATAAAAACAACACAGTTCCTCTGATGGGTCCAGTGGTAGAGCATGCCCCCTGGCCGGGCTCATGAGAGGCTCCGGTGGACCTGTCTTGGAATCGGTGATGGTTCTGGGAGTGTCGCTGCCTCATTCAGACAGGGAACAGGGCAGTGGTTCGGTGTCAGGCTTCCCACAGTCAGCAGGACTCAGCTTAAGTTATTTATAGTGTCAGTGACTTGCCTTTTGCATTAATGTGACCGTTCACACTAAATGAATTTTTGAGGCAGGAGCTGCTCAGCACCATGCTGGAGAGTCTCTTCCGTTCTGTGGGGCTCACAATGAGCCCAGAATGAGGCCGAATGGGTATTCTTATTTATCAGGCCCAGCTGTCCACATGCCAACCCCAATTACTTCTGAAATACACTTCTCTCCTGATAAGAGCCGTGGAGGGCCGGCTCTTCTTTCTTGCTCTAAATGACCAGATCCAGGGACAGGCATCCTGCAGAGGCCGGTCATCAAGGCCTTGTGCTGCTCAGAGGGCCATGACCTTGAGCAGGAAGTTAGCGAATTTGGGGGCCCCCTCAGCCCCTGGCTGTTCTGAATTTATGCTCACAGAGTCCCTCTGTGGAACCAGAAGTAAGGATGGAGGTTGCCACCTGCAGCTGGGACTAGGAAAGCCTGTATTCCTCCAGCCACCCTGAGCATCTGGACGGCAGGATACTGGGGACATGAGGGGAAAAGGCCCAGTGTCCACCCCAAGAGAGCTTGTTTGGAGTGAGGAGGAGAGACTGACCATGCAGGGTGGCAGGTGTCACACTGACATTAAGTAAGACATCGTGGGGACAGAGGAGGAGACCCCGCCCAGCCTGGGGACAAGCATGCGGGTTTGGAGCGTGACCTGTGTGTTAAGTCATGTCCAATTCTTCACAAACTCATGCACTGTAGCCCTCCAGACTCCTCTGTCCATGGGATTCTCCAGGCAAGAATACTGGAGTGGGTTGCCATTTCCTTCTCCAGGGGATCTTCCCAATCCAGGGATCAAACCCAGGTCTCCTGCATTGGAGGCAGATTCTTTAATTGTCTGAGCCACCAGAGACACCCGGGGACTTGGAGAGTGAAGAGTTAATAAGTGAAGGGGGAAGGGCACAAGAAGCAGGATGCGTGTGAGCTGTTGGTGTTCACGCTGTTGTTTATTATTCTTATTATTAACTCACTCTCGCACTCAGGCTACATACACAGGGCGCTGTGATCAATAATAACACCTAACGCTTAACCCAGCACTTATCAAACATGATGTACCAAGGGTTTGCATCCACTGACGTTTGTAATGCTCGCAACCACCTTTGGAAGGAGGGGCCGCCGTTACAGTGGAAGGAAACTGCGGTGAGGGGCAGGGAGCTGAGAACAGGGTGACATGCCCAAGGCTGGCCCTTCCTGAGTCTGACTCCAGAGCCCAGGCTCTGGCACACGTGATGCCGCGAGTGCCCGGTACCAGGTACCGTGGTGGCAGACACGTCAGGTGGGGTGAGCTGCAGCACGGTACTGGATATAGGATTCTAGAACCTTCCCATCGAGAGCTGTGCCTTGGAGAAGTTGAACAGGGCCCAGTCTCCGTTTGCCGAGTGCGGAAGCTGTAACAGGGAAAGGAGGAGATGGGGACCGGAGAGATAAACAGGTCTTCCAGGGACAGAGCAGGGGGATCCCCTTGTTCGCTGCCCCCCACTGCAGTTAGTGAATGGCTTCTGGGCCCCCAGCAGAGACCACAGCCCTTCACATTGGCTCTCAAACCTTTGAACCCAGGAGGACATGGCCCTTTGCAAGGCCACCCCCGTGTCACACAGCAGGTGCCTCGGCCACTGGGGAAAATCAGGGGACATCCCTGGGCTCCACGGCCGACGGGCCCATGCCAGATGGCCCTGGGGTGGCCTGGGTGGTGAAACAGACTAGCCCTGGGGCCTGGGTCCTGGGAAACATCCCTGGATGCACACAGAAGGAGTCTCCCTCTGTTCCCCACCCCACCCCCTCAACCCCCGTCCCCCCCACCACCACCTCTGTTACAGCTCCTCCTTCACTCCCGGCAGGAATGGGCTCTTCAGGGTCTAACACAACTTGGCAACAACCCTCTTCTTCCAACAACCCACCGAGGCCCCCAGAATTCTGCCTCATCCCTGAAGCCTCGTCCCTGGGAGGTGATGGGCCAGGCCCCGGCTCTTTGGGCAGGCTTCCCGGGCACACATACTTGGTTCAGTCAACCTTGTCGGCAGGTGGTTTTGGGAGATGCTGGCTCTGACACCCTGGGAGGAGTGAGGAGCAGAGCTGCTGGGGGGCAGGGGCATCCTGGAGAGGGAACCGGGAGAGCCTCAGGCCATTTTGAGAAGTCTCCCGTCATCATATTCTTCTCCTTAAATGCCCCATAAAAGAAGGAGTCTAGATTATCTGAGGGAAAATTGGGTGCCTCAGGCAAATTATTCCAAGTGCCCTGCCAAATATTAACTGGCTTTTATTTTGTTCCCGCAGCCCTTTCTCAATTGTCCCGATTATACTTCAAGGACAGAGAATTTTGAGTTAATAGGATTCCTCTATTCTTAACTGCCTCCAGCAGTCATGGTGAAGAGCTGGCAGGTTCAAATCCTGAAGCCAGCGCATAGTGGCCAGGTGGCTGGGGCAGTGGGCTGGATCTCTGTTAACTAGGGATGAGAAAGGACACCGGTCGGCAGAGCCTGTCATGAGGCTAAAATGACTAATTGCACATAATACCCTGAGAACTGAAGCTGTGTGTAGTGGGTGCTATGTACGTGTGTCCCATGTTATCATTATTGTTTATCTAACTTTTCTCCTTCCCAGATCTCTGCTTACCTTTCTCTCTCCAGGAAACCAGTCTAAAGTGTCTGATATATGACCTGTTTATCCTCACAGACAGGCTTTCCAAAGTCGGAATTAATTCCAGGCCACAAGTCACAGCTAACAGCCCATGATGCTGTGTTAAGAATTCCCACAAGTGCTATGTGAATTATGACCAGCTACAGTGATCACCATACTCTGGCCTAACAATGCAATTTACCCATAAAATAAATTCTTTATAGGCAGATAACTTTTCCTGACAATGTATACATCTGGGTTCTCAGTTGCAAGCAACAGAAATAGATCCTGGTTGAGAACCTCTCGGAATGACCAGCAGGTGATGGGAGTGTGAGCAGTGTTCCTTTAATCTTGCCATTTTTATAGGGACCTGGCCTTAAAAAATAAGCTCTGACATTTTCAACATCAGGCTTCTAAGGGTGCCCTGGGGATCAACATCCAAAAAATGGGAAAGTGATAAACGAGGAGACCTGCAGGGTCGGTCTCCTTGGCCAGGCCTGGAAGTTGTTGCTATTGTTCTGTGGCTCAGTGGTATCCAACTCTTTGCAGCACCATGGACTGCAGCATACCAGGCTTCCCTGTCCTCCACTATCTCCTGGAGTTTGCTCAGATTCATGTCCATTGAGTCAGCGATGCTATCTAACCGTCTCATTCCCTGCAGCCTTCTTCTCCTTTTGCCTTCAGTCTTTCCCAGCATTGGGGTCTTTTCCAGTGAGTAGAAAAGTAGCTCCATGCCATTGTCTGGAATTTAGTCACACGGTCTAACCACAAGGGAAGCTGGGAATATCTTCTTGCCATGTGCTTCAGGGAGAAAAGGAAGCAGTCTCTCCAACAGTAAGCAAGCACCAGTTACCACACCTCCCTGAAGCATCCACTACATAGGTTGTTCCAGGGAGTCAGACTCCCCAGGAAAGGAGATTGTGATAAGTTGCCCTGATATTTCACTTTTTAAAATGCCTTTCTTTTCTTAGACAAGGACAAGTCCCATTTGATTGATAAACCACCTAACTCTTCCTTTCATTTTACAATCTGGTCCAAAGAGCTGAGGCACGGCCAGATTCTAACATGGGTGGAAGCTTGCGGGTGGCAGGGCTGGGGTAGTTGGGCAGGCTGCGTGTCCTGCACAGGACAGCCAAGCCCTGAGGCTGCAGCCCCCGCGGGGGTTTCCAGAGAGACCTTGCCTCCCCACACAGAGGTCCTGGTGTTCCATAGCCACTGGACAAAGATCCACTTGCCCCAGAGCACCTGACCTTGCACAGTTGACATGTATCTACTCTTGGAAAGACAAAGGATGATGGACAAGTGTGGGTTAGGCTACAGAGCAGAGGACAGACCTCCTCTGAGAGTCATGAGCTCCAGGTTTTGATTCGGATTTTGTCACTGACAAACTGGATCCCTTTGGGAGGGTCCCACAACATCGCTGAAGCCCCTCCCTTGCCTGTACAATAGGAACTTGAGTGAGCCAGCCACTTGTAGCCTGTGAAATTGAAAATGGACTCCACCACTTGTTAATTATATAGCTTTGAGTTAGTTATATGTTTGACCTACCAAAGTTCCAATTTTTATCTGTAACATAATGTGTGTGTGTGTGTGTGTGTGCTCAGTCGCTCAGTTGTGTCTGACTCTTTGTGACCCCATGGACTGTAGCCTACCAGGCTCCTCTGTCTATGGAATTCTCCAGGCAAGAATACTGGAATGGATTGCTATTTCCTTCTCCAGGGGATCTTCCCAGCCCAGGGATCAAACCTTCATCTCCTGCCTTGCAGGCAGGAAATGCTTTACCACTGAGCTATGGGAGAAGCATATCAAGAGCTGCCATTTATTTCAAAGAGAGGAAAAGAGAATTACAAAAGGCATCTGAGATTGTAAGTGTGTCCGGGGTCCTCAGCCTGAGTGGGTGTTGAATAGCAGCCCAATCTCAGAATTGGGAAAAATCCTTCCTTCCCCCGCTCACTGCCTCACCAGTAAAACCCCTCCACACCCAGTGACCCCCCTCATCGGTAACGCCCATGCTCTGCCCAGCCAGCCATGCTGGGACCAGCTTTGTTAAGATTTCCAGCATCTCAACAGCAAAACATCTTCTGCTTTTCTGTTCTGAAAACCAAGCCCCTCTGACACGACATAGAACTTTGTAATCTTCTCACTCCTTCCTCCTACACAGCTACTTTGAAAACAAACAAATGTTCACAGACTGTTCTCATAGCCTAAATTAAGCCCCGGTGGGATTAAAAACAAAGTTGTCAGAAGCCCAAAAATCAGAGCCTTTGGAATCCCTGATACTAAACTCACACACAGGCCAACCCAGCAACTCATGGATATGTGACCTCTCAACGTGGCCTACGTACCATCCAAGCGCCTCCAAATATGCATGAGCCTTTTTTATTTGCTTTTTGCATCCTGGTTCAATTCTGGTTTTCAGTTGGCCAGGGGTTTCAGTTCACTTATCTCCATATCTGTGCTGCAAAGGAGGAACAAGAGTGTTGTTTCAAAGGGAAATTTCACATCCAAACTATGAAAACTCTGAATTTTTTCAAGGCTACTTTTAATATCCATTTTTATTTATTAATTGGCTGTGCGGGTCTTAGTTAATGGGCATATGGGACCTAGTTCCCTGACCAGGGACCAAACTCAGGCTTCCTGCATTGGAAGCGTGGAGTCTTAGACACTGGTCCATCAGGGAAGTCCCCAGGCTACTTCTAAACAGATTTTCTTTATGAACATCTTTGCACGTACAGGGATGCCTTGTTGTCCAGTTGCATTTCACCAAAACTATGGCAGAGATGATGCCCATTTGCATTCCTCTGCATCTTATAGCTCTGCCCCCCCCACCCCTCCCCTCCCCCCGCCCCCGGGGCCTGGTTAGGTTGGTGTTATGTGACCAGTGCTGGCCAATAAAATGTGAGCAGAAGCCATCCCTTTCCTTCCAGGCTGAGATGGCTAAGAACTGGTGTGATCCTCCACTTCCTCTTTTCCAGCCCCTGAGGCCTCCGTCTCCCTCATCTGCAGATAGTGTAACTGCAAGATGGAGAAGAGCCACCTGACCCACATCAGACTCTGTGAGTGAGATTCAGGCCTAAAGCAGAGGGATGCAGCTACTGTGGCCGTATCAGTAATCTGAACTAATGTAGGATCAGTTTTCAGATGGGTTTCACCTTGGTTTGAAGCAGATGGTTCACTTTCAGCCCATCTCATGTTCTTGGAAGTGGGCCATTGGTGCAATTCATTATCCCAAGCTCATTTCTCAATCTTGTATGGTGCCTCTACCATGGGCCAGGCACTTCTGGACCTGAGGCTAGGGAGCTGAATAAATCAGTCCCCATATCTTCCCTAAAGGAGACTGTTCAGACAAGACAGACACACAGCCGTTGAGCACTCCTGAACATATTGGTCTAGATGGCGTGAGCAAAATAATTCTCTCTAGGGAAATGTCTCAGCTCTGTCATAGGTGCTGACAGTAGGTACAGGAATCAAAGCATATACTTCCTTTGATCAGACTTAACTGGACAGATGTTCCATGGAATGACATTCAACTATGCTACTGATTCTTTAATTCCTCATCTATTAAGTACATAGTGACCCAGACCCATCTCATGTATGAGAAAAACTCCTACCCCAGGAAACAGCTGGAAATACGACAAATGAACTCACAGCAAACTCACAATTCATTATCTCAAGTTATAAAAAAATTAAAGCATACTTGAAGACTCATTTTGTATCCAGTGTGTGTGTGTTTGTGTCTCTGTGTGTTAGTCGCTCAGTAGTGTCTGACTCTTTGTGACCCCATGGACTGTAGCCCGCCAGGCTCCTCTGTCCATGAAATGATCCAGGCAAGAATACTGGAGTGGATTGCGTTTCCTTCTCCAGGGGATCTTCCCAACCCAGGGATTGAATCTGAGTCTCCCACATTGCAGTCAGATTCTTTACCATCTGAGCCACCAGGGAAGCCCTTTGTACCCACTAGGGTATAAAAAGGGAAAAGGAATCTTTTATATAAAACATCTATATTAGTTTGCTGAAAGTGCTGTAACAAAGTGCCACAAACTGAGTGACTTAATAGAAATTGATGGTGCCACAGTTTTGGAGGCCAGAAGGCGAAGGTCAAGGTATCAGCAGGGTTGGAACCCTCCGAGGATTGAGAGGGAGAATCTGTTGGCACCACTCTCCCAACTTCTGGTGACTTGCTAAGGCCTTGGCTGGTCCTTGGACTCTCCACCTTGATCTCTGCCTCCAGCTTCACGTGACATTGCCTCTGTGTGTGGACCTGTCTACACATCTCTCCTTTTTATAAGGACACCAGTCAGACTGGATTAGGGGCCACCATAATGACCTCATATTAACTTGATCATCTACAACAACCTTATTTTCGAATAAGGTCACATTCACAGGTCCTGGGGTGTTAGGACTTCAGCATCCTTCAGGGGACACAATTCAACCCAGAACAATATCCAGCAAGGTTGGGCTAAACTGGTCTGCTTATACAGTGATGTTTCTAGCAGTAACAGTGGCTATAAAATGTGAAGGAAGTTAACAGCATGTGCTAAGTCCCTTCAATCGTCTCTGACTCTTTGCAACCCTATGGACTGTATAGCCCACCAGGCTCCACTGTCCATGGGGTTCTCCAGGCAAGAATACTGGAGTGGATTGCCATGCCCTCCTCCAGGGGACCTCTCTCCTCCAGAAGATCCAAGGGATCTTCCTGACCCAGGGATAGAACCCATGTCTCTTGCATCTCCTGGATTGGCAGGCGGGTTCTTTACCACTAGCAGCACCTGGGAAGACTGCTGTGTGGGTCAAACCTGAGTGTTACGTCTTCCAGAGCCAAACAGAGGTGAGCAGAAAGTATTCTAAGTAATAGTTTGCAAAACTTTTTCTATATCCAAGTAACTTTAATTAGATTTGAATATATGTATATATTATACTCACAAAGGTTCATTTTCTACTGCTGCTAGAAATTTGATGGGAAAGCCTGAAAAGATCTGTCTTCAGGAAATAATCTAACAGAAGCTGAAGCCGCTTGATACAAAGATGATTGCAGAGGCATAATTGCTATTCCCAAACTGGAAACAAAGAGACATTATTTATTCAGCTAATATTTACTGAGCACCTTCTATCTGTAGGGCATTCCGCTAGGGGCTGGAGATGCAGTGGTAAAAAATTATTCTAGTTCTTATTTGCAAAGCGCCTACGGTTCAAATTGGTGAATGTCTTCAGGAATTGTATTCTTAACATGTTGCTACAACCTGCAGGCATTAAATGATAATTAAGAAGATGCAAATACTATTTGAAATCCATAAAGATTAATTTAGAATGGCATCTACACAGTACTAGAACTGTTTGAAGTAGGCATGCTTGTTGACTTTTGTCTGTTGTGTTCACTTCTGTATGCCTGGCACATAATATATGCTCCATAAGAACTCAAAATGAATGATGAGTATATTGAGGACTGAAACCATTATATGCACAGTCAAAAAATAAAAAAACAAACAAACAAAACAAAAAAAAACAAGAAAGACAATTGTTGCACATGGGAAATGAGATCATGAATATGATTTCTTCCTGTTTTCCAAAAGTCTCTTTGATACAGTGTTACTAGAGTTTGTTGAAAATGAGTTGATAATTAAAAAAGAGAGTCCTAGCTGCCTCTAAAACTCATGTGTCAAGGGAATGAAAACCTTAAAGAAATTAAAAATAAAAGAACTTTGGGATGTCCCCAGGGCTTGTGGCACTCACTAGACAAGTATGAAAGCTATTGCAAAGGTCAAAGGGGGGACATGGGGAGGAAACTAAGAAAGTGACAGGGCAGTGAGGAGGACCTGATTGGAGAGGATTTCTCATCTTCTCCACTCCAATGCTTTAATGCTGCCCTGGCTCTGTTCCCCTTTCTCTCTGTGCTTTTCTAGAAAGAGTGAGACTGGTTGTCCACATCTGTGTGACTTCAAGCTACATTTAGAAAAGCTTAATTGGGCAAAATTCTGGTGTGGTCAACCAGTTGAGACATGAATACAAAATTTCTGCCTGTTTTGACAAAAACGCTGTTGCTGTGCTTTGTCGTCCAGTAGTGTCCGATTCTTTATGACCCCGTGGACTGTAGCCCACCAGGCTCCTCTGTCCATGGGGAATCTCTAGGCAAAAATACTGGAGTGCGTTGCCATGCTCTCGTCCAGGGGATCTTCCCAACCCAGGGATCAAACCCTGGTCTCCTGCACTGCAGGCAGATTCCTCACCGTCTGAGTCACCAGGGAAGCCCAAGAATACGTGCGTGCAAATCAAACCCCAAATAACCTCTCAGCATCCCATGGGCGCTTGCAAGTCCCTTGACTGATGTGACTTGACAGTCCCCTCCCTTCCACTCCTCCCAACATATGCAGAAGCAATCCACCCCCAAACTTTATATATTCTCCCTAAAAACATCTCAACGCCTTCCAACTCTCTCCACCCCATGGCCACCATACCATCTAAATCTAAGTGCCCAGGAACTTTTTGTTGGATTCCTGCAATGCCCCCTGCTGGTCTCACAGCTTCTACCCTTAGCTTCCCTGGCACATTCTCTGCACAGGAGCCAGAGAGATGTTTTTATAATAAAAAATAAAAAAAAAAAGAACACACAACTCATAGGACTTCCCTGGACTTCCTTCCCCCATGGAGTCCAGTGGTTAAAACTCTGTGCTTCCAAATCAAGGGGGTGCAGGTTCAAACCCTGGTCCGAGAGCTAAGATCTCACAGGCCCCATGCTGCGGTAAAAAACAAATACATGAATGAAAATAAAATTAAAATTAAAAAAGAAAACCACAACCCAGAGCATGTCACTTCCTCTTCAAGTCACCTCAGTGGGGCCCATTTCACTCAGGCTCTGATCCTTAACGCAGACTGTGAGGTTCACCTTGTGACCGTCTGGCCGCTCTCCTGCCCGTCCCCTCACCGAGCCCTCACTCACTTCACTGACCACACTGGTCTCTCTCAAGCTCCCCAGTGAGGCAAGCTCTTTCCTGCCCTGGGGCCTCTGCACATGCTTTCTTCCCGTCCAGAATGTCCTCTCCACTCTCTGCCTAGTGAACAGACATTCAGTTTTCAGCTCTCAGCTTAAAGTCTTCTTCAAAGGGTCTTTGCTAACCTGTCCATATAGGTAGGTTAGAAACTCCTGCTATTTATTTTTTTTACAATATTGTAAAGTAATTAGCCTCCAACTAATAAAAATAAATGAAAAAAAAATTAAAAAAAAAAACTCCTACTATTACTTCGTACTTAACTTTCATGTTGTTGTTTTGTTGTTCAGTCACAGCAATAGTGGTGTCTGGCTCTTTGTGAACCTTGAGACTGCAGCCTGCCAGGCTCTTCTGTCCATGGGATTTCCCACAACAACACTGGGGTGGGTTGCCATTTCCTTCTCCAGGGGATCTTCCTGACCCAGGGATCAAACCTGCGTCTCTTTTGTCTCCTGCATTGGCAGGTAGATTCTTTACTACTGAGCCACAAGGGAAGCCCACTTAACTTTCATACACTTATCTAAATACATAAATGTATTTAAATACCCTGTTTATCTTTGTGATTATGGCTTAGTGTCTGCCTCTCCCAGTAGCCTATAACATCTATGAGGGCAAAGACCATGTCTGCTTTGCTCCTCATTTTATACCCACCCAGCCCTAGCGAGCTACCTGGTTCACAGTGAGCCCTCAGCATAGATTTACTGAATGAACGACCCAATGAACCAACCCAGACATCAGTTCAATCACAAGAAAAATTTCTTGGTTGTGCCCTTCATCGGTTGAATCCAGACTTATTTAAGAGTTACACAATGAAGAGTAACTGAAACATCTGCTAACACGGAGGATGTATTCCAAGGACGTACTTCTCGGTTTGATGGTTTATTTCTAGAGAGAGAAGTGTAGCAGGCAATGAGATGTAGTTCAGGGTGCCAGATAAAGGATTGCCTTGAAAACATCATTAGATACTTTATAAATTAGGCAATTTCAGGCTGTGAGGGATAAAGATATACTCAGTTTGTCTCAGTAAATGGAAGTCTATCAGTTAGACTCTTAATATTGTATGTGACAGAGGACCCATCTCAAACTGCCTTAAATAACAGACAGGATTTATTGGCTTCACAGTGGAAAAGTCTAGAGACAAGGTTGTCTTTCTTTGGGAAAGGCTTGATGCTGAGGCTTAATGATGTCACTAGGGCCAGTTCCTTTCTGCCTCTGACTTGCTCTCCACTCATGGTTTTGTCCCAAGGCAGCACATGGTCATCCAGGTTCTCATTTCATGAAAACAAAAGGGCTGCTGTGGTCCAGACCTCACGTCCTCACACCCCCCTGAGCTAGAGATGGATCACCTGCTCAGTGACACTGGTCTGAATGGCCAGGTGTGTGTGGGTGGTGGTGAGGGCATGAACAAAGGCACGGAGGTGAGAACACAGAAATGGCATTCACAGGACAGGGAGCGAAGCCTATTTGACGAAGCCTTCCGTGAGGAAACACAGATGGAAAAGCAACTGGAGGGTCTCGAATGCCAGGCTGGGCGTCTCAACCTGTCCACAATATGGAGTCCCCGATGACTTAGTTTAGGTGAAGATGTGGTTCGAATCAGTGTTTAAGGAAGACGTGCCTGATGATGTAAGTGGAACAGATTCCAAGTCGGGAAGAAACTCAGAAACATTCAGATTAAGAGGGGCTTAGTATCTCGACTATGGTTGGGACGGCGAGGATGAAAAAGAAGGGGTGGATTCGAGAAACTTGGCCAAGGGAGAACTGCAGGGACCCAGTGGCTCATCCGAACCAGAAGGAAGCACGCGGGGAGAGGGGGTGGGCAGGCTGGAGGATCCAGCTCCCTGCCTTGACTAGATGGACCTTTGTTGGCAAAGTAACGTCTCTGCTTTTTAATCTGCAGTGATTTGGGCGGGGCGGGGGTGGGGGTGGGGTGGTGGGCCTGGAGTATTCCAGGCAGGGGAAGGAAATTGGCCGCCAGCGCCAGGCGTCACGGACTGATGCATGAAAGCCAGAGGCAGAGGCGCTGTTGCAACCAGGGCGGGAACTGATGAGAACCGACACGACGGCAGAGGCGGCAGGAAGCGGAGGCCCAGTAAGGGAAGGGCAGACGGGACCGAGGCTGGACCACGGGGAGGAAGAGGGGATGCTTGGAGCCGGCCAGGAGGCACCCGCGCTCCTCCATCCGGTCACCGCCGGGTCCTCAGTGACCCCTGAGGGGCAGGGGTCCTCCCAGACAGGCTCTGCAGGGAGTCGGGTAAGCCGTGCTGTCGGCTGGTCCCTCTCCATCCCTCGTCCAATCACAGCTCAGGGGCTGACGTGAGAGTCTGGGGGTCTCTGCCGCAGGAGCCTGGTCTTAAAAGGCGCCAAAGCCAAGTCCTGAGTGTTAGGAAGACCCGAGCAGGAGGCTACTGAGGGCTTGAATCCCAGCGCCTGCTGCCAGGGGGAGACCCTCACAAGGTTGGTGTCGCTTCATGGGCAGCGGGTCCTTGAAGACCAGGAGGACTCTACCGGGCTTCATCACTTCACTTACACAGGGTCACCTGAACCAGTGGTTTCTCCAGGAGCCTCATTAAAAAAGAAAAAAAAGTACAAATTCTGACTGTTAGCTTTTCATACACCTGAAAAGTGACTTTTGGAATTCCATATCCTCAAGACAACGAGCTCCTTATAACGAAGAAACATCAGCAGCCCTCCCAAGTTGACACTCACGGAGAAGAAAAATGGGTTTCACAGTGCCAGCCTGCACCCAAGGGCTCTGCCCCTGACTAAGATGTCCATCTGCACTCACATTTGCTCCGAGCTATTTCCTTTTTTGGGCTTCCCACGGGGTGCTAGTGGTAAAGAATCCACCTGTCAATGCAGCAGACAAAGGAGACTCCGGTTTGATCCCTGGGTTGGGAAGATGTCCTGGAGGAGGGCATGGCAACCCACTCCAGTATTCTTGCCTGGAGAATCCCATGGACAGAGGAGCCTGGCAGGCTACAGTCCTGGGATTGTAAAGAGTTGGACACAGCTGAAGTGACTTAGCACACATGCATTTCCTTCTTTAATAAAAAATGGAGTAATATTCAGTACATCTCCCAAAATCAAGATATTTATATACTTATGAACCCAAAAATATCATATGATTATGAAGCCCATTAATAAAACACACCACTGAGGAAGACTCTAGTCTTCCGAACTCAGAGAACGCCTTTAAATTCCACCCACAGCACCTGATGGCAGTGTTCCCACTGCAGAACTAAGGATACAGTGAACGCATAAGAGTATGCTGTACTTGAAACCAGTGAGGAAAATTACTGTACACTGTTTTAATCATGGCAACTCACAATTTTGGTGTAGTTTTCTTCTTACTCATATTTTAATGTTGAAACAAATATGCAAATGTATGCTAATAGTATAGCTAAGCAAATTATCCATTGCATTTGAAGAAGCACTCCAGCAAATGATAAAATGGGATCATCATTCTGACAAAGAGATCTAGAAACAGACTTGGGAACAGCGGACGACATGCAAGGGGAGCTTGGCCCTGGAGACACAGCTCTTTGGGGAGCTTGTGTGAACATGTGTTGAGAGGTTCAGAGAGAAGAGGTTGTCCTCCACCCCTCAGTTCTTCCTGAGACCTTCTGGATGCAGAGCCTGGATCTGCCCAGGATCCAAGAGGAGCTGCTAAATCTTGCAAGGGTGTGGGTTTATCACGTGCTTCCTCACAGGGTTATCTCCATGATCCCATCGAAGCCATAAGCCACATGGTCAGCTTCAGACCAGCATTCAGTTCAGTTCAGTTCAGTCGCTCAGTCGTGTCCGACTCTTTGCGACCCCATGAATCGCAGCACCCCAGGCCTCCCTGTCCATCACAAACTCCTGGAGTTTACTCAGACTCATGCCCATCGAGTCAGTGATACCATCCAGCCATCTCATCCTCTGTCGTCCCCTTCTCCTCCTGCCCCCAATCCCTCCCAGCATCAGGGTCTTTTCCAACGAGTCAACTCTTCGCATGAGGTGGCCAAAGTATTGGAGTTTCAGCTTCAGCATCAGTCCCTCCAATGAACACCCAGAGTTAAAATCAAGAAACACCGTCCATAAACCCTAGAGCCACTTGAAAATAGTCGAAGTTCTTTCCGTGCATTTCCTAAACAGAGTCACAGACAAAAATCTCTCCTTTATCCATCTGTTCCCTCACATCTCTTTCCTCAAATCTACCTGGAAAATCCCTCCCCAGCCATCCACTGGGCAGGCAAAGCTGTCCTCTGACAACAGGAGACCCTCTCCAGTGGACAGGGCGGGGAAGGTGAGAGTCCTCAGATGCAAAACCCTCTCAATGGGCAAGGAACCTGGGCCCCTCATGTCTGACTCATTTCAACCCACCCTCCCTATTTCCTGTTGAATATGTCAGAGCGCGAGCCTCTGCAGCAGGGGGACCATCGACTGCAGAGGAAAATCCAACCACAGATGAATAGCCTGGAGAGACCTGTTTGCTCGGATGCACTACACAGGGTGCTGGTGGGGGTTCCCTGGGTGCAGCTCCACGGAGGAAGCCTTGCTGTCGCCACGGGCGTAGAAAATCATCAGATCTAAGTGAACAACAAGGTTGTAAACACGAGCATCGCCAGCAGACAGCGTTCTAACAGATCTGGATTCCCCTCCTCCCCTTGCCTAGCTCGGGGTCCTAACTCAGCTTCCTTTCTTTAGCCAGTGGCTCCTTCCACCAGCCACCACCCCTCCGCGGCCATCTCCTACCTGGTGGCCCCCTCCCTCCCCATCATGCCTGGTGAAAAGGGTTTTTTATTGAGCCACCAAGGGAGGGCCCAGACGAAACCTTCAAATCCATCTTTTAAATGCATGGGTTGCTGTAAACCCAGGCCTTGTCTCCTACTATCACTGCATCCCCTCTTCCCCCACCTGAGCAGTTTTTACCCTCCGCCAGTATTTCCTGGGCCCATTTTAAGAGCTGGGTGCCCAGGAGGAAAGCTGCAAGGAGGTAGGAAGATAAAAGGGGGCTGGGAAGAGAGCCTCCCTCCTTCACACCAGGGATCTGATCTTCCTGGCTAGTTACTCCCTCCAAGACAAACTGCTCTGGCCCGGCTTCCCATATTGATCTAATCAAAAGTCCAAACACAATTTCGGGACTGTCAAAACAGGACCCGAAGACCTGACGCCGACAATTAACGTAAGTCAAGGCCACCCACCCGCCCCGTGCTGTCTCGTTGAGACGCCCTGCTCCAGGCGTGCGATTGCCGCCAGCGGACGGTTGTGCTGGGGAGTCCTGATGTTGGGCTGGAAGCTATAATTACCCGGTATATAATTTGGCTGCTAAATAGATTGTTTACAAAGGTGCGTGTGATGAAGGCACGGGCATGGCAATGCATAGCAACAAGGCTGGTTGGGAGGGGCTGCCGCAGACTCTGACCGCCCGAGTCACCTGGGCCCGGGGCCACGTGATGTGTGGAAACACCTGGCCTTCCATCCTCAGGTGTCATCAGTAATGAACCCTGGGTGGAAGGAGACTCCCCTTGGCACAAGACAGGAGATGGAGCTCTGCTGAGCCCCAGGCCTCCAGGGTCAGCTTGGAAGGAAAACAGGTCTGGTGGAAGCCCCAGGGGTCCAGTGGAAAGGTCAAGGTCACAGGGTTTTATTCTAGGCAGGTCCTGGAGTTGGAGACTGTCCCATTAAAGCTGCACATGACTGCCGGCATTAATCTCTTGGCACTATGGTTGAGATGTCAGAAAGCCTTTCTGAGACCAGAGAAAAGACTTGTCAAAAGCAAGATGATATCGCCTAGGGACAAAGACAAAGCCAAGGCCCCATTTGGGGACCTGGAAAAAGCTAGAGACCCAAAATATGAATACTGGGTTGAACACAAAAGGCCTGTGGTATCTGGTCATCTCACAGGTCAAACATGCTTTGGTAATGAAATGCTCTTTTAAAACAAAGCAAAAGAAATAGATATAGAAAGTAAACTTATGGCTACCAAAGGGGAAAGGGGGTAGGGGAGAGATAAATTAGGAGTTTGGGATTCAGTTCAGTTCAGTTCAGTTCTGTCGCTCAGTCGTGTACGACTCTTTGCAACCCCATGGACTGCATCACGCCAGGCCTCCCTGTCCATCACCAACTCTCGGAGTTTACTCAAACCCATGTCCATCGAGTCAGTGATGCCATCCAACCATCTCATCCTCTGTTGTCCCCTTCTCCTCCCACCTTCAATCTTACCCAGCATCAAGGTCTTTTCAAATGAGTCAGTTCTTCACATCAGGTGGCCAAAGTATTGCAGTTTCAGTTGCAGCATCAGTCCTTCCAATGAATATTCAGGACTGATTTCCTTTAGGATGGACTGGTTGGATCTCCTTGCAGTCCAAGGGATTCTTAAGAGTCTTCTCCAATACCATAGTTCAGAAGCATCAATTCCTCAGCACTCAGTTTTCTTTATAGTCCAACTCTCACATCCATACATGACCACTGGAAAAACCATAGCCTTGACTAGATGGACCTTTGTTGACAAAGTAATGTCTCTGCTTTTTAAGATGCTGTCTAGGTTGGTCATAGCTTTTCTTCCAAAGAGCGAGCTTCTTTTAATTTCATGGCTGCAGTCACCATCTGCAGTGATTTTGGAGCCCCCAAAAATAAAGTCTCTCACTGTTTCCATTGTTTCCCCATCTATTTGCCATGAAGTGATGGGACTGGATGCCATGATCTTAGTTTTTTGAATGTTGAGATTTAAGCCAACTTCTTCACTTTCTTCTTTTCACTTTCATCAAGAGACTTTAGTTCCTCTTCGCTTTCTGCCATAAGGGTGATATTATCTGCATTTCTAAGGTTATTGATATTTCTCCCGGTAATCTTGCTTCCTGCTTGTGCTTCATCCAGCCCGGCATTTGGCATGATGTACTCTGCATATAAGTTAAAAAGCGGGGTGACAATATACAGCCTTGACATACTCCTTTCCTGATTTGGAACCAGTCTATTGTTCCATGTCCAGTTCTAACTGTTGCTTCTTGACCTGCACACAGATTTCTCAGGAGGTAGGTAAGGGAGTCTGGTATTCCCATCTCTTTAAGAATTTTCCACAGTTTGTTGTGATCTACACAGTTAAAGGCTTTGGCATAGTCAATAAAGCAAAATAGATGTTTTTCTGGAACTCTCTTGCTTTTTTGATGATCCAGTTTGGGATTAGCAGATACAAACTACTATATATAAAATACATAAACAACAAGGTCCTTCTGTATACCACATAGAACTCTATTCAATATCCTGTAATAAACCACAATGGAAAAGAATATGAAAAAAAATATATATATATATATATAACTGAGTCACTTTATTGTACACCAGAAACTAAGACAGTATTGTAAATTAACTATATTCCAATAAAAGTAAATAATAAATAAATAAAACAAAGAAAAGCCCCAACACAATGAACATTTACTTCAAAAGAATTTAAGAATTTAAAAGAAATTATCTTTCTAATCTTAAGAACTGAAATTTTGGAAAAGCATGGGAAAATTTGAGGTGTTTGGTGAAGAGGAAATAAATCACAAGAGGGATGGAAAACTGGACCCAAGAAGAAAGGGTAAAGATTTCAACGGTACTCACTCCACACAGAAGCAGGTAAGCGGGGGGCTAGACCCTCACAGCACTCAGTATTCTCAGAAATTCTAGGCACAATGGTACTGAATTCCACCTACCTCGGGTCTTCCTGGACCACGTCCCGGGCGCCTCAGTTAATAAGGCAGTTAAGTTACTTCAGGCGGGTCTGACTCTGTGACCCTAGGCACTATAGTCCTCTGTCCATGGGATTCTCCAGGCAAGATTGGATTGCCATGCCCTCCTCCAGGGGATCCTCCCTGAGTTAATAAGGTCCTGAGATAATACCAACGTGAGTTTCACCTGCAAAGTGATCCCGTGCTCCCTGTCAGCTGGAGGCTGGGTGACCAGGAGTCATGTCTTCTCTCTCCCCAGTGGTGACACTCAGGGCACATACTCAGTACCCACTAGGCGCCGGGCATGCTGGGAAGCCTGGGCATCCTTGCTCAGCAACACGACAGACTCCATTTTCCAGAGAAGGAAGCACTTCCTAAGAGTGTGGATGATCAAGTGTTAGTCGCTCAGTCACGTTCAACGCTTTGAGACCCCATGGACTGTAGCCTGTCTGTAGCTCCTCTGTCCATGGGATTCTCCAGGCAAGAATACTGGAGTGGGCAGCCATTCCCTTCTCCAGGGGATCTTCCTGATTCAGGGACCCAACTTCAGTCTCCTTCATTGCAGGCAGATTCTTTACCATTGGCGCCACCGGGGAAGCCCCATGGATGATCAAACCCATGGAAAATTCCAATCAAAGTTACGGACCTAAAGAATGAAGAGGACAATTTTATGTCTTGGCGGGGGGACAAAATCTGACCCCAGGACCTTTCCATCTCAAGCAGCCAGTAGAAGAGCCTGGGATTGTCCAGAAGCTCTCTCTGCTCAGCCACCTGCCCCTCCTTTTCTCAGGTTGAACAGTGTTTCCAGGCAGCAGAGAGGAGTGATGGCCGTCTAATCCTGAGATCTGTCTGTCCTGTCTGACTTGGGTCCTGGCTCTGGGCCTGGGGTCCAGAACCTTTCACCAGCCTACTTTCTGATGAGGTGGACAGTTTGAGTCTTGTCTAGCCCCTGAAAGGAGCCAGGGTCCCTGAGGGACCCCAGCAGGGAAGGAGCAGAGCAACAGACACACCCTGACTCATGACTCTTCTCTCCTCCAGCCAACAGCTAAGCTCAGCTGGAAGCGAGAGGGCAGGAGAGCCAGGGGACACAGGCCACAAAGGACAGCCTCTGGGATGCTGAGCAGAGTGGAGATGGGTGGAGAATGAATGAGGACTTGGGGGACAACTGGAGACCAGTGCAGATGGTAAAGCGTGCAGCCGGAACTGGGAATGACCACTCAGTGGAGGAGAAGGCAGAGCAATTGATGTGGAACATTTAGCCCCAGCTGGACTTCAGTCCCAGCACCCTCCGGGCAGTCCAGGAGAGCACTTTCAATGCATAAACCATCTATCGTCCTGCCCTTGCCACTGTCCACCAGGACCCAAGAAGACAGGGCTGCAGTCTTGAGTCCCATTAGTGGAGGAGGGCCAGTGGGTGAGCATGTGGGGGAAATCACTTCTGCACAACACGTCCAGCCCAGCAGCACAGGGCCTGGAGGTTGAGGGGGACAAAATCAGAACTCCGTGTCACAAACACCTTCTCGTCTTCTCTAAGGATGCTCCCTCTTCTACAGGCATTATGCTGTGACACTCAGTGGGTTCAGTCCTCTGCATTCAGACGAGCCAGCATCTTCAACAGACACAAGAGTCGATGCTCAGCTACAGGGGAAGGAGAAGGTGGAAGAGTCGATGCTCAGCTACAGGGGAAGGAGAGAGGGTGGCCCCGGGGAGGGGCGGGGTGTGGAGAGGAGCCACACGGGAATGAGGGGAGGAAGGAAAGTGGGGAGATTTTGTACAATCCCAATGAGAATAGCCACCGAAGTTGCCTGTGTATGTATGTGTGTGTTAGTCACTCAGTCGTATCTGACTCTTTGCCACCCCCTGGAATGTAGCCAGCCAGGCTCCTCTGTTCACGGGATTCTCTAGGCAAGAATACTGGAGTGGGTAGCCACTCCCTTCTCCGGGGGATCTTCCTGACCCAAGAATCAAACCTGGGTCTCCCACTTTGCAGGCAGATACTTTATCTGAGCCACCAGGGAAGCCCAAATATGCCTAACATTTTAAAAATAATTTAAAAAGATTTTTTTAAAATATCATTATTGGGCAATGCAGCATGTGGGATCTTAGTCCCCTGACCAGGGATCAAACTTGCACCCCTTGTATTGGAAGGGTAGAGTCTTAACCAGTGAGCAACCAGGGAAGTCCACCTAAACTTCTGATAGAGATAAAACAGCTACTGATAATGATAACCATTTCGGTTTTGCTCGACTGTGATCTCTAGATTACAACGTTTCATTACCACGCCCCTCCCCCCCGCCTTAAAAAAAAAAATCTGACTTTTTGGTTTCTTTCTGTTTGAAGAAAGTCAACTTCAAGAATGACTGACTGCATTCTCATTCAAAACCAGTCTGAAGTCTGGGCAGGGCCTGCAGACATTTTGTCTCCTCTCTGCCTCTGTCCCGGGCTCCATCTAGCGTCCACCATCCAGTACTACACTCTTCATCCCACTTTTGAAGGTGTCTTTTTTTTTTTTTCCATAATGAGCTGGTTTCATAGAAAGTCATGAGACTTGATAGGGGGAAAAAATTGGCTTCTGTGACAGAAATTTTTTAAAAGTGGTTGAGCAATAAAGACTTCCCATTTATTGGATTTCACACATGATTTTGCCTGAGCCAAACCAAAGACTCATGACTCTCAAAAACAATGAGTAGGCAGAGTACAGAGGGTTTGGGCAGTTTTCCCAGGACTGTCTTGTTTTTAGGACAGATGTCTGTGTGGACATAGGAAAAGATGACTGATTTGCACATGGAATACACACACTTTTTAGGGTCAGGTCTCAAACAGCTAAGACTTACTGAAGTTCTTATTTGGCGCTGAACTGTGCCCCCACCCCAAATTCAAATCAATCCTAACCCCAAGTTCCCCGGGACAGAACCACACTGGAGATGAGGCAGTTAAGTTAAAAGGACGACTAGTGTCCTTATAAGGAGAGGAAATTTAAACACAGACTGTGTAGACACGGTGGGTAACCAGGTGAGGACACAGCGAGAAGATGGCCACCCACCAGCCAAGTGGAGAGACCTCAGGAGATCCCAACTCCACTGGCACCTGGATCTTGGACTTCCAGCCTCCAGAGCTATGAGACAATAAATTTTTCTTGTTTAAGCCCTTCAGGCTGCGGGGTTTTGTTATGGTGGCCCTAGCAAAACTAATACAGCCCCTAAACTTTTTTTTTTTTTTTAATGTTTATACTTATTTGGCTGCACCAGGTCTGAGTTGAAGCACTCAGGGTCTTTAGTTGTGGCATGCGGGATCTAGTGCCCTGATCAGGAATGGAACCCCAGGACCCCCTGCATTGGTAGTGCGGAGTCTTAGCCAATGGACCACCAGGGAAGCCCCTCTCCCTAAACTCCCCCCCCCCCCAAAGCTGGGCAAATGTTGGGACACCAGAGGAAATACTGGTCACATTAAGGTACGAGTGACCAGCGCAAGTTTTGTGTCCCTACGTCTCATACACAATGAGTTCCAAACTCTGCAACGTTGGGCAATAGCTTTGGGAAACGCCTTTGCCCACTCCTCCCTCCCGTCCGTAAGGGCGCTAATAAGAATTAAACCTATCCTGGGACTGGGTTCATTGGCGGAGGTTTAGGAGAATCAAGACCCTCCCCGGGGGGCAGTTGGATGACAGATCTGCCTTGGACCACAACCAGATGTGTAAACTTGGGTAAGTCACCGCGCCTCTCCCAGCCCTGTTTTGTCCTCTGTAAAACGAGAGCGGCCGGGTTGCTAGGAAAATTAAAGGCGCTCATTTCACAGGGCCTCTGGCTCCTATCTGCTCGGGACACCCACCAGCCACATCTAAGCCGGGGGGGGTGAACACCAGGATCTTAAGGTGGGGAGGAGGGTGCGGAACCCGGACCGCCCTCCTCTCCAAAGAAGAGAGGGAGAAGCTGATTGTGCGCGTGAAGACCTTTAAACACCCTTGTTTTCTGCCCCTTGCAGTGCCCAGGGGAAGCCCGGATAAAAGCCAACTTCAGAAAATTGCTTCCAGTGACCTTGGATTTCATGACCTCTCCAATCAGGATACAGGGGCCTTTGGCGAGAAATTCAGACTCGGATTTTCAAAGCACAGAAGCCCGATGGCTGCAGCACCTGCACCAGGAAAGGGCATCCGGCGCGAGGAGCCAGACCCCCGGGGAACCGCAGCGCCGACTCAGCCGTCTCCGAGCGAGATCGATCTCCATCCGTCAGGGCCGTTTCCTTCGCCCGGCCCCGCGGCTCCGGGGCTGCGGCCGCGCGGCCAATTAGGGACTCGGGGACCCGACGGCGCAGCGCTCCGGCCGGCGCCGCGCCCTCCCCGCCCGGCAGACCGCTCGCCCGCTTCGCTGGGGGCGAGGACAGCCCGCGTCCCCTCGCCAAGCGGGCGCTGCCCACGGTGAGTCCCTGCGCGCGCGGCCGCGCCCTGAAGGCGCCGAGGCCCCGCGGCCCCCGCGTGGTCCCCGCGATGGGGGTGGGGCACGGAGCCCCCTGGCGGACATCGGCTCCCTCGAGCCGCTTCAGATGTTCAAGTTCGGTCATCTGGGGCGGTTTTCCAGCTAAAACATACACACGCAGGCAGGCACACGCTGGCACACACTCACACACAAGCAGTCACACACTCACACACGCAGGCACACACACGCACGCACGCATTCACAAATAAAAGCCAGACGAGAGATTTCAGTTGGGTGCATCCGAGATCTCAGTGGCAAGATTCACACAGGCTGAGTCAAAGAACAGAAAAGCAATAAAAAGGAAAAATGGGTTCGGCCAGAAAACTGCCGAGAAGGCTCTGGAACTGAACGCTATGTACCCAACAGCCACAGAACACTCGGTGTTCCGTCTGGACTTATCTGCCCCGGGAAATAGAGGCGTGTGGCATTTCTCTCCTGGAACCAAGGAAGGAATGCTTTGCAAATGCCACTTGCTTTTTTTTTTTTTTTTTTTCTGAATGTATAATACTGACTCAGGAAGGCTGCTGTCAGAAAAGGGAATGTCTCCTGTAGGCTCAATGAAGAAGAGACTTAAAGCACCATAAACTTAAGGAGTTTCATTTGTTGGTTTGATGGAAGTAGAAATGATAAGTAACTGTGTTCATATGAACGTCTGAAAAAGCTTGTAACGCTCTGTGACAACTCTAATCCAGCCTTGTGTTTTATTCCCTTCATAAAACATTTAAATGTGGAAAATGTCTAGGAGTTTCAGCCATCTGCGGCAGGCAGTCAGCCCAGTGATGGGGGGCCCTTCTTCTGTCACTCATTCTGTGCATGGATGGCAGTGTGGTCAGTCACGCAATGGGATCTCATATAAACCCCAGCAGAGGTAACAGGCTGACACTTCTGCACAGAGCTGCAGGCGATGAAGAGAGAAAAAAAGAGGAGGAGACAAGGCAAGAGAGAGAGAGAGAGAAATGCTCTTGTTGACTTTGCAAACTAAATTAAAAGACATGTCCTTTTTGGACCAAATCAAAAAGATGGCACTGTGTCCCTCAGGGCCTGGGGTTCTCAACCCTGGGGAAACCAGAGGGGCAGAGGAGCTAAGAGGGGTGAAGGGTCTCCTGGACGGCCCAAGGCCCAGCCTGACTCAGAGGACATCTTGGTCCATGCTTAACCACATGGAGGCCATCTTCGGTCATTCTTGAGAAAAGTCAAAATGATGGTCCAGGCTTTGTACCTCCCACTCGGCCTGTGCAAGTCAGGGCTGCACTTCCTGCCTGGAGTGGCAGGAAGAGAAGTTGGTTACTCCGTGTGGACATTTAAACACCCCTGTTTGTTGAATTCTGCTCAATGTTATGTGACAGCCTGGATGGGAGGGGAGTTTGGGGGAGAATGCATACACATATATGTACGGCTGAGTCCCTTTGCTGTCCACCTGAAACTGTCACAACATTGTTAATCCGCCATACTCCAATATAATATAAAAAGTGAAACAATAAATAAACAATAAACACCCCTGTTCTCCCCCACTCAGCCCTGCCCTTACCATTCAGGAGAAATGGAAGCGCCTGGGGCACTGGAGGTTGAAATGGATCTAGGGAGTAGAGACTTTCAGAAGTGGGGGAAGGGAGGGATCTTAAATTTACATAATTTGGAAAAATGTTATAGGTTCTGCTTTAGCTTTTGTGTTAAGTGATCAACTCAAGTCATTATATGTTTACAAATACTTTTTAATTGCAGAGGACAGGAAAAGTTGGAAAACAAAGCAGTAAGGAATGAAGGCAACTTGATGTCTGTTTATTGGTGAAATAATAACTTTTCTTATCTAATCAAGACTAGTTAAGACCAAAGAGAGCCAGCACCACTCCATTATTATGGTAGCAAACATGTGACACCTGTTGTGGCCAAACATGCTTGTGATGAAAGTCCTAACATCTTTGCTTATCTGCAGATGTAATGGAACTCTGCATACTTTTTTTTTTCTTCTCTCTTTTTTTTCCTCTTTTTTTTTTTTTTCTGCATACTTTACATTGTTGATTCTCAAAAAGTGTCACCTTGGAACATATTCAAGATGCAGATTTTCAGGTCTCTTCCTAGACCTCCTGAATAAGAAACTCTGAAGGTAGACTCAGCAGTCTGCTTTAACAAGCCCTTCAGCCTGCAATGCAGGAGACCCAGGTTTGATCCCTGGGTAGGGAAGATCCCCTGGAGAAGGGAATGGTTACCCACTCTAGTATTCTTGCCTGGAGAATGCCATGGACAGAGGATCCTGGCAGGCTCCAGTGCTTGGGGTTGCAAAGACTCAGACACAACTGAGCGACTAACACACACCAGGCGATTCTGACACTCTAAAGTTGAAGAACCTCTGCTCTGCATCATATCTGCCTTGTGGTGTCAAGTATTTAACTTTGATCTGAAAGTCAGAGTAAATCCATGAGTGATGGGCTTAAAGTCAAGTTTGGAATATGGAAAATAAAAGGTTGATAAATATGAAATCATCATTCGCAACTCTTACTAAGTGTAAGACACTGCATAAATCAGCAGACAGCCTATGAGAAGAGACAGATAAGATGAAAGGGGAGGGGAACAGGCTTCATGGAAGCTGGAGGGAGGTATATGGTGATGAGCCACGGGCACTGCTACCAGCCAGGCCCATTGAACATCTCCATCACTGATAATAAGCCAGTGCTTACCAACTTTAACATTTGCAGATCTAACTAAGGGATTCGTGGAAATCCCAAATTGATAGATCTGGGAAGACAGCAACAGAACTGGGGTGATGGTTTAAAGCTAATAGTTTGTCATTTATTGGGGATAAAGTATTGCAGTCAGGGGGCTTCCCAGGTGGCTTAGCAGTAAAGAATCCACCTACCGATGCAGGAGACACGGGTTCGATCCCTGGGCCGTGAAGAACCCTTGGAGGAGGGCATGGCACCCCGCTCCCATATTCTTGCCTGCAAAATTCCATGGACAGAGGAGCCTGGTGGGCTACAGTCTATAGAATAGGGTCACAAAGAGTCGGACATGACTAAAGCAATTTAGCCACACACAAAGAAAATATACTCAGTGTAAGAGTCAACGGTACGATATGACCACCAGAAGATGTTAATGAGACATTAAGCTCTCTTAAAGAAAGCCTTGTCTTTTAAGGGGAGTATGGTAGACTGGAAAAATTCCCTCCAAAGCTACCCTTGTCCTTATCTCTGGAGCCTGTGCATGCTACCTTGTAAGGGCTTTGCTCTGCACGTGTGATGAAGTTAGGGGTCTTGAGATGGGGAGATGGTCCAAAATTATCCATGTGAGCCCTAAATGCAATCAGATGCATTCCTTTTAAGAGGGAAGCAAAGGGAGATGTTACCAAATACAAAAGAGACAGTGCTGTGAAGGCAGATGGAGGGACTTGAAAGTGCTGGCCTTGAAGAGTGGAGCAAAGCTGCCACAAAACCAAGGAAAGCCGGCTGCCACCAGGAGCCAGAAGAGACAACAGTCTCAGGGTGGGTATGGGGTGGGGGACAGTCCTGCCGACACCTTGATTTTGGCCCAGGAATACTGATTTTGGAATTCTGGCTTCCAGAAGTGTGAGACAATAAATTCCTGTTGTCTCAAGCCATCGTGTTTGTGGTCACCTGTTACAGAGGCCACAGGAAATTAACCCAGGGAGAGAGGAGAGAGTTCCTTTCCATCTTTCCCTTGGCAGGACTGTGTTTGGTCTGGACGCCACACTTGGGAGATCCATTTACTGAAAGAGGCTTTCAGAGTTGTTCTGAACTGTCCCAACAGGAAAAATGAAGACCAACAGCTGTAAGCTACCAGGTGACAAACTTCAGCTTAAAATAAGGAAGCACCCTCTGGTCAAAGAGGGAACGTGAAAAGTGTTAGTTGATCAGTCGTGTCTGACTCTAACCCCAAGGACTGTAGCCCGCCAGGCTCCTCTGTCCATGGGATTCTCCAGTCAAGAACACCAGAGTGCATGGCCATTTCCTTCTCCAGGGGAACTTCCCGACCCAAGGATTGAACCTGGGTCTTCTGCGTTGCAGATTCTTTACCATCTGAACCACCAGGGAAGCCCAAAGAGGAAATCAGCAATTTCAAACAGTAGTGACGCCACCATGACTGAAAGTATTCAAGCAGAGATTGAGCAGCATTTATGAGAAATGTGAATACTGTAAAGGCGGTTCTCGCCCCAGAGGCAGGATGGGTTGGAGACTGGATAAAATCCCTTTGAACCCAGGGATTCTAAGCCAGAGTGATTTTACAGTGCTTCTCTGCTCTCACTGGAGCCCAGGCAGACAGGAAGAGGGTACAAACAGTTGTAAAAGTCTGAGTATGCAATGATTAAACCCAGGCACGGATGTGGCTTTGGAGATGGAAAGGAAGGAATGCATTTTTAAAAAGGTTTTGGAGGCTTAAGTAATCAGCCTTTGGCAGCAGCTTGAATCTGGAGAGAGGGGAGTATTTATTAGGTGCCTACTAAGAGCATTGACCCGGTAGCCATGGGCAAAATAAATAAAGGAGGGACGCCTATCTCCGGGAGAGAGGGGAGCCCACGGGAGATAATTAGGGACCCGGGTGCAGTAATGACGCCGCTGTGATGTGAGTGAGACAGGAGCAGAGAAGGGCATGGAGAAGGCTAGATCCATCGGAGTTTGGGGTTTGGTGTTTGAGGAAGTGGGGAAGCGGGAGGAGGGGACTGAGGCTGGGCTTGGAGCTGCAGTGCCGGCAACGACAAAGGCTATAACGGTGTGAGATACCGACGAGGACGTTCAGTTCTTGTCACGCTCAATTTGAATGTGGTTGCAGTGCCTCCAAGCAGAGGATCTTGGTGACCCCAAAGTGGAAAAGCAGTTCTTAAACGAAACCTCAGAAGGGCACAGCATGCGGCAAGTGCTTGATGGATCTGAATACATCACAGCGAAAGGATCTTAGGGGAAGGACAAGGTTATCAGACAGACTGGGAGAAGATACCAGCAATGTCAAAACTGACAAGGGACCAGGTCAAAATATGCATGAACCCTGCAACTCACCTGTGGGTGTCAAGGTCCCCTCTCTTCAATGCACAAAGGATCAGGAGGCAGATGCACAGAAGAGGCAACTGTTCTGGATAACAGGCATGTGAAGAGATGCTCAAACTCGTTAGTAATTAGAGAAATGCAAATGAAAATAACAATGGGGTATCATTTATAGCTATTTGATTGGCCAGAATTGGGAACCTGGATATTGGCAGGTAGTGGCCCAGGTGTGGGAATACTGGGATTCCTCGGTCCTGTGGGAGGTCTGAAGAACAGTGCAGCCTTTCTAGAGAGCAGCACTTAAGCCAAGGTCAATGTCCGGCTCTGTAACCCAACACCACCCACGCACACGCACACACACACACACACACACACGTATCCTGGGGAAATCCGCCTCCGTGTCCTAAGGGCCAGGGAGATGCTCACTGAAGTTCTGTTTGTGGCCGTGGGAGGTCCATCTATGGGGGCCGAGTGGGAACAGTGGAAGAGGGGCTCTCTGAAATACCCTGCCAGAGCCAGAAGGAACGGAGTCAGCGAACAGAGCTTTATAAACATACTGCATGTCGGGGAAGTGAGAAACCAAGTGAGGGCTGCCAGACATCGGTGTGGATTTTGTAGCACGTGCATGTGAAACAGCACAGGTGTGACGATCACGTTAGGACGGATGCCCAGCTGTTGTTGTTGTTCAGTTACTAAATCATGTCCAACTCTCAGTGACCCCATGGACTGTAGCCCGCCAGGCTCCTGTGTCCTCCACTGTTATCCCAGAGTTTGCTTAAACTCGTGTCCATTGAGTCAGTGATACCATCCAACCACCGCATCCTCTGCCGCCCCCTTCTCCTCCTACCCTCAATCTTTCCCAGCATCAAGGTCTTTTCCAATGAGTGGGCTTTTCGCATCAGGTGCCTAGAGGGGAAAGAAAAGGCAGTAGGGAATGGAAGCCAAAAATGAACGCACGCACACATGCCTGGATACATAAAGGAAGGAGCTGGGGCTGTGCAGGAACCAGGGATAAAGTAGAGTGTCACCAGAGGACTGTCCTCACCCCTGCCCTCAGCTTCTGAGATCACAATGCCAGATGCTCTGAGGCATTCTACCAATTATTAGTGCAATTCCAGACCCAAATAGTACACAGATGGCCTTTGAGATTGAGTAAAGAAAGTGGTACCATGAGGCACCCATGATGGGCTATAAAGTTGAAGTCATGACAAACAAATTTTTTTTTTTAATGTATAGAACTACTGTGGCTCAGACGGTAAAGAATCTGCCGGCAATGTGGGGGACTAGGGTTCAATCCCTGGGTTGGGAAGATCCCCTGGAGGAGGGCATGGCAACCCACTCCAGTATTCTTGGCTGGAGAATCCCCATGGACAGAGGAGCCTGGCAAACTACAGTCCATGGGGTCTCAAAGAGTCGGACACAACTGAACGACTAAGCACACCAAACTAGTAGATCAAAGAATGCCCCTAGATATGACACTGCATTTTCTGAAAAACGTTGGGATGCTCTCTGTCAAAGTAGCAAAGAAAGGTGGCCAGGATGAGAAGTACTGAGTATGTTGTTTGTAGTTAGGCAACTAAATCCTGTCGAGCTTGGTTCAGTTTAATTGAACAATCAATATTATTCTATCTAGAGCTATGATTCTTAAGAGTTTTCAGGTTTGTACTCTTTGAGACTCTTACAAAGTATTGGCTCCTCTTCCCAGAAAAATATACACAGGTATATACAAAAGTGGGCTACCCAGATGGAGCTAGTGTAAAGAACTCACCTGCCAATGCAGGAGACATAAGAGACCTGGGTTCGATCACTGGGTCCGGAAGATCCCCTGGAGGAGGGCAATACAACCCACTCCAGTATTCTTGCCTGGAGAATCCCATGGACAGAGGAGTCTGGCAGGCTACAGTCCATGGGGTTGCAAAGAGTCAGACACGACTGAGCAACTAAACAGCGACGAGGCATTTGTCATCAAAGGAAGCTGTTGGGTGTGACGGGGAGACCACTGGCAGATGTGTAGCTTCAGAGCCACGAAGGCTGACCTTGACCTACATCTGCTTCCTGAGCATCTTCACCTCGTTTACAAAGACTCCTGCCAACCAGCCTCTGCTCTCAGTTGACACAACTGAAGTGACTTAGCATGCACGCACACAAAAGTGTGTGTTTAATATTGGGGGTGTGGGCAGTGTGCACCCTTGGAGCCACGGGTCTCAGGATCTTCAGAAGCAGTGTGATGCTCTGTTTTTTTTTTCACTGTATCCTATCAGGTGGCCCCAAACTGCGATTTGTTCCATTTCTGACAATGTTCACTTTGGTCACCCGACTAGGGGAATGCCAGCCAGTCTCCCCCTCTGTAAAAGCACTCATCTCTGCTTTGTTATTAATAACTATTTCATGGGGAGGTACTAAACTATTTGAATACTGTGTCCCTTATCAATTTAGCCTGTCATTTATGTACACATATTCTTTCATCTATTTTTTCTATTTATTCTTTCATTTATTTATATCTTATATACTTGTGGTCTCCTGTTTTATTCATCAGGTTATCTCTTACTATAATTTTATATTTTGATGCTCGTATTGTCCCCAGTTTGGCCATCAAAAACCCCTTCAAGATGTTTTCTGTTATTTAGAAACCCAGATCTGGGTGTTTAGTGTGCTCATTGCAATTTGAGTGTCACTGCTCCTGGGGAAGGGATGTAAAATACAGACATAGATGGAGACGGAGACGACAATACAGCTAGAGACACACACAGACACAGCTATATTCATCTCTGTATCTTTCCGTTGAAAAAGTTCGAACACCTCCAATTCCAATCTAAGTAGGAATTCTCATTTTCTCTCTTTCCATATTTGTACCTTCTTTCTCTGACAGTGACGAACTTGCTCCCTATCATCCTTAAGACATTCATTTCTCTGACCAATCTCCCTGCAAGTGGCCCATCCCCTGTCCCCTCCCCTCCCTAGGGCTCTGACCTCCTACTTTGCACACTGCCCACCACCCCACCCCACCCCACCCCTGCCAAGGAGTTACCTAACTGTCTGCTCCTAAGCTAACAAAGGGACTTCCCTGGTGGCTCAGATGGTAACGCATCTGCCTACAATGCAGGAGACCCGGGTTTGATCCCTGGGTCAGGGAGATCCCCTGGAGAAGGAAATGGCAACCCACTCCAGTACTCTTGCCTGGAGAATCCCATGGATGGAGGAGCCTGGTAGGCTACCGTCCATGGGGTCGCAAAGAGTCGGACACGACTGAGCGACTTCACTGGTGATGAGAGTCCACTGTATAGCACGGGGATCTACTAAATGCTCTGTGGTGACCTAAATGGGGCAGAAATCCAAAAAAAGGGGACATTTGTATACGTAGAGCTGGTTCACTTCTCTGTACAGCGGAAACTAACACATATGGTAAAGTCAGGTCTGACCTGGTGGCAGCCCGCCAGACTCCTCTGTCCGTGGGACATTCCAGGCAAGAAGACTGGAGTGGGTTGCCATTCCCTTCTCCAGGGGATCTTCTCGACCCAGGGATTGAACCCCGGTCCCCTGCACTGCAGGCAGGTCCTTTATCGTCTGAACCACCAGGGAAGCCTGAAAGCAACTGTACGCCAACACAAATTTTAAAATTAAAAAATATTAATAAATGAATCACTCCCAGTGACTTCACCCAGTCCCAGCGCCACCTAGGGTCCTGCTGGGTGGGGATGGGGGGAGCCCCAGCCCCCTGAGGCTGCTCTGTAACAGCACTGAGCTCCAGGCCTCATTCCCCTGACCCTGTGTGGGTAAGTGACCTGCCCAGGGCCCCACAGTCCATCAGCCAGAATGGCAGGACCCCTGTCACTCAGCTTTCTGAGCCAGAAACTCGCCTGCTTCTCTAATCACTGACGTGACGGCAGCAGCCGTGCTGGCGGCAGGGAACACGCACTCCATAAATATTCATTCTTTACTGCCTGTGCACTTTTCTGCAGTGCAGTGACTCAGTCCTGCAGAGAAACACTTTGCTGCCTTCTGTGAATTCATGCTGGTAGCCAAAAGCTTTATTTTGCTCCAAGGCTTGGGTTGGGTATGTTGACCTCCTAACAGCACCCTGTCACCAGTAGCTTTTCCCACGTCTGGTTCCAACATAAAGCTGTAGTGTGCCCCCTACACACAGCTTGGAAAAGGGCTATGAGGGGAGGCAAGGTGTCAGCTTGACCTGAGACATGGTCATGGGTGTGCCGAGAAGCCCGAGTCAAGGGAGGCTATAGACAGAATGACCAAAACAACTTTTGAAAACAAGCAGAAATGCATCTAGCTCTTGAGTCTGTGGACTGTGTTGTACAGAGTGTTCCTAGAACTGTAAAGATCTGATACTTTTTTTTTTTTTTTTTGATCACACAGCATGGCTTCTGGGATCTTAGTTCCTGGACCAGGGATGGGAACCCACCCACTCAGCAGTGAGAGCAGGAAGTCCTAACCATTGGCCCACCTCGGGGTTTCCAAGATCTGACACATTTTTTTTTAAATCATGAGACTTGTGAGCTGGGAGGAATTGTTGAAATCATTCACTTCGATCCTTTCCTGTTAAGAGTGAGCAAACAACTGGGGCCTGGAGATATTATGACTTGGCCAGAGGCACAGGGAGACTTAAGAGGAACCTAACTTCTAGATGGTGACTGCAGCCATGAAATTAAAAGACGCTTACTCCTTGGAAGAAAAGTTATGACCAACATAGATAGCATATTAAAAAGCAAAGACATTACTTTGCCAACAAAGGTCCGTCTGGTCAAGGCTATGATTTTTCCAGTGGTCATGTATGGATGTGACAGTTGGACTGTGAAGAAAGCTGAGCGCCGAAAAATTGATGCTTTTGAACTGTGGTGTTGGAGAAGACTCTTGAGAGTCCTTTGGACTGCAAGGAGATCCAACCAGTCCATCCTAAAGGAGATCAGTTCTGGGTGTTCATTGGAAGGACTGATGCTGAAGCTGAAACTCCAGTACTTTGGCTACCTCATGCGAAGAGTTGACTCATTTGAAAAGACCCTGATGCTGGGAGGGATTGGGGGCAGGAGGAGAAGGGGACGACAGAGGATGAGATGGTTGGATGGCATCACCAACTCGATGGACATGGGTTTGAGTAAACTTCAGGAGTTTGTGATGGACAGGGAGGCCTGGCATGCTGCAATTCATGGGGTCACAAAGAGTCGGACACGACTGAGCGACTGAACAGAACTGAACTGAACTTCTAGATGTCTTTAATCACAGCCTCTCCTGTTAGGATTTAAAAGACCAAATGAATCCAGCTCTCTCCCTTCCCACCCCCACACCCCTGCAAAAATCGTGCCTCTTTTATAGCCTGCTTGAGTCTGACTTATCCGGGAGCCCTCGAGGAGGCCTGCCTATTGTTAAGGCATTCTGAGAGTTAAAAAAAATGCTTGTTATTAATCAGCATCTGTAGCTCCTACCTGTATTAACCTGCTGCTGGAACTCAAGAATTCAGAATCTAGTATTTCTGATACCGTTCCCAGCTACACAAGAGGCAATGAAAACATCCCCACTGAACTCCAAGCCCTATGAAGGCCTGTACACTTCCCTGTGGATAATGACCTCCGAAAACAATATCATGACCTGAACTTATTCCTCATTTCTGCTCTGGATGAAGGAGGAGCCCCCTCGGCCCTGAGTTCTGATGCCACTTTCATGGGTATCGTGGTCAGACTCTTGATGCTCCTGAAAGAGAGCTCCCTGAGGATTCCTTAGCCACTAGCTAAGAATCCACCCAACCCACAAAGCCAGCAAAGGGCCGCAAATCCTCCCAAGAGCGTCTGTGCCGCACTCAAGGCAAGAACGCCTTATCAGGGTCTCAACTGTCTATGTCAGATCAGAACGTACTGACAAGGTGCTGAAGGCTTGCTGGCCTTCTCCAGGCAGCAGAGCGGAGGAGCCAGGGTTTACACAGGGGCGCAAGCCAGCTGTCAGGTGGTGGAGAAGCAAAGCCAGGCACAAGGGCACGGAATTATGGAATTACAGGGAGGAGGAAGGTCATCAAGTAGATCACATCTTAAAGAAGTCAGTGAGAGGTACCATTTGCTAATTACCTGGTGTCAGCCTCTTTGCGAAACATGGAGGTATGTTATCTCATTAAACTGCAATTAACTTCACTAAACATAATAAAGAAATGATTGTCATTCTATTTTGTAGAGGAGGAAACAGAGCCAGAGGGAGGTAGGATCGTTAGTAAAAGTCCTGCATTAATAAATAGGATTCAAACCTAGATTCTCCAGATTGAGACTCTGAACCCTTCCTCCTCTGGCTCCTTTCTGGGCAGAATCTCCCTGAAGCGGGAGGAAGGTGCCTTGCCCTCCCTGCCCCCCCACCATAGCCAGGAAGCGCCCAAGTCTTCAAGTTCAGACGTCTTCCGCCCCCGGCCTGAGTGTCAGATGCTGCGTGTGTGCTAGGTCGCTTCAGTCACGTCCAGCTCTTTGCGATCCCATGGACTGTACCCCCCCAGGCTCCTCTGTCCATGGGATTCTCCAGGCAAGAATACTGGAGTGGATTGCCATTTTTTCCTCCAGGGGATCTTCCCAACCCAAGGATCGAACTCATGTCTTATATGTCTGCTACACTGGCATGCTGAAACTCCATGTCCATTGAGTCGGTAATGCCATCCAACCATCTCATCCTCTGTCATCCCCTTCTCCTCCTGCCCTCAGTCTTTCCCAGCCTCAGGGTCTTTTCCAATGAGTCAGTTCTTCGCACCAAGTGGCCAAAGTATTGGAGCTTCAGCTTCAGCATCAGTCCTTCCAATGAACATTCAGGGTTGATTTCCTTTACAATTGACTGGTTGGATCTCCTTGCAGTCCAAAGGACTCTGAAGAGTCTTCTCCAGCACCACAATTCAAAAGCATCAGTTCTTCAGTGCTCAGCCTACTTTATGACCCACATAAAGCTCTTGCATCCATACATGACTAGTGGAAATACCATAGCTTTGACTATACGGATCTTTGTTGGCATTAGGAAGCTATTCTAGATTTTTCAGCCAACAACAGCCCAGTCCTTGTGTGCTGGCATCTCCAACACAGCAGGGATCATGATCGGCTGTTATTCAGAATATTGCACACCACTGATCAAGGTGAGCACTGCCTTTTGCAAAAGTTACACTGGATTCTCATCACCTCGGTTTTACAGAAGAGGAAATGAGTTCGGATGGGCTAAAGAGGCAGCGCAGTTCCAGCTAGTGAGTAGCCAAGCCAAGATCCCCACCCAGGCCTGTCCAACTCCAGACCCCGGGCTCCCTCTGTCCGCCCTAACGCCCTGATGATGCCTGCGCTGGCTATGTGGGAGGCTCTCCCGCCCTGCAGGGCTAAGCTGCTCTGGTCACAGAAATGACTGTGTAGTTCCTCACCTCAGCGTCCTCTGTGGTGCAAGTCACTTAACATGATCAGGATAAAAGCCAAACTTTAGACATTCGAATCTAAGCTTCAGAACTGGGCAGAAGGAATGACTCCAGAAAGCCCTCAGGTTACGCCAGTCGCCTGCGCCCCAGTCCAGTCCCTTCCCAGAAGACTAAGTTTAAACAAACACACCTACACCTAGGCAGGCCGCCTTCCTGTCACATAATAAACACCTTCACTCGTGTGTTAGAGAAGAAATATGCCCACCCCTCCCAGGGGTAATCGTTTCTCTGTTACACTGAAGTAAATGCTTGATTCCACGAATTCACAACCCTGGTTGCTGACTTTGAGAGTTTCAGTTCAATCAGTTCAGTTGCTCAGTCGTGACTCTTTGCGACCCCATGGACTGTAGCACACCAGGCTTCCCTGTCCATCACCAACTCCCGGAGTCTGCTCAAACTCATGTCCATCGAGTCGGTGATGCCATCCCATCATCTCATCCTCTGTCGTCCTCTTCTCCTCCCGCTTTCAATCTTTCCCAGCATCAGGGTCTTTTCCAAGGAGTCAGTTCTTTGCATCCGGTGGCCAAAGTATTGCAGTTTAAGCTTCAGCATCAGTCCTTCCAATGAATATTCAGGACTGATTTCCTTTAGGATGGACTGGCTTGTTTCATGATTTGTTTAATGATTATTTTCTATTCCTCTCCTGTAGCTATCAACCTTTTTCTTGTCTTCTGGGATGAAATTATATCCAACACACACTGTCCACTTTCAACAGGCCTTCAGTGTCAACAGCTGAAATTGGCAGGAGCGGAGGAGAAACGATACAAGGAAAGAAAATGAGTCAAAGAGAAAAGAGGAGAGGGAAAACCGAAGCTTGTTAAACCTTAAGAATTGTCTGTAGCTTCCCAGGCCTGCCTCTCCCTCTGGTGGGAGGAACTGGGGGCGGGGGGACGCGGAGGGGGCGGTCCTGGTTCGCGCAGCCCGTGTGTGGCATCACCGACTGTGACCGGCAGAGGGCGGCTTCCCCTCGCTTAAGGCAAATAACTGGGCACCTGAAGCTGCTATTCTCCCTGGGAATGAGGGTTTAAAGGCGCTTGCGTAAGCAGAGATCTCAGCACGAACTGTAAATACATCTCGCCTTAGCCTTTACCTCTGTCGAAAGGGCAAGAAGGGGCTGGTGGAGAAAGAAGCCGCTAGGCAAGGTCGTCAGGACACACGCACACATGTTCGTGCATCATCCAGGTCTGGATGAATAAAGGTTTGGAGGAGGGGCTGGGCGTGAAGACTGGCCAGGAGAGAGGACACCCACTCTGCTCTGGGAGCGCAGACTCTGGGAGGGGGTCAGAGGTCCATGGACCAGCCAGGGGAGCCCAGAGCCCCGGAAGGCGTTGGCACGCGTACCCACTCGCTCCTTGGGCGAGTCATGCTCAAGACCCGGGTGATCCTGCCTCCCAGGCCCGGGGAGAGCATCCCCTCCCCGTCCCATCCCCTATATTTCTGCTTTTCCCTGAAGCCCCCACCCCCAAGCCTTAAAGCAGGTCCTGAACGAAGATAGCAGACCTTAAGACCTTGTGTAGTTCCCTGAAAGAAGCCGGGCTTGGACCCACATTCTCTCTGGGCACCTGCTCTGTGCCAGGCAAGACCAAGGTTTGACTCCGATGAACTGAGGTTTCAAAGGGTGGGCAGCAGGTAATCAACTGGTGAATGAATGAGAACGGTAAATCCAGGAAGTGAGAAAGGCTGTAACAACAGGGTAAGGTGACAGAGAACCCAGGGCAGGTGGGGCAGTGGGGGGGTCGGGGGTCGAGGAGGGGCAGGGGAACGGGTAGCACAACCTTCCCAGGGAAGTGATTTGGAGCTGAATCTGAATTCCTTGTTCAGGACACCGCTCAGAGGTCTTCCCTGGTGATCCAGTGGCTGAGACTCCGAGCTCCCAACGCAGGGGGCCCAGGTTCCATCCCTGGTCAGGGAACTAGATCCCACATTGCAGATCCCATGTGCCACAACTAAGACTCCAGGCAGCCAAATAAATACATAAATAGATTTTTTAAAAAAGAAGAAGAACATCCCTCAGGTAGGATCAATGATTTACCTTCTGGGGTAGGTTCTTTCCAGCCAAGGGGCCAGCAAAGGCCCCTCGCCCTCACACAGGCTTGAAATTAGGGGACAAAGTGATCTAATTTTTTTAGGATGCCACTCTGGCTCCTGTCCAGAGCAGATGCAGGAAAGGACAGGAGACATCAATGGGCATCAGTGGGCCAGGCTGGAGAGGACCACTTCTGGCCCTGCAGCCCACTTGGAGATCCACAAGCCCAGCAGAAAGAAGGAATGGTGGCCCTCACACAGCTCCGCCCTCCCCACTGCCCAGTGACCCACTGGGAGTCCTTTGACCTCTGAGACATTGTTCAGCTCCCTAGGAGAAGCTGGGCTTGAACTGCATTTTTTAGATGGTGTTACTGTTACTGGAAACTTGGAGATTTTGCTGAGTAACTAACCCAACATCTCACAGATGATAATAATAATAAAGGACAGAGATGATATTCAAACCTAAGTCTGTTGACCCCAGCACGTTGTGCTCTGAATCCTGTAACCACAGCCTGCCCGTCTCAGATCTGGGCCCCAGGGCCTCTGGAGCAGCTGGAGACGACAACCTAGGAGACAACCAGGTCTTTGCTGCAACATCTGTTCCCGGTCTGTCCTTCTCAGCAGAGGCAAACCCACCACTACCATGAGCACACAGAGAAATCAGTTTTCCATGGGCAGGTTCTAATCTAGACAGTCAGTGGGCCACACTGACTGCCCCACTCCCAGCCTGGGCAGTCCTGGCTGTTTCATTCATTCAGCCCCATCCATGGCTCTAGGAGGTGGAGACGCTGGGAAGGCAGTGAGTGGAAGCTCTGGAGAGTATGAGCAAGGCCCAGCCACACCTTGCCTGACATATTCCTCCCAAAGCCCAAGCAGGAGAAGACCACGCGTGGGGCGGGGAAGCAGGGCCTCCAGCTCACTTAACAGAGATGTGTCGAAAGTACACAGGAGCCAGCTTAAAGGAGCTCCCACTGATCAAATTTGGGACAATGAGTCCACCAAAACCAATAATGATGGCAATAACTCTAACACATTGAATTACAAATCTATACTCCAAAGTGATACCAAAATCTGGCTCTGTCTCATACTAGCTGATGCCCTGGTTCAGGCCACATACCACCTCTGAGCCTCAGGTTTCCCCCTCTGTACAATGGGATGCCTATCTTTGTAGTGTTACTGTCAGATCAATGATGATAAAGGTTACAGCAGTGCCAAGTTGGTCTCAGGCCCTCAGAGAATGTATTCTGCAACCAAGCATTTGGATTCTGCTTCCAGTAAGTTATTTAATATGTTTAAACCTGGTTTACTCAAATGTAGAGAGTTAAAAGCAATAGTTTCTACCTCACAGGGTTGCTGTAAGGATGAAATAAAGTGATGCATACAAACAGCTTAGCCCCACAACAAGCTTTTAGTTTATCACTGTAGTCATTTTTTTAATTACTGAAAGGTCTAGAAGCTATGACATCTCAATAGTAATAAACACACTAGCACCCACGTTTTGTTTTCTAAATACCATTCCTACTAACAGGTGCCAGAGTTCCTTAGAGAAATAGCCAGGTCCAGCTATTTCTTGCTATTGGGAGCAAAAAAAAGCAAGGTGAGCCTGGACCATGAATCAGGGCTGACTTAACAGAGATGTGTCGAAAGTACATAGGAGCCAGCTTGATGGAACTCCCACTGATCAAATTTGGGACAATGAGTCCACCAAAAGCAATAATGATGCCAATTAACCCATATAACACATTGAATTAAAAACCTATAATCCAAAGTGATACCAAAAGCAAAACAAAGGGCTTGAGTTTTGCAAGCCACCGATGTACTAAGTGACTCAGGCAAGTATCTTCAGTGGATCAGTGGATGCTAAGATGAAGGTTGTTGAGGAACAGAATAGTGTCAGGATCTTAAAGCAGCACCCCACAAGCTTCTCATTAACTACAGAATGTAAGCAGTGCCTTTTCATGGAAAGACCTGGTTATCATTATTTGTCATCAAAGTTAGCAATACCAGTAATGGACTTAGGGTCATTATGTACCTCTTGTGGCGGGGGGTGGGGGGGTGTTTCTCTAGGAAAATGTAGCAAAATGTGAGCTGGTGAATCCAGTGTAAGATATATTTATTGTACTATTATTTCAACTTTTCTGTAGGTTTCTGAGTGAGACTGACTTAGTCGCTCAGTCATGTCCCACTCTTCGCGACCCCATGGACTGCAGCACGCCTGGCCTCCTGGTCCTTCACTGTCTCCCAGAGCTTGCTCAAACTCATGTCCACTGAGTCTGTGATGCCATCCAACCATCTCCTCCTCTGCTGCCCTCTTTTTTGCCCTCAATCTTTCCCAGCTTCAGAGTCTTTTCCAATGAGTCAGCTCTTGGCCTCCTGTGTTGTGTCTGTCCCTAAATCTGTGACTTTCTTCCCAGTTGGTGTCCCAACATCCAGGCATGAGCTCTCTACTCTCTGCTGGATGCCTCCACACCCTCCAGACCTCAAATCAGAAAGGCGTGCTCCCCACACTCGTACCCCTAACCTGCTCTTCTCCTCTCTGTCTTTTCTGGGTTCATGGTGACTCTATTCTTCTGCAATCTAGGCAACCTCCTGACTCCTCCAGCTCATCCGTCCCCTGAATCACATCAGTCACCTAAATCCTGCAGATTCCACCCTCTCCGTATTGATATGTCTCACATCCAGCCCTCCCTAACGTGCTCACCGCCTTCGAGCAGGTCTTACCAGTTTCCCTCTGGATTAACTGAACAAATCCATGGTTCCCCAGCTTTTCAGTCTTGCTTCCTCCAAAATGGCTTCTATGCCGCCCACACAACAATCAGGTACAAATCTGACCCTGTCACTTTGCTGCAGAGTGCTAAGCCCTGCTATACTTACCTGGGGGTCTGGTATTTTCCGTGTTGTGGTCTTAGTGGGCTATTCTCAGAACCCCAAGGTGATGTTGTCATCTGTAGCAAGAAATATATATTTGGTCCGTATCTGTCCTGTCTGGTTACCCTGTCCCCACCCTCCTGGCAGAGTTCTCAAACGCTTGGAATTTCCTAAGTGCTGAGAGAAGTAAAGGTGGTTTTTGTGATGTTACTGAGGTGACTTCTGGAAAGCCCCCAAGTCTCCGAGGCGGGTGGGGGCTGCTCACCAGAAGAACCAACCGCAGGATGAGAGAGGTGGGATTTACAGTCCCACCCCCAGACCCTCCTGGAGGGGAGAGAGGCTGGAGGTGGAATCCACTCCCCACGGCCAGGGAAAGTGGGGCTGGATCCCACATGTTGCAACTGAGAGCTCACTGCTCTCAAGTGGAATTTACAAACTGAAACTAAAGATCATCTTGCTGCCACTGAGGTTCCTGCGTGCCTCGACTGAGACCAGGGCAGCCAAATAAATAAATAAAAATAAACATTTTTTAAAAAGGATGGCATTTGTTTGGAGCGCTTCCACTCTGGGGAATGGATCCACAAGCTGCTGTGCTGGGCCCCAGGCTCCACGGGCCCAAAGTCCCTTGGTTGGAAACCTCACCAGGTATCGCTTATTCTGTCTATTGACGCTTATCCTTTGTACTAGACCTGTAACCTCGTGAGTCACATGGTTTCCTGAGTTCCGTGAGCCCCTCTAGAAAATTAACTGAAGCCCAAGTGGGGGTTGGGAGAACCATTGATTTATAGTCAGTTGGTCAGAAGCACAGGGCTAGTGATTGGTGTCTGAAGTTGGGGGTCTTATGAGGCTGAGCCCTGGACTCAGAATCTGATGCTCCCTCAGGAAGAGAGTTTCAGAATTGCATTGAATGGGCAGAGGTAGGGGTACACCGGGCTGGTGTCAGAGAACTGCCTGGTGCAGGGAAACCCCCCATGCTGAACCTGGTGTCAGGAGCTCACCCTGACACGCCTGCCTGGTTCCCATCTCCAGGCTCTACCCAGGTTTCCCTGTCAACAGCGCTCACCACTTCAAGGATGCCTGACATCCTGCCAGACCCAGCACGGGCCTCAGCATCTCTTTCAGGGCTCCCCCAGAAACTCAGATGTGAGTCTGCCGTCTTCTGTTGCTCAGTCACTCAGTCGTGTCTGACTCTTTGCGACCCTGTGGACTGCAGCACGCCAGGCTTCCCTGTCCATCACCATCTCCCGGAGTCTGCTCAAACTCTTGTCCATTGAATTGGTAATGCCATCCAACCATCTCAGCCTCTGTTGTCATCCCCTTCTCCCCCTGCACTGCCCTGTATTCTGAGAATTCACGCCTGTGCCTGTAGGCAAGGACACAATCTTAACTAGGTGTCTCTCTCCAGTGCTCATCACTGTCCTTGACTTTGTCAATATCTGATTGCTTGAAAAAATCAATCTGAGAAAAACCCTGGAGCCATGAAACATTTAGAACTGGAAGGGGAGCCACAGAACCCCTAGTCAAACACCCTCATTTTCACCTGAAGACATTGAGAGTCAGAGGTAGGTGGCTGACTTGTCGTCGGTAGAACTGAGATTCTTTCTCACTTCCCTTCCGTCCGTGTGAAGTCAGGTGTGTAGATGAATAAGAGAATGTGTGTAGGGACCCCAGGCTCACACATGCCATATACCCAGGGATGCCTACCAGTTTTGAGGATCCTTGGAATTATAAAAGATACGGAAGTCCATCACTGCCCTCACCAGTGTCCTGATTGCACTCAGGGTGCTGAAAATCCCGGCCTGGCCTGGTCTTGGTCACACCCTCCCACCCAGCACGAGGCTGAACAACGTGAGGGTTGAATCTCCTGCCCAGCTCAGAGGGCATCTCCAGGGTCCATGTTCCTTTTCTCACCGTGTTATACTCATCGGGGTTGTTAAGCCATTTGGTATCCCAGGCAACCTGCAAGCAGCTCCTGGATGTTTTACCTCAAAGAAAAGACATTTCCAAAGGGGCAGAAAGCACTCCTCACTAGGGTTTACCTCCACAGGCTCAGTAAGGCTAGTGTATAACCTTCCAAGGGACTACTCCCGAGAGACTGGGTGCTCTCTTGGGCTCTGGGGGGTGGAAAGGAAGGACTGGGAGAGGAATATCAGCTCTGTAAGAACAGGTTTTTTTTTTTCCCCCTAGCTATGAAAATAGATTTCTGTGGTCTGAAACCCCAGCTGACTGTTTCTGCAGGGGAATCCACAGGTTTCTGCATCAGCCCAGATGCAGGTTAATCTTGAAATCACCCAGCCAGAGTCCTGAGGTGGAGCCAGTGGTTTCCTGAAAAGTCCCCCAACCTGCTCCAAGACAGCCCCGTGCAGCCCCGCTGCCCTTGACGCGGAGCCACCAAGGTGCTACCCAAGCCAACCTGCTTGCAAAGCTCACTCCCCTCCACCCCTGCCCATTTCCTTCTTTTGAAATCTCACCCTTGAATTCTGTTTCAGGGTTCCTGTAAGTCCCCCAGGCTGAGAACATCAGATGTTCTGATGATTTTCTAGAGCCTCCATTCATAAAACACTGGCCGTTTCCACGTGGGGTGTCTTGTTCTTCACAGGGAAAGAAACAAAGGAAGTTACCAAGCCTGTGTCTCCATGAGTCATTAAACCCTCCTGCCCCCACCCCCAGGACGGCGGGGTCCCACTGCCCCTGAGGTCTGTGCACCCAGGAAGGGAAAATGGTGCTTGAGGCAAGCAGAGTCTTTGATTCAGTTCAGTTCAGTCGCTCAGTTGTGTCCAAATCTTTGCGACCCCATGACCGGCAGCACACCAGGCCTCCCTGTCCATCACCAACTCCCGGAGTCCACCCAAACTCATGTCCATTGAGTCGGTGATGCCATCCAACCATCTCATCCTCTGTCGTTCCCTTCTCCTCCTGCCTTCAATCTTTCCAAACATCAGGGTCTTTTCAAATGGGTCTGGCCACCTCTTTGCATCAGGTGGCCAAAATATTGGAGTTTCAGCTTCAACATCAGTCCTGCCAATGAACACCCAGGACTGATATCCTTTAGGATGGACTGGTTGGATCTCCTTGCAGTCCAAGGGACTCTTAAGAGTCTTCTCCAACACCACAGTTCAAAAGCATCAATTCTTCTGTGCTCAGCTTTCTTTATAGTCCAACTCTCACATCCATACATGACTACTGGAAAAACCATAGCCTTGACTAGACAGACCTTTGTTGACGAAGTAATGTCTCTGCTTTTTAATATGCTGTCTAGGTTGGTCATAACTTTCCTTCCAAGGATTAAGTGTCTTTTAATTTCATGGCTGCAGTCACCATCTGTGGTGATTTTGGAGCCCCCAAAGATAAAGTCAGCCACTGTTTCCACTGTTTCCCCATCTATTTACCATAAAGTGATGGGATCAGATGCCATGATCTCAGTTTTCTGAATGTTGAGCTTTAAGCCAACTTTTTCACTCTCCTCTTTCACTTTCATCAAGAGGCTCTTTAGTTCTTCTTCACTTTCTGCCATAAGGGTGGTGTCATCTTCATATCTGAGGTTATTGATATTTCTCCTGGCAATCTTGATTCCAGCTAAACAGACGCAATCTTCAGGCCTAGAGCAGCCTGGGGACGCTGTGCTGTTTTTATGTGTATGGTCTGCAGGGAGGCTGAGCCTGGTCATGCACCCTCTGAGGTGTCGCCTTGCAGAAGTCCCCCCACCCCCACCCCCGTGCCAGCATTCTCCTGTAGCCCACCTTCCGCAGGCCATGTCAGTGGGCTGCGGGTGTTTCCCTTGCCTAGTTTTGCAGGACCTGGCTCCAATCCACTGATTCACTGACACTTCCAGGGTCTCCGAAGCCCTGTGATTGCGCTCACCATGAGCCTGCAGGTCCACCCTGTCCCTTCTCCACCCCGCTCTGACTCTGTGATTGCCAAAGCTCTGGTGGTACAAAGGCAGTCGTCCTGAGGCTACCACCAATAGTCAAGGGCACAGGCCCTTGCTGGGTCTGCAAAGGACACTGACCCCCATTAGCACAGGAAGCTCCTATTGCCCTATTGGGACTTCTCTGGCAGTCCAGTGGTTAGGAATCCGCCTGCCAATACAGGGAACATGATTGGATCCCTGGTCAGGGAACTAATCCCACATGTCATAGGGCAACTAAGCCTGAGCGCCACAACTACTGAAGCCTAGAGCCCGTGCTTCGCAACCAGAGAACCCACCGCAACGAGAAGCCCATGCACCACGACTAAGCCCTTGCACAGCAACAAAGAGCCCGTGTGCCGCAAAGAAGGCCCCGCACAGCCAAAAATAACTAACAGAAAAGAACTTATTGCCAGGAAGGAAACTCAGAGCCTCCTGCAGGGTCATTCTCCTGGTAGGATTAGATCCTAGGTTGAATGCTGTTTAAACTGAGACCCTGTATTAGTAAACATTAGTCTCAACCCCTGGAAAAGACCCTGATGCTGAGAAAGATTGATGGCAGGAGGAGAAGGGGATGACAGAGGATGAGATGGTTGGATGGCATCACCGACTCGATGGACATGAGTTTGAGCAAGCTCCGGGGGGTGGTGATGGACAGGGGAGCCTGGTGTGCTGCAGTCCATGGGGTCACAAAGAGTTGGACACAACTGAGTGACTGAACTGAACCGAACTGGTCTCAACCCCGGTGGCTCAGTTGGTAAAGAATCCACGTGCAATGCAAGTAGACCCAAGTTTGATTCCTGGGTCAGGAAGATCTCCTGGAGAAGGGAATGACAATCCACTCCTGTATTCTTGCCTGGAGAATACCATGGACAGAGGAACCTGGCGGGCTACAGCCCATAGGGTCACAAAGAGTCAAACACGGCTGAGCACACACAGCCTCAACCGTGAATAAGTGAAAAACCCTAAATCTCAGTGGCCTGAACAAGACAGTGTTTGTCTCTCTCACGTCCCCACGGAGGATGGAGTTGGTGAGTTCTGGGCAGTTACAGGGGCCTTGAGGGGCCCAGCCACTTCCATCTTGCAGCTCTGCTGTATGTGCTTCGGCTGCCAAGGTCTCCTTGGGTATCGCATCTCTAGTCCAGCAACAGGGGCAGAAAAGCGAGAAGGGGACAGTCCCTCTTTTTAAAGGCACTTCCTGGAAGCTGTAGCCACCCCTTCTGCTTACTTTCCATTGACCAGAATGTAGCTATCATTTGCAGGGGGGGGTGGGCGGGCATTTTTGTGGTTACAAGGCTGGGGGCGGGGAGGATGTGACTGGCGTTTACAGACCAATGATGCTAGACATCCTGAAATGTGACCAATAGTCCCACACCACAAAGAGTTTCTGCAAGTTCCCGTGGGGTATTGAGGTTTATAATTATCTACGCTGAAAAAGACCCTGACGCTGGGAAAGATTGAAGGCAAGAGGAGAAGGGGACGACAGAGGATGAGATGGTTGGTTGGTATCACCGACTCGAAGGATGTGAGTTTGAACAAGCTCCGGGAGTTAGTGATGGGCAGGGAGGCCTGGCGTGCTGCAGTCCATGAGGTTGCAAAGAGTTGGACATGACTGAGTGACTGAACCGAACTGAACTGAAGCTTAGAAATTAACTCCTTTTGACATAATTTACCAAAAACTACACGTGGTATTTTTTGAACTACTTAAATATACATTGAAATTTTCAAGCATGCAATGATCAAGTTTTTTCTTTTTCAGAACTGTATCACAGCTTGTTCCCAATTTCAGAAATATGTCAACCACGACAGCTCCCTTCATTGTTGCCATTGGAAAAATTCAGCCTTTGTCTGGTGCCACATTCAGAGGGATTTATGTCTGTGTGCCAGCTTCCGGGGCTCTTCTTTCATCTTCTGGGAGAGACACGACTGAGCGTTTACAATATGTTAAGTGTAATATTTAGTTATAAGTTACTTTCCCTCTAGTTTCTCTTTAAAGTAATTTATGGATTTTTTAAAAGTCTATAGATTTAATTTTAGGAGAATAAAGGAAGGTTACAAAGCATTTGTAGAGAAAGAAATGGCAACCTACTCCAGTATTCTTGTCTGATTTCCTGACTTCCGTGAGCCCATGGATAGAGGAGCCTGGACGGCTACAGTCCGTGGGGCCGCAAAGAGTCGGACACGACTGAATGACTAAACAGCGACAAGGCATTTGTCATCGAAGGAGCTGCTGGGTGTGATGGGGAGACCACTAACAGATGCACGGCCTCAGAGCCACGAAGGCTGACCTTGACCTACATCTGCTTCCTGAGCATCTTCACCTCATTTACAAAGACTCCTGCCAACCAGCCTCTGCTCTCAGTTGGCTGTGGGTCCCAAGCCCAGACCCAGCTCTCAAAACTCACCCCCATCAGCACAGACCATGTGGTTTCCCATGTTGCAGACACAGACTCCCCCAGGAAGGTTTGTGACAATTCAACACAGTCATTTTGTCACTGGGGACATTCCGACATACTTGCTTTCCTCTTGGTTTGACGAATATCATTTTGATATGGGCAGAAATTAAGCTTTCAGCTATTTCTATCACCAAGTAACAAAGGAAACTGATACTCTGTCCTCTTGCCTCAGCCCCACCTGTAACTCCTGCCATGCCAATCCCACCACCTGCTGGGAAACAGGGTGCTTGTGTCTCAGAGACGGGCTGAAGGTCAGGAAGGTCTGCTGGACCAACTTCTTGGTAATAAAAAAATCTGTTTTTAGATTTTGTTATGAGTCTTCCTGGTATAGAACAGCCCTCCAAAACGGCCTCACCAAAATGACTTTCTCAAAAATTCCGTTTCACCCCAAAGACCAGAGGAAATAGGGCTAAGAAAGGGAGCATACTAGAAAGGACCACCTTGGCCGGCCCCGGATAAACAGAAACCACCCACAAGGCTCAGCACAGGTGATGACATGACCAGCTCTTCCCACCGCACCTGTCACTGCCTCTTCCCTGCCTTTAGACAAGAGTGATAGCCCTGGGGCCCAGATGAGACACCACAGCCCTGGGAAGAGAAATCAGCTAGACTGCTTTAGATGAGTACGGTCTCAGCCCCAAGGCTTGCCTTTCATTGGTCCGGGGTGGGCCTGGGCACTGATACATATTTCTCAGCACCCCCTCAGGGATCTGAAACCCATACCACCCATAATCTGCACCATGGCTCCTCTTAACAGCTCTCTCCAACATGCCTTTATTTTGGCATTTCTCATTTCTTCTAGCTCCAGAAAGATGTGTATGTGTGCTAAGTCCCTTCAGTCATGTCTGACTCTGTGACTCTATGGACCATAGCCCACCAGGCTCCTCTGTCCATGGGATTCTCCAGGCAAGAACACTGGAGTGGGCTGCCATTCCCTCCTCCAGGGCATCTTCCCGACCCAGGGATCGAACCCATGTCTCTTTTTTCTCCTGCACTGAGTTCTTTATCACAAGCACCATCTGGGAAACCCAGGGAGAAGGCTTTGGGGATGTCCTGCAAAGCAAAACTGTTCATTACTCCTTAAGTCACCCACAGTCTGTCCTCCTGTCTCTGCCCTGACTCCTCCCCTGATGGGTCTCGGTGTACCATCCCTTTCTTCTCTTCAAACTGATATCTGATAAGTCACCGTATTTTGAAAGACAACCTGGTAAACAAACAGGGTTTTTTGTTTTTTTGGTAGGAGGAGGATGCTGTTCCACCCACCCAGCTATAAGTCAAAGTTATTTTCCCTTTGTTTTATATTCAAAGTCAAATAAAAGCAATTACAACACCTGTTATGGAAAGAATTATGTCCCCCCAGAATAGATACGTTCAAGTCCTAATCCCCAGCAATTCTGAATGTGACCTTATTTGGAAATAGGATTGTTAGAAAAGTAATTAGTTAAATCACGACATGGTCATAGGAGTAATCTGATATGAATTTGTGTCCTTCTGAGAAGATGACCTTGTGAAGACAGACACGCACATGGAAAATGTCACATGAAGATGGAGGGTTGGCCAAGGGACACCCAGGACTTCTGGCAAGCTCAGAAGCTGAGCAAAAGGCCCAGGACAGATTGTCCCCCAGAGCCCCTGAGTGAACACAGCCCTGCCAACACCTTGGTCTTGGACCTGTGGTCTCCAGAAGAGCATACGTTTCTGCTGTAAGTCACCCACCTCATGGTGCTTTTATACAAGAGCTGAGGGAAAGGAATGCAAACAAAGTTATTATGACCACTTTTGTTTGTTTGAAAGAGGCAGTGGGTTGTGATGGCTGAGGGCGCAGACTTCTGTGTCAAGCCACCTGGCTTCCTGTGACTTCCTACGTGGCTTTTCTCATGTGGAAAATGAGGACCCTAAGACCCTAATACAGAGAGTTATTATCGTTGTTGTTTAGGTGCTCAGTCACGTCTGACTCTTTGCGAGCTCATGGACTGTAGCCCTCCAGGCTCCTCTGTCCATGGGAATTCTCCAGGCAATAATACTATAGTGGGTTGCCATTTCCTTCCCCAGGGGATCTTCCTGACCCAGGAATCGAACCAGGGTCTCCTGCATTAGCAGGCGGATTCTTTACCACTGAGCCACCAGGGAAGGCAGGCCCTGCCGAGAGCTGTTAGGAAACGTGAAACAGGTGATGTCTAAGAAGAACCCAGGCCCGGCACTCAGAGGTCCTCCCAAAGCACAGGGGCGACTGAAGGACAGGGCCTGGAGCAGGGAGCCAGGCTCTCTGTCCAGACAGAAGAGGGCAGAGGCCAGGCCAAGTGCCCCCTGCCCCGGGATGCTGTCAGGGTGAGGGCGGTGATACACGGGGGCCCTTGGAGCGAGTGTCACATCACTGTTGTCAGGCTGCCATCGATTCATCACTGTTTCGGAGTTCCAACCCGATGGTGTTCAGAACAATGCAGAGAGCGGTGTGCTGGGCCACAGTTCACACCCCAGGCATCTGGCTGACACGCAGACAACAGCAAACCCATTCACTTGGGTCTCACTGCTTAATTATCGCAACTTGGCACAGCTTCCGGTGCCTTGAGAGCCCTTGGACACGCACCATACGTTTTGGGCAGGAAGGCACGGCTGGCACGGGGACGGGCCCGTCAATCCCGCAGCTCTGCTCTGCTAAGTGGTGGATGCTCTCCAAACACTCAGTCCCAAATGCACAGGAAGCAAAAGCCTGGCGCTCAGAGGCGCCAGGGCCATGCTCACCCGGGACCCACCTGCCAACCGTACCATCCTGCGTTCATCACCAGTGGCAGTTTCTAGCCTGGCAGTAGAAAGAGACGAGGGGGCAGGGAGCCATCAGCCGGCGAGGTGTTTCGTGTGTGAGAAGGATTGGCCCAGGATACATAGGAGCCTAAAGCCCCTGACCTCCCAAGCCCAAGTGAAGAGCTATGCGCCTGCCTGTCTTGGATGGCCCTTGACTGTGGGTCCTGAGCAGAGCTTGACTGAAGCCACGTCACCCACTCATTCATTCCTTTGATCGACCAACCCGCGTTTACCGAGCATCTGCTCTGTACTCAGCCCTGATGACCCAGACATGATGGAGAAAGGGGGCTCCTGAAAGGGGACATGGGTCTTGGCTCCCCCTATTCCAGAAGGATCCTTCACTGGACCCTTCGGGAGGCTGGAGGGAGCTGGCCCGGTTGCCAAATTTGCTGATAACACTCATATCGACAAGAGTGTAGCAACCTCTATGATGGGCTGGGCAGACATGGGAGCCCAAGCTTCATTGGTGAATATTAGAAAGGTCTCAGCCCTCACAGAACTTATATTAAGTCCCCCAGGGAATGTGACATTTGCAACCTGAATATTTTCTAATCCTTCTTGTGTGTGCTCAGTCATGTCCGACTCTTTGCAACCCCATGGACTGTAGCTCGCCAGGTTCCTCTGTCCATGGGATTCTCCAGGCAAGAATACTAGAGGGGGTTGCCATTTCCTTCTCCAGAGGATCTTCCCGACCCAGGAATCCAACCCACATCTCTTGCATCTCCTGCATTGGCAGGTGGATTCTTCACCACTAGCACCACCTGGGAAGCCCCAGGGAGACTTGGACCCAGTGATTTTCTAGAGAGTTAGGAAGATATCCTCACTTCTCAAATCCCCAGGGTAGCTAAAGGGCAAACAATATACTTTCTCTCAAAGAGCTGGACACCAAAGACAGAGCCTGCCAGCCGTCTCACCACTTCCTGCTGTATGAGGCAGGCCTGTCACAAAGGCAGATTTGGCTCCTGCCCGAGGCTGCAGCAAAGCCACCTGTTTCTGGAAGATGACTCGGAGGTGACCTCTTAGGGAGGACAGGAAAAATGGTCTGACAGTGACGGGGCAGAGACCCGGCCACAGGGCCCAGCGTCCAGCTGAGAAGGCCTTGCTGGCCTCTCAGGGCTGGTGTGTCCCATCCCTGTGCTAAAGCAGTGATGGGGGGTGGGTACTTCTGGAAAAAGAATAGGGACGAGGTCTTTATCTTGAGATGTGGTTAGAGGAATATTCCTCCCCCGGGAATAGGAACGGAAGCAGAAGGCAAATGAAGTTTCAGGAGGGACTCAGGACCAAGAATCCAGCCCAGGATGTCTCAGCTGTGGCTCTCTGCGCATTTGGGGCCAGGTACCTAATTCTTTGTTGTGTGTGTGTTGGGGGGTGAGTGTTGTCCTGTGTCTTGTGAAAAGCTCAACAGTGTCCCTGGCCTCTGCCCGTTAGATGTGGTAGCCTCCCGCACCCCCAGCTTTGGTGACCAAAAAATGCCAGGTGTCCCCCGGGGACAGAATCGCTCCTGGTTGAGTCTCGGTCCAGCTGTCTCCTGGAGCGAGTGTCCCCCACGTCTGCCTGGCCGGCTCCCAGACCCCACCTCCTCTTCCCCCTGTGTCAGGACTCTCCTGTTTTTAGCTCTGAAACCCCCACGTCCCTTCAGGCACAGGAGACCTGGGACAGGCGGTCATTCTCCGGACTCCCCCTCATTGGCAGGAGGCCCACCCACTGTCCTTGAGTCCATGAGTACTGTCACCCAGCCCCTGCATTCCCGGCCCTATAATCCTACTGTCCACCTCCTCTGTAACGCAGCACTTCTGGCCTCCTGACATACTATTTGGGCTTCCCAGGTGGCGCTAGTGGTAGAGAAACCACCCCTGCCAATGCAGAAGCCTCTTCCTTAGGTCGGGAAGATCCCCTGGAGAAGGAAATGGCAATCCGCTCCAGTATTCTTTCCTGGAGAATCCCATGGATAGAGGAGCCTGGCGGGCTACAGTTCATGGGGTTGCAAAGAGTCGGACATGACTGAGCACACACGAGAAGGATTAGAAAATATTCAGGTTGCAAATGTCACATTCCCTGGGGGACTTAATATAAGTTCTGTGAGGGCTGAGACCTTTCTAATATTCACCAATGAAGCTTGGGCTCCCATGTCTGCCCAGCCCACATCGACTGAAGCGACTTGGCATGCATGTATGACATACTATTTACTTTCGTGTGTTATTTACTGCCTGCCCCTCCTCCGCCAACCCCACCACCACCACCACCACACACACCCATAAAAGCTACTTCAGAGCTGGGATCTCTGCTTATTTCATGGCTGTGTCCCAAGCACCCATAATAGTGAAGGCCCATGGGGGATGCTAAAGCAGCGTTGTTGTTTGAAGGACCAGGACTTGAAAACCATCATGAGTATCTGTGACTTCTGGCATCGCTCCACTGGTGGTTATTTCCACTTTCCCAGCGTGGCTCTGCTGGCCACAGGAAAGGTCGTTAAGGCACAACTGAGCCCAGACCAGCCCTCAGGCCACCTCCAGAACCACCCACTCCCACCCCACCCTGATCACATCCATTGCCAACCTGGGTGGACAAGGACAAAGCAATTATAAATCCGATCCTTCCTTCCTCAGTATTGGGATTAAATCCAGGCAGTAGGATTGTGGATGATTTTTGACATTTCTGCATTTTTTTTTCTTCAGATTTACCACAATGAACTTGCATTTATTTAATGATGAGAAAGAAGAAACAGGGAAAAATACAAACCTTACTCAGTTTGTGATTTTCACCATAACAGTCCTAAATAGGGCCTGGGGTCAGGCTCTTCTGTAGGACACGCTGAGGTCTGCCTGGGGGGGGGTACCTTCCCGTCAGTGAGCGGTCTGTGAAATGGGCTGTTGACTTCTTGTTTCGCAGATTGTTTGCAAGGATCAGTGGACATCCTGGATACACCAGATGGCCAGTGGCAGAGGTGCGGGAATGGGCTTATTGTTAGGGCAGCTCTGACCAGCCCCCAGAAGTGCGTCATGGCCTAGGAGGCCTGAAGAGTTACCCCATCTCTCCAAGGGATCGTGCCACAGAAAACCTGGCTTTGAGGCTGTCATTCAGCTACCATCACCGTCAGGCCTGTGATTAGCCATGTCTGGTGGACTTCAGAGGCCCTGCTTGGCTACAGCCTAACAGCCAAGCTCCCAGGACCCTATTAGGAGAGGCACAGATGCCATGGTTTCTCATGAGAGACCATCGTGACATGTATTAACAGCTCTGAAATCCTGAGACCCACCAGGCCTGACGTTAATAAGCAATGTTCCCCCTGTTTCTTTCCTGTTCCCTCTCCATAAGTGGCTCCTAGTGAAGAAGATTGTCATGACAACCTGAGCGCGGGCACCACGGCAGGCGGGCAGCCACCAAGGGGCCCCGCGTCCGGATGAAAGAGCCTGATGAAGTTGAGGCTGCGGAGCTTGGCGGTGTGAAATCCAAGTGAATGTCGAAGGTCACGGCTGGTTTCATGAACAGAAAGCTGGGTTAGGGGCTTCTCCACACACAGGCTCCCGGCCCCAGAGAGGTCTGAAGGATGCTCAGAGCCTGCGTGGACCTGGTCCTGCCCCGGGGTTTCTGGTCTCTTTGTGCCTTCAACCTGGGTAACCTTGGTGCCAACAAGGGAGCAGCGCTCCTTTGATGCCTCTGACCCAGAGCTGTTGGAGGAAGCAGGTTGCTGATCCCAGCAGAGCTGTGAGAATGCTGTAAAAAGCCTGGCGTGCTGTTTGGGACAGTGAGTTCTCTGTGGTCCGGAAAAGAAAGAGCAGGCCCAGTCTCCTCTCCCTGGCTGTGCGGGCAACCTCTTAGCCTCCAGACCCCTATCCAGTCTCCAAGGTGGAGCTCTTCCTGCCCGGAGGCAGATGCCCCTCCCCCCCACCCTCCAAGGCACTCTCCCTGGTCCTTCTGACCAGAAGATCCGAGATCCCTGGAAACCAGCTTCTGCAGTGGAAAGGACAGGCCTTGCTTGTCAGGACGCCCTGGATGGAATCCTGACTCTGTCCTCCGCCCTGTGTGACCTCAGGCAAGTCACAGAAACTTCTCCAAAACGCATGCTCTCTCTCAGGCTCCGGGTTTCCAGGCCCAAGCGGCACTAGGCTGACCTCTCAGCGGACACTTCTAAGCACTATACACATGCCCCTCACCGAGTCCCCACTATGGACCAGCTCTATTATCATTCAGTCCCATTTTATAGATGAGGAAACTGAGGTCCAGAGATGTTAGAGTTCTTGCCCCATATAGCAGGCCCATGAGAGGCAGAGCCCAGAATTGGACCCAGGCGGTCTGACTCCACATCTGTAAACAGTTAGCCCCACGCTGGATTGTTCTAGAGCCTACCAGCTCCTGCAGGACCCTCACCAATCTTGGCTTTCACCACGCACCTCTGTCCCTACGTTCCACTCACCCATGCTTTCCTGAAGCAGCCAAGCCCACACTAACCTGGGGCCTTTGAGTCCGCAGACCCACTGCCCAGGTCTCCCTCTTCCTCAGCGCCTGGCTGCATCCTCCCCCTTTGCCCCTCTGCCTACACACCTCCTCACAGGCTATGGGACCAAGAAGGGAATCGCCTAGACTTCCATCTGGGCCTCCTGTTAACTTGGAGGCGTAACTAGCCTGTCCATTCCCACCAGGGGGTCTCACTGTCCCCCACTCCTGTCTGCTCTGGGGGATGATCCTTTCCATCCTCCTGGCCCAGTCCATGCCCCCTTGTGGTCCACAGTCAGCTCGATTTAGGTCAAATCCCCTAGCTTGCTTTCTCATCTGTAAAATGGGAAAAACAACACTGACATCCTAGGGCTGTTGTTCGGAGCCAACGAGAGAGTGTACGCACGGCCCACACGGCCTTCAGCTTCCATCATCATTAGCATCAAAGTGGAGGCGGCGACGGTGGTGGGGGAACTTGTTTTCAAACAACTGTCCTACTAAGGAAACTTCACACACAGAGAAACACAGAACTATAGCAATCCTGGAATGGCATCCCAGCCATTTCTTCACCTGGATCTCAGATCTATTTGTCTGCCTGTTTTGAAAACTGGAAAGGCTGCATATAAAATTATAGCGATAATCTGAGCTTTTAGATGACGTTATCTGCCTGACTCTAGAGATTTACTTTTGCTTTGAGTAGGCACTTCGGCCAGGGGTAGATTATCTTAATCCGTCCTGGATGAGCTGATTCAAAGCTGGTTTCAGTCTGTGAAGGCTGGTCCATTCCTGGTTCACCCTTGTGGCCGGCAGTAACCCCTCTGTTGCCCCACCCAAAGGCCTGGAGCGTTTCCTAAGCCCCCTCTGCTTCTTGACAGAACCCAAACTCAAATGTTTGTTTCTGCAGTCTCTTTTCAGTAGACTGAAAGTTCTAACCAATTCCTCAGCCCCTCATCTGGCACATAGAAATTGGCAAATGCCTTGTGGGGTAGGGGACGGGAAGGCTACCCTCTCTGTAATACCCTCGTTTTCTTGATTCTGGCCCCTCAAGTCCCAGCCCCCGGGAGCTCTCTGATACCTTCAAAAGAGTTTGTAAAAAATATTTTATCTGGTTTTTCTAGCCTCAAGAGAGGCGGGTTGGATCCTTAGTTATCTCAAGGTGGGGGTTGATATGATATAAGCTAGTCCACCATATTGGAAGTGAACATCTCTATTTGAGTTATTCTTCATTTAGGTTTTTTCCCCCTAATTGTTCTGTTTTCCAATGCTTTGGTTTTTTTTTTAAATTTATATATATTTTAATTGGAGGGTTATTATTTTACAATGTTGTGTTGTTTTCTGCCATACATCAACATAAATCAGCCACAAGTATCTTATGTTTCGTTAATTTAAAGGTCTCACCAGAGTGTCTGGGGGAAGTGAGAATCCACATTTTTCATGCTGGTCTAGGATCGAATTCCTCAGGAGGCAGACAGGGAGGGTGAGGAGGGTGTCTGGCCATGGATTCAGATGGCACCTTGTCTTAAGCCAAGATCAAAGAAGGTATGTGGACCGAAGGTTTCTATAGCAGCTGAATTCTCCAGGCATTTTTCTTCAACAAGTCCACAAACTAGTTCGATTAATGCTAACTTTTCCTCCAGATAATGCAGCTTAGAAGCAAGGTAAGAGGGCCATCTCCTGGTAAGAAATATGGTGATGTTGAGACCTACAGAGATTCTCAAACTGTGCAGGACCCTGAGGGTCCCGGGAAGAGCAGGTTTGGGAAGGTGTTCAGAGGGAGTGGGGCCCTGTCTCTGTCTTCAACAAGTCCAGCTCCCTCTTGGTCTATTTTATGCACTGGGTTTCTGACCGAGGTTTCCACCATGTGGACTCTGAGAAATTGTTCCATCAAAAAACTTTGAAACAGTTTCATCTTATTGATAATCTGAGTTCTCTAGACAGAAGTGACTTTCCTAGGGCCATACAAACGGTTCCTGTAAAACCAGGACATAAACCAGCTGTTTTGATCATGGATCAGGCACTTTTCACCACCTCACATGGAGTCACCTGGAGATTCAGTTTCCCAAAAGGTCCTTTGCTTTAAAAAAAAAAGTTTCTCTTGAAGACCACTGTTCCTTGCTTTTTGTAGTTCTGCAGGCCCTTCTCACAAGCTCCCCCTAGAGGACATGGAATGAACAAAGCTGCCGTCTTTCTACTGATGGGACCAGACGCAGCAAACCTCCCTGGGAGCACAGTGATGCCCTGCCTCAGAGACCCTAGGAGACCCTGCATCCTAGCTCCCAACAAGTCAGGCCACCTCACTGGTCCCTTCTCCTCCATAAAATTAGAAATCCAGAAGGCTGAATATCTTTGCACCTTCTTGTGGAAGGCCCCTCACAGAATCCCCCCAAGAGGGCTTGAATCACCTGGATATGGACACATGATCCTTCCTTCTCTTGGGAAACCAAGGATGTCAACAAGCCCAAATGAGGATGTCAACAGCTCCAAGAGAGGAGCTCTGTCTCTGAGACCAGGGAGGAGGATATACAACATCAGTGTTCTGGGCTAAAGTGTGCGTGCTTAGTTGCTCAATCATATCTGACTCTTTGCGACCCAGTGGACTGTAGCCCACCAGGGTCCTCTGTCCATGGGATTCTCCAGGCAAGAATACTGGAGTGGGTGGCCATGCCCTCCTCCAGGGGATCTTCCCAACCCAGGGATTGAAACCAGGCTAAACCGTGTCCCCCACCCCCCCACCCCCACCACCCAAATTCCTGTGGTTCCCCTGATAGCTCAGTTGGTAAAGAACCCGCCTGCAATGCAGGAGACCCCAGTTCAATTCCTGGGTCAGGAAGATCCATTGGATCTTCCAGTATTCTTGGGCTTCCCTTGTGGCTCAGCTGGTAAAGAATCCACCTACAATTCGGGAGACCTAGATTCGATCCCTGGGTTGGGAAAATTCCCTGGAGAAGGGAACAGCTACCCACTCCAGTATTCTGGCCGGAAGAATTCCATGGACTGTATAGTCTATGGGGTCACAAAGAGTCGGACACAACTGAGCGACTTTCACTTTCACCCAAATTCCTATATTGAAGTCCTAACTCCCAGTACCTCAGAATGTGACTGTATTGGATGCAGGACCTTTAAAGAGGTTAATTAAGATACTGAGATCACCATTTTAGGTCTTAATCCAATATGTCTGGTGCCCTTATGAGAAGCCAAGGGGAGAAGCCACAGGAGAAATCAGATCTGCTGACACCTGGATCTTGGATTTCAGCCTCCAGAACCATGAGAAAATGAATGTCTGTTGTCTGTCACCCAGTCTGTGGTCCCTTGTTATGGTGGTCCTAGCAGTCTAACACAATTGGCAAATCCCCTGCTCAGCAACGTCCCCCACCTCTTTGGGAATTATTCCTGTTTGCTCTTTTGACAATCTCTCTTGCGAATGAATTGGAGAGAAATTCAATCCTTAGAAAGAGTGAGATAAATAAAGTTATAATGAGATGTTGCTATGGACCCACCATTTCTGCCCTGGGGGAGAAGTCACAGCAATGAAGACCCAGTGTGGCCAAAATTAAATAAGACAAAATAAAGATATTTAAGTTCTTTTGTCTTCAACTGCAAAAGTAAGATTAAAACAACTTCCTTGCCCTGGTGCTGTAAGCATTGTGTTCAGTACGTAGTTAAGCTCGGGCATAGTCAGAAATAATTTTTGAAAATAACGTACAGTTGCATGACATACAGGCATAAACATATCTATTTCATGAATATCCTGTGACAAAGCTGAATGTAGAGATCTGGGCTTCCCAGGTAGTGCTAGTGGTAAAGAACCCACCTACCAGTGCAGGAGACTTAAGAGCCGTGGGTTCGATCCCCGGGTCAGGAAGATCCCCTGAAGGAGGGCATGGCACCCCACTCCAGTTTTCTTGCCTGCAGAATCCCATGGACAGAGGAGCCTGGAGAGCTCCAGTCCATAGGGTCACAAGAGTCAGACACGTCGGAAGCGACTTAGCACGCACACAATGAAAGGATACAATAGCAGTTGATTTTTCATTGAGAGGGCAAAAGTGGTGTGTTTCTCCAGCCCAGAACCAAGAGTTGGTCAGAGGAAAGGATGGGGGACGATTTCAAAAGATAAATAACCAAATGTCTGAAAAGAATTTGCAAACACAATGGATTTCCTTCCCAAGGACTGGAAGTGGCGTGGGCAGTTGGGCAACGAAGGAGCTGCAGTCATTTTCCGCTCCATTTCTACAGACGGCAACAGAAACATGATGGCGGAGAACAACGCCAAGTGACAATCTTCATTTCATTCCTCGGGGATAGAAAACACACCCGTTTATTAAGTCTTTAAAAGCTGTAACCACAGATTGCGGCAACAAGACGCGACAGAGAGAAGAGAGCTTGGGTTGAGCCAGCCGTATGTGGCAACTGAATGAAAAGACGATTCCCATCTGGTGGAGCGGCAGCCAGGCCCCGGGAAGAGCATGAACAAAGAGCTTCTCATTTACAGCGGAGATGCTGACATGCAGTGTGTTTTCCTTGGCAGACGGGCAAGTTCCCCAGAAAAAGAAGATTAATGCAAGCAGGGAATACGAACACACTCTAGCAAACCATGTCCATTTTCTGCCTGGGGAGATCTCTGAGAAACAGAAGGCCTTGGCTGTTGATTAGGAGGACGTGAACAAGTTCTGCCCTAGGACCTTCTCCCGCGTCTCCACTCTGCCCAACCTGACTTTCACAGTGAAGTCTCTCTTGTCTCAACATCCCTGGGCAAGAGGCAGCCCACCTGAATTCATTTCACCACAAATGGAGACTTTCCCATATAAATTTCTAACAATTGGTCATCAATAAATACTTGTTGAGTGAAGATTTTTTTTTCACTGTAGTCATTGAACCTGCTTCTAGACACAGAGGATACTATACTGATTATGAGCAAGGATTTTAAAGTCAGACTAATGAAGATTCAAAAAATAGCTCTAACCCCATTTTAGCTGTGTGACCTTGGGGAAGGTGTTGAACTCCTCTTAATGTAGTTTTATCATCTTTTAAATAGGCATGATGGGGCCTTTCTGGTGGTCCAGTGGCTAAGACTCTGAGCCCCCAAAGCAGGGGACCCAGGTTTGATCCCTGGTCAGGGAACTAGATCCCACATGGCATAACTAAGAGTTCACCTGCCACAACTAAAGATCCTGCATGCAGCAACTAAGACCCAGCATAGCCAGATAAATAAATAAATAAAATAGGCATCAGTTCAGTTCAGTTCAGTCGCTCAGTCGTGTCTGACTCTTTGCAACCCCATGAACTGCAGCACGCCAGTCCTCCCTATCCATCACCAACTCTCGGAGTTTACTCAAACCCATGTCCATCGAGTTGGTGATGCCATCCAACCATCTCATCCTCTGTCGTCCCCTTCTCCTCCTGCCCCCAATCCCTCCCAGCATCAGGGTCTTTTCCAGTGAGTCAACTTTTCCCATGAGGTGGCCAAAGTGCTGGAGTTTCAGCTTCAGCATCAGTCCTTCCAATGAACACCCAGGACTGATCTCCTTTAGGATGGACTGGTTGGATCTCCTTGCAGTCCAAGGGGACTCTCAAGAGTCTTCTCCAACACCACAGTTCAAAAGCATCAATTTTTCGGCGCTCAGCTTTCTTCACAGTCCAACTCTCACATCCATACATGACCACTGGAAAAACCATAGCCTTGACCAGACGGACCTTTGTTGACAAAGTAATGTCTTTGCTTTTTAATACGCTATCTAGGTTGGTCATCACTTTCCCTTCCAAGGAGTAAGCGTCTTTTAATATCATGGCTGCAGTGACCATTTGCAGTGATTTTGGAGCCCCCAAAAATAAAGTCTGACACTGTTTCCACTGTCTTCCCATCTATTTGCCATGAAGTGATGGGACCAGATGCCATGATCTTAGTTTTCTGAATGTTAAGCTTTAAATCAACTTTTTCACTCTCCTCTTTCACTTTCATCAAGAAGCTTTTTAGTTCTTCTTCACTTTCTGCCATAAGGGTGGTGTCATCTGCATATCTGGGGTTATTGATATTTCTCCCGGCAATCTTGATTCCAGCTTGTGCTTCTAACAGCCCAGCGTTTCTCATGATGTACTCTGCATATAAGTTAAATAAGCGGCATGACAATGTACAAAAAAGTATGTAAAGTACTGAGCACAGAACATAGCAAACTCCTCATTCAGTACATATATGTTGTATTATCACTAAGACGACACCTTAGTGCAGGTAGCCATCATCTGTCCCCTGTTGGCTGCAAAACCACCAACTCATCTCCCCGACTCCAGCATTTCCCGACACCCCAGATACACACTAGGGCCAGAGTGATCTTCCAGCACACAAATCTAACTGGTATTAAGGAGATCCAAAAATCCTCTCTTCCAAAAAAACTGATCATAAATTGTTAAAACCAACTTTGCCTGAGGTCATGAAATTATCCAAAGGCTTGCAGTCATCTGGGAAGCTTACAAATGGCTAAATCTTGTAAGAACAGTGAGATATATGGGGGTTTAACTTGCTCCATTCCAGTCTTTCCACTTCCAGCTCCATGGTTGCCTTGAAAAACTAGTCATAGTAACACCAGCAACCTGATAGCCACCAGACCGGTGGAGATAGCCCTGGAGTTCCTTTAAAACTTCATTTCCAGGGAACCATCAGTATCTGACCTCTCTGGTAGTTCCCTGCAAGTGTCCACCTGCGAAGTCATCTTTATTTCACCTGACTTGGCGTTCATTCCATGCAAAAAGCCTTTTCCCCTGGGCTGGGTGGTGGGGCTGGGTGTTGTGGACAGTGGTGGTCAAAAAAAGAAATTAAAGGCAACAGTTTAACTTTGCAGCTGGGTGCTTTGTGGCCGCCTGAGGCAGTGAACAACAGTTGGGACAAACAATTAGCTGGCCAAAAAGCTTAAAGGGAAAGGCTGAGGAATGAATTTCCAAAGGGACTTTGAAAAATTTCGACACTTTCCTGGGCATCTCGCAGGCCATGTGGACCTGAAGGGCTGTGAGTGTGCCCAGGGCTGTGTGGGATGTTGCTGTTCAGTCAGCCAGTCGTGTCCCATTCCTTGCGACCCCATGGACTGCAGCATGCCAGGGGCTATGGAAATGCTCTCAAAGCCCCTCAAAAGGCCCTAAGCTCTCTCCTCTCCCCAACCTTGATGCGCTGCACAACCAGGAAGTGATAGCTAAGACATACCTGTCAACTTCCTGGCTGAGCGTCGAAGATGAGCCCCTCCGGGCACAAAGAGCCCTTGGCAACGAATGAGAGATTTTTTTGGTTATAGAAATTTAAGGAAATCTCTGTCCATTCATTAACTGACCAGTGAGCTAAAGAGTTTAGTGGCTAAACACAAAAAAGACGATTTTGCAAAATTCATTCAGAAAAGGTATTAAAACAGCAACAACAACAAACCCTGGAGACAGGGCAGAACCTGATTTTTGGAAGTTATGTCACATTATTATTGCTGCTGTTCAGTCACTGAGTCGTGTCCAACTCTGCAACTCCTTGCATGGCAGCACACCAGGCTTTCCTGTCCTTCACCATCTCCCGGAGTTTGTCCAAACGCGTGTCCATTGAGTCAGTGATGCTACCTAACCATCCCATCCTCCGTCGCCCCCTTCTCCTCCTGCCCTCTATCTTTCCCAATATCAGGGTCTTTTCCGATATCATATGACATCATTTTAAATGTAATCAAGAAAGGAGGAGGGTCTTCCCTGATGGTCCAGTGATTAAGCCCCCGAGCTTTCAATGCAGGGGGCACTGGTTAAATCCCTGGTAAGGGAACTAAGATCGCAGATGCCTCACAGTGCTGACCAAATAAATAAATAACAACTAAAAAAAAAAAGAAGAAGGAGGAGGAGGAGAAAATAAGACTCTGGTGAAAGGGGAAGTTACTGTGTGCCAGACACTGAGCAAATGCTCTGCACTTGCCAACTCAGGTAACTCTCACACCCACCTGCAAAGGCATTGTTCTTTTTTTTTTCTTTTATTATTATTATTATTATTATTTTTTTCCAGTGGGTTTTGTCATACATTGATATGAATCAGCCATGGATTTACATGTATTCCCAATCCCGATCCCCCCTCCCACCTCCCTCTCCACCCGATTCCTCTGGGTCTTCCCAGTGCACCAGGCCCGAGCACTTGTCTCATGCATCCCACCTGGGCTGGTGATCTGTTTCACCATAGATAGTATACATGCTGTTCTTTTGAAATATCCCACCCTCACATTCTCCCACAGAGTTCAAAAGTCTGTTCTGTATTTCTGTGTCTCTTTTTCTGTTTTGCATATAGGGCTATCGTTATCACCTTTCTAAATTCCATATATAATGTGTTTAGTATGCTGTAATGGTCTTTATCTTTCTGGCTTACTTCACTCTGTATAATGGGCTCCAGCTTCATCCATCTCATTAGGACTGGTTCAAATGAATTCTTTTTGACGGCTGAGTAATATTCCATGGTGTATATGTACCACAGCTTCCTTATCCACTCTCTGCTGATGGGCATCTAGGTTGCTTCCATGTCCTGGCTATTATAAACAGTGCTGCGATGAACATTGGGGTGCACGTGTCTCTTTCAGATCTGGTTTCCTCAGTGTGTATGCCCAGAAGAGGGATTGCTGGGTCATATGGCAGTTCTATTTCCAGTTTTTTAAGAAATCTCCACACTGTTTTCCATAGCGGCTGTACTAGTTTGCATTCCCACCAACAGTGTAAAAGGGTTTCCTTTTCTCCACACCCTCTCCAGGCTTTATTGCTTGTAGACTTTTGGATAGCAGCATCCCTGACTGGTGTGTAATGGGTACCATCATTGATGGTTTTGATTGTGCTTTCTCTGATATGAGTGATTGTTGAAACAATCTTTTTCATGTGTTTGTTAGCCATCTATATGTCTTCTTTGGAGAAATGTCTGTTTAGTTCTTTGGCCATTTTTTGATTGGGTCATTTATTTTTCTGGAATTGAGCTGCAGGAGTTGCTTGTATATTTTTGAGATTAATCCTTTGTCTGTTGCTTCATTTGCTATTATTTTCTTCCAATCTGAGGAGCAGAAAAGAAGTAAAAAGGATCCAGATAGGAAAGAAGAAGTATAAAACTCCTCACTGTTTGCAGATGACTGCTCTCTATAAGAAAACCCTAAAGACGCTACCAGAAAATTACTAGAGCTAATCAATGAACACAGTAATGTTGCAGGATATAAAATTAACACACAGAAATCCTTGCATTCCTATACACTAACAATGAGAAAACAGAAAGAGAAATTAAGGAAACAATACCATTCACTATTGCAACAAAAAGAATAAAATACTTAGGAGTATATCTACCTAAAGAAACAAAAGACCTATACATAGAAAACTATAAAACACTGATGAAAGAATCAAAGAGGACAACAGATGGAGAAACATAGCCGTGTTCATGGATGAAGAACATATTGTCAAAATGGCATTCTAACCAAAGTCTATAGATTCAATGCAATCCCTATCAAGCTACCACGGTATTTTTCACAGAACTAGACACCAAAGAATTTTCAAATTTGTAATGGAAATACAAAAACCTGATAGCCAAGAGTAATCTTTTGAGAAAGAAGAATGGAACTAGAGGAATCAACCTGTGATTCAGACTGTCTACTACAAAGCCACAGTTATCAAGACAGTATGGTACTGGCACAAAGACAGAAATATAGATCAATGGAACAGAATAGAAAGCCCAGAGATAAATCCACAACCTATGGACACCTTATCTTTGACAAAGGAGGCAAGGATATACAATGGAAAAAAGACAACCTCTTTAACAAGTGGTGCTGGGAAAACTGGTCAACCACTTGTAAAAGAATGAAACTAGAACACTTTCTAACACCATACACAAAAATAAACTCAAAATGGATTAAAGATCTAAATGTAAGACCAGAAACTATAAAACTCCTAGAGGAGAACATAGGCAAAACACTCTCCGACATAAATCACAGCAAGATCCTCTATGACCCACCTCCCAGAATATTGGAAATAAAAGCAAAACTAAACAAATGGGACCTAATGAAACTTAAAAGCTTTTGCACTACAAAGGAAACTATAAGTAAGGTGAAAAGGCATTGTTCTTATGTTACAGACTATTAAAACCCAGTCCCAGGGGGTTAGCCTGATTGGTCATACAGCCCGGAAGTGGCAGGGGAGGCAGGGCATGGCCCCCAAGAGTCTGGCCGGAGCACCCCCACTCTCCACCTTTGGGCGATCTGCTTGGGGACCACCTGTTGTGTCTTTAGAACACCCAAGAGCTGTTTGAGGTAGTCATTAGCTGAATAAATGCTTTTCAGCAAGGGGTAATCATTATATTAATTATCATAATAATCAGGTTCATCAGGCACTGGGTGCCACTCTTCCTAACAGAATAGAAGTGCTCTCAGTGCTTTTCACAGGCACCAGGCAGCTTAACACAGCCCTCCAGCTTCACTGGATATTCGTGAATGCTTCCTGACCAAAAGTCCTGGGTCCCTTGGAAAGTCACTGGAGCAAAGTTCAAGCCCATGAGTTTCCAAGCGTCACTTCATCAGGCTTCCATCTGGAGGCAGTGTGATGTTGGCATCACCCTAGGTCCCCTGTGGGTGAGGGGACAGACCTGTGTTACCCACAGGTAACCCACAGACCTGTGTTAATGCCAAACTGGTAGGTGGAGCCCAAGGGGCCCTTTTTTTTAAACGGCTCAACTGTGAACTGGTTAACTTTTGCTTGTGTTCCGTAACTCTCAAAAACTTGAATATGTTCAGGGTTAAAAGACTTTCTCAACATCTCTGCCTCCTAGCTAAGGAGTGCAGTATTAGAGTTCACCGTGTGCCATAACCTGAAGGTGACATTCTGACCCAACTTCGGAATAAATAGACTTAAAACAGAATTTCACAAGAAGCAACAATTCCATTATATCTTAAATTTTAAGAGCTTTTAACTTTGTCTTTTTTCTCCCCTCATAACCATTAGTGTTGATGGAGCATGGAAATCATCTGGGGAAAGAAGAGTGTCCTTTGTTGGCTAATGTTTTTTCCTTTTCCTCACTATTGTGAAATGCAATTTTCTAATAGATGATGTTTAGTGTTCTTTGTTCACCTCTCGTAAGGCTCTGTTGAGCATGACAAATGTAGGGATGATTGCTTCTAGGGTTTCACTGAGAAGATAAAACATTAATATATTAAATTGTATTTAATCAAGTTCTTCTACATGAGCCCTTCATTATTTGGCCTTGTTGACACATGTGAGTTGCCCAGTTTCTAGATGATGCTACGCTTGCCCTTCAAGGTGCTGGGCACAGTCCAGCTTCTCAGGAGCCTTCTCATCCGGATTCCCAGGAGGTAGAGCTGGTGTCCCAGGGTGAGCTCACTTCTACCTGTGGGAACAGCAGAGCAGTGGGGTGCCCCTCATCATCTGGGGCAGGAAGGCGTGCTGCTTTCGAATCCCCTCTAGCCTGAACTCCATCCCACACGTGAAGGATTGCAAATTCACTTCCTGTCCCAGTAACTTGTCATGGAAAGTTTTGGGCTGCAAAACAGCCCATCCTTTTATCTTCAAAGCTTGAAAGCTCTTGGATCTAAGGAAATAGCTTATTTGGGTTGAGAAAAGACAATTTGATTTTAGGATGGTTAAACAGAGGGTTAGTGAAAAATTAAAACCAAACAACTGTAAGCTTAATAAAAGATTTGAGTGGTTGTAAATCTGCTGGTGACTCGTTAATGCCACCTAAAAGCAGGCAGCCTTCTGTAGAGGAGGCAATACTGAGGGGCGTGCTGAGTGAGGGGATAGGAAGCACCTTAGAGGTTCTGATGAGAAAGGTTGGGACAGCATGTGTCGGGACAGGACTGTGAACACGAGACAATCACATCGTGGTCCAACATATACATGGGTGTGTGCACACATGCACGTGCGCACACACACACACACACACACAATCTGTGTTTGCAAAAGTTACTTGCCCACTAAGCCAGCAGGACTTCACTAACCACATGGTCTGCCAGGACTCTGACAGTTTAGGTTTTCCCACAGTGATTTAAAATCTTATTATTACCAGGCTGTTAAATCACTTACTGTGTGACCTTAGACAAAGTGTCCAACCTTTCTGGGCCTCAATTTCTTAATCTATGAAACTGATTAAAGAATTCCTTGTAGGCAGGTTGTTGGTGAGGAATAGCAATAATGGCTGAAACATCCAGGGCAGCAAGTGGACCACAGGGAGTGCTCAGTACACAGAACGAATTGCTTCGACTTTTATTCTTATTTTTAATCAGGGGATGAAGATCAGGGATTTGAGGGAAATTAATCTCAATTGTCGTTTTTAAAGAAACGTCCTAGCGCTGAAGTAGTTTTTCTTTAAAATGTTGCCTATAGTGTCCTTATCAGAGCTTTAAGACTGTGTGTGTATGTGTATGATAAATCCTGCTTATGTGTGTGTGCATGCCCTCTCACTTAGTTGTGTCTAACTCTTTGTGACCCCAGGGACTGTAGCATGCCAGGTTCCTCTGTCCATGGGATTTCCCAGGCAAGAATACTGGAGTGGGTCACAATTCCCTTCTCCAGAGGATCTTCCTGGACCAGGGATCAAACCCATGTCTCTTGAGTTTGCTGCGTTGGCAGGCAGATTCTTTATCACTGAGCCACCTGGGAAGCCCCAAACCCTGCATAAATAGCTATTTTTAAATCTTTTATTTTTTAAAGTATTTTTATTTATTTATTGGCCATACCTCAAGGCATGTGGGATCTTAGTTCCCTGACCAGGGATCGAACCTGTGCCCCCTGCAGTGGAAGTGCAGAGTCATAACCACTAGACCACCAGGGAAGTTCCTAAATCTTTTAAAATGTGTTGTGATTATATGTCTACAGGAAAGAATGGGACATCAGATTTCTGGTTCCTCAAGTAAAGAGCTTGGAAGTTGCCCCTCTGTTCTAGTAAGTCAAAGCTTAACAGACTGAAAATTCAACAACTCTCTAGGATGCAATAAGAGAGGGAGGGGGGACACGGGGCAACCACTGCCCACAAGACTGGAGACCCAGCCAAGCAAGTACAGGAAGCGGCAGCCACCCGGAGCAGGCTCAGTGGGAGCCAATACTGGGAAAAAAACCTCAGCCGTGATGTTCAAATCCCCTAGATGCTCCATGTAGACAAGTCTGAGAGCTAAAATCTCCAGGGGGATGCCATCATAGCAGGCCCCCACAGTCTTGCAGGATTTATCTCCAGGGTCTCAGCCAGGTTCCCACAGTAAAAATCAGAGAAAATCTCCCTCATGCTCCCAGCAGTGGGAAGGGAAAAGGAATCATGTTAAAATACACCAGACATATTTCTCCTGGGACTGACACATACACACTGCAATATATAAAATAGACGACTGATAAGGACGTAAGTAAGTACAGCACACTGTGCACCCCGTGCTCAGTCATATTTCCTTGCGACCCCACGGACTGTAGCCCACCAGGCTCCTCTGTCCATGGAATTTCCCAGGCAAGAATACTGGAGTGGGTTACGATTTCTTACTCCAGGGGATCTTCCTGACCTGGGGATCGAACCCGCGTCTTTTGTGTCTCCTGCATTGGCAGGCAGATTCTTTACCAGTAGTGCCAGACAATCTTGGCTAGCACAGGGAATTGTACTCAATACTCTGTAATGATCTGTATGGGGAAAGAATCTAAAAAAGAAAAAAGAGTGGATATATATAAAAAAATATATAAAACTGATCCACTTTTCTATATACCTGAAAATAACAACATGGTAAATCAACTACAGCCCAATAAAAACTTTTAAAATAAAAAGAAATACACCATAGCCCTCTGTTCTTCTTAACAACGCCCGCCCTCAGGGGAAACTAGGTAACCAGAGCCTGGCCTGCTGGGGTATGATCTGAACCAGACTGCCTGGGGAAGGGAAATCCCCACCTCCACCCGCCCTAGCCATCCTGTGCCTCCTAAAAGAGGAGGAAAAATAAACCGAGAAACACTTGTGAAGCTCACAGTCCAGAGACACAGGCTCACGGAAACACCGTGACCCTATCATAGGACTAGAACGCTTTCCCACCCTTCACACCTCACCAACACATCACTCAGGGCCTGTTTATGGCTGTTCCTTTTTACCCAGCACATCACGTCTGGCTATTAAGAAAAATCACAAGGTCTACCAAAAGGCAGAAATCACAGCCGAAGAGATGGAGCAAGCATCAGAACCAGACGTGGAAGGCATGTCGGATTTATCAGACCAGGAATTTAAAACAACTCGGATGACTATGCTGAGAGTTCTCATGGATAGAGAAGACAGACACAAGGACAGATGGACCTTGTAAGCAGAGAGATGGAAGTCCTAAGAAGGAACCAGAGAGAAGTGCTAGAGGTCAAAGGCACTGTAGCAGAAATGAAGAGTGCCTTTGATGGGCTTACAGGCAGACCTCATTTTATTGCACTTTGCTTTATTGAGTGTCACAGACACTGGGGTTGTTCTTTTTTTTTTTAAACAAATCGAAGCAACCCTCCTGCATAGAACTAGTCTATCTGCACCATTCTTTCAACAGCATTTGCTCACTTTGCGTTTCAGTGTCATATATGGGTAATTCTCACAATACTTCAAACTTTTTTCATTATTATTTATTAGAGTACTGTATAGTCAGAGATCTTTGATGTTCCTACTGTAATTGTTTTGAGATGTCACACACCCACAGTAGATGGAGAACTTAATCAATGGCTCCACCAGGACTGTTACCCTGTCTACTTCCCTACTCCTTGAGACACAACAATATTGAAATTAGGCCACTTAATAACCCTACGATGGCCTCTAAGTGTTCAAGTGAAAGAAAGCATTGCACATTTCTCACTTTAAATCAAAGGCTAGAAATGGGGCTTCCCTGGTGGCTCAGAGATAAAGACTGCCTGTCAGTGCAGAAGATGTTTGATCTAATGCCATGTTTGATCCCTGGTCTGGGAAGATCCCACATACCATGGAGCAATTAAGTCCATTTGCCACAACTACTGAACCTGTACTCTAGAGGTCAGGAGCCACAACAAGGAATAACCCCCACTCTTCCCAACTAGAGAAAGCTCACTCGTAGCCACGAAGACCCACCACAATCAAAAAATAAAACAAACAAATAAGTCAATCTTAAAAAAAAAAAAAAATCTATCAATATATTGGGAATTCCCTGGCAGTCCAGTAGTTAGGACTCCAAGCTCTCACTGCCAAGGGTCCAGGTTCAATCCTGGCTGGGGAACTGAGATCCCACAAGTGGTGCAGCCAAAAAAAAAATCAATATAATCCATCACATCAACAGACTGAAAAAGGAACACAGGAAGGTTCTGGAAGAGTTATAACCCAGGTCTCACCATCCCCCACCACACTGCTTTGGGACAATCCAAGCCCTTCTGGTCCCACAGAAAGAGGAAGCAACAGCCCAGCTCTTAACATGAGCCCCCTGAATCCAGCTGAGCTGAGGGACGATGGAAGCAGGGGGACTGGTCTCAGAACTGGAGCCCGGCAACCTGAGGGCCCTGAGGGTTGACAGGCACAGCTCTGGGCAGGAACAAAAGTGATGGGGTAGCTGCAGCGATTCCAGGTTACTGTGGTCTACTGGGGAGCTTCCCTCCTCTCCCCTCACACTCATCAGGGCAGACACACAGAGTCCTCCATCTCAGTAACACACGTCAGCAAAGAGGGGAATGGACAGGTCAGGGAGACAGAGCTCATGATCCAAACTGCACCTCTGCAGAGAACCACCACTAGAAGAAAGACATCAAGCCAACAGCATGAACCTCAGGAGCAGAACTTTTGGGACAAATGGACCAAGAGGGAAGTTGACAGATGTGTGCGCTTAGTTGCTCAGTTGTGTCCCACTCTGCAACCCCCTGGACTGTAGCCCGCCAGGCTCCTCTGTCCATGGGATTCTCCAGGCAAGAATACTGGAGTGGGTTACCATGCCCTCCTCCAGGGGCTCTTCCCAACCCAGGGATTGAACCCAGGGCTCCTGCATTGCAGGCGGATTCTTTACCAGCTGAGCCGACAGGGAAGCCCAAATTGACACAATGAATAGGCTCAAAGAGGTGAGGGAGTACAAAAGTAATGCGAACCAGGCGGAGAAGTTATCAGATAGGAAGCAATGCCTGGTCTACTAAAGGTGGGGCAGGCAGTCATTCCAAGGTCCAGCAAACTTCTCAGCACAGCAGATGGAACTCCAGCCCCATTTGTACCTCCCCAGTGAGAGTGGGACAGGTTATGGGGGATGCTGTCAACCCTACCCTTCCTTGGATGCTAAGGGCCTCCTCTGCAGACCTTAAGCAGTCCCCCACCACACGTCCATGAGCTGCAGTGCTGAGGTGGAGAATGGCGCACTGTTCTGCGAAGAGAGTTTATTTCTTAACCATGGATCTGACAGGGTGATTCTCCAGCCCAAACTTCAGTGGCCTTCCGCCATCAGCCAAAGGTTCTCGGAATGACTCATGAGGCTCTTACATTCTGACTCCAAACCACCATCCCAATTTCTCCTCCTGCCACCATCCTCCAAACACCTGATGGTCCTGCAACATGAAAGCCTGCATGAAAGATGTCAAAGCACAGAGGTCCCTTCCAGGCACTGATTCTGCAGGTCTGTGATCGCCACCTGGAACTGCTGGAGAGAAGTGGGAGAAATGGCCATGGTCCATGAGCATGTCTGCCTGGGGGCTGGCAAGATGGGGAAAGCTTGCCGTGCTGAGAGAAATGAGCTTCAGCTAGAAGCTCACACATGTAATGTGGTTTTTCATAGCTTCACGCCTTGGAAAATGCTGCTACAACTGCCTAGAAGGTTCCTCCCCACTCCATCCACCAATTAAACTCCTACTCATCCTTCAAGACCCCAGCCCCTCACAAGGAGCTTTAGTGCTTTATTTTCCTTGAGGCCGCAGCTGTGATTTCAGGCATACAACACACGGCGCCAGGGTGTGGTCTATGGACCCATCTCTCCAACAGTGAGCGCTTGGAGGGCAGGGACCAACTTTATGCTGCTCTGGATCCACTGTTCCTGTCATGTAGAGACCATTTAATAGATGCTTGAGTCATTAATTAAATACAGATGTCTAGCTAGCTAATTAATCATAAAGGAAAATTATACTCTACTAGGAGGTCTGTCCAGCGTGATTCTTTGGAATTCCTGCCTTGAGGGAGAGTAGAATTAGTCTAGTCTGGATTATCCTAGAGGTAGGTCAGCATCATTTAATTACAAGCCCTGTTAGGCCTCCTCTGAGCACCTGTCTGTCTGAGACTGGAGGCTCCCCCAGAAGGGTCCCCCAGTTTCCACCGCAGAGGCTACTGCTCCAGCAATGCCGACCAGTATCCAGCAGGGCGTGCGTCCAAGATTGAAGGGTTGATTTTCAAATCTCCTGGACCCCACAGATAATCTTGTTCTGTGGGAGAGAAACTTCATGCTCTTTTATAGGCATAGAACTCCTGCCTATCTGACCAGCCATAATGAACAGTTTTCAGTATACATTTCAGTGTAAATAAATGATTTTCAGCTTCCTTGAGGGTCGGGGCTGTGGATGGTGTGAACCCAGGGGTCCTGGGTACCCTTTGCCATCTCGCCTCTCTGTGCATCCTCCCACCACCCCACCCAGCCCCCCACACATCCCCTGGCTGCCTCACCTCTGGTCCAGGTGTTTCTTTGACCTGGAAATCTCGACCCACTCCCGCCCAGCCCACCCTCTGATGGTAAACACCTACTTACTGGTCTTTCAAAACTCAGGTCAATAGATTCATCTCTACCGTTATTTTAGATTCCACATAAGCAATATCCTGTGATATTTGTCTTTCTTTGTCTGACTTATTTCACCCAGTATGTCAAAGGAACAGGAATGGAGTCACAGATGTAGAAAACAAACTTATGCTTCCTAAGAGGGAGGAAGGGGTAAATTGAGGGGTAAATTGAGAGTTTCGGACTGACATATACGAATACTATCTATTAAACAGATAACTAGTTAAGGACCTGCTGAGGGTCTTCCGTGATGGCTCAGTGGATAAAGAATCTACCTACAATGCAGGAGACACAGGAGACGTGAGTTCGATCCCTGGATTGAGAAGGTCCCCTGGAGGAGGAAATGGCAACTAACTCCAGTATTCTTGCCTAGAGAATTCCATGGCCAGAGGAGCCTGGCGTGCTGCAGTCCGCGGGGTCACAAAGAGTCAGACACAACTGAGCACACACACGTGCACACATATATAAACTAGATAACTAATAAGGACCTACTGTACAACACAAGAAATTCTGCTCAATACTCTGTATGTAATGGTCTCTATGGGAAAAGAATCTAAATAAAATAGTGTCTTCCTTGCAAGGAATGTAAACCTCCTTGGTAGGCTGTAGAGGCCACCTGTGGTTAAGAAAATGATGGAACTCAATCCTGAGGGATGGACCAGAGTGACGAGCCAGCAGCAGCACAAAAACCCCCATCACAAGAGCTTTGGGACTTCCCTGGTGGTCCAGTGGTTAAGAATCCACTTGCCAATGCAGGGAACTCAAGTTCAATCCCTTGTCCAGGAAGATTCCACATGCCACAGGGCAACTAAGCTTGTGAGCCTGCAACAACTGAGCCCTCATATCACAGCTACTGAAATCCACCCTCCTTGAGCCTATGCTTCACAATAAGAGAAACCAACGCAATGAGAAGCCCTCTCACTGAAACCACAGAGGAGCCACTCACCACAACTACAGAAAGCCTGCTCACAGCAACGTTGGCCCAGCACTGCCAAAAATAAATAAATAAAATGCCATCCATTTACAAAAATAAAAAAGAAAAGCTTTGGAGCCAAGTTCCTAAGTCAGTTGACAGAGGAGAATAAGAATTAAAATGGCACTAACTTTTTGTGGCATTTCTTCCATGGTTGTTCTTCAAGAAACGTCTGGTTCAGGAGTTGATATTAAGTTCAGCTTTTTTAGGGGAGAGAACTGTTTTTGAAAATTATAGGCAGAAAAGCATCCGGATTGCCCTCCCCCTCCCCTAAACCTGGCTCTGATCTTAGCATCCCAGTCCAGGCTGAATGGCCAGGCGCACCAGGAGTGACACAACAGAGGGACTCACAGAATTACAGAAACAGTGTTTCACAGCTGGCTTAGCTTGTAAAGATTAACTTAGAAAAATAGTAAATGCGTACCACTTATGTACTGGCCTCTCTTCTAAAGGCGTCACATGAATTATTTATTGAATCTTGCCAACAACCCTCTAGGGTAGCTACTGTTATATTGTTGTTATTCAGTCACTAATTGTGTCCGACTCTTTGCGACTCCATGGACTGCAGCACGCCAGGCCTCCCTGTCCATCACCAACCCCCAGAGCTTGCTCAAACTCATGTCCATTGAGTCAGTGATACATCCAACCATCGCAGCCTCTGTCGCCCCCTTCTCCTCCTGCCTTTAGTCTTTCCCAGCATCACGGTCTTTTCCAATGTGTTAACTCTTTGCATCAGGTGGTCAAAGTATTGGAGCTTCAACATCAGTCCTTTCAATGAATATTTAGGGCTGATTTCCTTTAAGATTGACTGGTTTTTTCTCCTTGCTGTCCAAGGGACTCTCAAGAGTCTTCTCCAACACCACAATTGGAAAGCATCAATTCTTTGGTGCTCAGCCTTCTTTATGGTCCAACTCTCACATCCATACATGATTACTATTATGATCCCCATTTAATAGATAAGGAACCTGAGGCTGAAAACTGTGTCAACTTGTCCCAGGTCTCCCAGCTAGAGAGAGACAGCTGGGGAGAGCAGCCAGGTAGCGCCCAGCCTCTGGAGCCCCTGCTTTTAACCCCATGCCATCCCACCCTCAGCATGGAGGCAAGAGTGAGGGATGCAAGACAGAGGATGGTCACCTCATCCTTGTGGGGTAATGGAAAGACTAAACTGGATTTGGGGGTGACTCTTTCTGGGTGAGGATGGATGAAGGAAAGGAATGAGGAGCTGGGCCATCTTTGGGAGCTCTGGTCAAAAAGACAGTTGGGTAGGTGATGACTGAGAGCAGCCAGGGGACCAGTGTGGATGCATCCCAGGGAATGTCAAACATCAGAACTAGGGAGACCTGGAAGACAAGGAAAAGCCAAGATGCACCCTAAAGTTGAGGATAGCTGTGGCTGCAAACAGCAACCTTCTTGGTAGTGTATTCAGCCTGTTGTCTGTACAGGTTGCCCTAAGGGACCTTGAAGACAGCTCTTTCCAGTGGACATTCATGACTGGCCTGGTGTCCCCAGTCTAGGCTCCAGCCAGGTATGCGTGGGGCCTTGGGAAGCCCCAGGGCACAGTGGCCAGGGTTCACACTGGCCGAGTCATCATGCCCACCTGCACCAAGCTGCAGAACAAGGAGCGTGTAACTGAGGCCCTCCTCAGGGCCAGGTTCAAGTTCCCAGGCTGCCAGAAGATCCATATCTTCAAGAAGTGGGGATTTACTAAGTTTAACAGGGGTGAATTTGAAAACGTGGCAGAAAATCAGCTCACCTGGGATGGCTATGGGGTCAAACACATGGATAATTGTTACCCCCTGGACAAATGGCAGCCCTGAACTCACGAGAGCCTGGGCGATGTCCGTTCCTTACTCAGGCCCATCAATAAATCTCAGTTCTCTGTCAAATCAATAAATCAATAAAGTTGAGGACAAGAGCAGACGCCTCAAGGGCCGAAACCCACACGGATGAGGGAGCAGGAAGCAGGACCCCGGTGCAGAGGTAGTGCTGGCCTTGTGGGAGCCTCCATGTGTGAATAATCAGCCAGTTGCCGGCCAGAGGGTCAGGCCAGGCACAAGGAGGAGGTCTGGGTAAAGGAGTGTCATGGTGAGCTGACCACAGGCATTTGAAGTCTGACCATCAGCAGTGAAAACGGCCCCCTAGAGCAGCGGTCCCTAACCTGCTTGACACGAGGGAGCAATTTCGTGGGAGACAATTTTTCTACAGACCAGGGGTGGGGTGGTGGTTTGGGGATGATTCAAGTGCATTACATTTACTGCACACTTTATTTCTAATCTGGGCTTCCCTGGTGGCTCAGACAATAAAGAATCTGCCTGCAATGCAGGAGAAGTGGGTTCGACCCCTGGGTCAGGAAGATGCCCTAGAGAAGGGCATGGCAACTCACACCAGTATTCCTGCCTGGAGAATCCCACGGACAGAGGAGCCCAGTGGGCTACAGTCCGTGGGGTCGCAAAGAGTTGGACACGGCTGAGCTTCAGAACACTTTGACTTCACTTCTTTCTTATTTCTAATCTAATGCTGCTATTGATCTGATTGGTGGTACTGGTCCACGGCCGGTAGGTTGGGGACTCCTCGCCCAGAGAGATGAACCAGGATGGGCTGCTTGGAAGCACGTGGTCAGGAAGTGCTCAGGCCTCTGAGTTCCCCCTGGGCAGGGAGGCCATAATTTCAGGCTTCTGAAAGGCCCCCAGGGAAATCTCCCTCTCTGACCACAGGCTCATGTGCCCTGGCCTCACTCACCAAGGGTGCTGCCAAGTTCTGTCCTGTAAATTTTGGGCACTGAGCAAATATTAAGCCGTAAAAAACGGGAGCAGAGAAATCATTAGCGATGTACCAGTGATCGCGTAATGTCACTGCGGAGACTTCCCAAGTAAATAATTTCCTTTCCAGTCACTGAGTATCATAATGACACAGCCAAGATGGGTTTCTATTTATTCCTGGCCAATCTCTCTCAGATTTACGTCCCAATCATGAAATGGGACCTCTCACTGCATTTCAGAGCATTACTTAATCAAATGGTATGCCGGTTGACCCCAGTGTGTCTTAAAGTTGGGGTTATTTATGGATATGGTTTCTCGTGGAGGGTCACCGTGGGGCCTAATCTGCATATGCCTCTCAGGAGAGCTGGGACGTTATTTGCATAAGAAGCCCTAGGTTTCTGGGGAGGACCCAGAAAGAAGACTGCGACACAGCTGAAGGGCAGAGTCCCTGCGTTTAGGGACCAGCTACTCAAGGGAAGACTCTAGTCAAGCGACCAGGAGAGCACGTGGGGCAAGTGGGGCTCCCACCTCACCTCAAGTCTAAAGTGACCAGTGAACCAGTGCTCTGCTTCGGAGGCCGTCTTGGTGCCCTGCGCCATGACACCATGAACTCCCCCTAGTTCCTCCCAGGCTCTTCCTAGAGAATTTCTTGTTGTTTAGGCACCAAGTTGTGTCCAACCCTTTGCATGGACTGTAGCACACCAGTCCTCCCTGTCCCTCACCATCTCCTGGATTTTGCCCAAGTTCATGTCCATTGAGTCAGTGATGCCATCCAACCCATCTCATCCTCTGTCACCTTCTTCTCCTTCGGCCCTCAATCCTTCCCAGCACCAGGGTCCTTTCTAATGAGTCCGCATAGAGAAGAGGGTGTCTTTATGAGCTACCTTGCACTGTCATGGACTTTTTACTTTTTTAACTATTTCACTGGCATTTTATTCTTTTTTAAGAATTTTTTTTTTTTTCTTTTTTAAGAATTTTTAATTGGAGGATAATTGCTTTACAATGTTGTGTTGGTTTCTGCCATACATCAACATGAATCAGCCATAGGTATACATATGTGCCCTCTCTCTTGAACATCCCTCCCATCCATTCTTATCTATCTAGGTTGTCACAGAGCACCGGATTTGAGCGAATTCCCACTGGCTCTCTGTTTTACATATGGTAATGTAAATGCTTCATTGTTACTCTCTCAATTGCCCCTCTCTCCCCTCCCCTCACTGTGTCCTTATGAGCCACACTGCACTGCCATGGACTTTCACTGAATTTTATGCAAATCGTTTCTTAATGATGTTCTGGGTGAAACAGCAAGACCAGTAGGTGTGGTTCCTGCCCTGGAAGGCTCTTACCATCCAGGGAGGAAGAGAGACGTGTGCCACGGAAGCCGGGGCAGTGGTTTATCTTACTGCGGTATGTCTCCCTGGGGGCCTGAGCCTTCTGTCATATGTAACGTCCCTCTCTGTCTCTAGCAATTTTCTCTGCTCTAAAGTCTACTTTACCAGAAGTCAATACAGCCACTCCTGCTTATTATTATTTACATGGTATTTTTTTTCTATCCTTTTACTTTCAACCCACCCATGTTGTATTTGAAGGGAGTAACCCAGCAGGCTCCTCTGTCCATGGGATTTCCCAGGCAGGAATACTGGAGTGGGTTGCCATTCCCATCTCCAAGGGATCTTCCCAACCCCCGGTCTCCTGCACTGCAGCTGGATTCTTTACTGTCTGAGCCACCAGGGAAGCAACTCAGGTATGATCCCTGGTTGAGGAACCAAGATGCACATGTTGTTGTTCAGTCGTTCAGTCGTGTCCGACTCTTTGCAACCCCAAGGACTGCAGCCCACCAGGCTTCCCTGTCCTCCACCATGTCCCAAAGCTTGCTTGAATTCATGCCCATTGATTTGGTGATGCCATCCAATCATTTTATCCTCTGTCACCCCCTTCTCTTCTTGCCCTCAATCTTTTCCAGCATTAGGGTCTTTTCCAGTGAATTGGCTCTTCAAATTAGGAGGCCGAAGTATTGGAGCTTCAGCATCACTCCTTCCAGTGAATACTCAGGGATGATTTCCTTTAGGACTGACCTAAGGATCAATCTCCTTACAGTTGGATCTCTTTGCAGTCCAACGGACTCTCAAGTGTCTTCTCCAGCACCACAATTCAAAAGCATGAATTCTTCAATGTTCAACCTTTTTCTTTATGGTCCAACTCTCACATCAGTATATGTCTACTAGAAAAACCATAGCTTTGACTATATGGACCTTTGTTAGCAATATACTGGAATATATATATGTTGGCAAAATCTGAAATCTACTGGATGTGACAAAGAAACCCGGGAGACCCACCACTGTGATGTTCCTCAAGTCCTGAGGACCCTGGGAAGCCTGCCTTCTTTCTGTCTTTCAGAGTCTTCTGGGGACTTCCCTGGTGGTCCAGTGGATAAGATTCCACGCTTCCACGGCAGAGGGCACAGGTTCAATCCCTGGCTGGGGAACTAAGTTCCCGCATGTGGTGTAGCTAAGAAAAACACACAAATCCCTGCCAAAGCAGAGTCTTCTCAGACTTTTCTGTTGTGTTATGTCCGTGGTCTTTTAGTTGTGAGAGTGAGGGGCTGGAAGGAATGCAGCCAGTTCATCTTGACTAGAACTGAAGTCTGACTGTATCTGGCATGTTTGGGAGAGATCAGATGTGTTCCGAGACCTAAGGCAATCTCAGAGCTCCCTTATGACCAAGTGAGTGGAGAAATAGCTGAGAGAAAGAGCCAGTGAGCTTGCCAAAAGGTTGCCGTGACATGGGAGGAAAAGTTTTTATTGCTTTAAACATAATGCCTTTCCCACAAATTAAAACTCAGTCATGATCCAGGAACCCTGCACCCTGAGCCAGCTTCAAACCATAAACTACAGACTTTATAGAACACAGTTCACTTTCCCATGTTGGTCGGATACATTTGGTTATTATTAATTACTCAGTAGGCGAGCTAAGGCACTTAAAACACCACCATGAACACCATGAGTGAGCCAACAGTTCTAGAACCTAAATTCTAAAGTTTTTTGACTGTGGCTTTTTCAGCCTTTGTCTTCGGAGGCACTTTATGAAGCACAGCATACACAAGGCCCCACAGCTGCACCCAAACAAGTAGGAGCAGCACGCGTGGTTAATTGAAACGGGCTTTACCGGGAATGCAGTGTGAAGAAACCGAGTCAATCAGAGGCTCATTGAAAAGGAAGACTTTGATATGCTGCAAGAAATAGTGACTTTTGTCCCCAATTTCTGACATCTCTTTCAATGTGACGTTTTAAACATCTGTTTCTAGAGCAGAGCAGGAAATCTCTAAGCAGCCATAACTCTTTGCTTGGTGTCACATGGAAACTACAGGCTGTAATTTTTTTTTTTTTTTAATCCTACCATGAAATCTTTTTTCTTTTAAGCCAGTTCAAAGCAGAGCATTTAATGGGCATTTATACACAGGGAGAGTTTGAGAGGCTACTTTTTACAAATGGCTGTCACGAGATGAGTCATGATAAATGATGAGATTCTGCTTTAGGCAGGGTTATGAATGGAGCTGCTTTATTGGCAAGCTAGGGGCAAAGGGGGAGCCACCTGATTCTGAGTCAGTCCTATAGAAAAGAAAGGCAAACTGCAAATGGATCGATAGGTACCTCGCTTCTGGGCACCTCTTTGAAGCAAGAATAACTCTTCTGGCCCTTTGTTTGACTGCATGCTTTCAAAACTGTGTTCCCAGTCCCTGTGACCGAAGTTTCTATGGCTTCAGTGGCTGTGGATTACAGAGAGGGGAGTGTGTGTGTGTGTGTGTGTGTGTGTGTGTGTGCGTGTGTGTGTGTGTGTGTGTGTGTGCGCCTGCTCAGTAGGCGGAGGTCAAGGTAGTTTTTTTTCTCCTTGATGAAATATATGAGGTGCCATATGGTGGAGCAACCTGAGAATACCAGGTGTGTCTGCATCAGAATCTAAAGTGCCGTTACCATGGAGACCAGCACTCCCTCAGCGATGTCGGGCCTCTACTTCCGCCTTCAGAGGAGCTTACTTGTCTAATAGGAACAGGTGCTCTGACATACAAAAGAAGTAAACCTTGAAGGCAAGCCTTTAGGAATTTCTAATTTTTTTTTTCCTGATTCTTTCTAAAGAGTGTTCTCCCTCTCTACTTCATGAGTGAAGGCTTTGTTGAACTAACAATAATAATAATAGTAGGAAATGGCAACCCATTCCAGTATTCTTGCCTGGAGAATCCAGGGACAGAGGAGCCTAGTGGGTTGCCGTCTATGGGGTCGAACAGAGTCGGACACGACTGAAGCGACTTAGTAGCAGCAGCCTTTGTTACAATGGTGTTCTTCATAGGCGGTTCAGTGGTAAAGAACCCGCCTGCCAATGCAGAAGACATGGGTTATATCCCTGGGTTGGGAAGATCACCTGGAGAAGGAAATGGCAACCCGCTCTAGTATTTTTGCCTGAGAAATCCCATGGACAGAGGAGCCTGGCAGGCTACAGTCCATGGGGTCACAAAGAGTCAGATACGACTGAGCAACTAAACAACACCAAAACAAATTAAGATGATGCTTTGTGTTATATATACTCTATCTATCCTTGGATTAAGTGTTTTATCTATATTTTACAGATAAGAAAACCAAACCAAGACTTCAAGAAAGTTTCCCAAGTCATAATCTCACAAACAGCTGTCCAGGTTGGAACTCGAACCCAGAACCATCTAACTTCTGCCTGTGCACTTAACTCCTTGCCAAAAGGTGATGAATTCATTACATCTGGAGTATGTCTATATGTTCAAAGGATCATCAAGTTTTTCAGTCCTATGAACTAAGAACTGAGAAGCAAAAGAAAAAGGAAGTGAAGTTCCTGAAAGCTTTCCAGTGGCCAAGTGGTGACTTATTGACAGGACAAGCCACAACTGCATTGAGAACCAATGGCTAAGATTTATTGAGCATCTGTATGTGTCCTTCATTCTTTCATCAAATATGTACTGAGACCTACCCTACGCCAAGCATTGCTCTAAGTCCCGTGGATGCAATGGTGACGAAAACTCTTAATAACAAATCAGACAAAAATCCCCACCTGGGGGCACTTCCTAAACTCCAGTTTGTGACTGTGTCAGACACTGGACTGTGAGAACTCAGAAGCAGTAAGAGTTTATGATTAAGAAGCCAAGACAGAGATACAGATAACCTAACTGCAATGTGCTGAGTTAAGAGCTAGATTCCAAAGAGGTGCAGAGCTCTGGGATGGTGCTACCAGGTGGGCACCGGGGGATCCAAGGTTTCTTTCTCTAGCTTTAGATGGCTAGAGCCCTCAAAGATCCCAGATCCTCTGACCTCCCTGGAGCTCCTTTGGGACCCTCTTGGTCAACTCCTGAGAAGCTGGGACCCCTTGGGTGGGACATTCTAGGGCAAACCATTGTCATGGGGTGACTGTCATACCAGGGCCCCCACATTTGTGCATCAGACAGATGATTGATAAGCATAGGATTTGACGTCTGTGCCTAACTCATGGTGTTTCTTTACATTTCATTTTGATCATTCTGGTCTTCCTTCCACCTGAGCTCTGTTTAAATATTGTTTCAACAACCTTAAATATAATCTGTTCTTAGCTTTGGGTCATCCAGAAATTTGATATCTTCACCTTGTATTAAAACACTTGGAGGGAGTTCTCTGATGGTCCAGTGGTTAGGACTCCACTCCTACTACCAGGAGCACTGGTTTCATCCCTGTGCAGGGAACTAAGATCCGACATGCCATATAGCCAAAAAACAAACAAATAAATAAATAAACTAAAAAAAAATGGGCATGGGAAGGAGGCTCAGAAGGGAGGGCATATATCTATATACTCACAGTTGATTCACACTCTTGTGCAACAGAAACTGACACAATTGTAAAGCAATTATCCTCCAATTAAAACTAAATTGGACTTCCCTGGTGGCTCAGTGGTAAAGAATCTGACTGCCATTGCAGGAGACGTAGGTTTAATCCCTGGCCTGGGAAGATCCCCACTCCACTATTCTTCCCTGGGAAATCCCAGGGACAGAGGAGCCTGCTGGCATACAGTCCATGGGGTCGCCAAAGAGTCAGACATGACTTAGCAACTAAACAACAAATTAAATTTAAAAAAAAAAAAAAAAAAACAAGCACCTGGAGAACAGTATCAAGGACAGGCCTAGAACAAGGCACTAAAGTCTTCTTTCCAGCCCAGCGGAAATCCACTAAGTAATACACTTTGGTGCAGTCATTTGCCCCGCCAAGAACCCATGGACCTATTATTGAAGCTACACCTCTCTACCTTGCCCTGAGGACATGATGAAGGATGTTGCCAAAAACCTTGGCAAAACTCCTTCTCCCAGCCCCAGAGACAGAGCGCTTCTATATTGGGAGAAGGCTGAGGTAGGGAGATTGCAATTGCTTTGAAATCCAAAATGTAAAATGAGAAAACCGAACTGTTTGGCTAGAGCCAGGAGAGTAAACTCAGGGCTGTTGTTCACACCTGACTTCTGATGACCCAGTGCCAGTCTGTCAGTCAAGCACAAATGAAATGCTACTAAACAACTGTCTCACTTTGTTTCATTAACGTTTTCGTAGACAAGCAGTATCAGAGCAACATATAAACAGAGTTCATTGTTCGCATTCAATAAAACTTACAATAAAGTAAATCTAATACATTTTAATGAAATGCATGACCACGATTGTGTTGTATGGTAATTAAATAGAATTACAAGAATTTACAGCAACTGAAATTATTTCTTCCACAGTACAAAATTCTGGGGGTAAGAACTGGATAAAGAAAGGTCCTTGAAAAAAAAGGAAATGAGATGGGTTAACGGGGAGGGAACTAGGATCATCTAATAAGATCAGGGTTATGGGTGGGTTTTGCCCTGTTTTAAGCAAAGCAGTTCCAAAGACTGTAGAATTTCCAGTCCCTGCCCTTGGCTAAATTTACAAGCTAGGAACTTGGGCAGGAAGTATAGAGTCTAAGAAGACACATTCAGTTCTTCTAAGAGAAAAGAAATGAAAGAATTCTAAGAATCAACTACAATCAGCTAAAGCTGATTCTAGGAATATTGTTAAGATACTGAGGTGAGGGACTTCCCTGGTGGTGCTGTGGTTAAGACTTGGCCTTCCAGCACAGAAGGTGCGAGTTCAGTCCCTGGTTGGAAAAGTGAAGACCCCACATGCCTCGTGGCCAAAACACCAAAACATAAACCAGGAGCAGTATTGTAACAGATTCAATGAAGACTTCAAAACCGGTCCACATTAAAAAAAAAAAAAAAACTTACAAAAAACAAAGAAGATTCTAAGGCGAAAGGCAATGCTTCCCTCTATTATGGCGACAAGAGGAAATTGGGCCTTCGTGTGCAAGAACTTGGGGGTTGGATTCAGATTATCCAGGAGCTCTTTAAAAAGTCAGACACCTAGATCACTCTGAAGCCCACTGATCAAGGTCTCAAGGAAGGACATTTAGACCTGCGTATTTTTCAGAGCTTCCTAAGTGGTCCTGACAGACACCCGAGCTGATTATCTAGAACCTTTAGGTACAGAAGGTTTATACCTGGGGGAGATTAGAACGCACAGCCAGAGAGAGGAAAGAGTGGGGAGAGACAGATGAAGAAGTAGAGTGTCCCACGTGCTACAACACCACTGTGTGTAAGAAAATCTAATCAGATTGCATTCCTAACACCCACCGCCACTCAGGGAAAAGGCTCTCTGCCTGAGACGGTCAGGTGCTCAGCCGCTTCAGTCCACTCCGACTCCTTGTGACCCCATAGACTGCAGCCCGCCAGGCTCCTCTGTCCATGGGATTCTCCAGGCAAGAGTACTGGAGTGGGTTGCCATGTGCTTCTCCAGTGGATCTTCCCGACCCAGGAAGACGTCTCCTGCATTGACAGGTGGGTTATTTGCCACTAGTGCCACTGAGACGTCACTGTGGGCGGTGGGGGAGGTCATTTTAAAGGCGATACAGAGCAGGCTGGGTGGGATGTTAAAACACAAGGTTTGAGAAAACCTATGTAAGGGAACTGGCACTTGATTCACAGGGAGAAGATGCTTCAGGAGGTGAGAGGAAGTGATAAAACAGAAAGAGGCCTTTCCAAAACTGAGTCAGACTAATCTTGCCTCTAGTCTGCAGATGCCAAAGCAATTTTCAAAGAACTCTTTTTAGGTGTGTCCCTTCCTCCTCCTCTCCCCTTCCACTGCCGTGGGCTAAAGGTGGAGACTCCGTCCTGGGAGGGGTGCTCTGTCTGTCCCAGAGCACAGCCCAGATCAGCCACTCAAGCTCAGCTATGCTGGCAGTTCTGCCAGAAATTTCATACTTCTGTGATCTATTTTGTCTAAGATGCTCAAATGCAAACAAATATTTAAATTACGCTGGTCACCGACTTCCCTGGAGGTCCAGCAGTGATGACTTCATGCTCCCAACACAGGGGGCACAGGTTCGATCCCTGGCTGGGGAACTAAGATCCCACAAGTCACATGGCACGGCCAAAAAGGATATAAATTATGCTGGTCACACACCTAAGAGCTTTTAGAATGTGAAATACGGTTGTTGCCAAGTGTTGTGCATCAGTAGGTGCTTGCCTGTGAGCTGCCCCTCAAAGAAAGAGGCTACACTGTACCCTGAAACCTTCCTGGGTGTACGGGAGGTCACGCCATTCACTTTCCTCGTGGATCTTATTTGTGAGCCTCTCATGCAACAGGCAGGGCTTCCCTTGTGGCTCAGCTGGTAAAGAATCCACCCGCAATGCTGGAGACCTAGGTTTGGTCCCTGGGTTGGGAAGATCCCCTGGAGAAGGGAAAGGCTACCCACTCCAGTATTCTGATGTGGAGAATTCCATGGACTGTATAGTCCACGGGGTCACAAAGAGTCGGACACGACTGAGCGACTTTCACTTTCATGCAACAGGCTGGAGGAGGAAATTGTAACCCACTCTGGTATTCTTGCCTGGAAAATCCCATGGACAGAGGAGCCTGGTGGGCTACAGTACTTGGGGTTGGAAAGAGAGGGACCCGACTGAGTGACTGAGCATCTACACGAGCAGCAGGCCCTGTGCCGCCCCTGTAACCAGCCCCTCCCCGGAGTAGTGGCAGCTCCTGTTTTGCCTCTTTCTGTCATGTCACAATCCTAGGCTTCTACACGGGAGCTCTTCCAGGAACTTCCATCTATTTTATCACTTTTTCATTGGCCATTCACTTCAGAACTTGAAATCTCTGGAGAGCAGAAGTGGGGTGCTGGGAAAGTCAGTGGCTACATAAAGGTTATCCGCGTTTCCCACAGGCAGTGCTGGGTCTTGTTATTTTTCCTCAGTTGAGCCATGGCGGAGCATTAGAGGCCCACGGAAGCCCCGCTGAGCAGTTTAATGTCTCCAGCGTTGACAGTCATCCCCCCACTGTTACCCCACAAAGGCTAAAGGAAGCACATTGCCTACTCCATATGGGGTTTAAATCAAATCGGCGCAGGGCGACATCTATTTGTAAAATAGAGATGCTATTTGCCTTGGCAGAACTGTGCCTTCCTATTGTACTAAACGGCTCCCGGTGCTCTGTTGACGCTACGTAATAAATTTAAGTAAGTTACCTCTAATATGAATGTGGCTGGGTAAAAAAAAATTGATAGAAAATTGAGCCAGTTTTCATCCCCAGACCGAGCACCAGGTTCGAGGCTGTTTCTGTCTCCAGAAGGGGTATGATTTCACTAACAGTAGAAGCCTTTTCTCATCCAGTTAGCAAAGCACTTCTTCCCTTACGGTTTTTCACAAGGTGATGATGTGAAGAGAGTGCTGCTGGGAGATCTTGCTGCCGATCACCTCCCCAGACCTCAGTCCCTCTACCAGAAAAATAAGAGCAGGAGATAAGACCTCTAGATATCAACCCGGCCCTAAAGCTTTCTGGCTTTCCAATTCTAAAAATTCCAAATAAGAAAAAATGAAAGTTAAAGACAGAAAGCCATGGGGATTGACGCATATACACGACTCACACTATGTATACAGTAGATGACTAGTGAGAACCTATTGTACAGCACAGGAAACTCTAAATGCTCTGAGGTGACCTAAATGGGAAGGAAATCCAAAAAAAAGAGGGGAGATATGTATACATATAGCTGATTCACTTTGCTGTATGATAGAAACTAATGTAACATTGTAAACAACTATCTTCCAATAAGAATTAATTTTTTAAAAAATTAAAAAAAAAAAAAGCAACCGGGAAAACCAAATTGAATAGCCGGGCCAGCCAAAGCGGATGAGTGGCTGTGAAGCAGTTACCTGGTGGGTACCACCTGTGTGGAGTGCATTCCTGTCCCAATTATTTGAACCAAGCCCCTGATGCTGGGAAAGATTGAAGGAAAGAGAAGGGGACAACAGAGGATGAGATGGTTGGATGGCACCGCCGATTGAATGGACAAGAATCTGAGCAAACTCTGGGAGTTAGTGAAGGACTGGGAAGCCTGGTACACTGCAGTTCATGGGGTTGCAAAGAGTCAGACACGACTCAGCGACTGAACAACCACCACCATCCCGGGAGGAGGGCTATACCTCTTGATGCTTCTCAGAGAGAATAGTTCCTGATTCCACTGACAAAAAGTTTGGCCATGTGACTTGTTTTGACCAGTGGATGGTAACAGACTCGATGTGTGTGACATCTCAAGAGGAGTTTTAAGAGCCTCTGAGAGCTTGCGAACCCCCTTGCTCTCTTCCCGATGCTGTGAGAAGAGAGTCACTAAAGGTTTTAGGGATCTCAAGAAGGGACCACTGTATGGAGCAAAATCGCAGCTGTAGCAGAGCTGCGGATGATGTGAGAATAAGAGTCATACCTTTGCTCTTGCAAGCCACTGAAACCTGGGGCTTATTTCATCCCTCAGTCATACTGAGAGAAAGCTGACTGATTCCCCACCCTCCATGGGGCACATATGATAAATACTCAAAGAAGGACAAGGATGACATGGCTAACGTGTGCTCTTAGGCCGAAAGCTCCTGGCGGCAGCAGCCTCATTCCCATGGATGCCGGAAATGCACAGCTCTCCAAACACACAGCCCCAGCTGCCGCCCACAGGAATTTGAGGCTGGCATGACACCACTATCATGGTGATGCCCTCCATTCGCTGTATTTTAAACTGGAGTTCAATGGGGGTAAAGGCAGGCCTTGGACTTATCATCAGAGTCCCAAGCCACTCCCTGATCGCTGATTGCCCACAGGTCTGCAGGAAACCTCGAACCTAACCCTCAAGTCCTGTCACGTGAACTTTGAAATCTCACGATGGATTCTCGGTTCAGAGAGGTCATCCCCCAGGACCAGACTGTGTTCATTTTTTTTTTTTTTTTGGTGGTCGTTCATTTGAATGAAAGCATAGTATTTAAAGGTTTCTCATAGAACAAATGGGTTCTCTTGCTCAATATGAGGAACACTGGATTCAACGACCTGCAAGGTCCCTTTTGGCTCTGAAACAGATCAGTCTTACAGCATTATCTAATTTAGATATCATTTTCCTCACCATTTGACAGGCAGATATCAAATTTATTAGTAGCACATATCAACTTTATGCAGTTAATTAGGACAGAAAACAGACGAATTTTCTGAGTGAATTGACATCATAATCTAGGTGAGATGAACATGGTTATAAGGCAAACCTGTCTTCTTATCAGTCTTTGTTCAGAGAGTATTGTGTATGTTACTTTTAGAGAAAAAAAGAGAGAACTAATTAGATTAACAATCTGTGAACAAAGTCAAAACAAAGAATTCAATATATATTTTTTCACTCTTATACAGCCTGAGGGCAATAGCCAAAAGAAATTACTATAAAGTGTGAGTAATGCAAAATAGATTTTGTGAATTTCCATCTGAAATGTGCGAATTTAATATACAACTGCAAATTAAGAAATGCTTTTTGATTTATAAAGTAGACTTGATTCATATGCAGAAAAAATTATGTCCGGGAGACAACTCCAAGATGAACCCCAGGCTGCGTGTGGAGAAGTGGAGGGGAATTTCGTAGACTGAGAAGACGCTGTGACCACAGAGCCGGACCTTCATCCATGTTCGTCAGAACCAAAGCACCGAAGGCCACCACCACCTGTCCTGAGAAGATGGGCCAAGCAGTCTGTCAGTGACTCCACGACCAGCTGTCACAACAACGGACCTCTAAGCCACGTAAAGATGAAAGGAACTGAAGTTCTGTGCTTACTTAGGTCAGGTATACAGACTAACACCCAGCCTCACCCTGGGCTTTCGGCTGAGGAGCCAATGTCCAATCCCAGCTTCGCCATCACCACGTGGTGAATAAGTTTCCTCGTGTCAGTGTTTTTCATGAGGGCTTTTGCTTACAGGGTCACAGTGAAGACAGCCTTCTAGCAGGAGTCTCACTGCCCACTGGCCACAGAGTCACGACGTGTGCGAATCCTGCAGGGGGGACAGCAGTAACCAATGCCCCTGCCTCCCAGAGTTCGCGGCTGTCTAGTGTGTAAAAGAACCTGCTCTGAGAGAAGGCAAGCTAAAACAAGTCAGCAGCGAGGCAGGACCGTCACCTCTCTCACCACATGATAAGCTTTTCGTGCTTCAGAGCCTGGCTGATATCACCTTCTCTGTGAAGCCTTCTCTGCACTTCTCCTCCTCCACGCTGCTGCTTGGTCACGTGCTCACCGTGGCTGATGGATGGATCTGGAGATGGTTTGTTTCAGGGCTTTCTCTATGGGATGAGTTCTGTAAGGCAGGGGCTGTGCCTCAGATTTGCTGGGCATTCAGTAAGCTAAACTGACTTTCTGAAGGTATACATAATAGACTAAGGATGTGAATGTTAGTCGTTCAGTCATGTCTGACTCTTTTGCAACCCCATGGACTGTAGCCCGCTGGGCTCCTCTGCCCATGGAATTCTGCAGGTAAGAATACTGGAGTGGGTAACCGTTTCCTTCTCCAGGGGATTTTCCCAGCCCAGGTCTCCTGCATTGCAGGCAGATTCTTTACCATCTGAGCCACCAGGGAAACCCCCTAATACACCTAAATAAATCAATAAATATCTGTATTAGATTAACATGCGAAAAATACAGAAAAATAAGTCCAGGCTAGATCTTTCTAGACACCCTCTGTGCATAATCCCCTGTGGATTACACAGAAGACTTCCTTATACAGAAAACTTTGGGAACCCACCCCCCCTCTTTAGGAAACCTGAGACCCTCTGACATGATGTGATGCTTTTTCTTTCTATGAAGAGCAAACCGCAGCTCTGGTCTGTGATTCTTGTGTGAGAAACACCAAGGTCTTCCCTATGTGACCTCCTCCAGGACACACACCTGTATGTGCAGTAAGAAAAGACAGTGGGACAGTGTGTAGTTTGTCAGCTCCCTGTTTAAAGTGCTTCTTTTCGAGGAAATTATGCTTGCTTGTATTGTTCCTATTATAAAGAGGGAGAAATCTGGGTCTTAGTGTGGTGAACAGGGCAAGAGCGCAACCACCAACATCCCTGCTTTGGTTCGCAAAAGGGACTAAGAGAAGTAAGAACAGAAACCTCTCTCCTCTAGCCTCTTCTACCTTTGCTGGAAAAATAGCCCAAGAGCTCACAGAGCATTTGGCAAAAACACTTTAGTGTACACGTGTCTACTGTGGCCACTGGGGCCACTAGGCCAATTTGGGGGTCCAGAAATTTTAGGGTGACTTTAGGATCCCACTTTTGGTAAAAGTAGTGTGGGGACCGCCTCAATACAGCTCAGACTATGTCTGTCAGCAAATGAAAGGGTAGTGGGACACTTTGGGCTATTTCTGGTGTCCTAAGATTTCTGTTCCATCACAATAGAAGCCTCAGAGCCAAGTCTAGTTCAAAGAAGAGAGTGGTCCCTAACTGCGGCAGATCCCTTCCCGCCCTTGAGTCAAAGTGGCTCACTGCCAAGCAAATGGACCCCACGCACTCTGACTGCAAGGGTCATCACTCCACCTACTGATCCCAGAGGCACTGACAGGGAGCAAGGATGGGCAACCAGAGGCGCTTTCTTTGCAGGAAAAAACCCAAACAAAACCCAAACAAAATAAAAGGAGCTACAGTGATGTGCCCAGAACTAGCTCTGCAAGGAGGCCTTGTGGAGGAGGAAGCCTCACTTGTGGTGGTTGCTAGTTTTCACGGTGTAATTAATCTCACCATAGCTGATTTCAAGCCATCAGCAGGTTGAAAGACTGGCAATGTTGCTTTTAACAGTCAACAGTTGGCTCCGGAAAAGCCTGTGATGAGCCAACTCTAGCACACTGTGCAACTTACATTTATTGAGGGTTTATGATGGGGCCATGGGCTTTCTCTCGTAGCTCAGATGGTAAAGAATCTACCTGCAATGCAGGAGACCCTTGTTTGATTCCTGGGTCAGGAAGATACCCTGGAGAAGGGAATGGCTACCCACTCCAGTATTCTGGCCTGGAGAATTCCATGGACAGAGGAGCCTGGCAGGCCCCAGTTCATGGGGTCACAAAGAGTCAGACATGACTGAGCGACATTCACTTTATGGTGGGGCCAGAGACTGATAAGCACTTTATATTTCAAGTATCTCATTTTTTCATCTTCCCAGCAGTCCTATAAGGAAGGTCCATCGTCATCATCCCCATTTGAAGGTGAGAAAACAGGGGCACAGAGAGGCTAAGCCACTTGCCCCCCTGCGGCTGGGAAGCAGGGGCTGGAATCCTAGTCCTACTCCCCAGCTGAAGTTCTCCCAGCCCCACAGTGCTCTTGCGAGACAGGCCCTTATTTCCATAGTAACAGATCTCTAGCCAAAGGGCAGCACCCTCTGACCAGAGTCCACAGGGCCCAAATGAGTCCAGACATCCCTCACCCAGGCACAGAACACATGAGGGGGACCCCTTGCCTTTGCGAACTCTGCCTCCTCCTCCCATTTTCTTCCCTCCAGTCTGACTCTCACCCCTTCATGGTTCCCTACGAGGAACAGCCGCCTCTGTCCTGCTGGTGGTGCCCCCGCAAGCCCACTCAGGTTTAGCTGACCTGCTAAGCGTATCAACAAGGATGGGTCAGTCAGCAGTGTCCTCCTTGGGAGCCTCACACTGGGAGAGGCCCCTGCATTCCCAGGGCAGGAGCCAGCGAGGGCACGGCCCCAGGGCTCGCTGTCCGCAGGAGGAGGAGGGCCTCTGGTGGACGCAGCACAGGGATTACTGATCAGTGAAAACAAAGAGGTGGATGGTGATATATTCCTATATCCTAAAGTCAGGAATTATTCCAAATCTGGGGAGACACGAAAACTCAGGATGGGAATTAAACTTGTCCTAAGTCCTTGAAGCGATCACCTCTAGGCTGAGCAGAATCAGGAAAACCATCAGTGGGACTGACTGACAAGAATTTATGGGCAGATGAGGGTCAAGGAGCCAGGTGGAAGCAAGACTCCCAGGCCCTGACCCCAGGATTTGTTTCCATTGTTCTGTGATTTTGTTGCCAAAAACAGCCAGTCTCTTATTAGAATCTCTAATATGTGCAATTTAACTTGACATGATTTTCCCTATTTAAAAATCTTCCCAGTGAAGAGGTTCAGTGGGTTTTTAAACTATTCATACAAAATGCAACCTTCCAATTAATTTACAAGAACTGACTGATACCAGGAAAGATGCAAATTTAACAGCCAAAGTTAAATGAACACTTCTGCATATTCAATGGCCCATAATTAAAAAAATGAAGCTCATGATTTATAACTGCAGCCAATGATTTATATTTCTTCCACCTGGATCTACACACTTTTGTGGGGTAACTTTTTCATTACAAAAGTCATTAAAAGTAAGCATGAAAATTAACAGAATCACTGTACCTAGTTAGCCTAGACCAAGGTTTGGTTTTTTTTAAATGAAGCATATTTAATCTCATGGCTCTCAATACAAATATTATTCATAATTTTTGGAGGGTATTTTGTATCAGTAAAATTATTTTCCATGTTTTCATATTTATAGTCCTTAAATTTTTTAATTTTTTGCATATTTTTAGAAATTAAAGACTTAATTACAAATATTCTGTAAATTATCAATTAGTAAATATAATACAGTGTAAAACTCACAAGCATCTAACTGGCCGAGAGCCACTATCACAGGAGTTTGCAAGCACGCAGGAGTTTGTGGCCCAGGTCATACAACGTGACCAGCATGATCCTGTCCCATAAGTCAAAGGCCATGAGGTCAAGAGCCACGACTAACTTTGCCAAGGGCTTTTCAGAGGCAAAAGTGAGGGCAGGGACCGACTGGATTTCTATAAATACTGCTCTTTAAAAACCACCTTAAGGACTTTCCTGGCAGTCCCGTAGTTAAGACTCAGTGCTTCCAAAGCAGGGGGCCCTGGTTCCATCCCTGGTCACAGAACTAGGATCCCACATGCCAAATGGTGTGGCCAAAATTTTTTTCTTTAATTTTTTAATTAAAAAAATCTTAATATTGTAGGCATAATTCCTTTGAAAAGTAAAATAATTATCATATAAAAGCAAAAGGTAAAAGTTGCCCTTTCAAGAGGTTTTTCATTTTGGTATGAAGAAAGAAAAATTCAGGTATTAAATTTTATTTTTTAAGATAGCTTTCTATTTTTATTTTTTTTTTAGTATAGGCTGCAATTTTATTTTTATTAGTTGAAGGCTAACTACTTTACAATATTGTAGTGGTTTTTGCCATATATTGACATGAATCAGTCATGGATTTACATGTGTTCCCCATCCCGATCCCCCCTCCCGCCTCCCTCTCCATCCCATCCCACTGGGTCTTCCCAGTGCACCAGCCCTGAGCACTTGTTTCATGCATCCAACCTGGGCTGGTGATCTGTTTCACCCTTGATAGTACAGGTATTAAATTTTAAAAGGAACTTATCTAATCATAAAAGACTGTCCAAAAATATTAAAAATTAACTTATAGTATAAACTAACCAACTATGTAAGAAATAGGTATATTTTGAAAAGTACTGAAAAGATGTTCTCATTGTTTAATAATCCCACACTGAAAAATTCAGGGTGAAATGAGGTTTCATTAAGAATAGTAACTAAAGAGGTTGCTTCTTATGATTTGCAAATATGTATTTCATACCATTCTCTAATGAGAACCTAGGAAAATGGTGCTTTTCTTTTACTGTGAATATTTATGGATGCAGTTTCTAGCTGCCTTGAGCAAACTCCATTCTTAAGTTGCTGTGTCTCTACAAATCTCTTAGAGCCGCTGTTCGGGATGACATTTTGTCCAATTAGTTGTCAGCGTACTTCCTTTTACCTTCCCAGCAATAACCTTACTTTTTCTAAGACAATTTCACACAGTCAATCCGTTCAATTAAAACTATACAAAAAGCTGTTCTGAGAGACCCACTGCTAGGCAACAGAAACCTGTTGAACTAAATCTCAGGTGGAAAACATTCCTGAAGACAGATGAGAACAATTACAGTCATCACACAATAAATTATCAATTTAACCCAGAGTAGAATACTGTTTTGTTAGAATTTAGAGGTCCAAACAAAACAAAAAAGACAACCTATGAGGATGTGAACATTCTTATGAATGTGTACATGTGTATTTGAATATGTACAAATGTGTATACATATTCAGCAGACATGACAGATCCCCAATCAATAGCTAATTGGGCTTGCTCTGTTTGATCAACCCACACCTGTTCCCTGTGCTGTGACTCCGGGAGACAGCTCGGAATGTCAGCGCGCTGGGTTTTCAAGAGAGTACTTCGATCACCAGTTCTTCACAGAAACGTGCTTTGAAGAGACGTAAATGAAGCGAGTTCTTACAATAAAGGCAGAACAACTTATTACACGAAATTCAGAGTGAACTTAGATTCTGAAATATAGGCTCTGCATTATAAACCAAACTAAAACACTGCACACACGTTCATCTTGGAGAAAATAGTTTGATTACGGAAAAGGCTTTTAAAGGCTCACAGAATTTATGAGAAGGGTTTCCTAAGGACTTGGAAACTAAATTTTTAAAAATTATTTTTGGCTGCATTGGGTCTTAATTGCAGCATGTGGGAATCTTAGTTTCCTGACCAGGGATCGAACTCCCGTGCCCTGCATTGGGAGGCAGATTCTTAAATCACTGGACCGCCAGGGAAGTCCTCTAAATTGTTCTTTAAAAATAACAGTGATGAGTTACGCACCAATGAATCAGAAATGTGAATTATATTCCCTTTAAAATACACTAGGGCTTTAAAATTAGAGGAAATATTCTTGTTGAAGTATGTTTTAGAAATGTTATAAAATATATTTCAAAATGTTTGAAAAATAGCTGGAGGTATTTTTATAAATCCCAAATGAAGCCTGACTCATCCATCTTTAATTACAACAATTACTAACACTATTGTTTAGGATTTATGTTATGGAATACAGTAGTCAGACCATGATTAGTTATTTGCTGAAAGAAGATATTTAAGATGTGCTAATCGAAAGCATTTTGAACATTCAGAGCTAAACTTATAAACTCAGTTCTGGGGTAGTTTTTCAAACGTGGACACTGAAGCCAGGGCAAGTCATAGAGAAACATTTAGAATGACCAACTCATTTCATAAAGCTTGCCCTGAAAGAGAAGCAGGTGTACTTTTACCCTTAGATACAGCAAAGGGCAACAATATTCCCAAAGTCATGGCTTTTATTTATTTGGCTGCACGGGGTGTTGGCTGAGGCACAAGGACTCTCTGGTTGCTGCTGACTCAGCAGTTTGTGTTCGGGCTTAGTTGTTTCTGGGCCTGTGGGACCTTTGACTGTGTGGATCACAGTGAACTGTGGAAAATTCTTCAAGAGATGGGAGTATGCGGCCACTTTACCTGCCTCCTGAGAAACTTGTATGCAGGTCAATAAGCAACAGCTAAGAATCAGGCATGAACAATGAACTGGTTCAAAATTGGGAAGGGAGTACATCAAGGTGGTGTATTGTCACTCTGCTTATTTTACTTCTATGCAGAGTACATCATGTGAAATGCTGGGCTGGGTGAAGCACAAGCTGGAATCAAGATTGCTGGGAGAAACAGCAACAACCTCTGATATGCAGATGACACCACACTTCTGGCAGAAAGTGAAGAGGAACTAAGGAGCCTCTTGCTGAAAGTGAAAGAGAAGAAAAGTGAGAGTGAAAAAACTGGCTTGAAACTCACCATTAAAAACCTAAGATCATGGCATCCAGTCCCATTACTTCATGACAAATAGAAGGGGAAAAAGTGGAAGCAGTAACAGATTTTATTTTTTTTATTTTTATTTTCCTGGGCTCCAAAATTCACTGCAGACGGTGACTACAAGCATGAAATTAAAAGATGCTTGCTCCTTGGAACAAAAGCTATGACAGCATATTAAAAAGCAGAGACATCACTTTGCTGACAAAGGTCTATATAGTCAAAGCTATGGTTTTTCCAGTGGTCATGTAAAGATGTGAGAATTGGACCACAAAGAAGGCTGAGCGCTGAAGAGTTGATGCTTTCCAATTGTGCTGGAGAAGACTCTTGAGTCCCTTAGACTGCAAGGACATCAAACCAGTCCATCCTAAAGGATATCAACCTTGAATATTCATTGGAAGCTGAAGCTCCAATACTTCACCTGATGTGAAGAGCCAACTCATTGGAAAAGACCCTGATGCTGGGAAAGATTAAGGGCAGGAGGAGAAGAGGACAACAGAGGATGAGATGGTTCACTGGCATCACTGACTCAATGGACACAGAGAGACTGGAGAACAGAGAAGCCTGGCATGTTGTGGTGCACGTGGTCACAAAGAGTCAGGCATGACTCAGCAACTGAACAACAAAATGTAGATCTTAGTTCCGTGACCAGATTTCAAACCTGAGTCTCTTGTATTACATGGCAGATTCTTAACCACTGGATCACCAGGGAAGTCCCCCAAATTCCTGTTAATCCCCCAACACAAGCCACTATTTTTTCCTATCATTAGAAACATAAATACTGTGAAAGAATATATCACTGTAGTCTGCCTAAAAGTCTCTTGGTTAAAAACAAACAAAAAAAAAGGGCACTACAGGAAAGGGACAGTAAAACAGTGAACAATAACCTCAGAAAAATGGGTGAATGTTAACATTTATTTCAATAATTGAGAACTTTTGCATTTAACACTGTTTAGAATATGGCAAAGGCCTAGGCTTTGGAACTAAACTGACTTAGATTCCATTCCTTTTTCCTGCTTCTTAGGAGCCAAATAACTAGAGCCAGTTACCCTATAAGCCTCACCTGCTGTTTCTGCAAAAACAAAAAATGTGAATGTGAAAGTCACTCAGTTGTGTCGAACTCTTTACAATCCTGTGGACTATACAGTCCATGGAATTCTCCAGGCCAGAACACTGGAGAGGGAAGCCTTTCCCTTCTCCAGGGGATCTTCCCAACCCAGGGATTGAACCCAGGTCTCCCATATTGCAGGTGGATTCTTTACCAGCTGAGCCACAAGGGAAGCCCAAGAGTACTGGAGTGGGTAGCCTATCCCTTTTCCAGCAGATCTTTCCGACCCAGGATTTGAACTGGAGTCTCCTGCATTGAAGGTGGATTCTTTACCAACTGAGCTATCAGGGAAGCCCTCTGCCAAAAAAAAAAAAAAAAGGATAATAGTAAATACATCTTAAAACAAATGTGTGGACTTAATAAAGCAATAAAGGTAAAGTTCTAGTGTGCAGCAAACATTACAAATGTCAGCGCCAGTGCTGTATGATGTCAATTCATCTGGTACTTCTTATTCTTAACTACCATCTATTTGGATGAACTGCCTCTATCTGCGCCACGCTGCAGAGGTTTGAAGCCCCTCCATAAATGTGCTTACTGTCTGGCATGCTTTCTTTACAGCTTACCTGCAGCATTTATCAAGAGGAGAAATAGACAGCTGTCCTGTTTCCCAATTCAGAATGTGATCCTGAACACACATCTTAAACTCTCTGTGGGCGCCATTCCTTCACCTGTAACACGAAGGGCCTGGACCAGGTCATTTGCTCCCCATTTCAGGTCTCAATGCCCGAGGCTGCTGCTGAGCCTCTCAACAACTCACAGGAAAGGTCCTAAGAAGATCACAGAAGATCAGAAATCAGGGAAGAGCTAGCCATGACTTTTCAGATCACAAAGAGGATGGGAAGTGGACACCGAACACACGTGTTCTCAACTCCCGCTCTCACCTGGCCGGCGGAGCAGCACTGGCTGGGAATCGGAGGGGGAGGCGTCGCTGGTGAATTCCGGCCTCTGCTGGGCGGGGAGCAGCTGATCACGGGGGATACCCAGGCGGGCAGGGAGGAGAGCTCGGGGTGCCAGTCTCTCAAGTCTGAACCTGGGTGGATGGGATCCACCAGAGGAGACTCGAGCCCACCCTGCCTCTCTCCCCATCTGTTTGCAAGCAGAGGCTGCCCCTGGCCAGGCAAGGCTTCCCTCACCGTTTGCAACTGAAGTCCTGGCCCAGGCAAGCCCCCCAGCACGCGTGTCCTCTGCAGCGTAGCGGTCAGCACAGCGCTGGGTCATGGGAGGCAGCACTGGCCGCGGGCGCTGGAGAATGTAGAAGAGACTGAAGGGAAGAAGGCTCTAGCCACGCGTGTGTCCTCTTTTTGTCCTTAATTAATTTTGTACCTCATTCTTTTCCTTTATACCCTCTAAGAGATCAAAACCTCAACAGTCACAGCGAAGAAGAAAGGGGAGCCATGGAATCAAGTTGTTGCTAGATGCCTTCCAGCTATAAATATCATACAACATGACAAAATAATGATGCATAAATAACTGCTTCACACTTGGGTCTACCTGGAACACTCTGGGAACCAGAGATAAAGCCAAAAGGCCACAGATAGCCTAGAGAAACAACACAAACACTGAACACTCAACCAACACACCTCCCTATCACTCTTCATCCCCACATGGCTGTACTCCTAATTTACCCATAATTCTAACATGTCTAACAACGTGTTTCTTTCCATTAGGTTCATTGAAAGACTGCAGGTTGGAAATTGGAAGAGAAATAAAGGTTGACAGCCTGATAACAGGAGAGTAAAAATGCTATGAAAGCAAACGCCACAACTCAAAGACCACGGAGTGACAGGCAGAAAAGCTTGCTCGCCCCTCCACTGGCTGCTGAGGGGGGCGCATCGCAAGGAAAACTCTGAATCACAAAGAGAAGGAGATGTTCAAATTCTCTGTCTTACAAAGTCAGAGAACAAGTGTGACACCTTTTAGAAAGCTTTTAATAAAAGTCAATTAAAAATAGATAAGCATATGAAAAGATGTTTGACCTCATGTCACTAGAGAATTCAATATTCAAACAGCACTGAGAACCCAGGAGACCCCTGTTAGCATGGCACAGTGAGAACCCCGACAACACCAAATGCCAGCGAGGACACTGGTGGGGATGCAAATGGTGCAGTCACTTGGAAGGGCAGCCTGGCGGTTTCTTACAAAACTGAACATAACTCAACCACACACTCCAGCAACTGTCCTCTCAAGTATGTACTCAAATGAGTCAAAAACTTACGTCCACACAAAAACCTGAGCAGGAATGTTGACAGCAGTTTTGTTCATGAATGTTAAAGCCTGGGTGGGAGCAACCAGGATGTCCTTTCAGTGGGTGATGGACGACCAGACTGGCACATCCACGTAATGGAATATTATTCCCTGATGAAGAGAAATGAACCATCAGCCACAAAAAGACGAGGAATCTAAATGCATACAGCTAAGTGAAAGAAGCCTGTCTAAAATGGGCACGTGCCGTGTGACTGCAGCTATATGGCATCCTGGAAAAAGACAAGCTGTGGACACAGTAGAAAGCTCACTGGGTGCAGGGGTGAAGAGGAGGGGCAAAGGTGAAGATTTTAGGTCAGTGACGCTATCCGTGTGACACTGTAATGGTGGGTTTATGACATGATGCTTTTGTCAAACCCAGTGAACTGAAATGTAACCTGTAAACTTTAGTAGTAATCAATACTGACCCAACTAACACAAGTCAATCACACTGAAGTGAAGATACTGATAAAGGGGAAATGGCAGGGTGGGGTGAGGACAGAAGAAGTGTATGAGAACTCTACTGACACACAAGCTTAATTTTTCTGTAAACATAAAGCTGCTCAAAAAATAAAGCCTATGAATTTTTAAAAAAATAGTTTTGGGGGATTCATAAAATAAGACACAGTCACCAAGAAAATTCACCTTATGGAACACCCACTTTGCAAAATGGTCCTACACAAGGAAGACAAATGTATTTGTTAAAACAGAATTAACTGAAAAGCCATTCTTATCTTACCTGTATCAAGCTTGAAGTTATTAGCATAATGCATGGCAAACACAAAATAACAGGTTTACAATATGTGATTTTATAAGAACTAAAACTCTGGAAAAAGTCATCCCTTGTAGCGAGGGATCTGTTACTCCCGCTGGTGGCAATAAGTGGACCGAAGACTGTAGATCAAACATGAACCACAGAGAGAACACCGACAAGCCACGCTCTAGAAATGTATTACCAAATTACACTCTACGCACAGACACAGCTCAGCTCATGAAACTGGCGGCCTGGCCACACAAAATGTGAGGAGAAGCACATCCAATAAACACAATTTGGAAACATCTTTTTAAGTTAGGTTCAAACACTGGGACACAGACACTGAAATAAAAATCTTAACAGAACACCAACGGTCACAGCAGAGCGCTCTTCCTGGACGCTGTGTCCACACAGCATTAACCGAAGGCATCAGTTGCTGCCGTGTGAATGGACGTGTTACACGGCCCCCTCTCTGTGTTGTCACGAAGCACTCAGGTCCTTGTACAGGAAGGGCTAGGTCCTTGCCACACGAGTGTGTGTTTATGAAGCTATTGAGAAGGTGCACTGTGTCTGAAACTTCTCCTTGAATGGAAGCACCGGTGGTGAAGCTGCCGTGACAGAGGTGGGAAGACTAACATAGACGTTCGCAGAGGCTTCACCTGGAGGGTGTGGCTTTGCCAGAGGAAGAACCACCAGCATCTTCAATTAAACTTTCAGTGTTAAAAAAAAAAATAGTGAGTGAGAGAGGAGAGAGAAGGAAGCAATTCAAGAGACAAATCTGCCTAGATGATGAACTGAATTTCAACATGGTTCAGTTCATTCCCACATGAAACTAAGCTTGTTGAACTGAGGTAGACTCCAGAAATAACATGTGCAAAGACTCAGGTTTTCCAAAGGGCAATATTTAGTCATTTCAGAGCTTGCAGAACAAAAGTGTGTTTTATAATTTTGAACATAAAATCAGAGTCCTTTCACAGGAGGAAAACCTCCATATTAATTCCCTATTTGTTGTGCCAAATTTCCATAAATGTACAGAAACGTACACACTGCTGGTGACAAAGCAGAATCTAGGTTATTTTTATACATATAAAATAAAATCAATCAAGAAATGAGAAAGGTAAAATAAAAAAACTAAATCTGATGACATTACCTTCATATTTTTCCCGTTTTTATTAACAAGTCAACTGGAAATTAAGAAATATCCCTAAAGAGTTGTCCAGAGCCCAAAAAAACTAATAAAAATGCAAAGAATTATTGTCAATTTGTGAATGTTTAAAAACATAAGTGTTACTTAGGGGCTTTATTTTTTAAATATTCATATCGTTTCCACAAGAGAAAACAACATTAAAAGCAAATGTCCTAAAAAATTAAATAAATAAGCATAAAAAGCCTAATTTAAAAGTATAAATAAGTAAACACAGTAATTATAATGTGGTTTTTAGCTTTTTCTGAAAAAAAGTTAGCAGCAATGGGACTAAAACATTTGGGGTTTAAATATCTGAATTCCTCCAATATGCCTTCCAACTGTAATTCCTACCCTTTTCTATTGTGACAGATTTTTAAATTCACATAAATATTATGTACATCACAAAGTAAGTGTATATATAGTATATAAACAAATCTATACAATCAAAACATTATGGAGCAGAAGATACAAAACGAATGTTAAAAGAATGATTACCATTGCTTCCTTATGTGGTTAAAGTGTCCCTTTCTTGGAAAAGGCCGGCAATTACCCTTAGCATTCTATGCCTATCACACAGGAAATACCCTAAGGTGACTTATCGTTCGCAAAGAGAAAAGGAAGTGTGGGAATCTATTATGCCAAGACTCAATGATCAAGACAACCTGGAAGGAGCCAAAGCCCACAGGACAAGCAATGTCTGCCTCGTCCTTCACCGGACCTCAAAGTCCTTCGGGGTCAGGAGAGTAAAAACAGAACTGTGTCAGCTGATCTGTGAGTCTCATCATGGATTCAGCAGCGTATACAGAAACCTCCCAGGAAGGAATTCAAACAAACTCAAGCTGTTCAAAACCTACAGTATCAATAATGTCATGTTTCAAAGAGTCAGCCTACATGTAGCAAAGTGGAAGAGTGGCAATTACACTGAAAATCTGGGCGGTGTATTTTTCCTGGTGTAGCAGCTATATGTTTGTTTACGGTAGATTCACCAGACACTTGCTCATTTTTTTTTGAATAATTAGTGATTTCAGCCTAGTTTTTTGACAGTCAAGTATCACATCATAAAAAGTGCAATCTCCAGAGCTCAAACAAAGCCCCCACTGGCAGCTAGAACATAGCATGCTACTTCTTCCAAGCTGTCCTGGCATTTTTGGAGGCAGAGGTCCAAGCCCAACATGTATCTGGTCATTCTGGAACGCTCACGATGCTGCTGACTAGAAGACAAAATCTGGGACGCCAACGTCTACTTTCTACTTGGATCTCTAGAAGGTTTCAGCCATTTGTCTGGCACATTTCATGAATATTAATTTCCTTTTAAAAACAAAGGAATTATGCAAGCAAAATGTTTGCTATAAACATGTAACAGTTTACAGGTTCTCCATAATTACATGTGTACATGTTCACAATAAACATGTAGCTTGGGAAATGGCAAAAATGGTTCTTGAAAACATCCAGGTCTATAATAGTTGTATTGTTCAACAAAATGGATTCCAGTTCTAATTTTAAAGCAAATTTAAAGAGAGAAAAACTTTTATATATTATCTTTTCAAAGCACACACAGGTTACTGTGCCTTTCATTTTCATTAGCTAGAGCCAGGATCCTTTAAGGGGGTTAACACCTACAAAGCATTCACCATCCTCTGACAGAGAAACCAGGGAAGTAAAAAAGAGCACACGACTGACAGAACACAGTAAAGACAAGCTCCCAGGAATTAATCAACTGACAGTTTTTTTAAAAAAATCACAATTACCATGTTATTGTGCATGAAGAGGTCAGGAAAAATTGAAACATGAGCCAAGACAAATAACATAAAATCTAGAAATATGGTCTAACTAATCAACTAACATATACAAAATTTTTGGCAATCAAAACACTAAGGTTTTAATGACGACTCCTAGAACTTAAGGAAAAAAATAAGCTACTGCCTGGCAATAGTCTGCAAGATGATGTTAGTGGGATTATTTCTTTATTTTAAAAGTTCATGAATAAAAGGAATTAAGGTGAACTAATTCAATTAAAAAATGATTTTAACTCTTAAAATCTATGCCTCAGAGGAAAGGGGGAGGGTGATTTAAAGCATCAGATGAATACTGCAGTTCAGAGTCAGACTTACCTAAAAATTATATAGTTCTTAGTAGGGGAAAAGCTCCTAAGCAAGTTGCTAAAAGTTATCTTCAACTGTCAAAAAAGCTGTATTATTTTTAGTTAAACTAGTAGCTACTGTCTAAAATTGAAAATTCAGGATACCATCCAATACAAATTTTTTTAAAGCTTGACTATCAAAGCACAGGTTGCCCAGTCAAAATAATGCAATTTTTAAAAACTAACATTCGGCTACTCATAACTAGATACACGACCTCTCTTTTTCTGGCCTCCTTCTTGTCTAATTTCTGCTGAAGTGAATGAGCAAGGCCGATTTCTAACCTAACCTTAGTGTGTGTACAAGCACTCAACCTAGACAAGGAATGGTTTCTAAATGTTCAACTGAACATCATTCATTACACATGATGCTGTTTTGTTAATAAACAAGCTGTCCAGAAAACCATAAAGAGTTTGCTTTGTTTTGCATTAGCCACAAGAGAGTGGACTTGTTTAGAATACCAAAGCATTTATTTAGAATATGAAAGGCAAATTCAGCAAAAAACAATGTTAGAGCAAGGGTTGATCTGTTGAACTTATTGAAAGAAGAGTGAAAACAAACTCAGAAGTCTAGAACGAAGAGGAAGTTCTTATGCAAACATGATACTTTTCCTGCCCTTCCAATATGAAGTACTGCCAGCAAAAATACTCCAGATCAGAGGAGCCACCTGGCAAGATGATTCAAAAACCACAAAGCATGAAGCTATACACCCCCACAAAGCTCAATAAGTGATTAGCTAGCAGAGGAAATGGTGAGGGAAGGAAAGGTAAACCGTGTTAACAGCCTCTAACAGTAGTGGTTGACTGCTGAAGGTTTAACTAGCAGATTCATTATTTAATCCAAAACTATCTACTCTTCAAAACAAGGAACAGACCTGATACAAACCCAGTTTTGATGCTAAAAGTCAACAGAAAAGGTCCTTCATGTTCAGAGCTAAGAAGAGGAAAAAAAATGCAAAGTTAGAAACACAGTTCCTTCTAGATGTTCTGTAAACAAGTTTCTACAACAGCACATGGGTCACTTTCTTCAGCCCTCCATACTCTGGTGCGGGTGTGCAATTGTAACGCATGGATATGTGAATGTCAGGCTCTCTATGTAGGCTTTTCTTATTTCTCTACTACATGTATACTCTTTGTGGTTTTACTGTTTTCCTTTCAGAGAAAAATCTCTCCAATGAAAAGTTCCAAACCTGTTTAAAAAAAAAAATTGCTGGAATTTCTTCACATTTTATAGACAAAAATACCAGAAATGAAAGAGCTGACAGAAATTCAAGCAGATCCAAATTCTACCATCCACTTTTCATATTTCTCTAAGTCTGCTGCAGAGACAGACTTTGCGATTTTCTTAAGAGCCAACTCAAAGTCTCCTCTGGTCACGGGCATCTGAAGCTCCTCTTTAGAGAGTGCACGGATCTCTTCTGGACTGAGACCATTGATTCGCCGTCTCATGGCCATTAAGGATGCATCCCTAAAAACATACCAGGATCAGTGAGAATTTACTGCTGTGAATGTTTCAGACACATTCGATTATGATAAAATTAAGGGAACACATTCAAAACATCATTTTTACATGTTTTTACGATGCCACTCAGAATTTTCCACTTCAGACATCCTGAGGGTTCAGGAAAGGTGAAGACAGGATGCTAAGGACTTAACATAAAAGGGACTGTTGGTGAATCCTAAAAGTCTAGGTTGGGCTCAGATGGTGCTGAATTTTCTTTTCCCTCACTTGCTCTTCACAGACAGCCCAGAAGTCTAGGAAACTGAAGGGGAATTATGAAATACTGAATTGCGGATTTGGAAATAAATATAAGGCTAAGGTTAGAATAACTTAAATCTTATGCCAGTTTGTCTACAATCTAAGCAGAGGAAGAAAAGTCAAGAACCTTTCTCCTTGGAGCATGAATACATGTACACACAGTAGATATGGAATTCCCCACAGGGAATATTTGTGGGCAAGTGAAGAAGTAAAATCTGACTTCTCCAGATCCTATTTTCAACTCTATTCTTGATCACTTATAATTATGCAGGTTAAGTAGACACTGAGTGTTCACAAGATAGCGAACAGGCAGCCAAGCCAATCAAAACTTCACATTTTTATACATTTTACTATAGTAATAGTAGAAGCTATTATGAGCTTACTGAATGCCACTAAACTTAGATGCATAGAAAAGTAATCGTAGAAAAAAGGAGTAACATAGATATCACGGTTTTTACTGATGTCAACTTAAGTGTTGTCAGGAAAGTTAAGTACTAAAAAAAATCCTCTTGAGTGATGTGAACTGTCTAAAAGTTATGTTACTAAACTGAAAGGGAAATTTACATATATATATATGTAAAAGTGATCACTTTTCTTCATATGTGTGCAGTAAAATGACGCCAACCCAAACTAAATGATATTATTTTATGTTGATGTAGCTAGGCTCCAATTTAGGGCTAAATTAATCTCAGGTTGTCGAAGTCATTATTACCAAGTTAGGCAATACAATTTCTTAAAAATAAAAAGTTATACAAGGTGAACATATTGTTATATAACTATCCATCTAACAATGACCAGTGAAGTTTCACAGAAAACAACAAATACAAAAACCATTAAAAAAAACAAAATACCTGCAAACGTTAGTTATATCAGCACCAGAGTAGCCCTCAATCTTCTCTGCTATATCTTCCAGTTGAATATCTGGATCCAACTCAACTTCACGAAGATTGATTTTCAGAAGCTCAGTTCTTCCTTTTGCTGTTAAAAGATTTTTCTGCTATTGTAGATATTTTACTTTACAAACCATTTTGTTAAGAAATCATCTATTAACATTCAGGAAATGAAACAGAGTCTAATGCAAAGAATAGTAAATAACTCTGAGTCTACAGATAACTACTGATATACCCCATGACTCGTGGAAGCATGTAACTTCCTGTGTGCCTTAGCTGCAATGACTAATAACTGAAACAAAACTCAAGAGTTTTCCTAAAAGATTGTGAAGACACTTGCCATGAGAACAAAGGGTCTGAGATCCTTTATGAAAAATAAAAACATTAGTATTCTAGCACCAGAAATGCTTTTGTAAAAACAAAAATGTATTTAGCCTAGCTTTACGAAACTAGAGTGCATGGGGTGTAACTCCTGAGTTACTCTGCTCATCTTTTAGTACGACACAGGAAAAACTTTCTAGAACTCTAATCGGTATTTTTTTTTAAATCTAGTTTTCTTTTCCTAGAAATCAGCAATTGGCACAAAACGCTTATTAATATATATTTTTTTTACTTGGAGAGCCAGTGCACAGACATTCGTTGTTCCAATGTGACTGAAAATGCATATGAAGTAAGCCGAAACAAACTACAGACTTTTTAATGTAACCACTCTTGCTGTTTTACCACCAGTTTTTGTGGCAAATCTGCTTAATACAGCACAGTAAGATGATGCAAAATTAGTTCAGATGTGGCTCTCTATTATTTTCTAATAGGCAAAATGAAATTTAATTCTCTCAATTTTTATTTTGAAAATTTAAATTTTCAAGTAAAAACAGAATCAGTGAACGCCATCTACCTTTTCTTTAGATCCCCCAATTGTTACCCAGTTATCACCCCCTTGCCTTCTCCTCTACTCCCCTACCTTATCAACTGTGAGGAGCTATAGGCATCACAACACTGTACCTTAAATTACTCAGCAGTGTCTCCTAGGAACAAAGGTATCCATACAATCATCTCATTAAGCAGGAAATTTAACACTGGACGTGAGGATTATCTAATACACAATCCAGACTGAAATGTCCACATTTGTCCCAGGCTTTCATTCCTTTCTTAAAGACCTAAATTACAGATGGCATTGAGTTACTGTCTCCTTAGTCTTCTTCAGTCTAAAACAGTTCCCCAGTATTGTTCTGTTTGTACTGTCCTTCACAACACTGACAATTCTCCCTCAGATGATCTTACAGAGTTAAGGCATTCCAATAAAACACTCTATCAGGTACATTTGAACCTGACAGGCAGACAGATATGAAAATGTTAAGGGAAAGAACCAAGAATAACCAAGACACTCCGGAAGAAAAATGGCAAGGTGGGAGGAACTTCTCTACTTCAGAGCAATAAGATTCAAATCTCTGTAACACTCTTGCAGAGGCAGATAAACAGATCCAGGATAGAGAATGGGAAGCCCAGAAGCAGAGCAGGGCATTCAGTGTGGACACCTGATTCAGGCAGTGGGAGAAAAGGTGTCTTTTCAATAAATGACACCAGAAGTGACTATTCACAGAAGGAAAAAATTGAAATTGGGTCATACCTCACCATACATAAAAATCAGTGCCAGATGTATTACTGATCTAAATATAAGATGCAAATTCATAAGCATTTCAGAAGATAAAGCAGGAATCTATCCTAATGACCTCAGAGTAGGTATTCATAACACATAAAAGAAATTGATTACAAACAAAAAGACTAATAAACTGACCATATTAAAATCAGGAACTCCTGTTCATCAAAAGACACGGCTTATAAACTCAGTGAAAACATACAATCTACAGTTTGAGAAATACAACAGACTAAACAAAAAACTTATATCTAAAATAGTTAAAGAATTCCTACAAATCAATAAGAAAAAGTCGGACCACCTAATAGAAAAATGGGCAAAAAACTTGAACACATATATCACAAAACCCAAATGGCCAATCGATAAAGGAAAAGATGTTCAAATTCCTTAATAGCAAAGGAAAGACAAAGGAAACCACAATAAGCACTGGTACACATTTACAAGTCTGACAAGACTAGGCAATGGAGAAATGTCAACTACGGGAACTCTCATACGCTGCTGGGAGGAGTGTACACTAGAGCAACCATTTTGGAAGACAGACTGGATTTATCTACTGATGTTTCAGCCATGCTACACAACGCAGCAATTCGCTCCTAGGACGGAATGCTCCATCCTGGCCTGAGGAAACTTAGGCACTGGCACCATTATAGCATATAGAAGAATGTTCAGAGCAGCATAGCAGCCTAAAACTGGAAATAAGCATTAACATCCATCAAATAACATGATGGGTAATTGTGGTATGACCACATAATGGGACATTATGGGCTGAACTGTGTCCCCGCTAAATTCTTAAGTTGAAACTCTAGGCTCCAATGCAGTTGGTAGTGCTCCACACACAGCAGGTGGATGTTCGTGAATGAACATCACTTTGCTCTTTTAGTCCCAATACTAGAACATCACTGTGTTTGTAAATCAGAATGTTTTACTGTGGCCTGTCCTAAGAACTTAAAACAGAGTTTAACCTAACGTGATCTTACAGAAATAAAACTCCCAACAGCCAACTTCAAGGAACTCTGGGGCATAAGCCTCCCCTACATGAGGGCCTGGTAGGACTGAAGCTCAGTAGGCAGCACGCTCTTCTCCTTCAGCGACCATGACGTGGGGAAAGTAACTTCTGACACTGGTTCTATCAGTGATTTGTTAGAAGATTCTAAGTAGGATTTATCATCTGTATAAAACCGAATTAATGATACTTAATAACGTTGTGAAAGTATTTAATGAGGGGTTAATGTGGTAACAACAGTATAAAGAACTGTCAACGCTACAGGACCAAGTTAATACACATTTGAAATTTAAATAAACACTGTTAGATGGATCACACACTTGTAGTAACAATTCTTCTCGAGTACCCGAGGCTGTCCAGCACCGCGGATAACCAGCATGTGCTCCGGGGCCGGGCACACATCCAGCTCTGCTGCCCTGGAAGGACACCTAACCCTCAGGGCTTCAGGCTCTCACGAGGAAAGGTGAGAAGAGAATCGACCTCACAAGCCTCGCGCCGTGAGCTAACACCTGAAAGGCGCAGCCCACAGGCAGCAGGCAGTAAGTGGTCATTGTCCCACCACCCCCACCACCCCCAGTCAATCAACAAACAGGACTAGAGGGTGACAGAGAAAGCAGAGCCCTTCTATAAAGGACCAACTGGGAGATACAACACAGAGGAAACGGCCACGGGAGTGACGCCCACACAGGGAGAGGGGCCAGGGCAGAGAAGACCTCAAAGAACTGGTGTGTTCTCAATGACTCAGAAAAACCAATAAAATTTAAATAGAAAGGAAGAGAGAAAACACCCTGGGAAGTGAGAGCACTGTAAACCATGACATGGAAGTAGGAAGAAGCACGCGTGGAAAAAAATGTAAGTAGAAAAGTACAACAGAATACTAAGAAATGCAAACAGACACAAAGAGGAAAGATAAGGTACTGAAAAGAGAGCTTAAAAAAAATACTCTAACCCTGATGTGATAGGAACTAAGAATCATTTGGAGTCTAAGAGACTCTGTGATGCCCTGGTGGTTTAGGGAGGCGAGTCTAAAAGCCAAGCGTAACTAAATGAAGGTGCCGGAGAAAGGCGGTCTTCAGGCTGACAAGAGGTTGCTGCCGTCATTCAGATGCATCAAGTATTCAGTGCTCGGCCAAGCTCCACCTGAGCCTGTTGCCTGACTTCCTCCTTCTGTTGACCACGGAAGATGGTAGTCACCAAGATGGTGTGACAGCCTCTCATCCACATGCACTTCTACAACGTGGTGTGCATCCCCACCCACTGGTGGTCTCATTCTCCTCCACGTGAAAATGGGTGGGCTTGTAAATGCTTCTACCCAGGGTACAAAGAGGTGACACTACTTGACCTCCACGGCCAGGTCAAAAAAAACAGTGCACTGTCTACCTTTTCCAGTGGAACAGTCACACCTGGGGCCCTGAGCTACCATGTATGAAACGTGATCAGCTGAGGCCGCCATGCCTGAACAAGCCCAGGCCACATGGAATAACCCCAAGTAACACACAGAGGTGCTCCACCTGAGGCCCCAGGTGTTCGCCCCAGGTGGAGACACTCCAGATGAGTCAGGCTCCAGTGTGGAGTCACCTCCTCTGCTGACCTTCCAGCTGTGACCCCAGACATGAGGGGACACACACACAGTATCCCTGCGGTGCCCTATCCAAATTCCTGATCCACAGACTCTGTGAGCAAAACAAGACTGTTTGCAACGGCAAGAGTAACCCATCCACTGCCTTTCCTTGCCATCAAGTTCTAATTGCCTCTCAAACTTAAAGAAATCTGCATATTTCTTTATGTAAATTATATAACTTACAATATGTCTTTTTGGGTGGCTTTTCTTGTTTTATCTATTTTCATTCCTGTACTTCTTGCCTTTTCCAACTAAAAACGTCTTTTCATGGCATAGATTTTGTTCATAAAATGTCCTTCCATTTTTTTAACTTTCTAAATCTACTTTTCTTTCCATTCCTTTTACTCTAGATTTCTAAACCGTTCTTTCAGGCCTGTTGTCTTCCCACATTTTCTTTATAGTTCTGTCTCTTCCATACCCTTTACCCATCAGATTCTTCCACACCCTTCTATCCCACCAGACTATCCCACAATAGCTGTCTACTCATTTTCAAACAGCCATGCCTCTGTTTTCATCCTTCTCTATGGAAACTCAGTGAAAAATGCAACTTCCTCCATGAAGTCTCCCCTCAGCACCTCAGTCAGAATTTACTATTCTTCATTTCCACCCCAAAAGACTACGGGCAACCCCAGTATTACGTGTTCCCTGGTTTCACTGCAGTTAAACTGGGTAGGTGTATGGCCCCCTTCCAACCATACAGAATGCTCTAAGGACAAGGGTCACACATCTTTACATTGACACAATATCTAATAACAAATGTCCTGCAAACAGCAAAGAGCTAAATAACACTTGTGACATTAATTAACACAGATGAAAGAAGTTAGAAACAGTGGAGTTCTAATTATGAGTATTTGTTTGGGAGCCCTTTAGGAGAAAGCAGTTTCTCCAGTTCTATGGTCATGAGCTACACATGTTCAGACTAGTAATGAGCAAAGAGAAGCACCTAAAAGTCATTACCCACGATGGACATAACCTTTTCATACAGGAAAATAAGTTCAGAAAAAAAATCTCAATAGTCAGCCAGGTCTATGTTCTCCAATATTTCAAAGAAAGCTGAATCTCTGCCTTCGTACCATCCACTTGTATCTTTCCCCCCAAGCTAAGCTTTCCTCAGCAGTTTATAAAATTCTGTCATCAATTATCTTTCTAATTATATATTTTCTGTCTCACAGGAGTACTGGGTAAGTACATCAAGGAGCTAAGCCAGGAGAGAGCACAGTATAAGCACACAAATATCAGCTATTACTATGCCTGGGTCTGGGGCCTCGGGAACACGGGTCACCTGTGAAGTGGGATCAACATTCCCTACCTAACAGGGTTGTATTAGTGTTAAATAAAATAAAGCATGTTCCATGGGGGAAAAAAATACCGCCGCCCTGAATGTAAGAAACTTCACTGTAGCCTCTGTCTCCATAAATAGCAAATTGGTTATTTATAAACTTCTATAAGTGAAATGCCAATGGAATGAAGACTTAGAGAAACAGAGAAAGGTAACAAGAAGTAAATGAAAGATCAAAATGGAGTAAAAGAAGGCATCATACCTGTTGGCAGAGGTATATATATCCTTTTTTCTAATCTCCTCCGCAATGCTTCATCAATGTCCCATGGGAAATTAGTGGCAGCCAATACCATGACCATTTTGGAAGGATCATCATTCTCTAAAGCTCCTCCGACTCCTATGGACAACAAGGGTAAAGAAGAGCATTTTTCTTACAGTCCCTTATTCTTTGATTCAACCAATACTTCTAAGCATCAGCTATAGGCTTGGTGGGAGGCTCAGGGACAAACATGATGTGGTCCTTCTCACCTGTGTGGTGTCAGAAACCAGACAGATCCACAGGTAAAGAAAAGAGACAGAAGACTTCCCGTGGTCTATCGCAGAAGTCTAATCTGATAAGAAAATCTAATTTTTTTCTGTAATCTTTTCTGTGTGTTTTTCCTCTGCAAAGAGGAAGCAAGGGAGATTATGCTGTTTTACTACTTTATTTTTTTTTAATCAAGAATTTTTTAGTTATTACTCTCATTTGTTCTTCTCAAGAAAGGAGAACAGAATAGGGCTCACATTTATTTAATACTAGCATGCAATCATAATTTTGAGAGACATTATACTGCAATAATTTTGTCCTTATAATTTTAAGTGACTGAGAAAAAATAAACAAGAAATTTAAGAATGAATGTAATAATCAACTGCTACTGAAAATAACCATTTCTTTTTACACAAAACCAAATATATGTACACAGGGTCTACCTTCTCAGAATTAAAATTCTAGAACAAAAAACTAGGTTTACAGAACGGAAACTCTGAAAATAAACAATAAACAAAAAAAATTATCAAAAACTCACAAACTTTATTGATATGAATTTTGAGTCTGATATAACAAAGTAGTAGATTCAAAACAACTTAATTCAATGGTATTTTCTTAACAAATTACTAAACTCCTATTTCAATCGTTATAAACAGTTAAGCTGTCCAACTAATGGTCACAAATACCCAGCAATAAAATTCAGCTAATACAAATAATTTTGTATTTGGTGATGTTTTTAAATGTTTTGTGTGTTTTCCTCCATATCCCTTCTTGCAAAAAAATACAACACAGACATTCCTTTCTTTTATACTTCAACAGACATAAAAATGGTAAACTCACTGAGGGAAGGGTCTCCTAGTACTGAATTATTTTATACCTCTTACACTGCCTGGCAATCATAGTCACATATCTCTAAAAAGTAGCTCTGGGTCCATTACTCTCTTCCTCCAATTGGCTCCCCAAAGCCTTTCCTTCTTAATCTGAAATAACTTCTATCAATACTTCAAAGCCCCTTGGCTATTCCCTTCTATGACTTCCTTTGTCCGGGTGGTACCCCTCCTATACTGGTTTTCACTACACTCAGAGTTTAGTTCTACTGCAGAACTAGCGATACAGTGTACTCGTCTATGAAGTGTCTGCTTCTCAACTAGAACAGTGGTTCTCAAACTTTTTGGTCTCAGAATCCTTTTTACACCTTTAAAGATTACTGAGCTCCAAAGAGTTTTTGTGTGTGTGGAGTATATCAATATTCAATACTTATTATTAAAAACTAATACTGAGACTTAAAAAATATTAATTCATTTTAACAATAAAAAATACATTATTTGTTAACATAATTAACATATTTTATGAAAAATAACTGTTTTTTTAAACCAAAAAAAATTAGTAAGTAGGAAGGCTCTTTTTTTTTTTTTTTTTGATCTCTGCAAATCTCTCTAATGTCGACTCAACGGAGAAGAGGTGGATTCTTATATCTGCTTCAGCTTTTTACCTACTGTGATATTCCACATGTCTTATACCCTCTGAAAGTCTCCACTGCTCTACTTACAAGAGAATGAGAGTGAAAAAAGTAAGTAACATCTTGATATTATTATGAAAACAGTTCAGCATCTGTGTACCTTTTAGGAGTTTTAAAGACCCCTGGAACCCTGGACCACATCTTTAAACAGTAAGCCCCTTGAAGGCCACGACATTCCTTTTCTTTGTAACCTCAGAACCTGAAACAGTACAAGTATGTAGCAGACGCCTTCTGAGTGCATGAAAAAATGAACAATTAGGTGGATGAACAAATGACTACAAATAAACTCCAGTGGCCTTCTGGTCCATTCACTAAGAATTTCCAAAAAATCAATTTACACAAAATTCAAAAAGGAACTAGAATAGTTTTGAGGCAGTAATTAAGTATCAATTACCATCCATCTGAATGAGCAGCTCAGACTTGACTCTGCGACTTGCCTCATGTTCATCAGAGGTTCCTCTTCGACTGCAGATAGAATCTATCTCATCGATGAAGATCGTGGTCGGGGCATAAAACCTAGCCTTGGTGAAAATATTTGAAAGAAATCATTTAATGATCTCATAAAATAAACTGAATTTCTAAAATGCCATTTTCCTCCATCTAAAACAACAGTAAAAAAAGAGCAGAAATTTCTCACTGCTTTAATGCCATTCTTTGGTTACTGATATGTTAATCATATCAGAAAAAGGAAAATCCTAAAAATAAAAGATATGTTATACAGTTGGTGAAGTCAGGTGACAGATACACGAGGATTCATGGTCCTATCTTTCTAATTCTGTGTTTGAAAACTTCCATAATACAAAACGCTCCTAAAGATAAATCATCAATGTATCCTCAAATATACATTCCTAAGTAACTATTGCAAATGTTTATGAAAAAGGAACAAACTTTAATAATAGATCAATTCCTAATTGGTTTTCAAAATATATATTAAAATAAACTTCTGCTCAATCAGCTTATTAGAGAATCAGAAATAGCCTCCAAACTACACACATTTCCCAAGTCTTTTCTACTCTCCCTGGATGAGATGCCACGGGGCTTCAATCTCAGAGAGGAATGCAAGCTAAAGACACAAGAGCCATTTCACAAAACTCACCACCCCATGTCTTACTAGTGTCAAGAACTCTGAAACTACAACCACACTTGACCTTTTTTAAAAAGATACCTAGGTGAATGGATCTAGGTTACAGGGATACCATGTGCCTACACAAACAGGACTCTGAAATCCAAACATATCATCACTCACCATTTCAAACAACAGACGAACCAACTTCTCAGATTCCCCTCTATATTTAGATGTCAGTGTGGAAGAGGAGACGTTGAAGAAGGTTGTGCCGCACTCAGTGGCCACGGCTTTAGCCAGCATGGTCTTACCAGTGCCTGGGGGCCCAACCATCAGCACTCCCTGAAATTTCAAAAGATGTATTAAGTGATTTATCAGATTAAAATGCTTTCTTATAAAATATCATCAGCTAATAATGTACATGAAACTCTTCCATCAAAAGAGAAGTTCAACTGTCACAGTAAAATCATGGTGCATGTGACACATTTCATTTTATAGAGAGAAAAAACTAAAATGACGAATCACTTCGCAGAATGTCTCAAAGGTATCAGAGGTACTGAGAGCTGGACTAACAATGGGCCTAGACAACAAGGAATCACCTGGGACATCTGGAGAGGACCTGGCAGAAGACAAACATGGATGGTCTTGGGCATAGCTTAAGACTTACTGCTCTGTTTAAGCAATGAAAATACATGACATTTTCTACCACATGGAGCAGAATTATATATCCTTTGCCCTCCTTAGGCACAAAACCTATCTTCCACAACACACAATATATACTTTCAATCAGAAATAAAGATCCATTTTTCAGCTTATAAGGTAGCTAAAATCTACTGGTGAGTCAAACAATCAAATTAGCTAGCATTTAAACTGTGCTGGACAGTTAACAGTTTACATAAAATACTGTTAGTAATGAAAAAGCCAAATATAACATAGACAAAAATCTAAATTTTAGTTATTTCTCACCTTTGAAAGCAAATAAATGGAAGTATTCTATAAAAATAAATCGAGGAGTACAAATTATTCAAGAACACTAATTTTCCAGTCCTGAAAACTAGAAGATTTTTAAATACTTACCATTTTCTTCTAATACTTTCAATGAGAGTTCAGATATATACTTAACACTACATTTTTTTGGCCTAATAGTTGGTGATCTTAAGATGAATTCTGAGCTATTTGTTAATAAGCTTTGGAGGAGTTAAACTTTGAAAACTACGTGCATAGCAAAGTTTCATAAACTCTAAATTCAGAAACTGTCCAAACCTGCTTCTAGCTATGAAATTTTGATACCCAGGACAATGAGGGGTCAGTAGGATTTAAAACACTAGTTTTATAAAAAATTTTTTTTGCTTTGCAAGAAACCTTTAACTACATGTGACACTGACATTTCAAAACCTGTAAAGACAACTAACGGCACAGGCACAGCTACAGGAAAGGCCCTGTTTCTCTTCCCACTGTCCTCTCAACGCCCTCAGCTCTCATGATGTCATTCACATGGCCACGACCAGGAGATGATTTCCAGTGTCAGCATCTGTGCACAAACATAGCTCACAGATACAGGACAGCATTCAAACACGTCACCCCCTCATGATGTTACTCCATCAACTGTCTCCTCTCTTTCCTGGATCTCCTCTTCTGTTTATTCGAAAAATGATATCCTTTACTTGACCCTACAAATCGTCTAATGATTATCTATCTCTCCCTTTCCCTTCCTGGCCAAGCTTCTTAAAGAAATGTTTTATGCTTACTGTTTCTTCATGAGCTACAGTCTGACTTCTGCCCCCACTGCTTCACAAAAAATACCAGACTGACTAACCCAATAGTCACTTTTTAACTCACAGCTTCTCTCTTCCCTCTGACCTTTGATGCTGCCAATACCCGTTCATTCCCTTCTCCCTGAAACTATTCCTCCCCAGGCTGGTTCTAGGACACAGGACTTGTCATGCTAGGGAGGATACACCTACCATTCCAGGTGTTTTAAAACCCCTTTAAACACCTATTTTTATGAAGGCCTTATTATTTCTTTTAAACATTGTTTTTAAAGTTATAATAAAGGGGGAAATTTATGGTACTGTTTCCTAAATTAGTAATCTCTATAACAAATAGATATCTATATCTAAAACAAATAGATAGATATCTATAACAAATAGATATTACAAGCACAAGCTGGAATCAAGATTGATGGGAGAAATACCAATAATCTTGGATATGCAGATGACACCACCCTTATGGCAGAAAGTGAAGAAGAACTAAAGAGCCTCTTGATGAAAGTGAAAGAGGAGAGTGAAAAAGTTGGCTTAAAGCTCAACATTCAGAAAACTAAGATCATGGCATCCGGTCCCATCACTTCACGGCAAATAGATGGGGAAACAGTGGAAACAGTGGCTGACTTTATATTTTGGGGGCTCCAAAATCACTGCAGATGGTGATTGCAGCCATGAAGTTAAAAGATGCTTATTCCTTGGAAGGAAAGTTATGACCAACCTAGATAGCACATAAAAGGAAAGACATTACTTTGCCGACAAAGGTCCGTCTAGTCAAAGCTCTGGGTTTTCCAGTAGTCATGTATGGATGTGAGAGTTGGACTATAAAGAAAGCTGAGCACTGAAGAATTGATGCTTTTGAACTGTGGTGATGGAGAAGACTCTTGAGAGTCCCTTGGACTGCAAGGAGATCCAACCAGTCCATCCTAAAGATCAGTCCTGAATATTCACTGGAAGGACTGATGCTGAAGCTGAAACTCCAATACTCTGGCCACCTGATGTGAAGAACTGACTTATCTGAAAAGACCCTGATGCTGCGAAAGACTGAAGGCAGGAGGATAAGGGGATGACCGAGGATGAGATGGTTGGATGGCATCACTGACTCAATGCACATGAGTTTGAGTAAACTCCGGGAGTTGGTGATGGAGAGGGAGGCCTGGAGTGCTGCAATCCATGGGGTCGCAGAGAGTCAGACATGACTCAGTGACTGAATTGAACTGATAACAAAGTCTATTTAAGTTGTGAGAGGCAATCAAAATGCCATGGTATAAACACACAATTTCTTCTCCTTTCTCCTTTTGGGCACAAACAAGGAGGAGGTATTGAGAACATAAAAGACCTTCCAGCTAGTCTAGAAGGGGCAAAGTAAGATCACGCTTTTATTTCATTCTGCCAGTCAGAGCAAAGCAAGACTCTGCCTATGGCTAAGACCAAAAACAGTTCAGGCAGCAGCTATTGGAAGGACTTTTTTAATACACTAGAATGAAAGCACTGAACTTAGGAGGTGCGAGTCCTGGCCAGGCTTTAGACTATAAAGCACAGGGCAAGCTAGAAAGATCTAAACATTCTCATTACCTCTGAGAATTTATACCTGGCCTAGATGAAGTGATCAAAATAATTAATTACCGAGAAACAGGTCATCTTTTAAAAAGATATTTATTTGATCAAACACTTATTCTATGACTATGTACTAGTACTATTTAATTTGTTTGGTAACTTTCCATTTACAGAAACAAACACCAGGAAAATTCTTAAAACTCACCTCCAGCTCAGCGCCCTTGAGGGAAGTGACTCTAAAGATGACAGCATCAACACTCCCGACCCCTCTCCTGCCAGGCAGAGGCAGCATCTCAACCACAAATCCTCGTCCAGGTACCCGAGGTACACACCAGCCTCCCCCAACCTTTACAGACCATGCTAATAAGTGCATAAGGAAACTACAACGCTGGCTTTCTTTATCATGCAAGCTGCAGTTTTATGCCTGTATTATTTTAATAAATTCTCACCTTCCACGGCCTTCTAATCCCTTTGAAAAAGTCAGGCATCCACATGGGAAGGACGACAGCTTCCCTCAGCAACTTCTTAGCTTCTTCCAGATCTGCTATGTCATCCCTTTGGAAGAACAGTCACGTTACAGGCTTATTCGGGGTCACCTTTGATTTATAGTCAATAGCAGCTCTTTGAATTGTTTTTCACTTAGGAAATTATTCTTATAGGAAGAACAGTATTCTAATTTTTACTGTATAAAATGATCAGTGAAAACATACTACAGTTATAAATCAGGACATTATTCAATTAGCAACCTTTGTTGGTTACATCAACATCAAATTAACATGAAAATGTCTTGGCTGTATTCTGAAAGAACAACTGTTCTGCCAAGTCTGCACACTCATATTACGGGTGAAGTCATAATCAGGAGGTGAAGGATAGCAAGACAAGACACACGAAGCCAACCTACAGCCTTCTCCGCAGCTGTGATTCAAGAACCTAACAGACTCACCAGTGAACGCTTGGGTTCCTGGAGACGATGTCTCTCTCAAGGGCTTCTACTAGGTCCTTATCATATGCGGCACCATCAAATTTTGGAATTTCACCATCACTTGTACCATCTTGCATATTTTTCCTTCCCTGGGGACAGGTGTAGAAAAAAAAAATCAATAACAAGATAGTTTTAATTAACATCATTAAGCTTTCAAAATACTGCAGTGGAACTATTTTAAATGGCTTATTTTTTTTTTTAATAGTGTTTTCTAATTACCCCCAAGGCCATCCTCCCCTATCTAATTCATCAGCAATAGACGAACTGGCCAACCTTAGGAGACACTACATTCTTGAGGGGAGAAGTGCACATTAACACTAAACAATATCTCTTGATATCTCTAAATTTGGGATTGCTAGGGATTTCTGCCACTACTAGAAAATATTTCAAGCGTTAATACAGAGGAAGAAAAAACCGACTTACTGAAAACCTACTGCACAGCAAGAAGTCTCAAACATATTATCTCGTTTAGTACAACAACCCTAAAGGTAAGGTTGTATTATTACCCTGTTTTTACAGATAAAGAACTGGGACTCAGAAAGTTAATTAAGTTCACAATTATTAAATGTCTGAGGATAGATTTTAACTCAGATCTTCCTGACTCCCCAAACTCACGCTTTTTCACAACATCAGACCACCTCATGCCTGTCTGGGTCATTTTAAAGCTTAAAAGCAGGTTATAGAGGCAGGAAGGGATCAATTAGGAAGATGAGGTTAAAATATACACACTACTATATATAAAATAGGTAACCAACAAGGACCTACTAGCACAGGGAACGATACTCAGTATTTTATAATAACCTATAAGGAAAAAGACTGAAAAAATATATATATAAATATCCAAACCTGAATCACTGCTCCGTACCCCTGAAACACATTATACATCAAATATATTTCATTAAAAAAAAAAAAGAGTAGGTTACATATGGTAGAACTATTACATCCTCCTAAGCATCTAAGAGGCTGCAGATGAGGAAAGACTTGTGACGTTGAACTGCAGCTTACAAAGCTTTTTCCCACTCAGTGTAAGTACACACTTAGGGTTCAGGGTTTCTTCCTAGTAAGGTCCTTGGACCACATCATAAAGTCACTATAATGACAAAGATAAAAGGATCTTTTAAAATAGTATCATTAGGGTCATTAAAGCAGTACACTTTACCCCAAATTCTTTATTTAATAACACACTATCTTGGAAGAAGAAAAAAAAGAATTACATGCTATGGTTTCTATGGGGTTCTGCCAACATTTACTCAGCTCTGAAGAGCTTTAAATGAGACGTGCCCAGCTGCCAGGAACAGTTCAACCACTAGAACTACTTTAGCAGAGCCAAGCACCTCCCCAGAGCTTCAGCCCCACAGTTACTGTTAAGGCAAAAATGAAGGAAAAATGGTCCAAACACTGATCAATTTCCTAAGCTTCAATATGAAGAGAGAGAACAGGATGAACCTCACCTACCACACTCCATCTGAAATAAACCATAAACTAGACCCTAAGTGCAGAGAGAACTAAATCGCTCCCTGTGGGCTGACGCTCCAGTTCTTTAAGCCACTGGTTAAATGACCAAACAGTACTCTGGTAATTTGACTCCAGAATGAATAATTTACTGTCTCTGGTTAGCATGGTATGAAACTGAATTTTCAGGAAGATTCTTGTACTTCAGATGACAGATCCCAATACTGACAACTTAAAAGGAGTAAATTTCTGGCGTGCCTATGCAACAAAGATAATGTCAACAAATTTAAAATAAGCTCAGCCTAGAATCATATTTTATAATAAAGATGGGCCAAGGATAGTCACACTCAAACAGATCACTGCAAACACTCTGTTATCGTTTTTAAAACTCTTCTAAAAATAAATCAACCAGAGAATGCAACAGAAACTGATATATCTGGGATTTAACAAGCTTTGATACGACATTGTAATTGGAGACTTAACAAAAAAAAATATTAAAAAATATAGGCAGAGAGTCATTTTAATACGAATATCCAAGTGGTGGGGAGGATTTGATAAACACTATCAAGGGAAAGTAAAAGGTATACACTTGTCCGGAAGCAACAGGAATCATAGGATTTTAAGAAAAATAAATATATGACTATCTATGTCCAAGACATTCTATTGTGCCTTCAGCGTAAGATCAGTGCATGAAAATAAGATTATCTGCTGGACTACTGGCAGGAAGTTAACAAGTAAACCCCAAACACACACAAACTATGAAGTGCTGTGAAAAAACCGAGTGGTCAGTATAGTTAAAAGGTACCACGCAAAAAGGAGAGGCTGGAGGGGGCCTCCCCTGGCAGTCCACTAGTTAAGACTCCTACATTCCACTGAAGGGGGCACAGGTTTGATCCCTGGTTGGGGAACTAAGATCTTGAATGCTGTGCAGTGTGGCCAAAAATAATAATAATAATAATAATAAAGCATTTTTAAAAAATAAGAATAGGTTGGGAAGATGGTCAGAAGTCAGCACACTGGGCCCTCTAGCCCATGGGGAGAGGTTTAGATTTTATTCTAAGCAAATGGGGAAATTTTTGAAGCTTGCTAAGAAGGGCAATGACAGAATCTGATTTACATGTTAAAATGACCCTTGTAGTTGCTATATGGGAAAAAGGGTAGGGTGGAGAAAGAAGGAAAAGCAGGGAAATAAAAGCCTGTAGCAGCAAAGTCAAGGATCTCAATTCACAGAAGATACGTGGGTAGAAAGTCAGTCAAACCACTTGCCCTCCCACCCAAAGTTTCTCAATAGTACAGATGAGACCTGAATACAAAGTAAGTACTCCAAAGAAGATTCTAGATCTTTTTCAACTCAAAATGGTGAGGTGACTAAAAAGCAAAACTAGGAAACTAAAAATAAATAATCTATTTGGTGATACTGGGAGATCAACAAAATGGGTGACAACTATCCTTCTTAACAAACAGATCAATTAAAATAGGAAATATCAAATATGAGTGAAAAGCTGTGGTTTCAGTTAACCCACTAGATTAACTGCAACCAGAAGAGTGGTTCTCTTTGGGAAAGCAGTAAGTGGCAGAGATCAGAAGGGATCATGAGTATGGCTTCTGAGGAGCTCAATGTTCTATTTTTGACCCCTGAGCGATAGTCACACGGATTACATGGTAGTTACAGAGGTTGCATGCAATCAGTCCAAGTTGACTCTTACTGGTTTGTAAGAGCCAGTTATCAAATTTTCAGGAATTTTTCAAGCCAACTGTGAAAAACAGCCATTAGTAAAAATTATACAAACTTAGAATAAATTATACTAAAAACAGAAGAAGTAATTACTCGAAACTCCTCACTGCCAACTATTGAACTATCACTGACGTACTAGTACTGCGTCTACGCTGCAGAATGGCAGGCTGCTACTCATGTCAACTCTGAGTTCAGTGATCTCGTGTTGGTAGCCTGGAACCAGTCATAGTGGAAGTGTTTATACCATAGAAACCAGCAAATACTACAAAGTGGGGACTTGATTTCTTGTTCTGTTAACTGTCTAGACTTAAACTAATGGGAGAAACATTAAACTAAAGAGTGTGTCATTTCTATAGTTTTTACGATGTAAATAGCACAAAAAATTAAGGAAATAAGTTTTCAGTATTTGAAAACCATGATATGATTCATCAAAGTTGTTCAAGTGATTGATGGAGGAGTGAAGTTCTGACATATGTTTCTGTTGTCTCATTTTCAACTGACTCACTAATAAAAACAAAGTATCAGCCAAATCCTGTCAGAACTACATTCCTAAACATCTGTCAACTGCAACCAAAGGTACCTACAGATGCAAGAGTTAAGTAAGCAAAAAGCAGCAAAGGCATCTCATGAGGGTCCATGGGCCCTATAAAAGTTTACAATAAACAGTCTTACCTATTTTATTATTTGTAAATTATATGTTGTACATCCTTTATTATCAGATTTATAATAAACTTGTGTGACTATGTATGCATACTTGCATATATATGACTTTTTTTTTCCAAAAAACTAGTTATGAGACATTTACCAGTACACTACTAGTTAGATGATCATCATTCATCAAATACTACCCTTATAATCTATATAGTTTTCTTCAATAAAGAGATTTTTTAGATCATTGTTCATTTGTATAACTACCGATCCACATTTCTCAAAAGAATACTTCAACCCAGTTTATATCTCTCCCTATCAGACATTCCTAGACTTAAGCAAGAGGAAGAAAATATTCAAAAAATGGCCATTTGCTAGTAAGTAATTCAATCAATTACTTCAATCAATTACCAGATAACCATGATGGTGTGATCACTCACCTAATCAGACATCCTGGAGTGCGAAATCAAGGGGACCTTAGGAAGCATCACTACCAACAAAGCTAGTGGAGGTGACGAAATTCCAGTTAAGCTATTTCAAATCCTAAAAGATGATGCTGTGAAAGTGCTGCACTCAACATGCCAGCAAATTTGGAAAACTCAGCAGTGGCCACAGGACTGGAAAAGGTCAGTTTTCATTCCAATCCCAAAGAAAGGCAATGCTAAAGACTGTTCAAACTACCACACAATTGTACTCATCTCACACTAGCAAAGTAATGAAAATTCTCCAAGCTAGGCTTCAATAGTACATGAACTGAGAACTTCCAGATGTTCAAGCTGGATTTAGAAAAGGCAGAGGAACCAGAAATCAAATTGCCAACATTCGCTGGATCGCAGAAAAAGCAAGAGAGTTCCAGAAAAACATCTACTTCTGCTTTATTGACTATGCTAAAGCCTTTGTCTATGTGGACCATGACAAATTGTGGAAAATTCTTAAAGAGACGGGAATATGAGACCACATTATCTGCCTCATGAGAAATCTGTATGCAGGTCAAGAAGCAACAGTTAGAACTGGACATAGAACAATGGACTGGTTCCAAATTGGGAAAGGAATATGTCAAGGCTATATATTGTCATCCTGCTTATTTAACTTATATGCAGAGTACATCATGCAAAATGCCAGGCTGGATGAAGCACAAGCTGGAATCAAGATTGCTGGGAGAAATCTCAATAACTTCAGATATGCAGTTGACACCACCTTTATAGCAGAAAGCAAAGAGGAATTAAAGAGCCTCTGGATAAAAGTGAAAGAGGGGAGTGCAAAGCTGGCTTAAAACTCAATATTTAAAAAACTAAGATCATGGCATTTGGTCCCATCACTTCATGGCAAATAGATGGGGAAACAATGGAAACAGTGACGGACTTTATTTTCTTGGGCTCCAAAATCACTGCAGATGGTGACTGCAGCCATGAAATTAAAAGACGTTTGCTCCTTGAAAGAAAAGCTATGACAAACCTAGGCAGCATATTAAAAAGCAGAGACATTACTTTACCAACAAAGGTCGGTCTAGTCAAAGCTACAGTTTTTCCAATAGTCATGTATGGATGTAATAGTTGGATCATAAAGAAAGCTGAGCGCCAAAGAATTGATGTTTTTGAACTGTGGTGTTAGAGAAGACTCTTGAAAGTCCCTTAGACTGCAAGGATATCAAACCAGTCAATCCTAGAGGAAATCAGTCCTGAATATTCATTGGAAGGACTGATGCTGAAGCTGAAGCTCCAATATTTTGACCACCTGATGTGAAGAACTGACTCACTGGAAAAGACCCTGATGCTGAGAAAGACTGAAGGCAGGAGGTGAACGGGATGACAGAGGATGAGATGGTTGGATGGCATCACCAACTTGATGGACATGAGTTTGAGCAAGCTCCAGGAGTTGGTGATGGACAGGGAAGCCTGGCGTGCTGCAGTCCATGAGGTCACAGAGTTGGACACAACTGAGCAACTGAACTGAACTGAAGCACAGCACAGAATCTCTACCCAGAATTATGTTTATTCACCAATCAATTTCCCAGATAAATGTATATAATAAAGGAAATTTTCTCATGAAAGAAAAAAAAATCTTGTTCTACTCAAAAATTTCCAGATAAATCTAAATTTTAAAAATCTGTATCAGTAATAAACTGTATCCACTGTCTTATTCTGTGAAGACTATATATACATCTATTTCCTTATAAATCTTTCCCCTAGTTATGTTTAATTTATTGTTCATTTTACTTCAGAATACTAGCTAAAATATTTTTTTAAGTTTTAAAACTTTATTTTGAATATTTCTACAAAAGCTCCATTTTACTTACGATTTGTACACACAAATTTGTGTGTGTGTTTATTTAATACATCTCTGAGTTTACTGGCACTGCAAAATGGCCTTCAAAATGCAAAGACCACGTAAGTTTTTAATTCAGAGTTCTTTTTTAAATCTCTTCCATGTCAAAACCAGAGTCCTCTGAAAAGCCTACAAAAATTACAATATGCACCAAGGTCATGGGCTTAAAGTGAATGAGTCAGGAAGAGGGAGGCTTGCCTTGTCATCTCTCCCTCTGGCTCTGCAATCCTTGTCCCGGCTGGTGGAGGGCTTTTCGCTCTTAGATATGGGATGTGCTCGGCCTACGGGTCCCCGGGCACCGCCTCCTGGCATCTCTTTCCTCAGAGGTCTTACTTCTCGATTGGGACGCCTTATCTGAGGTGGAGCTCTAACCAAAAAAAAAAATAAATAAATAAAATTAAAATTAATCAAAGGCAAAAATACTTCAATACTACCTCAGTTAATAAAACTATTAAATCAATTAGCCCACAAAGTCAATTTTTCCCCTTTTGCCAATTCATGGTCACAACTATTAGGTCAGTTTTTGAAAGTACTTTTCTGTAAAAAATCCTGGTTGATACAAATATCAAATACATATAAATGATACATATAACAGCAATTACTTTGTCAAAGTAACAATTAATCACCAATAGAGGGCAATACAGACTACTCCCATGTAATAATACTGTAATAGAATATCAGTTCCTTATTCATTACTGTCCTAAACCAAATAAGTAACTTTAAAAAAAAAGTATTAAAAGCTGAAAAGACAAGAATTGAAAATATGTCTATCTGCATAGCTTACTAGTTTATCCTTTACAACCAAAATTATTTTCTCTGCTTCTGTATTGGAAAAACCAGCATTTTATTCATCAAATTACAAATAGCAAGGCTTAATGAAACCTTAATTTAGGTGTATCTAAAATTCATGCTTTGACGGTGTCAAAAATCAAGAATCATTCAAATCATACAGGCCCCCAAACGTGAATCAAGAATTCTGACAACTACATGCGGCAAAAGACACTAATTCTATTTATGGTGGTGACCACTTCACAATACATACAGATACTGAATCGTGACGCTGTGCACTTGAAACCAACGTAGTATGTCAATTACACGGCAATTTTAAAAAAGAATTCTGATAAACATATAAATATAACTATGTTGACAAAGTGGCACACTCTGTCTCAGGTAATGTGAAATGAGTCTTCTTCAAACAGTAAAGTCAGAGGGCTCCTCAGCACAGTACTTACTTGCCCCTCTCTGGGTGCTGGCTGAGACACTGTCACTTTGTGTCTGATTTCCTGAGCTGTCTCTGCCTGTTTTCTACCTTTACTCTCTCTACAGTTCCACCTGTATTTGTAGCCCCTCACATCCCATATGTATATCCCTTTCTCCACCCACATGCCAAATCTATCATTATCTCTTTTCCAGCTTCTTGCTTTTAATTCATCTAACTCATCATGGAAGTTTCTCTCTCTGCTATCAGGGAAGGCTCACATGTGTACAACTCAATAAACCCAGGAAAATGGATGACAAGCCAGGAAGGCTGCAAACTCAAGGTGAAAAATGGGTAACATACCGTGGCATCTTCAGACCACTGGAATCAGACCACCGCGTGAAACTGTTACGGATGAGAGAGCCTGGTGGAAAATGTGTGTCTACCTACTAGGGTACCACACACTGACATGGGAGTCCTTGGAATTCAGTCCAATTAAACAATTATGTACTGAACACCCAGACACCCATTAGGAGGCAGATAGTTCTCGGAGGAGACAAAGATGAAAGAGCAATCTTGTGGGGGAAAAAATCCACAGGAAAGGAATTCAAAAATCATGTAGAGTGAAATGGTTATACGACATTTTCAAATTTAAAGGCATTACTACGTTTTTGGTTCTAGAGCATTATTAGCCTTTTAAGTATTCTGACTGCCAGTAAGATTAAAAAAAATGTGATGAGACTGGCAAAGAATAAAAAAAAAAGAAAAATGTTACACTGCTCTGTTCCTAGTATTTCATTGCAACCATTATTTTTTGACTGAACTCCCTTTTTGATGAAGAGGTATCAAGTAGGCGAGCAGAACCTTATTATTCTACATATATATAAATAAAACAGTAAATATATATATAACGGTAAATAAATATATATATATATGTAACAGTAAATGCATATCTGCATATATATAAATGTCTCTCCTGAATCAGATTCGTGGCCAAAGACAATCAAATGCAACCAACAACCTCCTTACGCAGAACACACTTGAAGTGTGTTTGCCTTCTGCCAGCAGCTGTGCCTGCTATTTAAGTAGTCCGTCATTGTTTGTGGTCCTGCTCTTCCAAGGCACAGCCAGCCTGAGGCTTTCGCTGGCAAACAGCAAGCCCGTCCTTCACAGCTGCGCAACAGGCTGCCGCACGGCTGCTGGGCTGGCCCGGCTGGGCCTCCGTGAGGAGGGGAGAACTGCAGTGAATCCTCAAACAGCTCTTCTGCCTCCTCAGCTTGTGCCTTCCCACCTCGGCTGGCTACTTAGCAGTCTTGGAGGAGTCCTGCTGTAGTGCATTTTGCACACACATCCAGGTCAGTACAGCTGTGCTGCGAGAGGAATTATTTCAAAGCTCGTACACAGGCGGCACTCCAAGAGTGCTGCTGCCGACCTTGTCCTGCCGCTCAATATTCTGACAAGCTCATCCCCGGCCTGTGTGAAACTGCTCAAAGAAGCCAGACACGCCACTGGTGGCCAGTCCAGAGTGGCACAGAGAGCCTGCCTGTGCTCCGCAGGTCTTCGGTTCCGACTCACTGCAGTTTGAAACTACACTTGAAACAGACTCTGTCAGCTTCCCGAAGGACACCCCTGATTCTGTCTGTACTTACTCCTCCATCAGCGCATCACTGCACAGTGTCACGCTTCAATTAAGGACTCAGTGACAGCTTCCAGGCTGTAAACAGTAAGGCTCAAGGCTGGTTTTACTGGTCTCTTTTTTAAAGAAGACTTTATTACTAGGGCTGCACTGCATAATCAGAGCTTCCCTGGTGGCTCAATGGTAATGAATCCACTTGCCAATGCAGAAGATTCAGGAGACAAGGGTTTGATCCCTGGGTTGGGAAGATCCCCTGGAGAAGGAAATGGCAACCCACTCCAGTATTTTTGCCTGGAGAATCCAAAGGACAGAGCAACCTGGTAGGCTACAGTCCGTGGGGTCACAGTCAGACAGACACGACTGAGCGACTCAACCCCCACCTGCCACAGTGTCATCAACCTCTGCCCCAATAGTCAAACCCAGGCTGACACCCTCCTAGCTTACAGCATTTCAAATCAGAGAAGCACTGGCAATCTGCACAGAAACAAGCAGCATGTCTACACGGAGCTCAGCTCTCCCATGGGAGGATATCTCCTTGTAGGAATGGGAAGAAGGGTGCCTTATTCTATCATGTGCAAACAACCCTGATTTCCTTCAAAAGTCAATTCCTCCTTTCTAAGCAAAATTAATCATCAATGTTGTATGTAAACGTTCCTATCTGGGAGTGGTGGCACTGCTGATCGGTAAACACCATGAAATAACCCAAAGGTCCAGAATCAGAACAGATGCATGAATCATTATACACATAATGGAATACTATATACACGTGAACATAAATCATAGCCATGTGCAATAACAACAGATCAATCTCAGGACCATAATGCTGGGTGAAAAAGTAAGGTAAAAGAACAGACAGTAGGATTCCAAGAAAAGCAAGATACTGTTTGGAGATAAAAACAAATACCTGAACCTTTGATGAATGCAAGACACTACACTACATAATATAAAAGGCTTTTGTATATTGGGTTAAGTTTTCCCTCATTATCTAACGAGCAAATCAATCCCATTCAGAACCCAAGGAGAACCGCAAGCCAGGCTGATATGAGTAGTTCTGTGTCCTCAAGGCTGTTTCTTGTGAGGAAAATCTCTTCAGAGCTCTGCTTCGATTTTTTTAAATATTCACCTTACTAAAGTTAAAAATGTAAAAAATTCAGTAAGTCCTTAAAGTTTGTGGATTTGTTTACAAATCTTTTTCTATGCATAAAAGGAGCAGATTTTAGAAGTCACTTTTAAGAGGCTCCTGAATAATCTTGAAGCCATTTAAAACCTGGCTAATTAAATGTCACTAAAAATTTTAACCTACAATTATAAATGTAATATATTTCACAATCTTCTTAGTTCTTCAATTATGTTTCTTAACAAAGCACAGCTTATATATACATACTTTCATAAACTTAGTAACTTAAACTTACAAATGAAGCCTCAAATTCTCCTAAACGTTCCGCCAAAGTACTTAACACAAATTTTTATGTAAAAATCACAGATTTAAATTATTCCACAATACATCTGATTGGAATTGCATGCTTATCACTCTCAATAGCCATATTTTCTTAAATTACAGGTACATAAAAATAATAAACATGTACATATCTCCTAACAAAAAAATACTACTATAACAATTTTGATTCTTTTAAGACATTTTTGTTCTTCATTCTAATGACACTGGAATTGAAAGATGCTTACCCAATACAGAAGATAATTATTGCTCTAGTTAACCAAGATGACATTTAGCCAGAAACTTAAAATGTATGAGATCTGGGGCTGCAGACACATTTCTCACACCAAATATTATACAATCCCATTTAACTATCATCGGGGCTGCCCTCTTAGCATTTTGATGTCACCCACAACTAGGAATTTCAGCAAGGACAGTGACTAAATTCTTGTCAGAGACTCTGATGGGATGCACTAGGCCTCATTCAAAGAGCTACTAAGCCAGTCATTCTATCACTTCTAAGATAGTGTGGGAAAGGGGATGATAACATCACTGATTATTTAGTCTAATGGTAGGATGCCACCACTCCCAGGCAGGGTGATAATTTATTAATTTTACTTTGCTCTTCTTTGGGTCTAAAGACTGGCCCTTGCCTTTTCTATTTAACTCTAAAGAACTTTGAACTTAAAAAACTTAAAATACCTTTCTTCTGCCTAACTCTAAAGACCCTAAAACTAGATGACAACAGCACTGCTTCAGGATATAGAAACAGTGTATAGAGACAGGCCACAGAAATCTACACAACTTTTACAGATTATATTAAAATACTATCACGTTGAATTTTAAATGTCTCACAGTTCTTTGTCCATAGTCAAGTTCTGAAATTATTCTACTGATTTGCAAAACATGGGAATACAAAAAAATATGAATAATCACTGCACTCAAGAAGCTTATAGTTTAGCTAAAAATATATACATATTTTATGTATTGTATTGGACATCCCTTTTCTATCCACATATAAATCCTACAACTAAAGTCTTGCTGAAGAAGATTTCCCAATTAAACTATAAACAAGAGTCCTCAAAAACAATAAAGTGGAGGGTAAGGCCCTCAAGAACTTAAGTATATAGATATAGTTTATTGCTAATGAATTGAATTTTCTTTTAGTTGTTTTTTCCTGTAACATTAAAAAAAAAGATAGGTATTCTGAATAAAATGTGACAAATATCCTCTTTATACATAGGTGATCTTTCCAGAAGATAAAGAGAAATACAAAACAGCCAAAAGATAAATAAAATATAGCTGATGGCATTGTGGTTCTTGAAGGTTCCAGGTCTCTGCCACCTCAGGGCTTGAGACTTTAACGAGCACATAGTGAGGCCTGAGAGAGGCCTGAGGCCTGCACTGCCGAAGATGACCAGAGACTAGCACGTGAAGCCAGGACTCTCAAAGGGCACATTTAAAGGTGCACACGGAGGAAATAAGTACGTCTGTCCAGCCCAGCTTATACTCTCTCTGTGTGCAGTAAGCACCAAGTCTCCCCTAGAAATAGTAACCAGGGGTCTGCGCACATGAGATTTGGGATTTAGTTTCACACTCACTTAAGCCAAGAAATTTACCTAAAAGTGGTCCAGGCAGGTGACATCCCTAAGGCAGCTGGCTGGGGCCAACACAGACCCTCCAAGAAGCGACATTCCTCTAAACAAGCCACTCGTCAGAAGGGCTCAGATCTCGAAGGGACACTCTCAACTTGACCACAAACAAGAGCCATCAGAAATAACAAAAAAGATAAGGTACTAAATAACTTCTAACAACAGAACTATTAGTTATGAACTATAAAATGGCTAAAAGCATAAAAAAGAAAAAGAAGCATCATTCTTAAGTAGTGTTAAATAAAAATAAATCCACAGTTAGATAATCTGTAGTGAGACTACTTAACACCAAGACAAAAAATAAAATCATAAAAACAATGAGAGAGAAAACAGAAGGTATCTATCAATACAAACACCAGTGTGAGTGCTCATGCAAGCCAGCAGGCAAAAATCCCGCCATCACTAACATCTCATCTGCAAAGCAGGGTGAACAGGCTGGGGCTGAAGTGAACAAATCAAGAGCACAGGCCAGCACCAGCGAACGACGAGAGGACGGAAGAGAAGCAGAAAAGGCCAGATCCCGGGGGCGGGGGCGGGGGCCAAGAAGGAAAAGCGAAGACAGCAGCGTTGGAGAAGCCAACAGAAGAGGAGCACTCCAGAGAAGAGAGGTGGTGAACACAATCAACTGCTAACAAATGTAAACACCGTAACTCTTGAGAACCTGGCATTCCATTTTACATTAGGAAGCTATCTTTTAAGAATTCAGTCCCAATGCTGCAATGAACAGAGATCTAGGACCCCTACTTCTTAGGGAACAAGAAGCAGTGAAAGGCAACAGAGGGAGTGTATACATCACAGCAGCTGCCAAAGGAACAGAAGGAAGAAGACAGAGGAAATTAGAGTGCAGCAGGGCGAAGACTTCTTTCAGGAAAGAAGAAACAAAATGAACACGTTATGATTTCAGTCTGACTTACCACTATCTTGTTCCCACTCCTTAGTTTATCTCTAATGAATTAAAATTTCTATCTTTCAGTTGTCTTTTCTGTAACATAAAAAAAAGATAGAAATACCATGTTTTTAGGCACTTATTATAATAAACACCTCGAATACCAAAATAAAAATTTCAAATGAGTGACTACTGAGTCCTACAGAGTAAGACAAATGCTCCCTAGAAAACTTACATAAAAGAAATAAAGTAGCCAATTGGATGGAAGTCCCACTCTTGGGACCCTTCAGCTGAGAATTTAGACCCTGGAAAACACCTGCACCCCTGCCCTCACTCTCAGACAATCTTGCTGCTTCTCTTCGTAACTGACTGTCTTCCCTACAGCTACTCTGACCAGCTGTCCTGCACCCCCTCCCGCACACGGGATCCCGTCCCCTCTTGCCTATGCGGGGACACTGCTCCAGCACGGTCCCCTTTCTCCCCTGCACCATCACTCTGCCCCTTCCTGTTGCAGCACTCGAATCAGCACACAAACATCTCTAAACAACAAATTCTGATTCCACGTCTTCCCCAACTACTACTCAATTTCTGTGCTCAACAACACTTGTTGAAAGAACTGCAAGTACTCATTGATTCCAATTCCTCTCTTCCCATTCTCTGAACCCACCGGCCATTCCACCAAAATCACTCATCAGGGTCACCAATGAGCTCCACACTGCTAAATCCAATCCAATTCTCAACACTTATCTCATGTAACCTATATGCAGCTTTTGATAAAGTTGCTTAGAATCTTCAAATTTCAATTTCTTCTAAAAAAATATAGCGATGATATTAATAGTACCCATTTTAGAGGGTGGCTGTTGAAGATTAAGAAATAAATCATGTAGAGAGTTTATCAGCACAGTATCTTGTTCATAGTTAAAAACTCAATAAATGTTAGTTATTGTAGTTAATCAGCACTGCTAGCTACATTCTACCATAGTCTGTATACTCCATACTCCAGAAACAGAATTCTGGAAGAGACTAAGACTCCAGAATGTTTAGAAGTGAGTATAATCTCAACCTGCCCATCATATTAGGCAATAACCTATTCCACCATATGAAGAATGACCCTAAAATTTCTTTCTTAAAATGCCTTACTTGCTGATGATTCCCAAGTAACTAACTACTAGTCCCAATCACTCTTAAACTGGCTCTCACTTTCAATTCCTATTCAACAGTTTCGTCTAGATGTTTAATTATCTAATTTTTCTCATCCTCTAAAGCTCATTAATCACCATATCCAGGCAATCCTAGCTCACTAACGGCTCTTACACCACTTTACGAGACTGCAAGCTCAGGAAGGCTGCACCCCGCCATATCCCTACAGCGGGACTGGCCCCCAACAGAGCACCTGGCATATGACAGGTGTCAGCATCATAGGTGAAGCTTTCCACAATGTCTGGATTATTTCTCATTTAGCTCCACTTCAGGGATTTGAACCTGGCCTACACTGCAGGCAGATTCTTTGCTATCTGAGCCACCAGGGAAGTCCCTAACACAGATGTTGGATAGATCAACAGTAGTGTTTTTTTCTTCCTAAGATTTCAAAACGATTTTACAAAACAATCTCATCATGATATACATTTTAAAGAGGTGAAAACTGAGGCCGGTAGAAGTGAAATTAACTTGGAGGACCACTCCATTAGCAGTGGCACTGATACAGAAACTTGCTCTCCCATCTCCCAACCTCGGGAAAGTTTCCCAGAGCCTTGGTGAGACACCGTAAGGATGAGAAGGCAGGGTACTCTGTATCAGTACCCAACCTTGGCCGTGACTGAGTTTTTTCCAGTGAAAACTGGGATTTTAACATGCAAGCAGTTACTTCATCTATTAGGGTATCCACAGAAAACATAAAGCAATGACTTTAATACCGAGTCAACAAGAATTTCCTCTTGGCTGAAATTCTACAGAACAGCACAAAGTTGCAAAAATCAGTCTTCCCACCTATCTGTACGCAGAAACACATTATGCCATTTCCCTTGGTTCCAGGTGAAACCGCATTAGAGGGCCTGTTAGAGTTATCTTTTTAAACCTGAATGGAAGAAACCAAGATGATGCTTTTCAGGCTGGGGTATCCTATTGCTACCACCATCTCTCCCAAAAGATGTCACTTTACAAGACCTAACACAATTATTTTTGAAGTTGAATAAAAAATACTTCGTTGAATATAATCTATGTCACATACTGCTCCTATACAGAAAATCTTAATGTCATGGCCTTAGGTCTCACTGGGAAAGATCATTTCTAAATGGCCTCATTAAAGAAAGTATGCTTGAAAAACTTACATGGCAAATATTATAAAACAATGTAATTAACACAAGATAGCTTTTAACTTGGGACACTAAGAATAATCTGGAAGCTCCATCTCTTTTGAATTTAATTCTAATATTGCCAGTACTCCCCATTATAATCCTACTTTTGTAGCTCAGTTTCCCCCAAATTTAAAGGCAATAAATCTAATTCATTTTTTAAAAGGCTGCTTTGATTTATCCAAGCAGCTGCTAGTGATCTAAAATAGGATCATGATTAAACTCAGAGGACATACAACATATGAGGTATAATCTGTAACGACAAGGCAAACTACTACCAGAGACCACCAGGGGTAACAGAAGAAGCTCTGTGTGAAAAGGACAGACCCACAAGCAGGGCTACCAAATTAGTGGCTAACAGCAAACATCAGATGCATCCTGGAAACACTTTATACAGAACAAGGTAAATTATATTTTCCGACTGACCCACACTGCAATTTCAGTGCGGTATTACCAGAGAGAAATTTTTTAAATTACATTATTTATTTCAGTAAGCATTTTCAGTTTCTTTAAGCATCTTTAAGTACTTCATTAAGCATTATTTATTTTCCTTTTCTCCTACCCCCTCTAGTAAGAATTTAATCAAGTGCTTAACAGAATTATATATTATGTATTAGGATATACAGACACTTGTCAAAATATACCCACAAATATCACCAAGTATGTGTAGGAAAGTAACATGGCAGAGTGGATATAAACAAGACTCCTAAAGTTGAAGAGATCTGGGTTCAAATCCTGGCTCTACCACCTTCTTGTTTAGATGACTTTGGGAAAATAAACTCTATAAGGTTCAATTTCCTTAGCTCTAGATGGAGTTCATAACAGTAAATGAGCAATAGGAATATGGGTACACAGTACAAGTAGCTATTTCATAGGATCACTGGAGGTTTAAATAAGAGAATGCTTGCAAAGCACAAAGTGACCGATAACTAGTTATCTCATCCTTTTCCTGAAAATGATCACCCACTTCATGAGGCTTCAACATCTAAAAAAACCACATCCTGTCTGCCAGAGTTATTCAAAATGTTTCAGAAAACTAAGGATTTATGTAGAATACAAGAAGGACATAAAATTCCTTGAGGGATTTTATGAATGAGGCAGTATCATTTTTTAAATTCTGTTAGCTCTTACTATTTACATGAAAGAACACTGTAGCACTTTATTTCAGAGTTGATGATTCATTTTAATTATTACATGCCAGTTACTGTCTTAAACATTAAAATTTCTTAATTAATTTCATGAGGTAAATATCCCATTTTACAGAGAGTGAAGCTAAATGTTTAGAAGTTAAATAACTTGTACAAGGTCACAAACCAAGGTGGTGTCAGAAGTAGAATTCAAACTCAGATCTCATGGACTCAAGTGTCTTCCCACCACACCAAGAATATCTAAGGGCTATATTCAGTTTCACTAGCTCTAGGTGGATATTTTACTACATTTGTTTTATATGATCTGTAGAAGAAATGAAATTGTAAAAGGAAAAAAATTATACAAATTCAATCTCCCATAACTTTTAACCCTAATTCTATCAGCACATGCACACATTCTGTGCTACAATGAAGTTTACTTCATTCTACCTTACATAGATATCACTATGCTGATATTACTTGGTAAAGGATCTGTGGATTTGCTGATATAAAGATTTTAAAGTTTAAAACTCCTAATTCTATATTACTCATGGTAATAGCATTCCTTCACTAGTAGAAGCTTGCAAGTCTTAGATTTGCTTTTATTAAGGATTTCTGATCCACAGAGAAAATATGTATATACACAATGGCTACACACCCACCATTATGGCAGAAAGTGAAGGGGAACTAAAAAACCTCTTGATGAAAGTGAAGGAGGAGAGTGAAAAAGTTGGCTTAAAGCTCAACATTCAGAAAACTGAGATCATGGCATCTGGTCCCATCACTTCATGGGAAATAGATGGGGAAACAGTGGAAACAGTGTCAGACTTTACTTTTTTGGGCTCCAAAATCACTGCAGATGGTGATTGCAGCCATGAAATTAAAAGACGCTTACTTCTTAGAAGGAAAGTTATGACCAACCTGGATAGCATATTTAAAAGGAGAGACATTACTTTGCCAACAAAGGTCTTGTCTAGTCAAGGCTATGGTTTTTCCAGTGGTCATGTATGGATGTGAGAGTTGGACTGTGAGGAAAGCTGAGTGCCAAAAAATTGATGCTTTTGAACTGTGGTGTTGGAGAAGACTCTTGAGAGTCCCTTGGACTGCAAGGAGATCCAACCAGTCCATCCTAAAGGGGATCAGTCCTGGGTGTTCATTGGCAGGACTGATGTTGAAGCTGAAACTCCAATACTTTGGCCACCTCATGCAAAGAGTCGACTCATTGGAAAAGACCCTGGTGCTGGGAGGGATTGGGGGCAGGAGGAGAAGGGGACGACAGAGGATGAGATGGCTGGATGGCATCACTGACTCGATGGACATGGGTTTGTGTAGACTCTGGGAGTTGATGCCTGGCATGCTGCAATTCATGGGGTTGCAAAGAGTCGGACACGACTGAGTGACTGAATTGAACTGAACTGAACACACAAGGGAAACTTTTTAAAATTTAGTATGGAGGAAGGAGGTTTGGAGAAACATATTCTGGTCCATTGATCTTTCACTTTCATTAAGAATAAGGCTTAAAAGACAAGTATAAAAATAAATCAAATCTGTGCTACAAGCCAGTTAAGGGAGGTCAAAGAAAAAGAAATAACTGGGTTGGTGTTTCTCTAATGAGAAGTTTTCAGGAAAGTGTTCATCAATGGGAAAATGCCAGCCACACTTTTTATTCAGTTTGAGCCACAGATATTAGTGTTGTTATCTGTGGCCACTGCTTTCTGCAGTATATCATGGTGCTCCAGCAACTAAGAACAGGTACTTCCTACACCCAAAGTTACTCCTAGATCCAGATGGCTTCACTGGAAAATTCTCCAACCATTTAAACATAATTAATGCCAATCCATCTAAAACTCTTCCAGAAAACTGAAGAAGGGAGAACACTTCAAACTCATTTTATGAAGCCAGCATTGCCCTGAAACCAAAGCTAGATTAGGACATGACAAGAAAAGAAAACTATAAATCAATATCCTCAATGAATACAGAGGCAAAATTTCTCAACAGAATATTAGCAAAGCAAATTCAACAACACATTAAAAGTATTATACATCATGACCAAGTAAGATTTATCCTTGGGATGCCAGGCTCAACACATACAAATCAATAAGCATGATCTCTCCCATCACCAGAATAAAAGATAAAAATCATATGATCATCTCAATAGATGAAGAAAAGCATTCGACAAAATACAAGATCCTTTCATGAGAAAAACCCTCAATAAATTGAAGGAACATACCTCAGCATGATAAAGGCCATGTACGACAACAACTAAATTACACTCAACAGTGAAAAATTGCAAGTTTCTCCTCTTATATCAGGAACAAGACAAGGATGACCTTACTCTCATCACTCTTATTCAACAAACACTGAAAGTTCTAGTTAGAGTAATTAGGCAAGACAAAGAAACAACAGGCACCCAAACTGGAACAGAATAAGCAAAAATCATCATTATCTGCAACTGGTAAGATTTTAAATACAGGAAACCTTAAAGGCTCACCGGAAAACTACTGAAAACTAATCAATGAATTCAGTAGGATACATGATCAACATAAAAAAATCAGCTGTGCTTCAATATATTAACAATAAAACATCTGAAAAAGAAATAAAATTATCCCATTCACACTGGCATCAAAAACAATACTTAGAAAAGAATCATCTTGTGTTTTTATAATGGGAATCATAAAATTATCTCTAACTCAGTGGAAAAACTCCTGACAAAATAAATTAACTACTTTTCAGTTCTTTAAATGCTTTTTGAAAATGTTAAGAGATCAACAAGCTAAACACATGATCACAGCTACTAATCAAAAGGAAATTTTATTTTCTGTGATGCAACACTCGGACCACAATATGACTTCACAAAAAAAGGGACTGAAAGCCAGAAAGAACTAAACACAGCTCCTGGTCTAGCCTAACTTACGGGTCAAGGTCTCCCAGGCCTCAATTTCCTTACCTGTAGAATTAATGAAGTTACTCGGTGTTGGCTGAATGCCTGCTGCTGCTGCTAAGTCGCTTCAGTCGTGTCCGACTCTGTGTGACCCCATAGACGGCAGCCCACCAGGCTCCCGCGGCCCTGGGATTCTCCAGGCAAGAACACTGAAGTGGGTTGCCATTTCCTTCTCCAATGCGTGAAAGTGAAAAGTGAAAGTGAAGTCGATCAGTCGTGTCCGACTCTTAGCGACCCCATGGACTGCAGCCCACCAGGCTCCTCCGTCCATGGGATTTTCCAGGCAAGAGTACTGGAGTGGGGTGCCATTGCCTTCTCCGAGCTGAATGCCTACTATGTGCCAAATGCTGCGTGAGCAGTGGAGTTTGCTATCTGTTATTTGTGTTGAGTAAATAAAGCCATGGTCCTTGCCCTTGCAAACTCCTACCCTTGTCAAGAGATAAAGAAATACAGCATAACTGGGATGAACACACTGTCATGCCCGGGCAAACCAGAAAAGGCTGCAATGAGGAAAAACAGTTTAACTGAGACTTGAAGAGTGAATATGAATTTCTTAGATGAGGATTATGGCTATTCCTTAAGGAAGAACAGACTGTGCAAAGACAGGAAGGTAGCAAAAAACAAGAAGAGAGAGGTTTAATATAGATGGTACACAGGCTGAGCATCAAGGAGATAAACCTCAAGCCTTACTGCCACACTACTGATTCACCCTTCCACCTTAAAGGAAAGGTAAGGTTCCTTCTATACTAAGATTCTGGAAACCGGCTGTAGGCCCAACCAGATGGATCCAATTTGTCCACCATTTCATCTGAAATTGTTAGTCTTTCAAAGCAAAAAAGCTTTGATGTTGACATTATGAAATCTAAAAAGAACTTGCTTAACTGATAAATTTATCAGTTAAACTAAACTTTAGGACCAGAAGTGGATTTCTACTGTTATGATTACAGTAGTAAAATATTTCAAAAGCAAGATATATGACAAATGACATAGTTCTGTTCTTTATCAACTACAAACCCTGTAGACACACATGTGTGAAAATTATAAACAGCTACTAAATTTACATGGGGCATGCCGCCCCAAAGAGTTTTTCATACTTGGTTCAAATAAAGCTTTACTTTTCACTCTGAACATCAATTAATTCAAGAAGTACCTAAGGAGAACAAACATAAAGTTCCACTTACCTGTGTTCCGCAGGTACGGGGGGCGGCCACACGGCAGGATCTCTAAATGGTTCATCTTGACAGGACACAGGGAAATCTGGGGGCCTGTCGATTTTAAAACTTTCCAAAGTACTGACAATACTTTTAACTTGTTCATATTCTTCCAATAATTCCTGCCGAACCTTTAAAAAAAATAGCCTTTATGCTATGAGCTATTTACGTAAATTGCCAACAACAAACTGCTATAGAATGTTAGTTTTCTTAATGCCATTCAAAGTATGCAAAATGAGTCATTAAAACACAGTCAAAAAACCAAAGAACTATTTAAAGTAATATAGATAGGAGGGCAGGAATTGGTTTGGAAAAAGACATATACCTTTTCTTAAGGCAAGTAGTTATATATCTTTCATAAAGAAATTCTTTCTACCAAAGAATGTGATGACCATTAAGACAATTCAAAACAAGCAACTAAGTTATTAACCAGTAACCATTCCCAGAAATCTATAATGTTATGCTAAATTCTTTTAATATATTTGTAAATAACACCCTCAAAACTTGTCAGCCAAAATTTTCATCAGCATTTCCTATCCCTATTATCACAAGATATGAAATGCCTCTCACGGGCATCTTAAAGCCCTGAGTGGCATAATACCCATTTCCAGTTTAAGTTCTGCTTCATCAAAGTCTGAATTCTTTTGGCCTTGTTTAAGATCTTTCAAGTCCAGGCTATAGTTTATTTTAAGCTCAGAGGCAAGATTTTTCCCACATTTAAAAAACTTTACTGAGCACTATGTGGAAATTCTTATGTTTTCAAATTTTGAGCCCAAATTAATTTTCAAAGGCAAACAGATAACAGATTGAAAATTACATTTATAAGCTAATTTCAATCATTCCAATTTTTTAACCAGAAAGCACACTTTATTATAAAGCAGAGCATAAGAAGCTTTCCCTTAACTTTATCTCAAATAACATATAGAAACATATAAACAAGTCACAAAACCAAAGAAAAATCTAAATTCACCTAATATATGCAACTATATGCTATACTAAGAGAAATGAAATTTCAGAACCTAATGGCAATAAACATAATAGAAGTACCAGAATAGAAACGCTCACCATTTAACACAATTAAGAACATGTCAAAAATATTTCCACGCTGGATTAGTAAACAAGTCTTGTCTGTGGCTAGGACACCAGAGAGGAGAACTCAAAAATTTCAATTTGAGTTAAAACCAATATATTGTTCTCACTCAACATAATTTGGTAACACTTAAGTTGGAAAATAAGCCAAATTTACCCTGAAAACTTAGTAAAACATCAATTTCTGACCAGTGGAAAACTTAAAAGAAACACTTGAAAGGCATTAGCACATAAATGAAACTTCAAAGAAATGCTTGACTTTGTTCTTTTAATTTTAAAAGGATTTTAAGTTTTAAGAGTAAATGGGGAAATTGTAATTCAAGTTTTTATTAACTAATATTATAAAATCAAATTGTATAGTCAAGAGACAGAGTAAATATATTAGTGTGTTTTATTAGATTACTGACTCCTTTGTATTTGTAAAGAGTCTTTCAAAAGAAGAGGAAACTTTCTTAAAGGAAAAGTTTTGTGAAATGGGTCAAAATTACATGTAAAAATGAAAGGGGAAAGGGCAAATAGAAATACCTCATTTCTACAACTTGTAATCACACACAATTAGTCAACTGAAGAGGAAAGAACAATGAGAATCAATTTGAATTAAATGGCTTTGAAATACATCTCAAAAATACTGAGTTGACCAAAAAGTTTGTTCTGTTTTAAGTAAACCTAAAAGACATTTTTTCATTTTCACCAAGGCTTTTATTGAACAATGTGTTCACTAACTGAACAAACTTTTTGGCCAACTCAATATATTATGAAAAACATATACATATTAACTAGGAAAGACAGAAAAACTATCCAGAGTACATTTTTAAATATATTTCAGCATACAGACAAAAGAGAACTATTCGCAAAATCTCACACTGATTTTCCAACTCAAATCTTTCCAGTGTAGCAGACCGCTGTCCTCACCCACTGAACACTTCCACGTGCTCTTACCTGCTGCCATCTGCCTTTGACCGCCGGGTCTCTGACTGACTGGCAATGTCTCTGAATCTGCTGTATCACCCCCTGGTAATATACCATGGATGAGTCATAATTTCCAAGAAGTGCATATTCTCTTCCTTTCTTTGCGTTGTCACAAATCTCAGCCAAATTCATCCTTCAGAGATCTAAACATAAAATATAATGGCTTTTTATTAAGTTTTCAGTACTGACTTTAAAGCATTTCTTATTACACTTTAAAAGATCTGCTTAAAACTACTTTGAAAGTCAAAATGTTTCTCTCATTCTTTGAGGTTATCTGAATGCATCTTATAATGATACTGGACAAAGTTCCCAATTTTGGAAATGCACAGACTACAAAAGAACACCCACGGAGATAACCAGAGAAATGACACAGATCTGCACTATCAATTTATGTTCCAGCTACATAAATTAGACATCAGTTCTCCTTGCTCAGTCATAATCACCACAAGCTATACTAACAGTAAAGATCAACTTGCTTTATTACTCTTGACAATGTAAAGCTAAACATATGAATAGCTCACATTTTCCACCGACATCAATTAAAACTGCAAAAATTATTTTTCACTAAAACTATCTGGCCCCAAGAACAAAAAGGGCAGGAACTTTCTGACTTAAGGAATACATTTTAAAACTACAGCCTATAGTTGTCCATGCATCATTTATATGCATTTAAGTGTTTCATACAACTTAAATCTAAGCAAAAACCTGAATTTAACTATCTGATGTGCCCCAATCTGGTAATCTATGCTCCTGCCATTCTCTAGAGATTTTTGCCTGTGCAAATCACTATCATTAATCTTCCCCTTCTACAAGAAGCTAGGAAAAATACCATCTGAACCTCTCGTTTCCACCAAAGCCCTCCAGCTCAATAATTCTGGCTTTTTCCCAGGTTTCTCAACAGTCTCCCAAGATCATCCAAGGCTTCTATGCAAAGATACTTTCCACTGAAAACTGTCCAGAGATCCAGAAAAATGAAATCTTGGGAAGGAGTCCAAATTGACCTACTCTTACTTCCTGGAACAGTAAACCAAGAAATACACTTAGAGAAAAATCATTTTGTCCCATGCTTTCCTGAGGGGATTAAATTTTGATGGGAGTAGCCTGGCTCTTCCTCTCTACCTCTTATCTGTTCTTAAGGGGCTCAGAACCTCTTCCTCAAAACTAACCACAACTACTTCTAGGCATTTTAGCTGACTTCAGTACATTCTTGAAAAGATTAAAGTCGTTTCTTTTTATTTGTTCTGCCATTTTAGTTGCCCCTTCTCCCAGCATAGGTTCCTTGAAGGCAGCATTTATGTTACTTGAGAATCACACTGCAGCAAATAGTATGCTAGTCTTACATAGTAAGAAATTTCAACATTCAGTAGATCTACCCACAGAATATAGGACAACCATGGAAAGCCTTTTCTTCAAATTCAGTTCAGTTCAGTTCAGTTACTCAGTCATGTCCGACTCTTTGCGACCCCATGAATTGCAGCACGCCAGGCCTCCCTGTCCATCACCAACTCCTGGAGTTTACTCAAACTCATGCCCATCAAGTCGGTGATGCCATCCAGCCATCTCATCCTCTGTCGTCCCCTTCTCCTCCTGCCCCCAATCCCTCCCAGCATCAGGGTCTTTTCCAATGACTCAACTCTTTGCATGAGGTGGCCAAAGTATTGGAGTTTCAGCTTCAACATCAGTCCTGCCAATGAACACCCAGGACTGATCCCCTTTAGGATGGACTGGTTGGATCTCCTTGCAGTCCAAGGGACTCTCAAGAGTCTTCTCCAACACCACAGTTCAAAAGCATCAATTTTTTGGCACTCAGCTTTCCTCACAGTCCAACTCTTACATCCATACATGACCACTGGAAAAACCATAGCCTTGACTAGACAAGACCTTTGTTGGCAAAGTAATGTCTCTGCTTTTTAATATGCTATCTAGGTTGGTCATAACTTTCCTCCAAGGAGTAAGTGTCTTTTAATTTCATGGCTGCAATCACCATTTGCAGTGATTTTGGAGCCCCCAAAAAAGTAAAGTCTGACACTGTTTCCACTGTTTCCCCATCTATTTCCCATGAAGTGATGGGACCAGATGCCATGATCTTAGTTTTCTGAACGTTGAGCTTTAAGCCAACTTTTTCACTCTCCTCTTTCACTTTCATCAAGAGGCTTTTTAGTTCCTCTTCATTTTCTGCCATAAGGGTGGTGTCATCTGCATATCTAAGGTTATTGATATTTCTCCCGGCAATCTTGATTCCAGCTTGTGCTTCATCCAGCCCAGCTTTTCTCATGATGTACTCTGCATATAAGTTAAATAAGCAGGGTGACAATATACAGTCTTGATGTACTCCTTTTCCTATTTGGAACCAGTCTGTTGTTCCATGTCCAGTTCTAACTGTTGCTTCCTGACCTGCATGCAGGTTTCTCAAGAGGCAGGTCAGGTGGTCTGGTATTCCCATCTCTTTCAGAATTTTCCACAGTTTAAATTACAATTCTTCAAATGAGTCCTTAGACAAAAGCATTAATTCTGCTAATATATGCAAGAACACAAAGATGCACAATGGAAATATTTCCATGTAAAGTAGGGTCAGCAAACTTTCCCTGTGAAGGGCTAGAGTAAATATTTTTAGCTTTGAGGGGCAACAGGAAAATTTGAGGGTATTATGTAGTAGTTATATATAAAAGAGACAAAAATGTCCATAATTTTTATCAACAAAATTCAAACTATTATAGTAGTAATCATTGAGTACAACTTTTTGCAGAACAGGGGATATGATTTCATGTAGTTGGGATTCAGAGTTAAGTGTTTCCTATCATCAAGATCAACTGTAAATGTTTATGTGTCAGTACTGCTTTTTAATAAGATTTACACATTTCATGTTCAAAAGTGTCTGTTTACCAAGAGAGGTATTGTCACATACTGATATCAAATCACAAGCATATAATTTCAATCCAGCATATTCACTGTTTGAAAAACATTTGAAGGTTTTATTCTTCTCTTGGTAAGTCATTACACTGCATATTAATCAATTCCAAATGAAGGTTAAGTGGAAGTATCTCCATTACACAGTTAAATGGATTTTGTAACATGGAAATTTCATTTGACTTGCATCAAAGTAGTTTGAGCTCAAATACACTGAAAATCTGGGTGGGAACAGAGATCTCACTTCTTTGCTTTAACTTTTGACAGTGTAGAAAGCTATATATTATAAAATAGCACAGTACTACTTGTGATTCAAACATTAGCTGGCACCAAAATAACTTTAGGTTCGCACGTAAGCAGTCTGATCCTGAAACTTTCCATTGAATTTATTAAGAAACATTATCAAGTCTGCAGCAAAGCTGCTTTCCAAAGCTATTCAGTGTTCAGTAACAGTGGATGAGAACAGTTCCTCTCATTCAGAAAAATTTCAGATTAGCCCATAACTCAAGACTGCAATAGAACTTCGCCACTACAAGCCACGGAACTGCTGTGTGGCAGGGAGACGTCAGGATATTCTGCTTCTGACAAAAATTCAAGGAACTGACAATGGTTAAGCCCTCAAGAGTAACACTCCTGCGTCTTAAGACACTAACGGTTTCTTATCACATGATAGATTCAAATATTCTCTGCAAAATACCTGCTGATTATAAAAAAGAACCATCAACTTTAACCACCCTATGTTTTCACAGCTTTGTAAATTTGTTCACGTAAGCCTTTTTCTCTTCTACACATATTTTTATTTTTTTACCACCACTAGCTCCAACACATCAGATTCCACTTCAGGTTGTACAGAATAAGTGTATTCTCAACTTTTTAATAAATATTCCTGTCTGTAGCTATTCCATGAACACTATTCATTAAATATTATTTCTTCAGTAACTTCAAACTCAGCATTGACTTTGCAAATAAACACTTGAGCTGTTTTGGTAACATCTGTCAATTCACCAAGAGCCAAGGAAAACCACTCAAAATCATTTGCCTTGTTTTTTTTAATTGACTGATGTTCTCAACTATTCTAGCAATTGTTCTCACCAAAAGGCTAATAGTCTGAAACAAGTTTATTCTCTCCAGACACATTTCTTTGGCTGCTACAGTCAAATAAGATTTACTTAAGTCACCATCAGCAAATGATTCCTTCTTTGGCCAACTAATGAGACACTCAAGAAACTTACTCCGGGTGCAGCCTGATTTTTGTTTTTTAATTTCGTGAGGAAATTCTGCTTGAAAAGATACTCCTTTTTAAGTTTTCTAGCCACTGCTTTCCTGTGAATTAGGAATACCACGATGAGTGATTCGTCTGGTAATATCAGTATAAACTGTATTTCTTCAGCACACCTGTAGAGTCATTGCATAATAATCACAATGCTTTGTCATCCTGTTCAATATTCCTCACTTCACTGTGCTTTAAAAGTATAAATACTTCAAATCCATTTTTCTTATCTTTTCTGTTTTTAACATGACGGGAATCCGCTGATAATAAAGTAAAATGTCAGAGTACAGGGATATGGAGGGCACACGAGACACTGTGACGATAGTGAAAGCAAGCAGCAGTTTAAAGCACTGAAACACCACCAAGTCGCTACTGGCACTACTCAACTTTGTACAAAAGCATCCACAGACAATATGAAAACAAATGAAGAAAAAAAAAGAAAACAAATGAGTGTGGTTGTGTTCCAATAAACCTTTATTTACAGACACTGATAACTGAATTTCATTTATTTTCACATATCACAAAACGTTATTCCTCGTTTGACTTAACTGTTAAAAAAAAAATGAAAAAACATCCTTAGTTCATGTGTGTGTGGGTGTTAGTCTCTCAGTATGGTCCGACTCTTTGTGACCCCATGGACCATAGCCCACTGAGCTCCTTTGTCCATGGAATCCTCCAGGCAAGAATACTGAAGTGGGTTGCCATTCCCTTCTCCAGTGGATCTTCCTGACCCAGGGATCAAACCTGGGTCTCCTGCTCTGCAGGCAGATTCTTTACCATCTGAGCCACCAGCTGTTCAAAAACAAGTTGCAGGCTAGATTTGGTCCCCAGATTGTAGTTTGCAAACTCCTGCTTTCAGCTTGTCTTAAGAATCTAGGAAAATAAAGGCACATTAAATCCAAAAGAAGCATGTATATTATCTACGGTGAAACAGATCACCGGCCCAGGTGGGATGCATGAGACAGGTGCTCAGGCCAGGTGCACTGGGAGGACCCAGGGGAATCGGGTGGGGGGTGAGGTGGGAGTAGGGATCGGGATGGGGAATACATGTAACTCCATGGCTGATTCATGTCAATGTATGACAAAACCCACTGCAATGTTGCGAAGTAATTAGCCTCCAACTAATAAAAATAATTCAAAAAAATAAATAAATAAATAAATCCAAAAGAAGTAGAAGGAAGAACATAACACAGTTGAAAGCAAAAATCAATAAAATAGAAACAAGAAAAAAAATTTCAATGTAGTAAAAAGTTGGTTCTTTGAAGAGATCATTAAAAATGATTAAACCTTTAGTTATACTAATCAAGAAAAGGAGAGAGAAAACACAAATTACCAAAATCAGGAATGAAGGAGGGGCCATCACTACAAACTGTAAAGATAAAGTCACAACATACCAAAGCTATTTCTGAAGAAATAATTAATCTGAATAGTCCTATGTCAATCAATGAAATTCAATTTGTAGTTTAAAATCTTCCCACCAAAGAAAAACAAAAAACAAAACCAACACTCCAAATCCAAAAGACTTCATGAGTGAATTCTTCCAAGTATTTAAGGAAAAAAAAAACAATTTCCAAACAAACTCTCAGAAAAAGAAACAGGTGGAAAACTTCCAACTCATATTTTAAGACCAATGTTAGCCTGATACCAAAACCAGACATTATAAGAAAAGAAACTTACCTACCAGTATCCCTCAGGAACATAGATACAAAAATATTTAAATTTTAGCTAATCAAATCCAGTACATAAAAAGGATAATGCATTATGACCAAGTGGAGTTTATATAAAAAATTCAAGGTGGTATCTATTTAAAAAACTAATTTTAAGAGACTAGAAATAAAACATGATCATCTGAACAGATGCAGAAAAAGTAGTGGACAAAGCTCAATACCATTCATGATAAGAACCCTTAGCAAACTGAGAATAGAAATTCCTCAATCTAGCAAAGAGCAGCTATCATCAGATTAACTGTGAAAAAACTGAATGCTGCTGCTGCTAAGTCGCTTCAGCCGTGTCCGACTCTGTGTGACCCCATAGACGGCAGCCCACCAGGCTCCACCATCTCTGGGATTCTCCAGGCAAGAACACTGGAGTGGGTTGCCATTTCCTTCTCCTATGCATGAAAGTGAAAGTGAAGCTGCTCAGTGGTGTCTGACTCTTAGCGACCCCATGGACTGCAGCCTACCAGGCTCCTCCCATGGGATCTTCCAGGCAAGAGTACTGGGGTGGGTTGCCAATGCCTTCTCCAGAAAAAACTGAATACTCTCTCCCAAAATCAAGAAAAAATACGCAAGGCCAGTGAATCTCCTCTCAACCCTTCTATTCAAAATGAGAACTATAGGTTCTAACCAGTGCAACTAGCCAAGAAAAAAATAAAAGGGATACATATTAGAAAAGCAGAAGGAAAATTGCTCTTATTCACATACGATGTTAATTGTTAATGGAGAAAATCCTAGGGAATCTACAATAATTACTAGAACTAGTAAGTGAGTTTTGTAAGGTGCAGGATACACAGTTAATATTAAAAAATCAATCATATTTCTATTAACAATAAAAAAATTGAAAACTAAAGTCAAAACAGTAAAATCACTCAAAAATACTAAATACTCCAGGGAGAAAAGCAACAATATATGTAAGATCTGGGCACTGAGAAATTAAAGATGACCTAAGTTAATAGATATACATACATGTGTGTATGTGCACATGCATTTACAAATTGAAACCCTCAAGGTCAATTCTCTTGAAAGTGATCCACAGACTCAACGAAATCCCAATCAAGATCCCAGCAGCCTTTCTTATAAAAACTGACAAGTTGATTCAACACTTAGATGGAAATACAAAGGACATAGAACAGCCAAAACAGTTTCAAAAATTACAATAAAGTAGGACAACTTATACTGATTCCAAGATTTATTGTAAAATTAACAGGAATCAAGATGGCATGGGACTGGCATAAAGCTAGACACAGACCAATGGAACAAATCAGAGTACAGAAAGATCGAAACGTATATGGCCAATTAATTTTTGACAAAGTTGTCAAGGCAAATCAATGAAAAAAAATATATATATATATATTTTTTTCCAAAAAGGGTGTTGAAACAGCTGCTGCTGCTGCTAAGTCACTTCAGTCGTGTCCGACTCTGTGCAACCCCATAGACAGCAGCCCCCCTGGCTCCCCCGTCCCTGGGATTCTCCAGGCAAGAACACTGGAATGGGTTGCCATTTCCTTCTCCAATGCATGAGTGAAGTCGCTCAGTTGTGTCCGACCCTTATCGACCCCATGGACTGCAGCCTACCAGGCTCCTCTGTCCATGGGATTTTCCAGGCAAGAGTACCGGAGTGGGTTGCCATTGCCTTCTCCATTGAAACAGCTAGATATCCATATTAGGGAAAAAAAAAATTCTGAATCTCAAGTCTTACCTCACAACATATACAAAATTTAACTCAAATTGAATGACTCAAATATAAGAGTTCAAACTACAAAACTTGCAACTTAAGATTGTGGGGGTGTTTTGTACTGGTCCCCCAAACCCCAGTTTCTACAAAGCAACGTGTAATGGGCCATGTGGTAACAGCAAATGCAGCAGACTACATTACCCAAGAATCCTAAATTTAGGGAACCCAAATCTATCATACTGAATACCATGCATGCCTACCCTTTGTTCCAGATGAAGATTCTTTCTTTCTTTCAAGGTTGTAAGCAAGCCTAACCTTTTCTCTGGACACTCTATCTACCTCCCAAGGCTGTTCAATTTGGTATTTCAATTACCTAGGGTAGTCTTTGTCTTTTCTATATTGAATCTTTTTTTTTTTTTTTGGTCTATCACATGTCTTTCTTCCTTTCTTGGTTTACTCTCTTGTTGTTCAGTCATTAAGTCGTGTCTGACTCTTAGCGATCCCACAGACTGCAGCAGGGCTTCCCTGGTGGCTCAGATGGTAAAGCGTCTGCCTGCAGTGCGGGAGACCCGGGTTCGATTCCTGGGTTCAGAAGATCCCCTGGAGAAGGAAATGGCAACCCACTCCAGTACTCTTGCCTGGAAAATTCCATGGACTGAGGAGCCTGGTAGGCTACAGTCAATGGGGTTGCAAAGAGTCGGACATGACTGAGCAACTTCACTTTCAGACTGCAGCACGCCAGCCTCCCCTGTCCTTCACCATCTCGTAGAGTTTGCTCAAACTCATGTCCATTGAGTCAGTGATGCTACCTAACCAACTCATCCTCTGCTCCCTCCTTCTTCCTTTGCCTTCAATCTTCCTCAGCATCACAGTCTTTTCCAATGAGTCAGCTCTTTGCATCAGGTGGCCAAAGTACTGGAGCTTTAGCTTCAGTTCTTCCAATGAATAATCAGGGTCGATTTCCTTGAGGATTGACTGGTTTTATCTCCTCACTGTCCAAAGGACTCTCAAGAGTCTTCTCCAGCATCACAATTCAAAAGCATCAATTCTTCAGCACTCGGGCTTTTTTATGGCCCAACTCTCACATCTCTACATGACTACTGGAAAAACCATAGCTTTGACTATATGAACCTTTGTCAGCAAAGTGATGTCTCTGCTTTTTCATATGCTGTCTAGGTTTATCAGAGCTTTCCTTCCAAAGAGCAAGTGTCTCCTTTATAGAATACATTTTCCATAAATGGGGAGTAAAATAAAATTTTGAGACTATGCATGTCTTAAAACACCTTTATTAAACTATCTTCATACTTCAGTGATAGTCTGGCTGATTACTGAATTTTCATTTGCAAATAATTTCCTTTAAAAATGTAAAAGCATTGCTCTATTACCTTCTAAGTTTCAAGATTAAGTTGAGGCAACTAAAGTCATTCAAATTTCTGATTGCTTATATATGTCTTTTTCCCTTTCTGCAAACTTATAGGATCTTCTCTTTGACACAAGTTTCCTAAAACTGTTGATGAAATGCTTTGACATGGGTCTATATGTGATTCTTTCAAACTAGAAACTAGTGTCTTTCAATTTTAGGAAAACTTCTGAATTAGTTCGTTGATGATTTCTTTTCATTTTTCTCTCTTCTGAACACCTTTTATTTAGCTATTGGACTTTCTAGGTTAGCCCTCTAATTTACTTATCTTCTCTCTTTGCTCTTTTGCTCAACTTTGTTCTAGATTTTCTCAACTTTGTGTTCTAGCTCCTCTCTATGAAGTATTTTTCTCCTTTTGCACTTTATTATTGAAGTATATGACACACAGAGTAAACATATCTTCAGTGAATTTTAAAACAGATTACACCCAGGTAACACCCACATTAAGATATGGAACATTTTCTTACCCCACTGAAGCCATGACTCCTCAGTTAGTACTTGCCCTCCAGGGCAGCCACTATTCTCACTTCCGTTGCCATAGAATGCTGCATGCTTTTTTTTTTTAATCAGCTTTACTGAAGTATACTTTTTACACCATGAAATTCACACATTTTAAGAATACAATTTTATTTCTTTTGAAAAATGTGTACAACTGCATGCATTCTTCCATTCATTAATCACCACAGAGTTGTCTTTTCTGGAATGTGACATAAATAGAATCATATAGCATATATTCTGGTGTTTGACTTCTTTCATTTAGAATAATGCTTCTGAGATTCAACCATATTGTTGTATGTATCGGTAATTTGATGCTTTTATTGCTGAGTAGCACCTCATTATGTGAATATACTAAAATGCATTTATTCATTCACCAGTTCTCCATAAGGCACTTCACAGAAACAACCAAAAGTACAGGATACATCCTTGACCAAGACTTCACAGTATTTGCACTGAGGTCATATCTAAAATTTCAAGGTACAAAAATTACAATCTATTATAAGAGTGAGGCAAATGCTACAACATACAGCAGAATTATTGCTATTATCAAAAGCACTTGATAATCTAATAGTCACTACAAAATAAGTATACCTAAAAACATAGGAGCAAGCCATTTAAAAATGAATAGACAGGTCTGAAAAAGAATCAACAACAACTTTTAGCATTAAAATGAAATGTTCACTGAAATGAAAAACTCAGTGCACTGAGGAAATAGCAGATCAGGCACAGATGAAAGGAGGATCAAGAAACCAGACTACAGGGCTATAGAACTTGCCCAGAATGCAGCATATAAACACAGAACAAGTAAACAAAGATAAGAAGTGCAGAGAGTACAAAGACATGGCCCAATATATGTCTATTACGAATTCTAGGAGAAAAAAAAGGAGACAGCAATATTCAATACATAATGGCTAAAACTTTTTCAAAATCTATACAAGACAGTAACTCTGTTTCAAAATAAATAAAAACAAGTCCACATCTAGGACAATGTAGTAAAACTACAAAACCTAAAACCAATAGAGAGAAATGATATATTATCAACAAAGGAAAAATAATATATTGACAGCTAACTTTCCAAAAGGAATACTGGAAGCCTGGAGGCAGCAGAATAATGTCTCTCATGTGCTACTAGTTGGAGGCTGCCAATCTAGACTTGTATACCAAGCTAAACTATTCAAGTGTGAAGGCACTATTAAAATTTCAGGCAGAAAAGCCTGGGTATGAATCCAGGCACCACAAATTTTTAGTTGTGATCTCAAGCAAATCATGTAACTTGTCTCAGTCTCTACATAGTTCTACATCTATAAAATAGGGAAAATAATATTTATCATCACAAGGTTATCGCAAAAATTAAATGTGAAATACATTAGCATCATTCCAAGCACGTAACACTGACCCAATGTAAGCTATTATTTTCACTCCACACTCAATATTAATGCATAAGTTTGAAGCCGCTTTCAACTAACCCAGTTTTCATTGTAATTCCTAGAAGCTCTACCACAACTTTAATTACTTTTAACCATAACTTCTGTGAATAGAGGTTTTAAAAGGTTTAACCATTTAAACTCTTTGAAACGTAAGAGGATTTTTTAAAAAATCTCCTTGAATTTAAATTAGAAGAGTTTCTAGGACTTTTAAATGGTCAGGTTACATCTGAGGGAGGCATAGATATTTTAACAATGCCACATACTTGACAAGTTATTTTGAGCATTATTATGTATTCAAAAATGAATCAGCATCTTCTTACAATATTTGCAATTGAACTGACCCAGTAATGTTGCCCTATATACAACAGTCCAAGTAATATCTTCAAGGAGAGTTTTAGTCTCAGAAGAAAAAGAAGAGCTCAGTTCAAGTTCATGCTCAGACTAAGAAGAAAAAATGCTGCCTCATATGGTTCTACATAATTATGACTTGTCTCCTTCATGACTCAGATCTAAACCTAACAAATTCCTGGTTCCAACCTATCTCTTCAGCAGCATCTCCAACCACACCCTTCTCTTCTTTAAATCTACCATCAACCCACAAAACAAATGCATGCACACAAAGCTTTTTCCCCAGCATAACTGGATTTCTCTCTTATACCACGACTAAGACACACATTTGGGAAAACTAAAATGTGAAGTCATGTGGGCCTTAGGAAGCATCACTACAAACAAAGCTAGTGGAGGTGATGGAATTCCGATTGAGCTATTTCAAATCATAAAAGATGATGCTGTGAAAGTGCTGCACTCAATATGCCGGCAAATTTGAAAAACTCAGAAATGGCCATGGGACTAGAAAAGGTCAGTTTTCATTCCAACCCCAAAGAATGGCAATGCCAAAGAATGATCAAACTACCACACAATTGCAGTCATCTCACACACTAGCAAACGAATGCTCAAAATGCTCCAAACCAGGCTTCAGCAATACGTGAATCGTGAACTTCCAGATGTTCAAGCAGGATTTAGAAAAGGCAGAGGAACCAGAGATCAAATTGCCAACATCAGCTGGATCATCATAAAAGCAAGAGAGTTCCACAAAAACATCTATTTCTGCTTTATTGACTATGCCAAAGCCTTTGACTGTGTGGATCACAAAAAACTGTGGAAAATTCTGAAAGAGATGGGAATACCAGACCACCTGACCTGCCTCTTGAGAAATCTGTGTGCAGGTCAGGAAGCAACAGTTAGAACTTGACATGGTACAACAGACTGGTCCCAAAAAGGAAAAGGAATACATCAAGGCTGTATATTGTCACCCTGCTTATTTAACTCATATGCAGAGTACATCATGAGAAAAGCTGGGCTGGATGAAGCACAAGCTGGAATCAGGATTGCTGGGAGAAAATTCATTACCTCAGATATGCAGATGACACCACCCTTATGGCAGAAAGTGAAGAAGAACTAAAGAGCCTCTTGATGAAAGTGAAAGAGGAGAGTGAAAAAGTTGGCTTAAAGCTCAACATTCAGAAAACTAAGATCATGGTATCTGGTCCCATCACTTCATGGGAAATAGATGGGAAAACAGTGGCTGACTTTATTTTTTCAGGTTCCAAAATCATTGCAGATGGTGACTGTAGCCATGAAATTAAAAGACGCTTACTCCTTGGAAGGAAAGTTATGACCAACCTAGACAGCATATTAAAAAGCAGAGACATTACTTTGCCAACAAAGGTCCGTCTGGTCAAGGCTATGGTTTTTCCAGTAGTCATGTATGGATGTGAGAGTTAGACTATAAAGAAAGCTGAAGGCCAAAGAATTGATGCTTTTGAACTGTGGTGTTGGAGAAGACTCCTGAGAGTCCCTTGGACTGCAAGGAGCCCCAGCCAGTCCATCCTAAAGGAGATCAGTCCTGGGTGTTCACTGGAAGGACTGATGTTGAAGCTGAAACTCCAATACTTTGGCCACCTGATGAAAAGAACTGACTCATTTGAAAAGACCCTGATGCTGGGAAAGATTGAAGGCAGGAGGAGAAGGGGACGACAGAGGATGAGATGGTTGGATGGCATCACCAACTCAATGGACATGAGTCTGAGTAAACTCCAGGAGTTGGTGATGGACAGGGAGGCCTGGTGTGCTGCAGTCCATGGGGTCACAAAGAGTCAGACACGACTGAGTGACTGGACTGAACTGAAAAACCAGCTTGTTCTCAGAACCCAAAATTGCTTCAGAGGTCACTATAATTTTTATATTAACTTTTAAGTTAATTCTTTTGTCTTCACAGTAATGGTTTTTAAGTAGGAAAGCAAATATTTTCAAACAAATTTTTAATGTGAGTGAAAGTTGCTCAGTCGTGTCCAACTCTTTGCAACCCCATGGACTATACAGTCCATAGAATTCTCCAGGTCAGAATACTGGACTGGGTAGCCATTCCCTTCCCCAGAGGATCTTCCAACCCCAGGTCTTCCGCACTGCAGGTGGATTCTTTACCAGCTGAGACACCAGGGAAGCCCAAGAATACTGGAGTGGGTAGCCTATCCCTTTTCCAGTGGATCTTCCCCACCCAGGAGTCAAACCAGGGTCTCTTGCATTGTGAGCAGATTCTTTACCAGCTGAGCTATCAGGGAATCTATCTAGTTCAGTTATAATATTTACATGTGAGGTTTAAGAAAAAAGTTCTACTTTAAACTATGTTTATCTTTCTAAAATACAAACCTGTTAAGGCCACTGCATGTGTGCTCAGTAGCTAAGTTATGTTACACTCTTTGCAACCCCACGGACTGTAGCCCACCAGGCTCCTCTGTCCGTGGGATTTCCCAAGCAAGAATACAGGAGTGGATTGCCATTTTCCTCCTTCAGGGAATCTTCCTGACCCAGGGATCGAACTTGAGTCTCCTGCATCGCAGGCGGGTTCTTAACCACTGAGCCACCTGCGAAGCCCAATAAGGCCACTACTCCACTGGAAATTTTTCAATGGTGACCCCATGTTGAAGAAAAATTCTAAATTCTTTATCATGGTACCAAGTACTCTGATATCTGGTCTCTCCACTACATTGCAAGGATTCTGGGTTTCAGTCATCAGAACAGTCAAGGATGCCCCAAACACAAAACACTCAAATCTCTCCTTTGCTTTTGTTATGCCATTTGCCTAGAAAGGCTTTCCTCAGCCTCACTCCAATAAAAGCTTAATAAACTTTCCTAGCACAAGTCAAATGTCACATCATTCTGGAGATTTCTCTTAATCTCCTTAGAGTCACAATCCTCCCCAAGGGTACAAAGGATGCCATCAATGGTTGAGATCATTTAGATGAGTTAGACCCACTTGGGTTGAAATCCCAGGTTCACACCTTACTCAGCTATGACCTTATTCAGCTATGGGCAAGGTCTCTGAGGCTGTTTCCTCATCTCTAAATAACAGGAGCTACTTCATAGGATTGTTGTGAGGATAAAATAAGGGGCTGCATGCAAAATATGCCTCCCATAGAGTAAGTATTCAATACATGTTATTGTGATACAATATCACTATAACATATTCCCACTCTGGGCTCGCAATAACTTGCACCCGTCTCTCTACACTATTATGATGACATGACTGTGTGCCCATGCAGGACACAGATTACCTTCTATCAGCTCTTAATTCCCACCACCTGGCATATTGCCTTGTGCAATATGATATGTGATAATAGATCCTTAACAAATCCTGAATGAATGAATGAATGAATCCTAAATGAATAAATATTTCAAATTCCTTACGTATAAGGCCTCGATTTTATCCCCAGTGGTCTTATTAAAGTTACTTTTTATCTCCGCCTACAAAACTGCTTCTTTAAATCAAGTTTACAGTGACCAAAGAGAAAATGAATCTTAGAGTGAGAGAAAATTAATTTCATAGTGACCTTAAGTTGTCTTCTTATTTAGAAACACACACACACAAAATAAGCCCATACTGCACCAATAATTTTCCAACACACCATTGTAAAATACCAGATTTCTAGGATAGTTATCTATCTATTGAAAAATTTTAAAAGGGTGGATTAGGGAGGTTTTCTAAATCTGTATCAGCTTCCTTACCTCCAGGGCCTGGGCAAACTTTAGGGACTAAAATGTATTGCAGAGCATTAAAAAAGAAAGAACAGGGGACTTCTCATTCTGAAAAATGGTCCTAAGAAATTTCGAAAAACATTGTAATAATAGAAGAAAATAATTATTACTACCCACTGCTAAAAATTTAGTTTAAAAACACAATCCTGTACTTAAAAAAAAATTTAGTAATTCAAAGTTGAAATAATCATAAAATGGCATAAAAATATGTGTAGGTAGTGTTCAGGCTAGTAGGCGGAGGTAAAGGAGTGCTCACTTTGTAATCTTGGCCCTCAATAAATAAAATGCAAAACGGAAAAAATATCAGATACTACTACACAACAGCATGGTACCTTTTATCTACTTCCACACTTAACCTTTAAACATTAATGCCCTTTGAATAATTATTAACCAATGGGTTTAATTAATGCAAACACCTCTGAACTACTTCAGAATAAATCTGATCAAGTACCTAGCAATAAAGGAGGAAATCAGGGAAAGGAGAAAAATCGGTTAAAATATAGTTTTTCGGTCGCCCATCAAAAGTGTGCCATACATACGGTTCTGCACCAAGAGGCAGCAACTAGGGAGGGTGAGAGGCGCCGAAGGCCCGAGGCCCCGCAGCCCCGGAGGCGACTCCTCCCCGACTCTATGTGGGGCGGTGGCCGGGTCGGGGTGGAGACAGCGCTGCAGCCGGGGCGGGACAAATAGCAGGGCGGAACGCCCAAGTCTCACCTCCACTTCCCCTTTAGCTCTCAGAACCCCATTCAGCGACCACCCCAGAATCCCCTCACCAGAGAGAGAGACTCTCCCTGTCTCCCCCGGCCGGCTCAAAGTTTATCAGTCTTGCCCAGCTGTCGGGGCCGCCGGGCTTTGTAGTTCGCCCGTCCGGGCAGAGCCACCAAGGCCGCAGGCCCGAGGCGCCGCTGAACTACAATTCCCATAATGCCCCGCGCGCCCACCGCTCGCGGTCTCTCTCTCACCCCCTCTCGCGCAGCACGCAGTCTCCCCCGCCGCGCATGGCCCCAGCGTCTCCGGCAGCGGGAGCTGGGGTGTGGCTGTCCACCCAAGCACCCCACCACCGGCTCTCTCGCTGGCCCCCGCCCCACCTCGGATTCATTACCTAGGTGGCGCAGGTCGGCCGACCGTTTTTGCCGCGGTCCAGGCGGGGTTGGGGTGGGATACAGGCCGCCGCCGCCGCCGCGGAGTCCGTTAGTTCCCTACGTGCGTGAAGAGGCGGCGGCGGCGGCGGTGGCCGCCGGTTGCCATGACAGCCGTGGGCCGCGCGGTGGGGCTGGGGGGTAGCGCGAGGGTTCGGAGTCGGCTCGGGGAGGAGCCTGGGCAGCGGCCGGGGCTGCGGGAACAGGGAGGCGCGAGGGTGCGCCGGAGAGCGGAGGGAGACGGCGACACTGAGGCGGACGGCTGACGAGCTGAGCTCCGGGGCCGCCGATGAGTCCTGCGCTGCAGCGTCCAACCCCCGTGCCAGGACGCGAGTCCGCTCTCTCCTGAGAGAGAGATGCGACTGGCGTCAGAGGAAGGAGCGGCGCCGGCTCTGGAAAGGTCGCGGGTCCAGCCCCTCCCTCGCCGCCCATCCTGGCAGCCTCCTCTGGCCCGGCCGTCTGGCGTGTTTGGAACCTAAAAGCCACCTCATTGGGGCTTCTTCACCAGTAAAAACCAAATCTGCAGCCTTTCACACCTCCTTTCTGCCATTTTCTGAGTGGGATAAAGCGAATCATTTACTAAAACGTAATGCACACGGCCTTTACAATTATTCAGAAGGCTTGAGAATGTGTTAAGTGGCGTTGATTTCAATTGACAGTTGGTCTCTAATAACCCTTGAATAATCGGTGTGGGGGAGAAGGAAATGACAACCCACTCCAGTGTTCTTGCCTGGAGATTCCCAGGGACAGAGGAGCCTGGTGGGCTGCCATCTATGGGGTAGCACAGAGTCGGACACGACTGAGCGACTTAGCAGCAGTAACAGCAATCGGTGTGGACTGGTCGTGACCCACCTCAGAGATGCTGTGAGGTTAAGAGCAACAACTTCTAAAACACTGATAACCAGGGGCAGGTGAATCGCACTGATGCTCAACGTTTTCGTATGCAAAATGGAGGTAATAACTGCTTCACAGGACTTGTGAGAAATAAAAGCTTTGATACTAATGAGGCACCCTAAAATGCTGGGATTTAAACATAATTTTTAAGTATTAGTTCTTTGATACGTGGTGATCAGAGCCAGAAGGGTGGGAGCCTGGAGGAGAGGGTGTAGTTTGCCTGAAGAGAGAATTTTTCTGTGATGGAAAAGTTCTGTATCTTACTTAGGATTTGGGTTAGGAGGCTTCTCTGGTAGCTCAGCTGGTAAAGAATCCACCTGCAATGCAGGTGACCCTGGTTAGATTCCTGGGTCGGGAAGATACCCTGGAGAGAAGAAGGGTCACCCACTCCAGTATTCTAGCCTGGAGAATCCCCATGGACAGAGGAGCCTGGTGGGCTACAGTCCATGGGGTCCCTAAGAATCCCACACTACTGAGCAACTTTCACTTTAGGAGGGTATATGCATTTGTCAAAACCCATGAAATGCTACCTGTAGATCTGTATGTTTCACTGTAAGTAAATTTACCTCAAAAAGGAACATTAAAAATGTTAGCGATTGTTATTAGAGCTGTTGTTGTTAAGTCTTTTTAAGTCGTGTCTGACTCTTTATGACCCCATGGACTACAGCACCCCAGCCTCCTCTGTCCACCATCTCCCAGAGTTTCCTCGAATTTATGTCCTTTGAGTTGGTGATGCCATCCAGCCATCTCATCCTCTGTCGCCTTCTTCTCCTCTTGCCCTCAATCCCAGCATCAGGATATTTTCCAGTGGGTCAGCTCTTCCTATCAGGTGGCCAAAGTATTGGAGCTTCAGCATCAGTCCTTCCAGTGAGCTGTAGATGCTAATAAAGACCATATACATATTCTAGCTCCAGTTTCCAGAAATGTAGATGAGGAAAATGAGGCCTACAGATTGAAGTAAATGGAGGAAGAAGTAGGTATTACTGGCCCTGTTGTTTTCTAGTAATAAATGTCTCTCCAGAAATCATGATTAAAAATAGCAAGCTGCCATGTATGTCATCCAGTTTTCAGCTGGGGTCACCTTGTCCACAGGGGTTTTGTGGAAATTGACTCAAGTCCCTTTTCCAACTCCTGCAGAAGGCCAGGGTTCTCTCCAAGGTCACATGTTCCCTGGGGGCTTACAGTTTCAGGGTCAATTCTGGTTCCAAGCTCTAGTTTTCTCTGAACAGTTAGACTCCCTCACATCTCTCCTGCTGCCACACGATGTGGAAAGCAGACTCTTTGGTTGTTTGTATAGCAGAGTCTTCTGAAGGTTTGGAGCAACTGAAGTGTTTTAAATGAAGGATATACTCTCCTTACTTAGTACTCTTACTTATCTTTGTCTCCGAGTCTATACTTAGAGCCACCTTCCATTCCTAAACTGTTTATCAAAGTATGTTCCTATACCAAGAAAATACATTGCCAAGAGAAACTGTAGTGCCAGCTATTAAAATAATAGTCTTCACCCCAGAATATATCTGCATATTCTATTTGATTCAGCCCACAGTATAGTTACTCAGTAAGTATTAAGCAGCTTATGCACACGACGTGTTTAGGCTATCGACAGAGTGGTAGCCTGTAAAACTATTTAGTATAAAACTAGTTTTATGAAAACTATTTAGTATAAGTGAGAAAGGGGTTGCCAGTAGCTGAATCTGATGTCTAGGAGGGAAAAAAGAAACCAAAGTCTATAAGATCACAGCTTCTATTGTGCAGAAGAAATGACAGCATTCAAACGAGAAAAATCCAGAACAAAACCTGATTGTGTAACGAGCACAGAAGCAACACCCAGACCTGTCACCTCTAGCAATTTGGTCACAACTGTGCATATACAATAAGGCTATAAATAGACTCTCCTTTTCTCCTGGGGAAGCTGATACTGCTCGGCTCCCAGCTGAACACATGTTTAGTTGGGGTGACAGGTTCACCTAATCCATCGATCCCTCATCTGATTTCCCTCGTTCGCAGTTACTCGCAATTGCAAGGCAGCTGGCTGGGGTCTCAGTGCAGCCCACAACCATGAACAGGCCTCCAAACACAAGGTCCCATGTGTAACTCCTCCTTGTTTTCTTGAGTCAGGATCCCAGAGCCTCTGCTCATAAGGACAGGCCCCTTGAGGAGAGTGGATGACAGCAGCAAAAGGGAACAGCTGCTTTGCAGGAAGCTGAAGGAGAGCAGTTACACACGAGAAGACCACGAGCCACTGAAGCACAGCCTTAAAAAAACCTAACTTGCTCTGGACGGCTGGGAAACCATGCGGACTGGGTGTTTTCTCTCAGTACTTTCTACCAGTTCAAGTGATAGTTAAACACACCAAGCAAATTCAAATGATTGATCCACTGAGATAGACAATGTGGTCAAGAGCCATTACCCTCATCAAAGAGACTTCATGAGAATTCCCTGGCGGTCCAGTGGTTAGGGCTTGGCGATTTCACTGTGGGGCCTGGGGTTCAGTCCATGGTCTGGGAACTAATATCTCACAAGCTGTGCAGCAGCGCCCCCCCCCCCAAAAAAGAGAGAGAAACGACATGCTTCTAACACGAACCAGAGTTTTCCCTCAGTCCTCAGTTCCTTGGGCTCAGCAGCCTTTGACTTTGCAGGTTTCAGCACCACACCAGACATGCAGGGACTCGTCCTGTTGCTCCTGGTGTTCTCTTCACCTGGGATGCTCCCTTCCTTCCCTAAACTCTGCCTGTTCCATCAAAAATAACTCAGGCCTTGACAAGAAACCTTCCCAGATCATTCCCACTCACAATCCTATACTACCCGCTATTACTCCTTTATGTCATCCACTTGACATCTAACCAGGCTGCCTAGTGGCTGATCAAGTATTGATTACTCATTGGCTTTTGTCTTTTCTCCTTATTAAATTTCAAGCTCCTCTGATGTGCATTTCTGGATATTCCCCAAAACACCTTTATAATATCTTTTGCATTAAAAGGACAGAATATTTTTGACTGGTGGGTCTTTAGCTTTTCTTCTTAGTGAAACCTCCTCTCTGATGGCCCAGCTCCTCAGCACCTCACCTTAAAGTTGCTGGCCCTTCACTGTTCTGATCTCCAGTCCCCAAGGCAATTATGATGTATGGGTTACTCCAGTGTTCCTTTTTAGTTTTTTAGGCCCTCCAACTTCTGTTCAACCAGTTCCCTATGTTAAATTCTCTCTGTTAAAATACTTAGTTTCTTTTTTTCCTGGCTGGTGGACCCTGACCAACACAGATGGTAAAGTAACACGTATTTCCTACTGTGAATGTCAGTGAGAAAGGGTCAAGAACACTGCCTTAGAGGAGTAGGGTTCTTAAATAAACATGTAGCTGCCCTGCGTGCCAAGGGGCCACTCCTAACAGGTAGAGGCGCTCTGTGTTTCAGGTCTGTGAAGAGCAAGGACCCAGCTCCCCAACAGCAGTCTCTGTGGGGCCCCTGGCCTCACCTGGCCCTGAGTCTCACTGCCCACGAGCCTGCAGTGTTCTCCCAGAGCTTGGTCCGAACCCCAAGCTTCATCTGGAATGTCACCTCCCTTTAGAATGTGGAAACTCAGCCTTTTCACTTGCTAATCTTCCTATTTCTGGTTGGCAAGTTGGGAGGAGGCGAAAAGTTAATGATGAGAAAAGCCAGGAAGTGGTATGAGTCCTCTAAAGTGAACTGGAATTTGACTAAGTGGAGGGAAAGGATTAAAAAGGTTTTCAGGGTGGCAATTTTGTCTCTCTGATGTTGCCTTTTCTTGAAGGGAATGGGAGGAGATAATAACCCAGAGAAGGAAGTGAGGCACCTTGTACCTCAGTTTCTGCCTTATCCACGCACCATGAGGCTTTGCTCTGTTTTCTTCATATACTTCTGCGTCAGTGCTTTCGTTAGAAGTGAGACTTTTTTGAAAGCCCAGAACCATTTTAGGCCAGCCTCAGTTATTCCTAATGAAAAGAACTGCTCCCCACTTCAGGGATTCAAAAAGATTTCTTCTGAATGCCAAAATAAACACAAAACCTCTTGGCAGCAGCCTATGGGAATTCTCCTTGCTTGTGAGTCTGTATTTCTTTATGTTAATTTACAAATATGAACAGAAAACCCAGAATTCGAGGTTGTTAAGTGGATTTGTAACACTCTGGAGGGTTGCCGGTAGGGAACTCAATGAATGAACACAGTCCCCTGTGACAACTGAGCCCTGGCATTTCATTGAGCTCCACAGGAAGTCGTCGTGAATACGCTGCAAGATGCTAATACGTTAGCAGCAACGCTTCCTCCCCCCTCTCTGCTGGAGGACCTTATGTTTGGTAGAGGGATCCATAACCGAATAGGCTGTACTGGAAAATGCTGGCAAGAGTTACTTGGTTTGTGACAAGCAGGATATCTTCTAGCGAACTGAAAAGCACGTCACCTTCTGATTGAGTCACCGAAGCATGTTACGGTGTAGGTGGTGTGTCACAGAGGAAAAGCAGCCTGTGATCAGGTTTTCTATTCTGGGCAGCCAGTGCTCTGCCAAGCAACCCCAAGCGGGAAACGTTTCAAGTCTGAATGAAAAACGGAGCAGTACAGCTGGGACCCCCGTTTCCCGTTCCCATTGTACGAAGCTACAAGCCACTCTAGAGGGATCCTCCTGTCCCTAGAATCCTTTCCCTGCGCACCCCCCCCCCCCACCGCCCCTGATTTTTCTGTGTCCTGTTCTACTTTGACTTTAGAATGCAGAGTGATGGGGTTGGGGGAGGGGAGAGCAAATTCCATTTCCTTTTTGGCTCTTGTTTCTCTGCTACATTTTAGGTCGTCTCTGTGATTTATGTGCATAAGTGATACATCATAAATATTGGCTGCATGAATCACTCCGAAATGGCTCACTTCTCAAGCAGACTGTTCATCATCCGATCTCTCCTTGGTATTCTCTGCTTTATTCACCAGGCTGCCTCCTTCCTGTCTCAAACCTCACCTCAAATTTCCAGAAAACCCTCACAGACAGCTGTAATAAAGAATTCTAGAAGCCCTTATTCAACCTCATCTCTGTCCCTTTCCCCCCAGCTCACCGGTTACTTGTTCTCACTGTCTGAAAGTGAAATTACAATGACATGAAGTAGAACGGCAATTACACTGGGGTCCCCAACCTGTGGGGTCTAATGCCTGATGATCTAAGGTGGAGTTGATGTAATAACAATAGAAATAAAGTGCACAATAAATGTAATGCACTTGAATGATCCCAAAGCCATCCCCTGCCTCCTGGTCCATGGAAATACTGTGTTCCACGAAACCGGTTTCTGGTGCCAGAAGGGTTGAGGATGTCTGGATTACCTAAGTTTCGTAAAGTGTCTTCCAACTTGATCTGTGCCAAGCTGATAAGCATTTCAGCTGTGCTTTGTTTAACATGTAAAACATTCATGAAAATTATAAAGTTGCATAACAACACCTGTACCCGCCACATCCTGATTTTGATTATTTTTTCAGATGCATGTTTTTTCCTACTACTATATATACCTCTATTATGGGCATTCTATAATAGTTTTACATGTTTTCAAGCTTTATATAAATGTCACATACTATGCTTTCTCAAGATTGCTTTTTTCTGTTCACCATTGTATTTCTGAGGTTTATACATGTTTATAAATGTAATGTTGCATGCATGCTAAGTCACTCCAGTCGTGTCCAACACTTTGTGACCCTATGGACTATAGACTGCCAGGCTCCTCTGTCCATGGGATTCTCCAGGCAAGAATACTGGAGTGGGTTGCCATGACCTCCTCCAGGGGATCTTCCCAACCCAGAAATCAAACCCACATCTCTTATGTCTCCTGCATTGGCAGGTGGATTCTTAACCACTAGCACCACCTGGGAAGCCCAAATGTAAAGTTAGCTCATTTTAATTACTGTAACAATATAATACAGTTCTTCCATTTCCTATCGATGGATGTTTATGTTGATGTCTTAGTGCATTCAGGCTAGTAACAAAAAACCATAGACTGGATGGCTTATCAACAACAGAAATGTGTTTCTCACAGTTCTGCAAGCTAGGAGCAGCAGATTTGGTGTGAGATTTCTCGTCATGGACAACTGTCTTCTTGCTGTTTCCTGATGTGGCAAAAAGGGAGAGGGAGCTCTCTGGGGTCTTTTTCAAAAAGAGCACTAATCCCATTCACGAAGGGTCCACCCTAATGACCTAATTGCCTCCCAAGGCCCCACCTCTAAACACATACCACTACATCGGGGGTTAGGATTATAACACATGACCTGGGGAGGTGGGACAGAAATATTCATGTCATTGTATAATAACTTCACTTTCAGATAGTGAGAACAGGTAACTGGTAAGCTAGGGGGAAAGGGACAGAGATGAGGGTGAATAAGGGCTTTTAGAAATCTTTATTACAGCTATAATAAAGCCTGTAGCAGTCCATGTGGACCCTCCAGAATTCATGTCCTACTCATATGTCAACTCAAAAGTCCAAAGTCTCCTCCAAATATCATGTAAATCAGATATAAGTGAGACTCAGGGTAAGATTCATCCTGAGGCACATTCCCCAGCTGTGTGTCTGTGAAACCAAACCTGCCATGTGCTTCCAAAATACAAAATGGTAGGAGGGGCACAGGACACACACTCCCAGTTCAAGAGGAGAGACGGGAAAGAAGGAAGGAGTGACAGTCCCACCCCTGTGGCTCCACAGGTGGTTGGTCCCATCCTTCGAAACCTAGGTGGAGGCAGCCATACACCCAGGGTGGGTGCACTCCCTGGGCACAGCATGGATGCTGCCAAAGTCTGCTGCCCGTGCCTCAGCTGCACCTGCCCGCACCTGGGGCAGCTGAGGAGCACCATGCCCGAGTGCAGGTTGCAGACACATGATGCCAGGCGGTGCTGGTGGGTCCCCCTGAGCTCCAGTAGGTGCCAGCAGCCCCTGCTGCTCTCCCACCCTAAAGGCAGGCCTGTGATGGAAGCAGCACCCCTGATAACCTCTGAATCAGTTTGGAGGGAAAGGAGAGTTAGTCTCCCATCGTCTTGGAGAAGAGCTCCTGGTTTCCATGAAGATGGCGGAATAAATCTCTTTATTGAAGGCTCGCCTGGACCCATCCTTGGTGTCCTCTCCTACACGGCACTTCTCATTTGTTCTGACACGGACACTGTTGTTGTTCAGTCGCTCAGTTGTGTCTGACTCTTTGCAATTCCATGGATAGCAACACGGCAGGCTTGCCTGTCCTTCACTGTCTCCCGGAGTTTGCTCAAACTCACGTCCATTGAGTCGGTAATGCCATCTAACCATCTCATCCTCTGTCACCTTCTTCTCCTTCTGCCTTCAATCTTTCCCAGCATCAGGATCTTTTCCAATGAGTCAGCACTTCGCATCAGGTGGCCAAAGTATTGGAGCTTCAGCTTCAGCATCAGTCCTCCCGATGAATATTCAGGGTTGATTTCCTTTAAGATTGACTGGTTAGATCTCCTTGCGGTCCAAGATCTCTCAAGAGTCTTCTCCAGCACCACTGAGATTTTCCCAGATCTTTAATTTCTATTTCTTTTTTCATTAACAATTTCATCTGAGTCATTTCTCTTTCTTTTCACATTTTATCCTGAAGAGTCAGAATCAGGCTACTCTTGCAACTCTTTGCTTAGAAACTGCTTCAGCTAAATATCTCGTTTCATTCCTTGCAAGTTCTAACTTCCACAAAACACAACAACGTGAACACCATTCAGTTCTTTGCCACTTTAGGAGGACAGCCTTTCCTCCACTGTCCAATAAAATGTTCCTCATTTCCAGTTAAGACTTCATCAGAATGGCTTTTTCCATCCTGATTTCTGCCAACATTCTGTTCAGAAGTACTTAAGAAGATTGAGGCTTCCTCTGTGTCTTAGATCCTCTGAAGGAGGACATGGCAACCTACTCCAGTATTCTTGCCTGGAGAATCCAATGGACAGAGGAGCCTGGTGGACTGTAGTCCTTGGGATCGCAAGAGTCCGACACAACTGAGGTGACTTAGCAGCAGCAGTGGCTACATCTCATCAGAATCACCCCTAATGAACTTGAATAGAATTTGTATACTACTATTGTGTGAAAATTGTATAAATCTTAATTACGTTGAATTGATTCATGGTGCTTTTCAGGTCTGCTATATCCTTCTACTTTTCTGAATAGTCATTCTATTAATTTTTGAGAGTTTGGTATTGAAACTTCAACTAAAAATCTTAATTTTAGATAAATTATTATATATATTACTTAAGATAATTGTAATATATAGGGGAAGTATATGTAACTTTGTTCTGTATTTTCCAAGTCTCCTGTAAATGTGTTATCATACTTTCATAATTTAAAAAAATAAAAAAGAAATAGAAAAAAATCACCCAAATGGTCAGTTCATAGCAATGATGGCTTTTTCTAGCAGGTACCTCAAAACTCTTCCAGCCTCTACTCATCATCCAGTTCCAAAGCTACTTCTGCATTTTTGAGTATTTATTATAGCATCATCCCACTCCTGGGTTTTCACTAATACTACAGATTGTGCAATGAATATTCTTGGATGTTATGATGTGCATACGTATTAAAGTTTTTCAGGTTTATATCCAGAAGTAGAATGGACAGTAACAGAGAATGTCAGGTAGCAAAGGATGCTGGGCAGCAGAACTGCTGTTGTTGTTCAGTGGCTCAGTTGTGTCCGACTCTTTGCAACCCCATGGACTGCAGCACGCCAGGCTTCCCTTCCCTCCATCTCCGGGAGCTTGCTCACACTCACGTCCATTGAATCAGGGATGCCATCCAACCATCTCATCCTCTGTCGTCCCCTTCTCCTGTCTTCAATCTTCAAATATGATGGGTAGCAAATGACATTGGGTAGCAAGAAAGATGGGGAGCGAAGCACATTCCTCTTCAATTTTGCATTCATGTTCTGCTCCCCATGAAACAATCAGTTCCTTAGAAATGGAAACTGTCTTTATGGCTCTTTACCTCCAGCTGTATCCACCCTGTCCCACTTGTACAGTGCATAACATCAAGTCAAAATTAATAAATGTTTCTTATATGAATATAATATGTGAATGAATGTCAGAGACAAAAAAGTTCCTGCCAACATTTCTTGAAAATCTATTGAATGTAGAGTATTATACTGGAGAGAATTATGGAAAAAATAGTGGAAGTTGACAGTGATAAATTTTTAAAAATAGGTGTAAAATGACCTGCATTTATAAATAAGAAGTGTCCTTATATACAATTAAGTGCCATCAGGAGTCTCACTGACAGTATGATGAATGATGAAAGTGGGATTGAAGGAACACATTCCTTTCAGCCCTTTGCTTAACCGATTCCCTATTTTTATCTCTTATGAAAGAAACCTCAGACATCTCTCTCCTAACCCAGATCACTGCAGATGGTGATTGCAGCCATGAAATTAAAAGACACTTACTCCTTGGAAGGAAAGTTATGACCAACCTAGACAGCATATTAAAAAGCAGAGACATTACTTTGCCAACAAAGGTCTGTCTAGTCAAGGCTATGGTTTTTCCAGTAGTCATGTATGGATGTGAGAGTTGGATATAAAGAAAGCTGAGCACAGAAGAATTGATCCTTTTGAACTGTGGTGTTGGAGAAGACTTTCAAGAGTCCCTTGGACTGCAAGGAGATCCAACCAGTCCATCCTAAAGGAAATCAGTCCTGGATGTTCATTGGCAGGACTGATGTTGAAGCTGAAACTCCAATATTTTGGCCACCTGTTGTGAAGAGTTGACTCATTTGAAAAGACCCTGATGTTGGGCAAGATTGAAGGCAGGAGGAGAAGGGGACGACAGAGGATGAGATGGTTAGATGGCATCACCAACTCAATGGACATGAGTTTGGGTAAACTCCAGGAGTTGGTGATGGACAGGGAAGCCTGGCGTGCTGCAGTTCATGGGGTTGCAAAGAGTCGGACACGACTGAGCGACTGAACTGAACTGAACTGAACTGAACTGAACTGAACCCAGATCTACTCCCCAACAGCAAAGCCCAGTGCGTGGCAAACAACAGAGCTCCACAAGTTCCCACATGACTGACTCAGGGCCCTCCATGCAGGCCTAGGAACCGTAGTGAGATACCAGCTCACACCTGTCAGAATGGCCATCATCAAAGCCACTGGGGTGGAGACAGACAAAGGGGAACCCTGATGCACAGCTGGTGGGAATGCAAACTTGTGCAGCCACTATGGAGACCAGTATGGAGATTCCTCCAAAAATTAAGAATAGAACCACCATATGATCCAGCTATTCCACTTCTGGGTATTTATCCAAAGAATATGAAAACACTAATCAGAAAACATATGCACCCTCTGTGTTCATTGCAGTATCATTTACAATAGCCAAAATACGAAAACAACCTAAGTGTCATCAATGGGTGAATGAATAAATATACACTACATATACACATGTATACGTGTACATATATACATATACACTATATGTATATGTGTGTGTGTGTGTATATATATATGCACTATATGGTGGCACTAATGGTAAAGAACCTGCCTGCCAATGCAGGAGACATAAGAGATGTAGGTTCAATCCTTGGGTTGGAAGATCCCCTAGAGAAGGGCATGGCAACCCACTCCAGTATTCTTGCCTGGAGAATCCCATGGACAGAGGTGCCAGGTGGGCTGCAGTCCATAGGGTTGCAGAGTCAGACACGACCAAAGCAACTTAGTACACACACATATATAATGGAATATATAATGGCATATAATGGAATATTACTTTGCAGTAAATAGGAATGAAATCTTTCTGTTCATGACAACATGGGATGAATCTTGAGGATATTGTGTCAAGTGATGGCAGACAGAGAAAATTCGACTACCATATAATTTAAAAAAAAAAAAAAAAAGGCCCAGGGAGCCTAAGTACTTCACTTGTTATGAAATGTTACATGTATGACATGTTACAGATTTTAAGGTGGCTTAGGACACATACAGCAACTGCTTCAAAAACCATTAAGAGCCAGAAAATTTAGAAATGCAGCAGGAAGGGAAGTGTGAATCCAAAATGGACTCAGTGCCTCACTCAGACGGTCCTTTTACCCTGGGAAGGCCAGTTTGTTCTGGTCAATTCTGCAACCGCGGCTGGTAAATCAATGAACAAACCAGACCAAAAACATACACAGACCACCAAGTAACAACTTAAATTTTGCAGTTTATGTTAAGTCCCAAGAGTGGGAAAAGAGTGCTGTAAATCACCTGACATCTCTCAAACCACTGCCTCTTCCCTGTAGAATAATAGCAGCAGTTTATATTTGTGCTGCAGTTTATAGTCTACGAGAAACCTTGTTCCACGTGAGCCCTATAAGGTAGGTCCACATAGTATCTGGATCTTAAAGATGAGCAGAGAGGTCACACAACCATGCATGGTCACACAGTGAATGAACAGCTGGAACTATATGGGTTGTTGTTGTTTAGTTGCAAAGTCGTGTCTGACTCATTGCGACCCCATGAACTGTAGCCCTTCGGGCTCCTCTGTCCGTTGGATTTCCCAGGCAAGAGCACTGGAGTAGATTGCCATTTTCTTCTCCAGGGGATCTTCCCCACCCAGAGATCAAAGCTGAGTCTCCTGTATTGGCAAGCAAGTTCTTTACCACTGAGCCACCAGGAAGCCCAGGACTATGCTCATAATCGTACCACTTGTTACAACAGAAGAGCAATCAAAAACCTGGATTCCAACCCCAGCGCTCCTAGCTACTTAGCTGTGTGATCCTGGACATGTCACCCAGCCCTTCTGAGCTTCCTTTCCTCATCTATAAAAAAAAATGTGCATAATAATACTTTCTCCATCTGCCTCACAGGGTCCTTATGAGGACAAAGCTGGTGGTATGTTGAACATGCTTTATAACTGAGAGGGTTATTATACAGATGTCAGGTTTTAGCAATCTTTTCTAACAAAATGATGAGAGTCATACTTGTTATCATCTTTCTACTTTGACAGGGTCTTTCATTGCAGCCTTTTGATGATTTTGCAGCATATTATTCCTATATAACACCCCTGTTGCTACCATTTCTACAGGTATACCAGCAGCTGACCAACGAGGGAGGGGCAGGCTTCTTTCTTCTGGAATGAATTTAGAGCAGTGATTAGCATCACCCGCAGAACTTTAAATACACAGGCGTCTAGGACCCTCTCTGTGGCCAGTTAAAATCTTTAACGGGGGTGGGAAGGAACTGGGCATCAGTCGTTTTTAAAGTTCCCCAAGAGGTTCTGATTTGTAGCTAAATTGGTAGCCGCTGCTGTAGAGACTATGTGTGTGCATGCTCATTTGCTCAGTCGTGTCCAACTGTCTGCAACCCCATGAACTATAGCCCACCAGGCTCCTCTGCCCATGAGATTCTCCAAGCAAGAATACTGGAGCGTGTTGCCATTTCCTCCTCCAGGGGATCTTCCCAACCCAGGGATCAAAGCAGCGTCTCCTGCACTAGCAGGCAGATTCTTTACCACTGAGCCACATGGGAAGCCTGTAAAGACTCCAAGTCTGTCTGTTTGTTCCAGAGGATGAAGCACATAAGCTGAGGATGTCTGAAGTTACCTGGGAAAGTGATTCAGGAATTGAGCCTTGGACCACAAAGATCCTAAAGTCCTGTCATCACATCGGTAGCCCGGCTCCTTTCTGGACCGGCACGGTGGGCGGAGAGTATGGGCAATGTGTGCCGTGGGAAAGACGCTGAGCAGAGAAGCTTGAGCAATGCAGAGTCCATGTCCTCATCCTCATCTCAGTCTCTCTACTAAGATCTGCTTCTCAGAAACATGTCCCCATGTCTTCCCTATGTCTAGGGATTGGAAAATTGAATACATTTGTTAATAATAATAATAATAAAAGAAATCTCAGGAGATAAGCAAGTATTCTACAAGTGTCCAATCCTGTCATTTTTCCCACTGATCAGAAAGAAATAATCATTTAATGTTAACTTCTCCCTCTCAATTCCAATGCTCTTGCAAATTAACATGTTCTATCTGTTTTGTTTTAGAGTTAACCAAATAAGCATAAAATTACTTTACAAATGCGCTTCCTGGGTGGTGCTAGTGATAAAGAACCCACCTGCCAATTCAGGAGACATAAGAAACGCGGGTCTGATCCCTGGGTGGGGAAGATCCCCTGGAGGATGGCAACTCACTCCAGTATTCTTGCCTGGAGAATCCCATGGACAGAGGAGCCTGGCGGGTACAGTCCATGGGGTCGCAAAGAGTTGGACATAACTCAAGCGACTTAGCACACATTAACACGAACATACTTTACAGATGGGATATTTTCATAGCTATTAAAAGCATTTCCTTTTCAGTAGAAACATAGGTTTGACTGTTTGGCTCAAGTTTCTTAAAGAAATTTCCATTATTGGAAGAAAGGAGCCAGCAAATAAAGCCACCTTATTACTTTAATCAGACCTTTGCCTTTGTGATACAGTAACACTTCTTCAACTATTCACTTCTAAATTCTCTTCTCATACCAGAAGTGGAGAAACAAAACAAATACAAGGATTTGATTTTTCAGGATCCCCTATTAGATGTGGGTACCAGATTTTTAGTAATGAACATCCCTCCCCTTAAAGTGGTCCCATTAGAAAAGATCTTGAGATGAGTTACACTGTCTCATTTGATCGCTCCTCTTACAAGACTGGAAACGGTTTGGTGGGAGTAAACTCATGTTACAAGACCTGGAGATTTAAATACTGAAGAGGTTTATGTCTCATCTGAGGAGAGTTTATGGTCCAAAGCAATGGCCTGGAGACAAGTACTGGAGCCTCTGGGACCCCACAAAGGGGGTAATTAGGCAGCATTTTATTATGATGCAGTGAGGTTGTGAAAGCTGGAGCAGGGCTTAGAACCAAATTGGCTTCCTGGAGAGCCAATGGAGGAAATCTGGCAACCTAAAAATATTTAAAGAGCTAGCATGCCCAAGGGAGAATTTCCAGCTATTGAAGTGGAAAAGATTAAGCATTTACTGTGTCCAAAAAGGAGATTTTTAATGAAAAATTCAGCAAAGTGCAGACTTATAGGACATCTTTAAAATGATAATAATTAAGATAATACCTATCATATATAGCATAATCAAATTATAGAGACTTTATATTTTCTCTATGATGACATTAAAAAGGAGCTAAAAATAGACTGAGCTATAACGAACCACTCTTTCCCCAGAGTTCATTAGAATCCAACACCTTCGTTATACAGGACCTGCGTTCCATCTCACCATCTCCAAGGCGTAAATCTTGACATGGACTTCAGGATCTTTTCCTCTGGCCTCTAATTACAATTCTGCTTCTTATTCCTCAATCCTGTCTGCATTTCATATGCTCCTTATATGAATGAGATGCAGTGTGTACTGCAGTTAAACTTTCAGGCACCAGGCCCACGTGCGTGGCCCAAGTTCTCTGACCTTGGCAATGACTTCCCCGCTTTGGACCTTGGTCTCCTTGGCTGTAAAATGGGAGTGATAGCCTCAGTGGGTTGTCAGGAGAATTAAAGCAGTTGTGTTGCAGTCCATGGGGTTGCAAAGAGACGGACACGACTGAGCGACTGAACTGACTGACATGGAAAAGTACTTGAAAAAATTGTGACACACAGTCAGCACTCAATAAATATTTGCTGTTGTTATCACTAGATTTTGCATTTCTGTGGTGCCTACAAAAATACTTAAGATATGCTTAAAATTTTTTAAAAAGATGCTTGGTTTAACAAAGGATTCTCTACAGATTCTTGGATTTGCTTGTGTTCAAAGTCTCAACCACCACTGAATTGCACATTTAAAGTATTTTTTTTACCTATAATTCTAAAGCCCCAAAAGTATTCTATAATGTGGCCTCTAATCTCAACCAGCTTATACTGGTTTTTTAAGAGATAGAACGTAAGTTCATGAAACGCTCATTAAGAAGCAAAAGCAGTTCACGATTGTGTATAAAGTAAGTAGTTCAGACTGTAACAGCTACAAACATTTGGAAGAGAAAGAATTCAGAGAGACTGGAGCCTTCATTGTGTGCATAAAGTTGACAGAGAACAGCATGTAGAACATAGAACACAGAGAAGGAGGATGAAGGGATGTTCCAGCAGGAGAGACGCCATGAAGATGAGAGCATTCCACTCACCTGGAATGTGGGAACTGTGTTTGGAATTTGGTGAGATGGGCCAACAAAGTCATTCCAGGTGCAGGCCGCATGGTCAAAGGCTTCAAACACCAGACTAAAGAGTATGATTGCACTCTAAGAGTTCTAGAAATTGTGTTAGTAGAGATGTGGCATAAACATAATTATATGCAAGAAAGGTGATGTGGGGGAGTCCAGAAGCATGGTGCTGAGGTGATGAGGTCCTGGGCCAAGGTAGGGACACTGGGAACAGAAAGCAAGTGACAGCCATGAAAGGCATGGCAAAGACGTGTCTCCTCTCTCCGCTCTCGCTGTCCAAGTGTTCCCTAGACCGTGTCATCTGAGCCAACTAGGTGCATTCCCAAAGTCTCCCGGGTGTCTGGGATCTGATGCTTCTCCCCCTTCTCAGGTACCTCAGAACAGAGCCCCACGTGCCCCTAGGAAGCGACTCCAACATCCTGGTAGACCCTCTTGTCCTGATTCCCTCTTGCCCCTCTGTCATTCGTGTGTCACATAGATCCCAGACAGAATTCATATTCATAAATTCACACTCATAAAACATGTTTGTCTTGCTCCCTCTCAAGGTCACATAATATTTCCCAATTGTGTTGGATTAAAAAAATTTTCTTTATTTGTGTCGGTGAATAATCTGGGTTGGGAAGATCCCCTGGAGAAGGAATTGGCAACCCATTCCAGTGTTCTTGCCTGAAAAATCCCGTGGACAGAGGAGCCTGGCGGGCTACAGTCCGTGGGTTTGCAAAGAGTCAGACAGGAATGAGCAACTACACCACCACCACCACCACACTAAGTAGCTTAAAAGGTTAATACTTTATATGGATACAGTTTATTGTACCTACATTATTCCTCAATAAAGTTAATTTTAAAAAGGTTTGATAATAGAAGATACAGAGAGGTGAAAATTAAAGCTTGTAGATCAAGTATTAAGAAAAAAAAAAAAGCTTAGCCTTAGTCCCAAGGCATTAGAGCTCATAGCTGAGAAGTTTGCGTCGTTTGTTTCATGTATGATAATATATCTCATATTGTATCACGGGATCTTTTTTTTTTTAATCCAAGATTAACAAAATGGAACAATCAACTTTTATTCCCATGAGTATCAGGACCCGGGGCTTCAGTCACCTGTGCTTATTGAACACTGCACTGGAGTACACGCTGTCTTGCCTCGGATAGTAGTTTAAAGTGATGATGAGTCTAGATAGCCTCTTAAAATGCCTTTCAACTCAGCAAGCCATGTTCATATTAGTGTTTTCTGTGCTGAATTTGATGATGGAGATAGTAGCCTGCAGAGCAGTGCTACTCAGAGAGTGGTCTCCGGATGAGCAGCGTCAGCATCCCTGGGGGCTTGTGTTGGAAACGATTGAAAACGCAGATGCTCAAGCCCCAGCGAACACCTTTCCAATCAGTGGCTGTGCTGTGCTTAGCCACTCAGTCATGTCTGACTATTTGCGACCCCATGGACTGCAGCCCGCCAGGCTCCTATGTCCATGGGGATTCTCCAGCCAAGAATACGGGAGTGGGTAGCCTTTCCCTTCTCCAGCAGATCGTCCCAACCCAGGGATCGAACCCGGGTCTCCCGCATTGCAGGCGGATTCTTTATTGGCTGAGCCACCAGGGAAGCCCCCCCCAATCAGAAGAGGGGGGCTCCAAATCCAGTGAAGCTCTGTGTGTGTGTGTGTGTGTGATGGTCCATCCAGCAGGCAGGAAGCAGAAACATTATGAAGAGCCATGTGTCCAAAAATAAAATAAATTTAGTTATATAAAACGTAGATATATGCTATAGGTAAGTGTTTTGTAGTTATATATCTGTATAGAAATGGAATCGTCCTTTATTTTAAAAATTCTAAGAATTTTTTTCAATGTGGATCTTTTTTAGAGTCTTTATTAAATTTGTTACAATATTGCTTTTGTTTTATGTTTTGGGTTTGGGGCCTGGAGGCAAGTGGGATCTTAACTCCCCGACCAGGGATCAAACCTGCCATCCCTACATTGGAGAAGTCTTAACCACTGGATTGCCAGGGAAGTCTCTAAATTTTAGAACTATTTCCAGTCAAATTTTTAATAGCACTTATATATCTCAAGTGCTATCTTCTGACAGTCTCCAGGAGTGGAAGGGGAGGAGGGAAAGAGAAGGGGATACCTAGTTTATTTCATATATTGTTCCAAGCTCTGAGAAACAAACTCTTACTCTTTCACTAACACTGAGATCGCTTGGGGGAGTGAGAGTACCCTTTAGCTTAAACATGGTTCTGGGACTTCCCTGGTGGTCTGGAGGCTGAGACTCGGCGATTCCAAGGCAGGGGGCCAAGTTTTGACCCCTGGTCAGGGCGCTAGATCCCACATGTCGCAACTAAAGCTCCTGAGTGCTGCAACAAAGACCTGGTGCAGCCAAATACATTTTAAAGATTTTTCTTTTTTTTTAAGTGTGGCTTCAACCGATGTTACTATCAGCTGGCATTCTTATCTAAATGTGTAAAAGCATACATCTTCCTGAAAGGCTCAGCCCCTGGAATCTAATCACAGAATAGTCTCTCACGTCCCACCCAATGCTTTGGTGTCTGTCCTTGTCCTGTGCTCTGCCTCACAAGCAGCCCAGGTGCCACCAAAACCCACAGCCGCCTCTCACAGTCTGCATCCCATTCATACGAACCCTCCCTCCCCAAGGTGCCCTGCCGGGTCACAGCTTACTGCCTTTGCTTCTATCCTTTCTTCTGCGTGAAATTCCCGCCTGCCACTTGTCTACCAGACAGACCCTGCTGATCCATTAAGCCTGAACTCAGATACTCTGTCCTCTGGAAGCTCTTCCAGAATCGCCCAAGCAGTCTGAGGGGCCTCTTCTCCTGGACCCCTCACACAGTGACGCAGGCACGCACAGAAGTCCTCTACAGCCATTGTATCTTCTGTCATTGCATGTATGCATGCTAAGTCTCTTCAGTCATGTCCAACTTTGTGCAACCCTGTGGACTGTAGCCCACCAGGTTCCTCTATCCATGGGATTCTCCAGGCAAAAACACTGGAGTGGGTTGCCATGCACTCCTCCAGGGGATCTTCCCAACGCAAAGAATGAACTCATGTCTCTTATGTCTCCAGCATTGGCAGGCGGGTTCTTTACCTCTAGTGCTACCTGGTAAGCCCCCTCATTGCATATCTTTATACTCAAATTCATCTCTCCATTGGACTAAGTCCTTTGAGGATGGAAGGATGTCTCTCTTTTGCATTCTCAGCAGTGGACTTATTGCCCAGTAATAAAGCATTGCTGAATGAATAGATTCAATGAATGAATGAATGAATGCTATCTAAACAAAGCCCTTTAGGAGCAAAGGAATGGGAGCTTTAACCTCTGACAGATCACACAGAAGAGATAACACTTGACCTGAGTATGGAAGGATAAAATTGATTTTACTGGAAGAAAACAGAAGAGAAGAATTGCAAACAGAAGAACAGGAAGAACAAAGTCAGGAGATGGGACAATGGTGGGCCTCCTCCAAGAGCAACCGGCATTCCCGATCCAGTAGAAAACAACACGAGAGAGGAAGTTGTGCAGACTCAAGGGCCAGAACAACGTGCTCAGGGCTTCAGGCCTTGCTCTGGTCGTGATGGAGACCCGAGAAGGGATTCCGAATAGGGCAGGGATGTGATCAGATTGAACTGGAGATTGTTTTGGAGGAAAATGCGAGAGTCCAGACAGCTGTAGTAAGTGACACTCTGATGGAGCCGAGAGACAGTGCAGCAAGGAAAACAAAAGGAATTTGAGAAGCTCTTTTAGAAACAAAGCTTCCCTGTGGCTCATGTGGTAAAGAATCTGCCTGCACTGTAGGAGACCTGGGTTCGATCCCTGGGTCAGAAAGATCCCATGGAGATGGGAATGGCAACCCACTCCAGTATGTCTCATCTTCACAAGGAGATTAAAAAAATTCAGAGAGAACAAGGATCTTAGCATGTTCTCTGTGTGCCCCTTGTTCAGAGGCACTTCGCTAACATTCATTGAGAGAATTATATGCATTAATAATTAATATAACTAATTAACATAATATAATTAATAATAATTAATAATTGATGTCTATAATTCTCTCAATGAATATATATAAAAGGAAAATAGTGCTATATTCATAATAATGTCTCTTCTTCAGAGAGAAACTGAGTTTTCCTTGGATTATCAGCATATTTTTCAAGCACAAAGGAATTTACGACTGCGTCAATCATATTCTTCAATTGTGCACCCACTGGGTGGCCCCCGCCCTTACTGCCCCAACAGAAATCTCCTTTATGATTGTGTGTGGGTGGGCCAGGCAGGGGGTGGGGGCGAGACAGGTAACTGGTGGTGTTTCCACTTTTTTTGGAGGGAGGGCTATGATAGTTTCATTTCTCTGAAAAAATGAATCCAAAACAATGAAACAGGCTGAATGTTTTCCTCCAGTGGAAGAAAAGAAAGCAAACCCAACTACAGGTAAATTGAAATCTTCAAATAGACTCATAACGCATTGCTGAAACAGTCTTGAGATAATGGCTTTAGTTAGACTGGGGCCACAAATCTTTACATTTCTTTATCCGCCTGGCAGGACTAATGAGATTTTATGGCGGGCAAGCTGTTTATCCCTTGGGTGACATTGGCGAGAACAGCTATATCTTTATCCATCAAGAGTTTTCTGCACTGCCGCTTCCTTCCCCACAAAAGCCTGCCCCAGCCCAGATCACGACACTTACAACATGTAAGATCCTCATTTTGTCACAGAAACACTCTACTCATTCTCTTCTGCTGCCCGGGTCTAATCATTCCTTCCTACCGTCACATCACTCCATAAAAGGAGCTGGCAGAAGAAATGGGTAAATGCAGAAGAGAAGAAAGGACAGTTTCGAAAGGGTCCTGGCAAGAGAAGGGCCTTCCCTGGTGGTCCAGTGGTTAAGATTCCACGTTCCCAAAGCAGTGGGAACAGATTCAATCCCTGGTCAGGGAACTAAGACCCCAAACATAGCTGATGGCCTGGCCTAAGACATAAAATAAAGATTAAAGTTTCGGGGACTTCCCTGGTGGTCCAGGTTGAGAATCTTGCCTTGAAATGTCGGGGACACGGGTTTGATCCTTGGGAACTAAGATCCCACGTGCCGTGGAGCAACTACACCTGTGGGCTCTAGAGCCCGTGTGCACCACAACAAAAGATACTTCATGACACAAGCCCAGTGCACTAAATAAATAAACAAATATTATTTTTTAAAAAAAAGATTAAAGTTTCACATACACAAAACCAACAAAAACAAACAAATGGAAAGGAGATGCTGGGATAAGATGCTGGGCTGACATTTCCCCACATGGAATATCACAGGCGCTCCACAGGCCATTAGGAGGAGAGCCACCCCCAAGCAGCTGTCCAAAGTACCATCACACCAAACAGGACGGACAAACTCTGCTCCCATCAGCGGTGTCTGGGGATGAGAGGAGGGTGACCGCCACTCTGGTCTGGGACGAGGGCTGGGCTTCTCTTTGGAGGTTTCACGATGCCCACAATAGGCTGCGGTGTCTTTTATCTGTACTTCAGAAGTACTCACACACACACAGATGTACAGACTCACATACTCGACAACTGTCATCACAAACTCCTATGATGATACATCCGCTCTCCCTTTATAACTAAGAAAGGGTCCCCAGTTTTTAGACCAAAGAGCTTTGGAGAAATGGCTCAGCAAAGTCAATGAGCAGCTTCTAGATCTGGGTAAGATGAGATCTCCGTTTCTCTATCCTGGCTCACCCAGTGAGTTCCCAGACAGAATGAGGGGGGCAGTGATCTGAGAACCAATCTGAGGACCAAGCAGAAAACACCAATCCGTAGCAGCATCAGCTGACTTGAGATCCACCGTTCCCCTCCCACACCCTGGTATTCCCTGGAAGAGACGCAAGGAAGCCTGAAGCCCAGAAGTGGATGTCAGTGTGGACCGAGGACACGCCAGCAGAAATCTTCAAGTTCAGCCTCCTGGTGTCAGTGGTATAGGTTCACAACCTCCGGAGCTTCCTTCGTGAAATATGAAACTGGTGCCCATACAAGGCAGGTAGGGAGACATGGAGGTAAGAAGTAAGACCCTACAGGTTGGCAGGAGGCAGGTTTCATGAACAAGGGAACTTACATAAGGCGTTCATCTCGAGCAGCTGCAAGACAAACAGACACTGCATCCACCCCCCAGAACCTTGAAAGATTATGCAGAGCCCTTAACTGGGTCCAGTCACATACACCATCTGGATGGCCTCAACAACACCCCCTCCCAAGGCTGAGTTCTGGGAACAGCTCCCACTGCGGGAATCATGGGCAGAATGTACATTCACGAGAGGGGAGGGGGGTGAGGAGACTCTGCCTCCCCAGATCCAGCTCATGGGTCACCTGGAGGTCACATGTTCTCCATCACCTCCTCTGACAAGCATGGAAAATGCTGGGGACGGGGACTCTTCCTCTCCAGGCTCCAAGAACATGCTTTTTCTTCTCTGTGTCCCCCATCCTCTTGGCCGTTTGTTGTTGTTGTTCAGTTGCTCAGTTGTGTCCAACTCTTTAAGACCCCGTGGACTACAGTACGCCCGGCTTCCCTGTCCTTCACTATCTCCCAGAGTTTGCTCAGACTCATGTCCATTGAGTCGGTGATGCCATCCAACTATCTCATCCTCTGCCTCCCTCTTCTCCTTTTGCCCTCAATCTTTCCCAGCATCAGGGTCTTTTCTAATGAACCGGCCCTCGACAGAGGCAAAGTCACAGGAACTACACAAAAGAATATCGAAAAGAAAACCCCAGGTTTCTGCATGGACGGCCAAAAATGGGAAACCCCAGGAAACTGGAAAATACCAGGGAGATTGTACAGAGAAAGGGGACTGGGGAAACAAACTCATGATGTTATCATCTAATTTCTGGGCTCACCGCCAAGCCAGGCATGCTTGGATTCTATCACAAACAGAGCTGCAAAGACAGAGAACTGAACTAACAGGCTGCTTGCCCTTTAGGTCTCAGCCTGACCATGAGATGGTGGGCATTCAGGAGAAATGTGAATAGCACTGCAAAGACTTTGAAAGTGGAACTGACATTGGAGCCACAACCCACAGAAGCCAGTTCAGAACTTGCATCCCGAGCCCAACTGTGTCGATGGTCTGCCTAAAAAAATCAACATTCTCTACCAGATTTCAACAAGACCCAGTAACTCCTAACGTAATACTCAGAATGTCTGTGATATGATCCAAAAATATCTGGCATATGAACCAGCTAAAGCTCAGCTCACACGGGAAAATACAATCAACGGATGGCAGTGCTGGGATGATACAGATGTGAACGTTATTTGACAAAGACTTTAAAGCAACAATTATAAAAATGATCCAAGAAGTAAAAACACACACTCTGGAACACTTCAGCCAAAAAATAAAAAACACAAGGCAAACCAAATAGATATTTTAAAAATGAAAATAGATTCACAAAAACGTAAAATTCACTAAATGGGTTTAAAAACAGAATATAATTAACATGAAAAAGTTGATCAACTCAAAGTAGAAAATATCCAGTCTTAACAAGAAACAATGAATATGGGGGGATGTGTGTGTGCATATAACTGAATCACTTTACCATACGCCTGAAACTAACCCAACATTGTAAATCAACTATATTTCAATTAAAAAAAATTTGAAAGACAGGAAAAACCAAAAAGCAAAAAACTAAAAAGAGAGAGAATAAAGACTGAAAAAAAACGAACAACCTTCCAAGTTATATGGACAACTCTAAAAAGTCTAGTATTTGTGTCATTTGAGTCTCAGGGGACAGAGTATGATATAGAAAACTAAGTGAAAAATACAGACTGAAAACGTCCCAAATTTATCAACAGGCATAAAACCTACCGGTAAGATTCCAGAATCTCAGCAAACCCCAAACAAGATAAACCCAAGAAATCTATGCCCAGACGCATCATAATCAAACTGCTGGAAATGGGGGGGTGGGAATCATAATCACAAACAGAAAAAAACAACAGGTTATGTTGGAACAGCTGAACAACTGGAATTCTCATCTGAAACAACTGGAGGAGAGCAGGTAGTTGAGCAACAGTGTTTAAGTGCAGAAAGAAGAAAAAAAAAAACCAGTCATCTTGGAATCCTATATTGTAAGAGAATATCCTTCAGGAATGAAGGTGAAATGCAAACCTTCTCAGGTGAGTGAAAAATAAGAGCATTCACCAGCAGCAGACTTGCTCTAGAAGAACTGCTAAAGGGCTAAAGAAAGATCGTCGGATAAAATTACCCTGGGTGAAAAAAGCCAGGCTCAGAAGGTATGTACTATAATGATTTCATTTATATGATGCGCTCAGAGAGATAAAGCTATGGTGATACAGAACACCTCAGTGGTTGCTAGGAGTCAGAGGTGAGATGAGGGTGGGAGTAAAATGGGACAGTGGGAGAGAATTTCGGCGGGACGAGACTGTCTGTATCCTGACTGTGATGATGGGTTTAAGGAACTCTACATGCAGTAAAACGCATGAAACTCTACAGACACACACAAAGTCAACACTGTGCTTAGTCGTCATTCAGTCGTGTCCGACTCTGTGACCCTATAGACTGTAGCCTGCCAGGCTCCTCTGTCCATGGGCATTCTCCAGACAGAATTGGTTCATATTAATTTCTTTTAAAAAGCCAGGGACTTCCCTAGTGGTCCAGTGGTTAAGAATCTGCCTTCCAATGCAGGGGATGCTAGTTTGATCCCTGACCAGGGAACTAAGATCCCACATGCCATGGGGCAACTGAGCCCACACACAACTAGAGAGCCTGTATGCCACATATACAGAGCCCACGCGCTCTGGAACACATGCACCACAGCTAGGGAGAAGCCAGACGCCACAGCGAAAGACCACATGCAACAACTAAGACCTGATGCAGCCAAAGATAAATAAATAAACATAAAAAAAATCAACAGAGACATTGTTCCCTAGAATACTTTGTTCTCTTGGACTGCAAGGAGATTCAACCAGTCTCTCCTAAAGGAAATCAGTCCTGAATATTCATTGGAAGGACTGATGCTGAAGCTGAAACTCCAATATTTTGGCCACCTGATGAAAAGAACTGACTCACTGGAAAAGACCCTGATGCTGGGAGAGATTGAAGGCAGAAGGAGAAGGGGGTGACAGAGGATGAGATGGTTGGATGGCATCACCGACTTGATGGACATGAGTTTGAGCAAGTCCAGGAGTTGGTGATGGACAGGGAAGTCTGGCGTGCTGCAGTCCATGGGGTCACAAAGAGTCAGACACAGCTGAGCGACTGAACTGAAGAGGCTTCTGGGCTTTGAATCATACCTAAGGCTCCACCATCTCCCTTGGACTCCTGCTTGCAAGGGCAATCAATGAGGCCAAGGCCACAGCCAATGCCAGGCTATTCCTGCTGCCCTTGAGTGCAGCCAGTAGCTGAATTTACCCTCCCCATCTGCCCAGCTACCAGTTAAAGGGAAGAATATATCACGCACTTGAACTAGACAACGAGCAAGAAGTCTGGGATCATTTTGTGTGACAGCCTGAGAGTTCTATGAAAACCATAAAATTGAGCTCCCTTCAGCCCTGCCACACAAACAAGAAAAAAAACCCACTGGACTCAAGGGCTTCAGGGCTTATGGATCTATATGACCCCTTACTGCTGGAGCTTCTGGGGCTGCTTCTTAGCTGCCACACCCACAGAGGTGCAGGAAAAGCCCGAAGGCCCTGGCGTCCCTCCCGCACTGCACCACTCTGGCACCTGGCCTGCATGTAGAGCCTCCCTCTGATAACAGATCCCTTCTCAGTCACAGTAATGAGCCTCCTGTTGTGTTTAGTGGTTGGCATTACGAGTCACGCCTCCGGCAGCCCCATCTGGGAAAGAGGAAATCAGCACATCTGCAGGGGAGGAATGAAGATAAAAGCTGGCCTTGAGCTCCACGTGGACACTGCTGCTCCACAGTGTACACAAGGACCCGGTGTAGAGCGCAGGCAACGCTGCTGAATGCAGTATGGCGGCCTGGACGAGAGGGGAGTTTGGGGGAGAAGGGGGACATGGATGTGCACGGCTGAGTCCCTTCTCTGTTCACCTGAAACCATCACAACATTGTTAATTGGCTTTAAAAAAAAAGGTGTGCTTATGTCCTACCGCATAGCCCAGGGAACTCTGTTCAGTGTTATGCGGCAGCCTAGATGGGAGGGAAGTTCAGGGGAGAATCAGCTCAGTTCAGTTCAGTCGCTCAGTCGTGTCCAACTCTTTGTGACCCCATGGACTGCAGCATACCAGGCCTCCCTGTCCATCACCAACTCCCAGAATTTACTCAAACTCATGTCCATTGAGTCGGTGATGCCATCCAACCGTCTCATCTTCTGTCATCCCCTTCTCCTTGCGCCTTCGATCTTTCCCAGCATCAGGGTCTTTTCAAATGAGTCAGTTCTTTTCATCAGGTGGCCAAAGTATTGGAGCTTCAGTTTCAGCATCAGTCCTTCTGATGAATATTCAGGACTGATTTCCTTTAGGATGGACTGGTTGGATCTCCTTGCAGTATAAGGAACTCTCAAGAGTCATGGATATGTATGGCTGAATCCCTTCTCTGTTCAACTGAAACCAAAATAAAATGTTAAAAGCCATTAAAAGAAAAAAAGGCGTGTTTATGTAACTCTCTCCCCTGGGGGGCAGAAATGGTGCTTGACTCAGTCTTGTGTCCCCAGAGTGGGACACAGTGACGGACAGAGGCACTGACATCAGTGTGGGCTGTGAGCTGGTGAAGGACGCAGGTGTGACGGAATGAACAGACTGCGTGGCCGAGAGAGCAACGTCCTGCAAACACACTGGGAGCCGGGCTCCCCTGTCTAACCTTGTCTCTTGCCACTGACAGGAGGTGATGGGCAGGGGTGATCGGAGAGATTAGGGTCCAATGGGGGTGCTTGGTCTGGCCAGGGGGAGTCAGGGGAATCGGGTCATGGAAGGTCCCTCACCATCCTGCCCCGGGCACTGGCCTGAGCTGCCCCTCTCTGTGTTGAGGAGGAAGGAAGGAAGCAGAAGAAACAGTCAGTAGGTGAGAGGCGAAAAGTCAGCGTGCAAACCCATCCGTCCTCTAAAGCATGTTTCATTCCCCAGATGCCATCAAAGTGCGGCCTGTCTTCAAATATGGTTAAGGAATACTCTGTCTTGTGTCTCCTTCTTAAAGAAAGATGGTATATATTTGCTGGATTGATGCCTCTGAAATGTACCACAGTATAGGAGTATGCTGAACTTTTTGAAAGATTTAATTGAGGTATTATTAACATAAGCGCAGACCTTAATCGTTCATGTCGATAAGTTTTAACAGTTGAATGCACACTTCCCTGGTGGTCTAGTGGTTAAGACGCCGTGCTTCCACTGCAGGGGGCGCAAGTTCAATCCCTGGGTGGGGAACTAAGATTCCACATGCCACACAGTCAAAAAATAGAAGGAGAAAAAAGAGTTGAACGAATCTACCACCACCTGAAGCAAGATACAGGATGTTTTCATCATCCCAGAAAGTCTCCTCGTTCCAGTCCATCCTCTCTCCTTTCATCCAGCAGCAACCAGTGTCTGACTTCTTATCACCATAGTCTGGCTCTGCTACTTCTTAGACTTCACAGAAATCAGATCATGCCACGTGCATTTAATTCTGTGGGGCGGTCTGGTTTCTATTGCTCCATGTGAGATTTCTTACCTTCATCAAAGTTACTCTGTATATTGGCTCATTCTTTCTTCTTTTCTTTTTTTGGTAGTGATTGAGCTGTATTTCACTGTGCATATATGGATGCATGTGTGTGCATGCTAAGTCGCTTCATCTGACTGTGTGACCCTACAAACTGTAGCCCACCAGGCTCCTCCATCCACGGGATTCTCTAGGCAAGAATACTGGAATGGGTTTCCTTTTCCAGGGGATCTTCCTGACCCAGGGATCAAACCCTTGTCTCTTGCATCCTCTGCATTGGCAGGCTCGTTCTCTACCACTAGTGCCACTTATATGTTTATATATCTCATGATCTGTTTATCCATCGGGTTGTTTCCAGGTCTCGACTGTCATGAATAAGGCAGTTACAGACATTCCTGTGCAAGCTTTTTGTGGTCATATGTTTTCATTTTTCTTGGGTAAATACTTAAGAAAGGAATGGCTGGGTCATAGGGTAGATATATTTAACTTCCTAAAAACTGCCAAGCAGCTCTCCAAAACAGTTGCACCTGTTAACTTTTTGAACATAGTGTATTTCCTTTATTCATGTGACCACAGAACCCCATGCATCTGTAAAATGAGCAGGTATGATGAGATAGCATTTAAGATTTCTCTCAACTATTCCCTGGTCGCTCAGTTGGTAAAGAATCCACCTGCATTGTGGGAGACCTGGGTTCCATCTCTGGGTTGGGAAGAACCCCTGGAGAAGGGAAAGGCTACCCACTCCAGTATTCTGGCCTGGAGAATTCCATGGGGTTAAAGAGTTGGACACGACTGAGTGACTTTCACTTTCACACGCTATGAGAAGATGGCCAACGCATTGAGAAGTGGAATTGTTTTGTCTTCTCTTTGTATACCTTGTTGACAAAAGCCAATGAGGTGAAACCCAAGAGGACCAGAAAGAGTTTTAAAAAAGTTTGGGGACAGGAAGAAAGGAGGCAGCTTTGAGCCCAGGGAGTGAGGAAGATGTTGTCAACAGGCAGTCATTTAGACAGAGGTGTGAAAAAGTCAGAGGGAATCTGAAATACCAAAGTTAGAGACAATTAAAGCAGAGACAATGGTGTACCAAGACTCCTGCAGTGTTTAAGAAGTTTCTCCGGATCTGGGGCATCAATAATGATAAGACATTAATAATTCTCTCCAACATCACTTTTTTTAAAGGAAGAATTGAGTAGACAATTTGGGGTAAAAGTAAAAAATCTTTCATTTAATTTTATTCATTCCAACTTCATTTATTGAGAGTTTTAGCTTAAAAAGACATTTCTGGAGGGATACAATTCTTCATGGATATCTCAAATTTCTGCATGTCTTGAGCAGAGACTCTGACTGCCTTTTGTTATGGACTGTCTTTTGAAGGATGTGTATGCATTGACCAGCCTTGATAAAGAGAGACAGTGTCTCCCTTTGAAGCAAAATGCGAGTGTGCTTACATTCTTGTGAGACTGAGATAATGTCTACCCACGAAGCAGAGGGTGTATAGGCTTACTGCTTTGTATAAAAGATTCAGATTCCCTAAACCCAGAGTTCTCCACTGTTTTGGGGACCAGAGTCTCACAGCCAGATTTCTTACTCCCTCTTCATTTCCTATCACCTGCCACCTTGTGGTATAACCATCAGTTACAACATGTGGAGAGGAAGGGACCAACCATCTTCTCCTGCGGAGAATGTAGGAAGACTACCTGTTGCGTTTTCTTTGTTACGCGTATCTTGTTTGTTGCAAAAACTCCTACATATATTGGCTCCACCCTTACCTCTTTGGAGCAGTTTCTCAGAGCTATCTGAGATGCTGTGTCCTGAGCTTAAGTTTTCAGTTTTGTCTGCCAAATAAAACATAATTCTCAATTTTTAGGCTGTGCATTTTTTTCAGTTGACAACAGTCAAATATGTTTGGAGAATATAGTAATGATCAAAAGTTTTGAATGCAGACCTTCTCAGAGCCTTTAATATGCTAAAGTGCATCTCAAGAGATTTGTGAAGATTATTTGGGCATGAAATTCTCTTTCATCCCCCTTTGGAGTACCTTATCACGCTACTGTTAAATGGAACACAGATTTTAAAACATTGCATTAAGGGGACTTCTCTGGTGGCCCAGTGGTTAAGAATCTGCCTTCCAATGCAGGGGACATGTGTTTGATTCCTAGTCCGAGAAATAAGATCCCACATGCCAGGGGGCAACTAAGCTTGTGCACGGAAACTATCAAACCTGAGAGCCAAAGCAAAGATCCCACATCCAACACTACCAAAAATAAATGATAAATTAAAAACAAAAACACTGCATCAAGTCATTATCTTCTGGATTAATTGATCAGATGTGCCAGCCAACTCGCCTCCATCAGAGAATTCTGTGAACGTTGGTTTGAAAACATGTCATGTATAAACTGTGACACTGGCAAGTCTGAGCATGACCCTTCTGTGCGGGGGTCTAAGACCCCACAGAGGCACCATTCACCTGAGTCGGTCACTGGAAAACAGTAGATACCTTTTGGAGGGGCTAGGAGAAAGGGCGGGCTGCAACAGCGCAAAGCTTTACCTACCTGACTCTTGTCACTGGCAGTTAAGCCTGTCTCATCTCATCCAGTCTAAAGAGACAAGAGTGAGGTTAGAGTCACACCTCTTTAATTCCTGGGGACTATGTCTGATCCCCAGAACCTTAGGACAGCACCCTTGGTCTCAGAATCCTGACGTGGCTCCTACAATGCTGATACCCCAATGCTGTCATGTTGAAGACTCCCAACATACACAAAGCTGAGCACTTTTAAAACTTCCCAGGTAATTTCAGTATGCAAACACAATCAAGGAAGGAACTTTTAAGGAAGGAACTGACTTGAGTATACAGAGTTTAATTGTGACAGCTGGTAAAAGATGTACTTAGCTGTTGCAATAATGTAAGCCTTGGGTGATCAAGGCAAAAAGGAAAGTAGAAATAGAAAATGGGAGATGGAGGCGAGGAAGATTTCAGAGAAAGAATCCGCAGGGAGGGGCTTAAAAATAACTCCTATTTTGAGAAGGTTGAAAGGATACTGCACCACCGAAAAGCACACGACAGCGATGGGAGGGGTGGGGAGGTCCTGAGTTTTGCAGAGAAGATCACTGCTTCAGTTGACATGTGGAGCAGCAGTTTTTAGAATGAGATGCTACTGGAAACATCCAGGAGGCAGTTGGAGATGGTAGCTGGGTCTTAGAAGGCAGATGATAAACTTTGAAGTCGTTTGTGCCCAGGCGCTGTTTGAAGCCTTGGGAGTTTAAAGACAGTCTTTCCAACAGTGTGGTCCTGTTCAGGTGAGCACACACTCATCACTGCCAGGAGTCAGTGGGAAAGACTAGAAGTTCAAGTTCAATGCTGCCAACCGGCTGTGTGGCCTAGCACAAGATCCTCTACCTTCTGAGCCTCAGTTTCTTTAGCTGGAAAACAAGAACAGCCATACCAAACTCCCTGGGCTGTTGCAAATATTAAATAAGCAAATCTTCATAAAGTACCTGGCATAATGCCTGGGTGAAAAATGTGACCTCGACTGGTCTCCCTGATGGCCTTGGTCTCACCCCGTGCAACACCCATGCAGGACACCATATAATCCACTTCTTTTCAGTGTCAAGAATGAGTCCACCCATGTACACACTGCTGTATTTAAAATGGATAACCTGAGGGAGCATGGAAAAATGTTTAGGTGTGGCTAAGTCCCTTCACTCTTCACCTGAAGCTATCACAACACTGTTAATTGGCTATACCCCACTACGAAATGGTTTTGGTGTTATCAAATGGATAACCAGCAAGGACCTACTGTATAACACATGGAACTCTGTTCAGTGTTATAAGGCAGCCAGGATGGGAGGGGAGTCTGGGGGAGAATGGATATGTGTACATACTTATGGCTGAGTCCCTTTGCTATTCACCTGAAACTATCACAATGCTGTCAGTCAGCTCTACCTACCCCAAAATAAAATAAAAAGTTAAAAAAAAAAAAAAGAGTGAGTCCACCATCAACAATCAATCAGTTTGCACTCACATCGACAGTATGTGAAGATCAAATCTCAGCAGGCCAATTTAATGTTCTTCAACAATAGATCGGCCATGTAGATAGGGAATAAGCAGGAGGTGTAACCTCTGTGCTGAAAGATGACCTTAGATTCTATTGCCAATGACTTTTCATCAATGAGATAGAAATAAGACTCCTTTCTTTTTTAAGAGCTGAATAATATCACCCAAGAGGTGGCTGATCGATGACTCAGCCTCCACCGGGGAGCATCCTGCTTGATCTCACTCGTGTCAGCCCAGGCTGAACATCTCTGTCTTCACCCCAGTGATGTAACTGAGAACTTCCTAATTAAGATCGCAGATGACACCCAGTTGTGAGGCATTAGTAAGAAGGCAGGCGGGAGTCAAAATAGCATGAACTGAACAAAGAAATAGTTTATAAAGAGGGTGAGATTCAATAGAAACAAGGATAACATTTTTTTAAAACAACCCATGTAGACAAAAAGAAGGTTATCTATGGACTAATTAACTGGATCATCAACTTGCTCCACCCAGAGCTCTAGCTAGGTAAGCAAGGATGCTCAAGGGTGGCCAGAGGGCCTGGGTGCTCCCAATGTGTTTAACACAAAACTGAGAAGAAAGGAGAAGACAGAGGAAAAGGAAGGCAAGGCAGGATGAGGAAGACAGAGTGGAAGATTCTAGCTAATTGGAATTCTAGTTCATTTACACAGTCAGACACGATTTGACTGAGCGATTGAACAATGTTACACCTTGCAAAATAGTGTTCTCCTTTTGGTTTTTTTCCAACCACTTCAAAGGTTAAAAAACAAAGACAAACAAACAAAAAACCTTAGCTCACAGGCTATATGAAAATAGGCATCTGGGTCAGATGTGGGGCTCAGTCAACCCTTAATCCAAGAGACACTGGGGGTTCCCCAGTAGACACCTGGTGAGCCACATCCTTCCCGCCCGACCCACGATGGCGCAGAGCACAGCAGAGAGTCTGCGTCCCATGGAGGCTAAAGACCCATGTGACTTAAGGCCAGGGCTTCCTTACTGGGGTTCTGAAGGCAGGACCCATGATGGAGCAGCCCTGACTCCGTGAGGAAGAGGACTGATTAGTACTTGTAACTCTTTCTCTCAAAAAAAAAAAAAAAAAACAACCTTGTATTTTTATAAAACTGCATCTCCTAAACTCCAACTCTTTCTGCAGCAAATGTAAGTTGTAGCAACATGGCTGCAGGTGATTTATGCAGTGGGGAGCTACTGCACGTATTTGGGCAATTTTCAAATTTCCACTATTGTTGGTGTAATTTAAAAAAGAAGTTATTCTGATGAAAACAGGTTAAGCACTGACATCAGTTAACAAGGGAGGCTGCAGAATGTCCATCCTGGGATCTTTAAAACTCTGATCAACAACCATCTGTTTTGGAGGTTTAAGAAGAGCCCAGCATGGCTCGAGGGGCTCGGGGTGGGGGGAATGGACAAAACCAACTCCAAGTTTTGTCCCTCTCCATAACTCCAGGGTACAAAAGGAGACAGACACCCACGGGGAACAGCAGCTAGAAAGAGCGGCTCTTCTTTCCTTCCCCCCGCCCCACAACCGAGACGGTGAAGATTAACTCCCCAAATCCCCGTGTAACACTGAATACCCAGCAAAAGAAGTTTCCTTTGAAATTGCAGCCGCTTGCACACAAGGTCCACGAAGCCTGCATTTTAATGCCAAGATAACTCCAGTTATTGGAGCTGCTGTTACTGTTGAAAGATTTTTGAAGAAGAAGAAGAGAAAAGGGTTCTTAGGAGGACAAGGAATTTGTCAAAAAGGACGAGGTACAAACAAGGTGCTTCTTTCTCCCTACAAAAGGGGTGGGGGTAGCTGAGAAATTGTCCCCCCCTTTTCTTGGCCCTGAAGAGAAGACAGATGGGCCTCTTTCCGGTCCCCAATTTCTCTGCATCAGGTGGTCACTGAGTTTTTCTACTGAATGTCTATAAGTCAGGTCACTCTCTCTCTCTTTCTCTCTCTCTCTCTCTCTCTCTCTCTCTCTCTCTCTCTCGTTTCTGAGTTTTCCCTGGTGCAAGAGATACTGTGAATCCAGAAGTGATTGGCAAACAGTCTTGACATCTCAGAGAGCCAAATGCATTGCGGCTTGCTCTTCTGGGGCTGGTTCAAACCACTGTGTTAACAAGAGCCAGCACACGGGTATTTTTAAACTAATTCATTATTTTACTTATTTTTGGTTGTGCTGGGTCTTCATTGATGCCTGCAGGCTTTCTCTAATTGCTGCATGTGGGAGCTATTATCTAGTTACAGCGCACAGGCTTCTCAGCACTACAGTTTCTCTTGTTGCAAAGCGCAGGCTGTAGGCCCTCGGGCTCAGCAGTTGCGGTGCACAGGCTCAGCTACCCTGCGGCATTCGGGGTCTTCCTGGACCAGGAATCGAACCTGCGACCCCTTGCACGGGCGGATTCTTAACCACTGGAACACCAGGGAAGTGCAGCACTCAGTCTTTGTCCCCTGTTACGTAAAATCAGTTTTGTATAACCGATTTGAAAAAAAAAAAAAAAACACAGGGATAGATATTATGTAAGATTTTCTGACTTTTTTTTCTGGCCATTACCTTTTCATGACCAGGTTTACTCCTGCAGTACACAGCGGACGGTTGGCAGTTTCGTGATACTTTTTATGCTATGCCATCAGCAGTCAAGGTGTCCAGATAAATCAGGTAACAGGGAGGCAGCAGAGACACCGCTAAGTTAGCTCTGTAACCGCCCAGCTGAGAAAAGTCCTCACTCACTCACTCCCTTCTGTCCTGGGCAGAATTGCTGTGGTTTACATTTGCCAGAAATAGATGTGCAAATATTTTCTCTTGGCTAGACTTCCTTCTCTCTATTGTAGTATCAATAATTATGAAAAGATGAATACAGAAGAGGAGCAGTGTCGCTTTTGATCATCGCCACCCCTCCTGGAGCACCTACCGCAGACCTGCCTCCGTCACAGAGGCTCCCACCCCCACCCCTGCCCCCGCCCCTTCCTCCCCCTCCCCTCCCCCAACATCTGCACAAGTCGGCATTATTCATCCATTTTTACAGCTACATAAACTGAACGGCAGGAAGTTAAATAACTTGTCTGGGCTCACACTTCTGGTATGAAGTGGAACCTGGCTTCCAGCCGAGCTGTTTGCCTGCAGCGCCTCCCTCTCGCCCTTTAAAGTCTCAAAGCCTCCCTGAGTAACTTACTGGGGCTGACCTAGCACTTTCTGACCGTCCCTCTCGCATATTCACCCTCCTCTTTCCATGAACCTCTTCCCACCTCTTTCAAAATGGTTACTTTTTCCTTGTAATCGCACAACGATGACTTTCAAGATCAATTGTAGATGCGGGGTGCCACTCTTACAACTGCGTTCAGTTTCTATGCTTTCTTCTGAAGTTCACCCACGTGGACTTAATGAGTATATCGTTTTAAGAACTAAAAATGTATATCCTTCTTTTGCACTTAACATATCATAAATATATTCCCGTGTTTCTACATAATTATTAACTAACGTAACAACTGCATAATATTTCATCAATAGATATCAACCTTAAAACCATTTCTCCTCTGTTCAGTTGCTTAGGTTCCCCTACCATAAATAATGTTACAATAAACATTTTTCAAGTATATACCCTTTTTCCTTTCAGTGGGATTTTTCTTTTGGTTAAATTTCCAAAAGTATGATTTTCGGACCAAAGTATTTGAATATTTTATGTCTGGCCATCTTTCATCCTGAAAACATAGGGATGAGTTCCAATGCAGACATCCCCCTCATCTGGTTTTTTTTTTTTTTTACAACTTTATTTTAATTTTTAGCCTCATGTGGGAGGGATCAAACTGGCACCCCCCTGCTGGCAGCTCAGGGTTCCAACCACTGGACCACCAGGGAAGTCCCCCTTCCTCATCTTCTAAGATTAATCTGAGAGACACAGATTCAACTCATGGCTTCATTTCCCTCACACTTGACTGGGCATCGGGCTGGAGTACAGCCTGTTCACACTCAAGAGATGCTGCCAATTTCTGAATGTAAGCTAGACTTCTCCTGAGATCCTTGTGTTACCCAGTCAGATAGCAGGCCAGAAAGATAAAAATCATTACTCAGTGCTGGCAAAGGTATGATTTAGACACACAAATAAACTATAAAGTGGAAGACTTCTCTGGAAGACAATTGGACAATATGTAGGAAAAGCTCTAAAAATGTATATATGCTTTAAGTCAACCAATCTACTTTAATAATTTAATCCCAAAGGGGGAAAGTCAAGGAAAGGTACAAATATTTAACTACAAACATAATCTTTATAGCATTTCTAAGAAAAGTGAAAATAGAAACAAATTTATGTCCAACAAAAAGACTTGGCTTTAAAAATTATGACATCTGTATAATGGAGTGTGCTAGGCAGTTATTTTAAACTATGACTGTAGATGACAATGTGTTAATGACATAAACACAGGCTTATAGTATATTTAATGAAAAAACAAACTAGCACTAAATATTTTACCTATTTGTTTAAAATATATAGACATAGAAGTATAAGATGCTTCAGTTATTAACAGTATTTGTATCTGCATATTGAAAGTAAAGGTTTTTAATGGTCTTCTTTTTTATTCATTTAAATATTTATTTATTTATTTATTTATTTATTTGGCTGCCCCGGGTCTTAGTAGCGGCATGTGAACTCTTAGCTGCGGCACATGGGATCTAGTTCCCTGAGCAGGGATCGAACCCGGAGCCCCTGCTTTGGGAGTGCAGAGCCTTAGCCACTGGACCACCAGGGAAGTCCTGCTTTTTAATTTTTTTATACCACAGATACTATTGCTTTTATAATAAGAAATGAACAATGAAAGTTTATTCTTATTTATACCCATTTCTGAAGCCTACAGGTACACAAAAACGCTTCCCATCCTCCACCCAGTTGAGACAGGAGCAAAAAGGACCGTCTGCGTCATTCTGTAGAGTCTGTGTGTCCTTTCTCATCCATTCACCCAAACATCCAGGAGATAATGAAGGTGTAACCAGGACACAAAGGAAGGGGGGGACACAAAGGAAGGGGGATGCCTCCACCCCTATAATCAGGGGCCTGGACTGCCCTCCCTGCGGAAGGAAGGAGGGACTCCCAGAGACAGTAAGGGTAGCAGGGAATAAATACTGCATCGCCTTCCTGTAGTAACCTGCTAGCTATATGACTAACCATCCCCAGGCTCAGGAGCTTAAAACAACAGACGTGTGCCATCTCTCACAGTGTCTGAGGGTCGGGAATCTGGGCGTGAGCTCACCGGTGGCTGACTCAGGCCTCAGGAGACTGAAGTCAAGCGGGGACTACAGGCATCTGAAAGGTCCACGCCCCAGGGCATCACGCAGTCCACAGGGACCGCGGCTCCTCACTAGCTTTGAACGAGCAGTGTCTACTGCCTGGGCTTCCTCCTCACCTCCTTTTCTCTTCCTGGCTTCCAACGCAGGTTTTAAATTATGGCCAACAAGAATGACCGACAATCTCCTGACGCTCTCACCTGAATCCTGGAAGGTCATCAGGGGTATCAAGTGGAGCGAAGAGTGGGATTTTAGGAAGAAGAATCAGTGTGACTTTTGCAGTCATCCAATGATTTGACTATAACGTTGTTCAGGGCTTACAGCAAAGTATTTAGTAGACTTGTTAAAAGTGAATGCAGGAATGAAGAGTTGAAGAAGGATAAATTTAAGTCTACTAACTGTTCGGTAAAATAAAAAGTGGACAACTCTGTGATGGTCCCCCAACACTCACCCTATCAAAAACTATTTCTGGCCTATGTAATTCTGGCCAGTGCGCCATTGTATAATTGTATGATTAGTGCACCATTGTACAGTTTGTATGCTTAGTGAGTGCTAGGTTACTTCAGTCATGTCTGACTCTCTGCGACCCTATGAACTGTAGCCCTCTGGGCTCCTCTGTCCATGGGATTCTCCAGGCACGACTACTGGAGTGGGTTGCCATTTCCTCCTCCAGGGGATCATCCCGACCCAGGGATTGAACCAGCGGCTCTTACATCTCCTGCTTTGTCAGGCAGGTTCTTTACCTCTAGCACCACCTGGGAAGCCCTTTATGGTAAGTACCATGGTTTTTCTCCTGCCTCTTGAGATTGGAAGACAAAGTCCCGAATATGGACTCAAGCTGACCGCATGATCGCGATATACTCTATTTGCATCAGGAGTCTTGAGCCTAGTAACAAGAAAGAGAGAAGAATCTTATGGGCAAGACACAGAATGTGTCTAGGTGTAGAGAAAGGGTTGTACTGTGTGGAGAGTTTACCGGCTTACAGCTTTGAGAGAGACTGGGGGAAGTCCAAGGGGCCCAATGGTGGGCTCTCCTAACCTGGTAAACATGATAATATCTATCAGTGGGGTGGCAGACGCTTAAACACAGTGTTGGTCAGGGTCTCCCAGGGGCCAAGGAGCCAGACCTGAACTCCCACTGGCTTGGAGAAGGGAGGCCGGGACTCAGAGGCAAGGACTTGAATTCCATCGGAGTTCTTTCTACCCATCCTCTTCTCTGCTTTCCTGGGTGTGGATTTCTTTCTCTCTGCCTACAGAGAGCTTTCCTCACACAGCAGTGGACGTGGGAGTCCACCTCACTGGGCTCCCAGTCAAAAGACTCTGACCAAAGAAGGAAGGGTTCTTCTGCTGGGTCCAGCCCAGAATACCCTGGGTTGGGACACTCTTCGGTGACGGGTCCATCTCTACACCAATCACTGGAGCCAAGAGGCTAGTTGTGTTTCCTTAAACTCTGTAAGTTTCACTTTCCTCATGTATAAAATAGAGATAGTATTAACACCAACCAGGACTTCCCTGCTGGTCCAGTGGTTAACACTCTGTGCTTCTAATACAGGAGACATGGGTTCGTTCTCTGGTCAGGGAACTAAGATCCCACATGCCATGTGGAGCGGCCAAAAAAAAAAAAAAATTGACACTAGCCACAGATGGTTATTATGAAGATTAAAATGATTTAAATGAGATAATGCATGTAAAGTATTAAATTCTGTAAGTGGCACATAGTAAATAAATGCTCGAGAAGTCTGTTGTCTATTTTGGCAATTGTTAAAGCTTTGTGTTCTGCTCAAACCACAGCGTCTGGTCTTCTACTTGTAGCCCAAATGGTGAGGCCTTCTTGTCAACTCACCCCTATTCCTATGGCTAGACCGGAGTTATGTTGAATAATGTACATAAAATACCACAAAATCACATGTGTAGGAAGGTGTGAGAAGGTCAGCAAAAGTTAAAACCAGAATCATACAGTTTAGGACTTAAAAGAAGTTTTCACTATTTCAGAGAATAAAACTTGCATCCTTACTTGCCCACCTAGAGGCAGAAAATATAAACTAGCGCCTTGTTGTTGTTTAGTTGCCAAGTTGTGTCTGACTCTTCTGTGACCCCATGGACTGTAGCCCACCAGGCTCCTCTGTCCATGGGATTTCCCTGGCAAGAATACTGGAGTGGGTCGTCATTTCCTTCTCCAGGGGATCTTCCCAGACCAGGGATCGAACCTACAAGTCCTGCATTGGGAGGCAGATTTTTTACCACTGAGCCACCAGGAACAGCCCTGAACTAGTGCCTAAGATCCTGTTATCATGAAATGATAGCATACTGGATTTGCACGCTGGTGAGCCAGTCTCAGCTAGTCTTGCTTTGCTCTAAGGCCTCTGCTTTTCCCTTCTGTAAAATGGGGATAATGATATTCCCCTTCGACTCCCACGCTGGGTTGCGGTGAGACTTAATGAGGTACTTTTGGTAAAACGCTTTGAGATTAACTGATGCAAGGCTCTGGGAAGTCACTCAGCTCTATTATACAGACTCTTCATGATCACGTGTGTTTGGAGAAGCTGGTTGGCACTACTTCAGACAACTGCGAAGAAACACAGATACGCTAAACTGTCTTTTTAAAAATAGAGATTAAATCAACATGGGAAGTTTGGCCCAGTCGCTGTCTTGTCCGAGTAAGGCCTCGTGCCGGCATCGTGTGGGATCTTTGTTCCCTGACCAGGGTTGAACCCATATCCCATGCACTGGAAACGTGGAGTCTTAACCACTGAACTGCCAGGCAGGCACTCCGTTTCCTCATTTTAACTCTTCCATTCGTTCTTCCGGTCAAGCATCATTCATTACACCAAGGTGTCAGACCTCCTCTACCACAGTTGGAGTTTCAGTTAGATAACGTGAATTTTGGATGAATTACCATTGAGTTAACAACATATGAGTTATATGCTAGTTATTTTATATCTCAATAAAACTGGGAGAAAAACCTCCAATATATGAGGAAAGATAATTGTGTGCTATATAAGAGCAAATTGAAAAACTTTTTGTTTTAAAATGAAGTATAGTTGATTTACAATATTGTGTTTCAGATGTACGGCGCAGGGATTCAGAATTTATACATGTTATAGTCCATTGTAGGTTATTACAAGATAATACGTGTAACTCCCTGGGCTATATAGTATATCTGTGTTGCTTACCAATTTTATACATAGTAGTTTGTTAGTCCCATTCCCCTAATTTGTCCCTCCACCTTTCCCTCTCCCGACCTCTGGTAACTACTAGCTTGTTTTCTAAATCTGAGTGTATATACTTTGATTTATATTATTTCTTAGATTAGCCAGTTGACTTATTTCACTAAGTTTAACATTCTTTAAGTCCAACCATGTTGCTGCAAATGGCATTATTTCATTCTTTTTATGGTTGAGTAACATCCCATTGTATATATGTACTACATCTTTTTTATCCAGTCATCTGTTGATGGACATTTAGGTTACTTCCATGTCCTCGCTATTGCAAATAGTGCTGCTATGAACACTGGGGTGCATGCATCTTTTTTAATTAGTATTTTCATTTGAAAAATAGTTTTTTAGGACTTCCCTGGTGGCCCAGTGATTAAGACTCTGCATCTTCACTGCAGGCAACACAGGTTCAATCCCTGGTTGGGGAACTAAGATCCCATGGCCAAAAAAAAAAAGGAAAAATAGTATTTCAATAACATACTGAAATAACAATTGAACTATTAAAAACACATTAACCCAATGGTATGCCAGTGGCAGCTGATACTGGCTTATGAGAACTGATTGTTAAATTTTTAGGAATTTTTGGAACAAGTTGTTAAATACAGTTATTTTCAAAGCTATATTACATAAGCTTACAATTTTAAAAATGACACTGCAAGCAATGGTAATAATTTCTCGAAACTTACCACTTCATAGTAATTTTGCAATTATATATTCTTTTGAGTTTATTTAGCTACTCTTTATGTCTATTGTGTCTGTATGGTAAAAATATTATATAACGATGTGCTTCTCAGCATTCCTTCCCATCTGTATGTTCAGTGCTGTTCTTTTGGTCACTCGAAATAGCCATACTAGGAGGACTGACCCACCAGAAACTGGACCAGTACAAATCAGGGCCTCCCTCTCCCTGCAAGAGCCACTTGTGAAACATGTACTGATATACCTTGTCTAGACTCCTAAGGACAAAGAGAGAATAGGAATGGAGACAAAAGTAGGCAAAAAAAGTCAACAATATTCGGGAAACTAAAAAAGTAGATGAAAGAGAGGTCATTAATTTAGCAGAGAAGATACAGCCAAAACCTAAGCCCACAGGAAGGGAAGCCTGGAAGAAGCAAACCAGCTTCCGCAGAACCTGAGAAAGAAACAGAAATCGGTTCCCCCCTTGTAGGACATGGGTGCAGGTGCACTGAAGACAAACGTGTTGAAAATTAGTGCAAGGAACCAGGAGATGCCCTACCTGTCTTCCTGCAAACCTGCACAGCCAGGCCACACCCCTGCCCAGCGCTGGGAGAAAAGACTGAATCAGAGGTCACGTGGACAGCGAGTGCTACAGGGAGTTGGCAGATGACCCGCTGCTGAAACAGAAGTAAATGACACTCTGCACTGGGGATTGTAACAGCCGCAGTCTCCTCCCCCATCTTGGCTCCCGGAGTGCTGGCAGTGAGGCTTACACCCCACAAGCAGACCAGATGATTCATCTCCAGGGAAGCTGGTGAGGCCAAGAGAAAAGACTTACAGAGACTGACCTAGCAGGAAACATCCAGATCGCTGCAGAACCACCAGCCTGGAGCCCACTGGACCACAAACCTTGCCCAGGCACACACATCACTTTAGTATGAGCACCAAGCCAGTAGACACCAGAGGGAAGACCCTAACATGAAGAAAAGGTATTTGCAAAGTCCAGTTCTATATCCAGACACGCTACCAAGTGCAACAGAAGAATAAAGACACTTACAAGTCCCCCAAACATTTATCTGCCATGAACCCTTTCTTAGCAATCGACTGAAGGATGTGCTCCAACAAAACAAAGGATATCCCAAGAAAAATGACAGGAGCTCCGGGAAACAGAGGATCCAACAGGAAGAGAAGGAAAGAGGATCCTCAGAATGATGCTGAAGGGAAACTCTGAGATGTAAGTACAACCAGTTGAGGGGGAACCAGCTCCAACCAGCTCTGAGTCTGGAGCAGGAAGACAAATCCAGGAAGACAACCCACAGGGAGAGAACAACCGAGAGATTACGACGTGTTCATCACTTTGAGGCGAACCTGAGGATGAATTACTCAAAAACACCCCCCAAAATACACAGTTAAACACACAAGGCAATTATTAACTCCAAGGTGGGGGGAAGATGTACCAGAATCAAAATACAACCATAGTACGCTACGTATACAAACAGGCTTCCCAGGTGGCTCAGTGGTAAAAAAATCTACCCGCCAGTGCAGGAGGTGTGAGTTAAAATCCTTAGATCAGGCAGATCCCCTGGAGAAGGAAATGGCAACCCACTCCAGTATTCTTGCCTGGAAAATCCCACAGATGGAGGAGCCTGGCAGGCTATAGTCCATGGGATTGCAAAGAGTCGGACGCAACTGAGCTACGAGACGACAACACCATGTATACAGTCAAAATAAGATGAAAACTGATCAGTAATTTAATCAGAAATTGTGAAGTCCCATAATTTATAATATTTTAACGTGCACATGCCTTTCACATTTTAACATCTTGAAAGTCAGACTGCATCTTCCCATCAATGTGATAAGACAGTGATCCTGGTGGTCCACTGATTAAGATTTCAAGTTTCCAAAACAGGGGGAGAGGGTTCAATCCCTGGTTGGGGAACTAAGATCCCACATGCCTCCCAGTGTGGCCAAAAAAAAAGTATTGTTTCTTAATTTAACTGGGGAACACATTTGTTCTTTCGTAGTGACTCATAGATAATGGTACATCTTATGATAGTTGGCTTTTAAGATGAGAAAATGAAGGAGTGAATACCTGTGTCCAGGAGGGGAGAAGAAAGCCAAACCCTCATCTTCCACAGCAATAAGTCAGTAGAAGATTTATCAAATTATCAAAGATGCAGCTTTACAAACATATTATTCAGACTGATGGCAGCACATACCAGGAGTACCACTGAAATCACAGCCAGTGGTTGACTCGGGACAACAGTAACTGGAAGTAAGAATGGGTGAGTCAGGAAGCACTGGGTTGTGATGTTTTTATAAGCCTTGTACACATGTGAATCTTTGGTGGTGGTGGTGTTAGTGGTTCAGTTGTGTCCGACTCTCCGACCCCATGGACTGTAGCCCACCAGGTTCCTCTGTCCATGGGATTCTCCAGGCAAGGACACTGGAGAAGGTTGCCCTCCTCCGGGGGAATCTTCCCAACCCAGGGATCAAACCTGGGTCTCCTGCATTGTCAGGTGGATGTGAATCTTTAAACTATACATACTAGAAGTCAAAGTAATATGTACAGAAATAAGAATAATAAAATTCAGTGCTCCATTTCAAGCAAGAAGTTCTCAGATCGTGAAAATGGAAACAGATCTTTGTGGTCTCCGCACCAGGATGAGGAGTCTGTCTCTGCACCCCATCCCCAGCTGGTCTTAGGAAGTGCGGCTCTTGGGTGACCTGGACATTGTCCCACATGCCACCTCTCGCCTCCCATCTCAGGAAACCCAGCTGCCTGATTTGTCACTCTCAGATGAGACAGCCGGTCTTCGGGGAAAGGGGAAACGGCAGAGCACACGACACATGTTTCACATACTGGTGCTCCCCAGAGCCCTGGAGAATGAGAAAGGAAGCCGGCGGTTTGGCAGGTGCGGAGGCCCCTTCCTGCAGACATCTGTCAGTGGTTCTGGATGCCCAGGCCCCTCCCTTCACAGAGGAAGAACCCTGGATTCCTGATGAGATGAGGCGCCAGCTTGCACCAGCTGCGCGCCAGGCTGGAAGGAGAGGGTGAGAAAACCAGAAAAAGAGCCCGCTGGAAAAGCAGGAGCTGCCGGACCCTCAGATGTCAGACCTGGAGGCCCCCCTGGCTGTTCCCAGGACATCCGGCGCTTCTGCCAGGGAACTGGCTGAGGTCACTCTTGCTGGTAGTGATCTGGAATAAGCACCCCAGGGAGCTCAAGGTGGGGACCAGCATTTCCCATCCCCTGCCCATCAGACTGACATTCAGCTGCTGTGAAAAGCTGCAGCAGCTGGGGGGAGGGGGTCCTCCCCGGGTCCCCCACACCTCCCACCATCCTGCAACCAATGGGGGAACATATGGCCCAGCAGGGGCCCTCTGGGAGCTGGCGCCAAGGCCCCCCCATGCTCTGATTGGTCAGGCTTGCTTGTTAAATATTTTAAATATCACTCCCTAAGCCAGATCTTATCCATGAGAGGCCAGAAAGCAACTTCCTGCAGAAACCCCTCCACCTTCCTCTCCCGCCTCTTTCTCCCTCCCGGAGCCCAACGTTTGTCAGAGCAGCACGCCAGGGAGTGTCCTCTGTAGTAAAAATATCTTTTTTCTCTCTGTGCGAGAGGAGAGGCCCTTTTCTCATTCCCCGGGGAGGGCCCTGATGCTCCAGACTGCAAGGAAATGCTCCTATGTGCCTCTTCCTTCTGCTTCCCTAACTAGTTTATCCTGATGAAATTAGGTTAAAATGGCCAGGGAATGGTCCTAAAAGGGGAAAATGAAGTTACTAGAGGGAATGTGCAGCCTCAGGGGAACGTGCCAGTCAGGAGGAAAGCAGGCATGAACTGGGTGGTGAGTCCAGCCCAGCCGGGCTGGCTGGAGGCCTCTGGGTACCACACGCTCTCGCATTGGCCACCAGGGTCCCTGTTTCCCTCCACCTCCCCGCTCTCTCTCAGCTGCCACTCTCCATTTCCAGCCACTGCCGAAGAGGGGTCCCCCAAGCCCTGCCAGGGCTCAGGTCTCAGATATGAGGATGTCCCTAAGGATGCTCTGGGCATCTTTCACGAAGACTTGGGGAGGGGACTGCTCTTTCTGCCACGTGGAGGTTTAACTGTTCTCTTACCCTCAGATGGACGCACGCTTGGGTCTCTCCAAAGACGAGGCCCCCCAGCTCTCCTGGCTCAGGGAGAGCCAGGTAACCCAAGGGCACCCCGCAAACGGCCTCTGGCCCCCCCGGATGTGCACTGTCATCTGAGGAACACTTCAGTGTGTTCTCTTCTACCTCTGTAGAAAACTTTCTTGGCCTGTCAAAATTATAACACTTGGGGCAATTTAGCAGACGATCTTTTTCGGTTTGTTTTTTATTTTGCTTGCTTGTTTTTATGTGAAATCAAAGGCAGGCTGCAGAGGACTTCCCTGGTGGTTCAGTGGTTAAGAACCCGCCTGCCAATGCAGGGGACATGGGTTCTATCCCTGGTCCAGGAAGATTCCATACGCTCGGGGGCGACTAAGCTCATGCACCACAACTTCTGAGCCCACATGCCCTAGAGCCCATGCTCCTCAACCATGAGAAGCCCACGCAACTCAGCTGGAGAGCAGCCCCCACTCGCTACAACTAGAGAAATCCTGAGCGCACCAATGAAGACTCAGTGCAGAAAAAAATAATACATAAATAAAAAATTATTTAAAAAAAAAGCAAGCAGCAGAGTGGAAAGGGCCCACCCAGTAAAGACTTGGAAAACCAGTGCAAATCCTTGTCTCTCTGACCAAGGCCTTCTCTTCCTGCAATGTCTCCCCCAAAGGGATGTGGTAAGTAGTAAATTTAACCCAGTTTGTAAAATGCCTTAAAAAGTGTAAAGTAGCCGTGTGAATTTAAGGAGCACCGGTTTTCTCTTCCGTTCTAGCAAACTCGTGACCACTCTGCTTGCACTGGCTGCTTGGGATGGGATCTCTCCTCCATCATGGTGGGTGGGCTGCAGCGTGTCAAGGATGCCTACAGCCCTGCTAAAGCAACATAGGCACTGGGCCAGCCAGGGCGGGTGACCAGAAGGCCAGAGTAGAAGAGCTGATGTGTAGATGTGGCTTGCTTGACCCAGAGAAGAGCAGCTGGTCCAGGGGGCTGTGGTTACAAGTCTTCAAATGCATCCTTTGCAGGGAAAAGATGCAGGTCTCCTATACAGCTCTGAGAGGTGAAACCAAGCGGGCTCAGTGCTAGGATTTAAGAGGTCAGATTTTTTTTTTCTCTAACCATCTTAACCATTTAAAAGTGCATAATCCAATATTGTTGAATATATTCACATCATTGTACAACAGATCTAGAACTTTCTCATCTTGCAAAACTATACCCATTAAATTAATCTATACCCATTAAATACTAATTCCCACTCACCCAAGCCCCTTTCTCCATTCTGTTTCTGTGACTGTCACTATTTTACACACTTTCTGTGAGTGGAATCTCACAGTATCTGTCTTGTTGTGACTGACTTATTTCACTTAGTGTGGTTTAGTCACTAAGTCATATCTGACCCTTTGCGACCCCATGCACAGTAACCCACCAGGCTTCTCTGTTCACGGGATTCTCTAGGCAAGAATACTGGAGTGGGTTGCTATTTCCTTCTCCAGGGGATCTTCCCCACCCAGAGATCAAACCCAGGTCTCCTGCATTGCAGTCAGATTCTTTACCACCTGAGCCACCAGGAAAGCCCTCACTTAGTGTAGTGGGCTTTAAGTTCATCCATATTGCAGCCTGTGATAGGACTGTCTTCTTTTTCTAAGGCTATATAATATTTCGCTATGTGTATGGAGCGCATTTATCTACTCACCTGTTGACTGGCATTTGAGTTGCTTCCACTGTTATTGTGAATAACAGTGCAATAAATATGGATGAGCAACTACCTCTTTGAAATCCTGCTTTGAATTATTTTGGGCATATGCCCAGGAGTGGAATTGCTGGATTATATGCTAGTTCTATTTTTCATTTTTTGAGGAAACTTCATACTGTTTTCTATAGTGGCTGCCTCATTTTACATTCCCAGCAACATTGCACAAGGGTTCCAATGTCTCCACATTCTTGCCTACACTTGTTATTTTCTCATCTGTTGACAATGACCATCCTCATGGCTATGAGGTGATATCTCATTGAGGTTTTGATTTGCATTTATCTGATGGCTAGTGATACTGAGCATCTTTTCATATGTCTGTTGGCCATTTTTATATCATCTTTGGAGAACTGTCTGTTTAAGTCCTCTGTCCATTTTTAAAGTGGGTTATTTATTTTTTGTTGTTTTGGTTGATTTCTAAAAGTTCCTTATAAACTCTGGATATTAATTCATTTTGAGATAACATGATTGGCAAATATTTTCTCCCATTTTGTAGGTTGTCTTATTATTCTGTTGATTGTTCCGTTGACATGCTGAAGCGTTTAAACTTAACATGGTCTCATTTGTCTATTTTTGCTTTTGTTGTCTAAAGGCATATTTTCTGAAAGGCATATTAAAGAAGTAAAGTGATACATGTACAGGTTAAAAAATGTCAAAATAAAGATATATATAGATATAAACATTTGTGTATGTCTTCCTGTACATATATCCATACACATGCACACATAAAATTCTCCCTGCTACCCCTGACACCCAGGCTCACAGTTTCCTTTCTCAGAGACAGCCACAGTTGTCAGTATCTTTCTAGATAAAACTTTAACATATATTCATGCATATCTTTATTTTCAATTATATAAATGTCATATGTATCTTTTTAAATTTTCTAATACATTTTATTTGGAAAACTTTACACATCTAAGGGTTTGGAAGGCATCAGTAATTTTTTAAACTATAAAATATGTTCTGCACCAGAATTTCTTTCTCTTCACATGTATTATTGAGCCTTTCCTCACTAAACAACCTAACCAGGGGCAGAAGAACCAATGTAAAGACTTTCTACTCTCTCATGTCAGCCCAAGAGAATGGCTTCATTGTTTAATAGCTGCCTGATACTCCATAGAACAGACACTCCATAATTTGTTTAATCATTGCCCTGGTTAAACATTTAAATTACGTCCAGACTTTTGCTTCAATGAATATCTTTGACACATGTCTTTGAGCCCATGGGGACTATATAGCTGTACAGTAAGTGATTAAAAGTGGAATTTCTGGTCAAAGGCTTTATGGATTTTACACTTCAATAGATATTGCCACATAGTGGGTAGTGAGTGTGTGTGAAAGTTGCTCAGTCGTATCCGACTCTTTGCAACCCCAGGCACTATACAGTCCATGGGATTCTCCAGGCCAGAATACCTCAGTGGGAAGCCGTTCCCTTCTCCAGGGGATCTTCCCAACCCAGAGATCGAACCTAGGTCTCCCACATTGAAGGTGGATTCTTTACCAGCTGAGCCACAGGGAAGCCCAAGAATACTGGAGTGGGTAGCTTATCCCTTCTCCAGTGGGTCTTCCCAACCCAGGAATCAAACCAGCATCTTCTGCATTGCAGGTGGATTATTTACCAACTGAGTTATCAGGGAAGCCCATAGTGGGTAGATTTTACCACAAATTAAGAGAGAATTTTAGCAATCTAAACTGCCCTGAGTGGTATGGATTACTTTAGGAGACTGTGGGTGCTTTAAGGAAATCAAGACCAGGTCACAAATCAACTTGTCAAGAATATTACTGGATGTATTCAAGCACTGTAACCTCATGGACCACAAAGTCCCTTTGACTTTGATATTGCAGCTTTCTTATAAAAGGTATAACCCAAGAGACTTCACATTTTTTTGCTGAATATTGCTCAGTGATAAGCAAGATGTGGGCTTGATCTGCACTGAGAGGTGAATGACGGTTGTCTATTAATACAACACATGCCAGAGGAGGCCCCTGGGTGAAGCGATATTCTAAATTAAGGACTCGCACATGCTACGCTTATACCACGTGGCCCTGGGCAGGTGGTTGGAGCGGACATGTGGAGGCCCTCCTTGTCCTCTCCATCCATCATCACTCATATTGTGCACATCCGGAACTCCACATACAGAAGAGTGCCCTGTAGGAGGTGTGGCCAACAGGGAAAGCTGCTTCTGCAAGAGCCCTCGGTCAGGGTCCTTGGGAGCAGAACCACAACCTGTGTGTTGTAATCCGACATGAGGAGCCTGCTCATTCCCTTCACTAATTAGAGAACAGAGGCTTCCCAGGGATGGAAAGTCCCCTACCTTGCGCCAGCTCATTTAATTTCCAGCTATTGATTTTGTTTTTGGAAGAGCTTTCCTGAATATTCATTGGAAGGACTGATGCTGAAGGTGAAATGCCAATCCTTTGGCCTCCTGATGCGAAGAACTGACTCATTGGAAAGGACCCTGATGCTGGAAAAGATTGAAGCCGGGAGGAGAAGGGGACAACAGGGGATGAGATGGTTGGATGGCATCACTGACTCTATAGACATGAGTTTGAGCAAGCTCCAGCAGTTGGTGATGGACAGGGAAGCCTGGTGTGCTGCAGTCCATGGGGTTGCAAAGAGTGGGACATGACTGAGCGACTGAACTGAACTTCTTATATATACCAAACTGAGCTGAAATCTGTCCCCCTTTAAAGTCAGTTTACTGGCTTTAGTTTTTCCTTATAGAGTCATTAAAAACAAGATTCTTTGCCTACATTCTAGGCCTTAAGATGCCTGAGAGCACCCATCAGGTGTCCACTCAGTCTTCTCCTCTTTGGGTTCAGTCTCAAGTCTGCACCGATTTCTTATGTGGCATGTTCTCCAGATGTCCACCACTGTAGTTCCTTTATCTGAACATCTATCTTCCAAGCGGTCAAAGGCCGCTGACAGGGTGCTGCCCAGCACTGGACCTGCCCCTGGCCAGGGAAGGATGAGATGGAATTGTTTCCTTGTTTTCCTGTGGTCCTTTTCTTTTAAACAATGGAGCCTATAAATGGCAGGCCAGAGATTTCTTGCTTCTTCAACCTAACATGGCTTTCCACTTTTTGGGTAAAAGCCTTCTGACTTCCCATTAGGAAATTCCTCTTCCCTCATTCTGACAAGTTTTGAGGGCACCTCAGTCAGGATTCTCCCTGCTCCCTCCTACTGGGGTGGGAGGGGACACAGAGAACCCACTTGAAGCCATTCAGAGTCTGGTTCCTAGGACTGTGAGCCTTGGGGAGAATGATGTAACAGAAGACAGCTGAGCAGATGGAGCATGGAGGGACAGAGTCTGTCCATTCATTCCTGCTAACAGCCCGATCCTCTTCTTCCTGAGCCTTGGCCCTTCCGCATCCAACAACTATTCCTTCCAGCAAAGTCCTCCAACACAACTAAGTATGTCAGAGTCTGTTTCCATCACTTGCAGCTAAAGCATTCTGACCTCATCAGACAACCTTGCCTTGTATCTGTCCCAACAGGGGCGTGTTGTGGATCAGACTCCAAATCTCTTTCATAGGTTATGATCTGTTTCTGTTCACACTTCTGACTCCAAAGTTATGTATGTTTGTTTGTTGTTTTCCCCCAACACCAACTAATTTTCCAGCTCTCTGGACACCAACTAGGTGTTCTAATTCAGTTCTAACACTTACTCCCCAGAGTCAGCAGGGATCCCACAGGTTCAGGGCTCAGTCCTACAAAACTGCACCTTCTTCAGGTGCCAACCGCAGGTCCCAGGGCCTCCTGTCATTTGACCCATGACCGGCCAGCTAGAAAATCAGAGGTTCTCACAGCTCCCTCTTCAGATCCAATAATTTGCTACAACAACTCACAGGGAAATGGTTTACTTACAGTTTTTGTTGCCATTTAGTCGCTGCTGCTGCTAAGTCACTTCAGTCGTGTCTGACTCTGTGAGACCCCATAGACGGCAGTCCACCAGGTTCCTCTGTCCCTGAGATTCTCCAGGCAAGAATACTGGAGTGGGTTGCCAGTTCCTTCTCCAATGCATGCATGCATGTTAAGTCGCTTCAGCCGTGTCCGACTCTGTGCGCCCCCATGGACAGCAGCCCACCAGGCTCCCCTGTCCACAGGATTCTCTAGGCAAGAATACTGGAGTAGGTTGCCATTTCCTTCTCCACATTTAGTCGATAAGTCATGTCCAATTCTTTTGCAACCCCATGAACTATAGCCCGCCGGGCTCCTCTGTCCATGGAATTTTCGGGCAAGAACACTGGAGTAGGTTGCCATTCCCTTCTCCAGGGATCGAACCCTGGTCTCCCACACTGTAGGTGGAATCTTTACCATCTGAGCCACCAGGGAAGCCCAGTGTGTTATAAAGGATATAAAGGATACAAATGAACAGTCAAATGGAAGAACTGCATGGGGCATGGTATTAGGGGAGGTGTTAGGTGGAGCTTCCACATCCTTTCTGGGCACATCACCCTCCCAGGACCTCAGAGTGTTCACCAACCCAGAAGCTCTCTAAACTCCATCATTTAGGGGTTTTGGTGGAACTTTCATTATATATTGATCAAATCTTTGGCTTCTGGTGATTAACTCAAGTCTCTAGTCCCTCTCTCCTCGATGGAAGCCCGGAGGTGGGGTGAAAAGTTCCAATGCTTTAATCACTTAGCTGGTTCCTCTAGTAACCAGCCGCCATCCGGAAACTCTCAAGTGCCCCTTCCCTGAAAAAAATTTACTTCATTAGCATAATCTCAGGTTTGGTTGAAAGGGGTTTATCCTGAGTAACCAAAGTTGCTCTTCTCAGCTCTACTGGGGCTTCTCTGTTGGCTCAGATGGTAAAGAATCTACCTACAATGCAGAGGAGACCAGGGTTTGATGCCTGCATCGGGAAGATCCTCTGTAGAAGGGAATGGTGACCCACTCCAGTATTCTTGACTGGAGAATCCCCCAGACAGAGGAGCCTGGCGGGCTACAGTCCACGGGCTCTCAAAGAGTTGGACATGACTGAGCAACTAACACTTTCAGTTCTATGACTCAGAAAAGTCCAAAGTTTTCAGAAGCTCTTGTACCAGGAGCTGGGGAATGGTGACCAGATACAGGTTTCTTATTCTGTCGTAGGACCACACAGGTGCTCCATTAACTCACACGTCCCCTAGTTCTGTACTTGGAAAGTGGATTCGGGCCAAAAACATAGCCTTTGAGGATCACGAGTCTCCCTCGTCTGATCCCATCTATTTGTCACAAGATAGCTGTCTGCTGAGTTGCTAACTTACATCAAGATTCATTCAAGGCACTGCCAAAGCGTAAAAGCACCTAATCAGAGCTCATGAGTATCGTGACTAACCTACCCCGTGCCTGTCTTCAAAGCAAGATAATCAGTGTTCACAGAGGTTTCCTAGCTGGCCAATAAGTGATGAGCCTGAGCTTCAAACCCAAGTCTGGAAGCCCCAAAGCCAAGGAGAAATGAGGGATTCTCACAGGGTTCACAGCCCACAAGCACCCTGGGGAGAAGCTGTATTTTCAACTATTTCGGACGACCTGGAAGAAAAAGGTGGAAGAAGTCCACGGGGTCTCCTTCAGGATGCAAAAGCCTGTCTCAGACTCCGTGTGAGGCTGGAGGCAGATGCTTCCCACCCTCCCTGGGTAAAGCAACTGGAGATTCATTCCCTATTGACCAAAACCCCACAACAAGAATAGCAGGACAGTTAAGGGAGGAGGCTGGGCCCTGCTCAGACCACAGATCTCTCGTTCTCGGAGTCAGGAGACCTCCCCAACCACACATGTGCAGAAAAGCTCCTTGGAGGCCAAAGGGGAAAATTGTCAAGGGATGCTCTACCCAGATGCCTTTGCAGTAAAATCCCATCTTGGCTAAGAGATGCGTGGGAATCCATGGGAGGATCCTGAGATATACCAATATGAATTGTGAACCAGGCAAATCAAAATAACTGGCCAAAAGAAACCGGAAGAAATGCCCCACAAAGGTAATTCAAACGACCATTAGGGTGCGACTCAGGCACTCTCCCTCTGAGTCTGCCTGTGTGCCTATCCACACATACTGTACTCTTTTCCTCTTAATAAATACTTGACTTGTTTCGCTGCTTTCCATCTTTGTGGCAATTCTTTTCTGCAAAGCCAAAGGACCCAGGACCCTTGTCTCTGATCACTGGTCTAGTGGCTAGGATCAGATGCTCTCACTGCCTCGACCCAGCCCAAGCTCCCCTCCAAGTCGTTGCAGGCTGAGGCTACCCGAGACCACAGATGCTAATTAACAGGCAGAAGTTGAATTCGCTGAGTGCTGAGATGGAGGTTTAAGGCATCAGATTCCCTGTGACTGAGAGCTGGTGGGGAAGGCTCCTCCCACCTGGCTTGTCCTGCCTCTGGACGGACAGCTTGATGCACTGCCCATGAGTGTGGCAGCATCTTTTGGGTTCGGAGGTCATGAGAAAAACAGCCCTGCTTCTCACAGTACCCGCTCCCCCCGCCTCCTCTCCCCAGCTGCCTGTCTTGCTCCAGCAGGGACGGCTCTCAGGAGAGGGAATTAACAGTATAAGAGATCTAACGTGAACAAAGACAAGACAGACATTGTGGGAAATGTAAGTTATATTAACATAGATCTAGATGTTGCTTTTACTCGAGTTCTTGTTTGTTTTTGTTTTTTATTTTCTTTTTGGTTAGTTGGCTGTTTTGTTTTCTCACCCAGCTTTGGGAGTTTCAGAGCCTGATTTTTATAACCTCGGTCACTGGGAGAAACTCAACTGATTCCTGTCACTTTAAACATCCTTTTCTCATCACAGCATCTAGAGTACATTTCCTCTTCTTTTTCAACATATCACATTTCTTGGCAGAAATCTCTAGCAGAAAGCACCAAAAATTTTATAATGAGGATAAAAATCAAAATTTCACACATCAGATTTCTCTTGTAGACTATTTCTTCCTGTTCAGTCTTACCCTATTTTAACTTTATTTTAGTGGCTAACGATTTAAACTTTGATTTCAGCATAGTCCATTCATTGTGCAGGGTTTTGATGCCTAGGGGCACTTGTTCTCTGCTCGAACTTTAAAGTTTCTAAACGGAAACTTTGCCTGTGTCGCATTCTGGCAGCAGTCCTCTTTCCGCTCAAATTCCCAGGGTAAACCCCAGAAGAACCTCCCCGCTTTCCCTGTCTCCATTTCACTTGACTTCTGAGGTTTTCCGTTTTAAAATGTGTGCTGTGTTCTTGCTTCCAGAATAAATGTTCGTGATTGTCCTTAGGAGTAAAGGTCAAGTTCAAACCCCAGATACCAAAACGCACTGCAGGAGCCAGGAGAAGAACGGTTCAGTGAATGACCAAACCCAGCCAGCGGGCAAAAGGGGCTTTGCCACTTCCAGACGAATCACCATGGCCCCCAGACCGTCTGCTTTTTCCCCTGAAAGTGCCTTCCTGTCTCTGCTCAGTGACTCACTCCATCACAAATGTGACCCAGTTTGTTTGGCAAGCTGTGGATTTTTTTAACTCCTGCTGCTTTCCCTGGTCACGACTCTCTCACAGGCGCTCAAAGACTCCCTCTCGGCGTCCGTCTGGTCTCACTGCTGGGCTGGATGCATGGCTTTCTCCCCAGCTGTTCCCTTCCAGCCCTCTCTCCTCTCCCGAGAAAATCCATATTCCATTTGCTTTTCTACAACATTCTGGTATCTCCAGAGTCTCCTTAAAATAAACACTCAGCTCCAACGGAAGCAGCAGGCAGAACCCACGGAATTGTACCAGCTCAGGAACCTGCTCTGAAGGCAGAGTGGGGTGGGGAGCTGGACAAGGGAGGTTATCAGGTTTAAGGCTGTCCATCATCTCCAAGAGCCTTGGATTCACGTTGTCTCATTTAACGTCCTTGATCGCCCACGGCACAGGTGTAAATGGTCCTTCTGTTTCACGGTAGGAAAGCAAGGTTCAAAGAGGTAGAGAACCTGGACTTCCCTGGCAGTCCAGTGGTTAAGCATCCACCTTCCAATGCAGGGGACGCAGGTTCAATCCCTGGTCTAGGAAGTAAGATCCCGCCTGCCTTGGAACAGCTAAGTCTGGAACATAACAAAGATCCAATGCAGTCAAAAGAGGTGAAGAACTTGTCAATACTGAGAGTAAGAGAGAGGCCAGGAGCTGAACTCATGCTTTTAAAAACTGCTGTATAATTTACATTCAGTAAAATACACGGGGACTTCCCTGGCGGCACAGTGGTTAAGAATCCACCTGCCAATGCAGAGGGCACAGGTTCAATCCCTGCCTCAGGAAGATCCCACATGCCACAAAGCAACTAAGCCCTTGCACCACAACTACTGAAGCCCATGCTTTCTCGAGCGCACTACGCACAACTAATGAGCCCCGTGTGCCACAACTACTGAAGCCTGTGTGCATAGAGCCTGTGCTCTGAAGCAAGAGAAGCCGCCTCAATGAGAAGACCACACACCACAACTAGGCAAAGCCCAGGAGCAGCCACGAAGACCCAGTGCAGCTAAAAATAAATAAAACACATAGATCTTCAGGGCTGTTTGATGAATTTTGACAAATGTATATACTTGTGTAAACAACCCCCTAAAAGGATCTAGAACATCCCCATAACCCACAAACTCTGCACCCACACACACCCCTTTCCTAGGAAACCTGCCACCACATTCTGGCTTCTCCACCCTAGACAACTTTGTCTTGAACCTGTCTTCTGATGCCAAACTCAATATTCCACGTTCTGCCCTTTTTCTATTACACCATGTGGGTCCTTGAAATGAACTCAGTCGCACCCACCTGGCCAGCATATCTATAGACAGAGGACTGTGGGGAGCCAGGCCATAGTCTTTCAGCTGAAAAAGTAGATGAGCTGGTGGAGGGGACCCCGGGGCTTGCAATCTGGTGGGGACATAGGGAGCTCAATCCCCAAACCACAAAAAAGGCCTCCCTACAAAGTCCACTGTGACATTCGACTCACTGCTTGCTACCTCAACAGCACTTGTTCTCCAGAGGGTTTCTGAAGGAAAATTATCATAGGGTTTAAAAGAGAGGGATCAGAATTCAGCTTTGAGATCAAAGACACCAGACTCCAATCTGGTGGAGAACGATTGCCAGAAGAAATATCAACAACCTCAGATATGCAGATGATACCACCCTTATGGCACAAAGCGAAGATGAACGAAAGAGCCCCTCGATGAAGGTGAAAGAGGAGAGTGAAAAAGCTGGCTTAAAACTCAACACTCAGAAAACTAGGATCTTGGCATCCTGTCCCATCACTTCATGGCAAACAGACAGGGAAACAATGGTAAGAGTCACAGACTTTATTTTCTTGGGCTCCAAAATCACAGTGGACGGTGATTGCAGCCATGATAATAAAAGACACTTGCATCTTGGAAGAAAAGCTATGAAAAACCTAGATAGTGTATTAAAAAGGAGAGACATTACTTTGCCAACAAAGGTCCTTATAGTCAAAGTTATGGTTTTTCTAGTAGTCATGTATGGATGTGAGAGTTGGACCATAAAGAAGGCTGAGTGCTAAAGAATTGATGCTTTTGAACTGTGGTGTTGGAGATGACTCTTGAAAGTCCCTTGGACTGCAAGGAGATCAAATCAGCTAATCCTGAAGGAAATCAACCCTGAATATTCATTGTAAGGACTGATGCTGAAGCTCTAATACTTTGGCCACCTGATGCAAAGAGTTGATTCATTGGAAAAGACCCTGTTGCTGGGAAAGATTGAAGGCAGGAGGAGAAGGGGATGACAGAGGATAAAATGGTTGGATGGTATCACCAATTCAATGGACATGAGTTTGAGTAAGCTCTGGGACTTGAAGGACAGGGAGGCCTGGCGTGCTTAAGTTCATGGGGTCGCAAAGAGTCAGACACGACTGAGCGACTGAACAATAACAAGACTCCAGTCCACACTTCCAGGATCTCCCCACCTCCGTGAGCTGCCACTGCGGTGTCTGAGGCCACCAGACACGGGGAACACTCTGAATTTTTACACTTGTGGGCTTTTCATGACCATCAGGTACATCTGTCCACTGGGAGTTTTGCAGCTGGGAGACTCTGTTTGGGGGGCAGGGGGCAGAGAAAAACCTGAAAGAAAGGAAATAACTAAAGCCCATTTGAATACACAATAAAGGGAACTCACTGAAAGTCACTTTAGGTCAAATTCCTATCAGGTTTTCATTAATGAAGGGACACATGATACAATTAACCTTATCTGCTTATCTGCCCACAGTTCTACGTTCTCTTTGTTCACTGTAGCAGGTTAACTGGTTTCTCTTGGTCCGTATTTATACACAGCAGCGGGTTGATCAATGTTTAACGGCTGATCCTCTGGGTGGGGACAACAGCCTTGATTTTGCAGCGTCTGCTGGTTTCTGCCTGGCCTTGACGGTGGGGTTGGGAGACAGGCTGTGATCAGGCCCCTAGGTCCCCCAACACACATAACACGTTCCACCGATGGAACACGTGTTTCCCCCCAGGTGCCATGGGCAAGTAAGGGTGGCAGGGCGGCCACTGACCGGCACACCAGCCATCTCCAGGATGAATGGTGTGTGTGGGGGTGGGGGTTGGGGGGTCTGACTTCTGTACCTGCTCTCTCAGGCTCCTCCCCTAGTGGTCTCCAATCTTCAAAAGAAATATTATACAGTCCAGGTTTTGCACAGGACGCCTCTCCTGGGCTGGACTTTCCAAATAAACCTTCAGAGTCATTTCAAAGTGCAGAATAAACATAAGCTAGCCCGAGACGAATTCCCACAAGTCATCAATCGAGAGATTTTGAGCAACCAGCCTCCACTTTTCATTCCTTTGCCTGAATTACTAGCCGGTCTTTAATAAAAGTTTTTGGACTATCCCTAACCATCCAGCTTTCTCGTTTGGTTTTGTTCTTCCCCTTGCAAGACTAACTGCAGAAGAGCAAGCATGCCATCATTTCCTGCTCGCAGATGAGGATCTCCAGGCCGGCAGAGAGGAAGGGAGGCAGGAAGGGGCTCGGCCTCAACAGCCATCAGGAGCCGGCTCTAATAATAATTCCCGTTGGAGGCCCCCACCTGCTGTCAATACCTCATCCACAAAGTGAGGATAGTTGGAGAAAAGATTCCTGGATGTTCGCAGGTTTATAAAATGACTTGGGTGGTGGAAAGACTGTTATCCTTTTTCATCAAATCGAGTCAGGTCAGCCGAGCACCCCACTCTGTTGGCATTCCCTGAACCACACAGTCTCTTAACCCCTTTAGCGAGTGCTCACCCCATCCTCCAGAACTTGACCAGACTCTGCATGACCTTTCCCAGCCTCCCCTCCACTTCCTGTCCCAATGTTCCCCTACTCTGCCTTCTGCGCCGCATGTTTCTTTTACAGGAGCACTGGCATGGCATTTGTGAGCCTTCGGATGACTTTACATACACGAATAATTGTCTTGGCTTCCTGCCTCCTGTTAAGCCCAGATTCTTTCATGTCACATGATCATTAATGGAGAGATTCAAAGATATCCTAGAAGAGGTCCCTGCCTTCAGTGATGCTGTAATCTAGGAGACGGGACACCGATAGTAATATCAAAGCAAAATTGACAGCTTTCTCTCTGACAGGTTGTTTCCTTCAACCACCTTAGATCTCATAATAATCCTCGAAACAGACACTAATGCTATTCTCATTTGACATACGTGATCACTAAGACTCAGAGAGGTTAAGTAACCTGCCAAAGTCACAGAGCTGGTAAACAGTGAATGTAATTACGACCTGGGAGCTCTGGACCAGGTGATTCAAGAACTTGACCCCTTATCACTGTGTCACCTGCTTAATCGCTCAGTTGTGTCCAACTCCTTGCGACCCCATGGATTGTAGCTCACCAGGCTCCTCTGTCCATGAGATTCTCCAGGCAAGCATACTGGAGTGGATTGCTATGCCCGTCTCCAGGGGATCTTCCTGATCCAGGGATCGAACTTGCGCCTCTTACATCTATCTCCGGCATTGGCAGGCGGGTTCTAGCACCACCTGGGAAGCCCTGTGTCACGTGCTAAGTATCAAATAATGATAATATGAGGAGGGGAAAGTGCTGATGGCAAAACCAGAGCAGAATTTAAGAGCTGGGTGACCTTAGAAGATGAGATAAAAACCAGAAGTGCTAGATGAGAACCTTTCCTGTGGGCAGGACTGGGCTCCCTGGCTCCAGGGTACTCTGGCAGAAGCTGGAGCCATCTGTGATGTTTTGGGCACATGCCAGCACACAGAAGAGGCCTCTGTAAGTCCTTCAGCTTTTGTGTGATGGTTTTAGCAGATGGCCTATGAGCTGAGCCTGGAAGGAAGGCTTCTTGTTAGTGTGAACGGAGGGGAGAAGGCATTTGGGGTGGAAAGAACCTGGGGCTGAGTCTCCAGAACCAGAGCACACATACATGCCTGTCATTGTGACTAGAGCCCCCAAAGGCCACAAAGCATGCCCATCACTCAGGTCAGGAGTGTGCATAGAAAAACACTGCTGCTCTTTGATAGCTAAAGAACCAATAAATGTGATCACTGAAGTGAGTGATTCTCAAACTATGCTCCTGAATTTATTCCATAAACTAGACTCGGGAATGCTACTGGTAAAATTAAATAATTGCAGTTATTATCAATTTGCCTGGAGAATCCCATGGACAGAGGAGCCTGGCGGGCTACAGTCCATGGGGTCACAGAGAGTCGGACACGACGGAGCACAGTACAGAAGCACCCAGGCGTCCCAAAGGCACCTCAACCTCAATATAAGCATTTGAAATTTCTCTCTTAAATTTTTCTTCAAACTTTGGCAACTGCTACCCCTTATCTGCCAGTGAACAGTGATACAATAAAACAAATAAATGAGCAGAGCTAACAGAAATGAGCAGAAAAACAGAAATAACCAATTAGGCTTGGTGTGACAGCCTGATTTTTTTTTTTTCATAGACAGTTGGTGGTAATTTTAGATTGCATACATACATTATACAGTCATCCTTTCCACCCATAAAATTGTTCTGAGATCATTTAATAGAAACAACTACATCAATATTTCATGGTGTTCCACAAAGAGCACGGAGGCTTCAGGGGCCCTCCTTTGCCTGCTGAATGTCTCGGGGCGGAGTGAAGACTGTATAATTACTGCACTGCCCTGTAGAGGAGAGTGGAGACATTCTAGGTGTGGGACGGCACTGTTAGGCGGGGAGAGGACACTTAGAAGGGCTGATGCAACACCGTTCAGTTTAGGGATACAAAACACAGCGAGGGTCCCAAGCCTCCTCACCCGTTCCTTGTGATTCCCCCCATAGCATAAGCCCCCCATCCATGAGGCCGTATCGGAATCACCCTCCAGGAGCTTCCTCCAAACGGATCCACACTGCCACCTCCCCTGAGGATAGCTCAGTCCCAGGCCTGTCTCAAGCCTCTGGCTTGTGAGAGTCTCAGAGACCTGGGGGAGGCAGAGGCCACGTGTGTATGTGTGTTAAGTCACTTCGGTCGTATCTGACACTATGCGACCCCGTGGGCTGTAGCCCGCCCACCGGCTCCTCTGTCCATGGGATTCTCCAGGCAAGAATACTGGAGTGGGTTGCCACACCCTTCTCCAGGGGATCTTCCTGACCCAGAGATCGAACCCGAGTCTCTTATATCTCCTGCATCGGCAGGCAGGTTCTTCACCACTAGTGGCCCCCAGGAAGCCCAGAGGAGGCCAAGCACATTGTGAAAGGGCCTTGCAGGCAATCCTCTCACCCATCACCTGCTTAAGAACCTCTGCCTGGACCCCATGATCAAGACCTTTAAAGACCTGCCTCACCAGTGGTCTAAATGCTCCCAAGTTCAACGGTCCTTGTGGTCAGCAGGGGGCTGTGACTTACGTCTCCTCCCCAAGCCCACCCTTCTCCCCTGTCCAGCAAGAGAACCAGCCTTGGGATACGATGTCCCAAGCCCTGAAAGAGGCTCCTGCACCTGGTCCTCCTGCAAAGCCAGCGTGGACCACAGCATCTCTGCCCGCTGGAGCCCGGTTGGCACCACGACCTTGAGCTGCTCAGCCTGGAGCTTATGCCATCCCAGCCTCACATGGCTGGAGTCCCCCCTCTGCACCCAGCTGAGCCTGCCTCTCCTCTGAGGTTTTGACCAGTCACTAGATGCCTACAATACTGGTATAGGCTTATGGGGCTGCCTCTGACCTGCTACCTAAAGAGCCATCAGGCACCTCCAGCTCAACATATTCAGACTGACCTTATCCTTTCCTCCTCTAACCCAGCTCTCTCTGTAACTTCAGACTCAGCAGGCAGTACCACCCTCCACTGAGCTGGCCAAGCTAGAAGCCTGGAGCCCTCACTGAGTTCTCATTTTCTGCCCCCGACCCTTTGCCCATAGCTGATCAAACACCGAGACATCTTATCTACCTGACCCTCCTATGATCACAGTCCTAGCTCGAGCCCTCACCTTCCCATCTGGATTTACTGTAACAGGTCTCCCAGGCTCAGCCTTTTCCTCATAAATTCCATCCTCGGTAAGGCTGTCAGAGGGTTCTATTAATATTTATTGCACATAAAGCAACTCACATAACCAATGACACCATCATTTCATAGAGCCCCAGCTCCTTCATATACAACACAAGCCCCAGTTTCACCACCTTTATCCCCTACCTCACCTTCCCAGGTGGCACTAATGGTAAAGAAAGTGAAAGTGTCAGTCCCTCAGTTGTTTCCGACTCTTTGTGACCCCATGGACTGTATACCCCACCAGGGATTGAACCTGGGTCTCCCGCACTGCAAGCAGATTCTTTACCGTCTGAGTGGTAAAGAACCTGCCTGTCAATGCAGGAGACATGATTCCAGTTTGATCCTGGAGTTGGGAAGATCTCCTGGAGAAGAGAATAGCAACCCACTCCAGTATTCTTGCCTGGAGAATTCCATGGACAGAGGAGCCTGGTGGGCTACAGTCCATGGGGTCACAAAGAGTCGGACATGACTGAGTGACTAACACTTTCATGTTCACTTTCACAGAGCAGTCCTGGAGTAGAATCTCATGGAGGATGAAAATGTAAAGCCAACTGCAGTACAGAAGCATTGGAATCCCCAGCCTTCTTCGAGGAAGTGTCTGTCATGGTCACCACCCCCCGCCCCCCGCCCCGCCAAACCTGTACATCTGTATGGGCATTCCTTGACTTTTAAGACAGCTCCCCGTCTCTGAAAAGGAGGCCTGATGTAGGGGAGCTCACACACCCCCCTCTTTCATTTGACTCTGATCATCCTTCTCCCTTTCCACATGTGGATTTACAAGAGACATCAGGCAAGACCCAACACCCCACCAAGCTCTGTTGCCCAGGACCTGAAGCCGCTAAGGTGCTCCGTCACCTCCTTAGACACACACACAGGTCAAGTGTCTCCTCTCTGCCCAGCTCTGCTCCCACACTGCCCCCATCCCGCTTCCCCTCATGGCCTGAGGTGCCCCAACACTGGCTTTGCCCCATTCAGCAGCCACCTGGTGGCATCTTTCCATCCCTGGACTGATGACTGGCTTGGCACCTTGCCAGATGTCTGCTTGCCCAACCTCCACATGGCCTCAGAGAAGGAGCTGACCCTTTGAGAAGCGGACAGTACAGTCAGGCCTTCAAAGGGCTGCCCATACCTCTTAGCATGGTGTCAGAGACAAGAAACACAGCTTCTGGCATGGAAACCAGTCCTGTTCTCCCTCTCTGATATTTGGTTGGTATTTACCAAGTGCATGGCCCTCACCAACCACCTCACAAAGGGCGACTGAATGTCATGGGTGAGAACCTAGGCCCCACAGACAAGTGAAAGTGAAAGTTGCTCAGTCATATCTGACTCTTTGTGACCCCGTGGACTATATAGTCCATGGAATCCTCCAGGCCAGAATACTGGAGTGAGTAACCTTTCCCTTCTTCAGGGGATCTTCTCAACCCATGGATCAAACCCAGGTCTCCCACACTGCATGACAGATTCTTTACCAGCTGAGCCACAAGGGAAGCCCAAGAATACTGGAGTGGGTAGCCTATCCCTTCTCCAGTGGATCTTCCCAACCCAGGAATCGAACCGGGGTCTCCTGCCTCGCAGGCGGATTCTTTACCAACTGAGCTATCAGGCAAGCCCATAGACAAACCTGGGTTCAAATCCCAGGTCTGGCGCTTGGTGGTTGTGTGACCTTGGGCAAGTCACTCTCGGTGCCTTTCTGTGCCTCAGCTACTCATCTGTAAGATGGGATGAGAGCCGCGCTGCCTCCGTCAGAGGGTGACTCTGGGGAGTGGATGAGCTAATGCAGAGCAGTGCCAGGGATGCTGTGGGGGCTACCTAAGTACCTCTACCATCATGTGCGTGTGCATTTCATCAACCCCACTTTACATATGAGGAAAGGGGGGACTGAGACACAAGCCGGGCCAGGGCTGAGGTCCTCCAGATCCACATCCTCACCCCAAAAGATACATACAGCCCTGATGCATTCCACCAAGGAGCCAGGCCTCTGCTCCCGAGGGTTAAACTAGGCAAGATAGCCTGCATCTTCATACAGACATTGCTTATCTTGTTGGTAGGAAACATACTCCAAGTTAATTCAAAAGTAGGAAATGTCCCATACTAAGAAACAGTTCTTTTTATGAAAACTAAAGCAAAGGAACCCTTGCCAGCTAACACCCAACCAAGCCACTGCATAAGCCGGAAAATGATGGGGTAGCAGAGCAAGGGCTCAGAGTTTTGAGTCTTGACTTGATGTTTTCAACATCAAGTCCACGGTCCCCCCACCCCCCTCCAGGAACATCAGAGACCTAGCACACAGCCCGTGTCTGCAGGTGGGCCCCTCCTTCAGCTGCCCGGGGTCGTTTGACAGGAAGCACGTTGGTGCCCTGGCGGTTTCTGGGGCCGCGGGAGCTAACTGCCAGGTTAGACTTCTGCAATTGGAGTCCCCAGGGACCAGCTGCCTGAAATAAGACATTGTTGCTCTAATTTAGAAAGGGTCAGGCAGTAGCCCTTCTGCTGTTCTAGTTGCTAAGTCATGTCCGACTCTGTGATCCCATGGACTGACTGCAACATACCAGGCCTCCCTGTCCTTCACTATCTCCCCAAGTTTGCTCAAACTCATGTCCACTGAGTCAGTGATGCTATCCAACCATTTCATCCTCTGTCATCCTCTTCTTCTTCTGCCTTCAGTCTTGCCCAGCATTAGGGTCTTTTCCAAATGAGTCGGCTCTTCGCATCAGGTGACCAAAGTATCGGAGCTTCAGCTTCAGCATCAATAGCCCTTCTAGTACAAGGAAAAACTCGGGATGGAAAAACTGACTTGAGTTCAGGTTTTGTGGTGACAAACAGTGAGAGAAACAGGAGTGCTGCAGCTGGATGATTAATGAAGCACAGGAGCCCTTGTGCTTGGCTTTGAAAGATTATAAATACATGAGTCTCATTGAGCACAACCCGTCGGTTACAAATTGCAAGTCATCTTTCAGTTGTCGTCCCTTCCCGCCTCTTGTTTTGAACAGGATGAGCACACAACCTTGAACCCACCAGCCTCGGAGTCCCAGGCGCCCCAGAATCTGGAGACACACCTGCACACAGACGGCTCTGCATGAGTTCAGTTAACAAGACATTCAGCAAAGCTTTGACCTGCAATGTCCCTTCCCCTCACTGCACGCTTTGGTGTTGACTGGGAGGCTTGGTTCTGACTGCTCTGTGTTTAGGGGTTGTTACTTCATTAATATTTCTGAGATCTCATTTCTGCACGAATCACCGGTCACAGAGATAAAGAGCTGTGCGGGCCATTACTTTTTAAAATGTAGATGTATTTTTGTTTGGAGAAGCTTAATAATACTCTGAAGCATCCACTGTTAGAAGCTGCTTGCTTTCAGGAAGGGAACATTATACCTGAAAGATATGTTTGAAGAAAACAACCATGTGGCGATGATCCACAGTATGCCAGGGCATTTGCAGTGAAATCATTACGTCCAATGTAACTGGGGCTGCTTCGTGATTTCAGTCTTTGGTGTTATACACACACACCACCCCCACCAACAGCAAGCATATATGCTCTGCAGCTTAAAATCTCAGCCTCAACAGTACAAAAGACACTTGAATCCTCTGTCTCAGACTCAGTCAGAGTCTGCGTTTTCTAACGTGAATTCCTTTGTTGTTGTTCAGTTGCTCAGTTGTGTCCGACTCTTTTTCGACACTGTGGACTGTAGCCCCGCCAGGCTCTCTGTCTATAGGATTTCCGAGACAAGCATACTGGAGTGGGTTGCCATTTCCTTCTCCGAGGATCTTTCCAACCTAGGGATTGAACCCACATCTCCTGCTTGGCAGGCAGATTATTATTATTTTATATATATATATATATATATATATTTTTTTTTTTACCACTGAGCCACCAAGGAAGTCCCATAAATTTCCTTATCTTCTGAAATTCAGGACAATATATATTTAGTTTACCTGGGTTCACTGTAATTAAACTCAACTTCGTGCTTCCCTGGTGGCTCAGATGGTAAATAGCCTGCCTGCCAATTCAGGAGACGTGAGACACAGGTTCGATGCCTGGGTTGGGAAGATCCCTTGAAGGAGGGCATGGAAACCCACTCCAGTATTCTTGCCTGGAGAATTCCATGGACAGAGGACCCTGGTGGGTTATAGTCCATGGACTTGCAAAGAGTCGGACATGATTGAGAGACTAATACTGTCATTTTTAACTTCACCTTAATTGGAAGAGAAATTTCAAATCGAGAAAGCAGTCTCCCTCCAAGTTTACCCAAATATGAGAAAAGCACAATTTGATTGCTTTTGTGTTCATTCCTTTCCCTTAAATGCATCTGCCAGAATGGTTCCTGTTCTTTAAACCAATCAGTTGAGCAATATCTGACCAGGTTCCCTTTACAACACATTTCTTTCTCCTCACTGGATTTCCCCCAAACAACTAAAGTATTAATATTTCATAACCTGTGGGGCTTGCACCTGGCAGAGTGGCTCAGCCGGAGCAGTCTAGCTTCACACAGTACTGCCCTTGCCAAGCGCTCCTTCATCCCCTCTGTTCTCCAGAAGGCTCAGTGAGCCAACAGATATGCTACCTGAAGTGCTTCCTCCTCGGGGGAGAAAACAGGCAAAGACTCCTGCCCTTATCCTGCTCCTGTTCACCGTCCCTGCGAGTTATGGGATAGAATTTCATCAGAAAAGATGGGACAATTAACTAAACTCTGGTTCCAAAAACAACCCACAGGAAATCAGAGTTAAAACGGATATCCCACGATTTTTTTGTCTGTGTTCAAAGGCAGGGTGGACTCAAGCATGATCACACACCCAGTCACCTGGAAGTCACTTGTGTCCTCACCTATGGTTTTATCCCTACGTGCAGTCAGTCACCAGCTTCCCAGGTGGCGCTAGTGGTAAAGAACCCGCCTGTCAATGCAGGAGACTTAAGAGACAGGGGTTTGATCCCTGGGTTGGGAAGATCCCCTGGAGGAGGGCATGGCAACCCTCTCCAATATTCTTGCCTGGAGAATCCCATGGACAGAGGAGCCTGGGGGGCTACAGCCCATGGGGTCGCAAAGAGTCGGACACAACTGAAGTGACTTAGCACACACGCATGCAGTCGGTCACCTCGTGCTGTTGTGTGTACCTCTCGCCAGCCTGGAATCCCCCGTGGTCTTTGCTCCCTCATCCTGCCTGCCCCCCTCGCTGGGCTGGTGGTCTCTGGGCTGCGGTCCTGCCTTCCCTGTCCCTCCAGCCATGCTGCAGCAGTGAGGGTTCCAAACGCAAATTCAACCAACTCTCCTTTCTAGTGGGCTCCCCACCACCTGCAGAATAGAGTCCCAGTGCCTTCACAGGGCATGCAGAGACCTGCAGGACTGTGCGCTGGCCACCCCTCTTCTTCCCCACAACCACACACACCTCACTGTCCTGCAATTAGCTCTGTGTGTGTGTGTGTGTGTGTGTGTGTTGGACTCACCCCTTCACTGCGAGATCCTGGCAGGCAGCCCTGTCTCTTTCAGATCCTGACCCCCATTGCCTAACATGGGAAGAGCTCCCTTATTAAATGAGCATATAACCTAGAAAATAATTTTTATACCCTGCCTTATTCCAGACACGATTCGAGCTAGCAACTGAGGAAAGTTTACAATCTCCATCCCAATTAGACTGTAAATATACTGAGACAAGCACATGGGTTTGTGAACAAATCAAATAAGCTAGGAGGTCTGTGACCACCTTGGGGGGTGGGGGGGGCTTCACTATAAATGTCAATAATGGCTATCATTTGACCAGTGTATCAAAAACTTTGTATTAAATCCTTACAAGTCTCTAATGTGGAGTTTTCTCTTCTTATAGGTGAAGGAGGAAAGGTTAAGAAACGTGTCCAGAGTCATATGATCAACAATGAGAAAAGATTCAATGCTGGGGACTTTTTATCTCTACATCCTAGGCTCCACCCACCTTGCCATGCCCCCTCTCTGTTTAAAGCTTGGCTTCTAACTCTGTGACCGCTGCCAACATCTTAAAACAGTTTGCTTATGTCATGGTTAGCAAAGGGACACTGCAGCGTGGCCTTAAAGGAAGAGGTTAGAATTCATGCTGAGAGGTAGTATTGCCCGAACCCTGATTGCATCTTTATTTATCCCCAACCCACATGTCCAGAGATCTTCCCTAGGGGCTCAGAGAGTAAAGAATCTGCCTGCAATGTGGGAGACCCAGGTTTGATCCCTGGGTTGGGTAGATCCCCTGGAGAAGGGAAGGAGGACAAAGGGGCGACAAAGGATGAGATGGTTCGATGGCATCACCGACTCAGTGGACAGGAGTTTGAGCAAAGACAGTGAAGGACAGGGAAGCCTACAGTCCATGGGGTCGCAGAGTCGGACACACTGAGCAGCTGAACAACAACAACAATCATACCTCCAGGCTCCTACTCAGGAGCCTTAGAAGCTGCCGAAAAGACACTTGGACCTAGGCTAGTCACCAGGCACCCTGACCATTGGCATCAATTGCCCAGAGGGCACCTTGGAAATGACTGTGAGACCTGCAGGTGAGAGGGTTCGCTGCAAACCCCTCTGCAATTCCTCTGGGTGGTGGGATGTCAGGTCTGCTTTCTAGGGATGGAATCAGTCTCAGAGGCTGGAGACAGAGGTGGCACACCTGGGTTCCAGGCTCTGAGGCTGAGGGTATGGAGAGAGGATGTTCGGAGAGATGTCTCTGGGGAGAGATGCAGTGACTTAGATGCCTGGGAGCCAAGTGGACCCCGTCCTAGGTGGGCGCAGTGTCTGGCAGACTTGTTGCCAACATGCTGCTCCCCTGGATAGCTAGCGTGTTCAAGGAGTCCACCTTATCACTAGAACAGGCAGAGAGAAGTCTCCAGCAGGGAGGCAGGTAAACCCTCCACCAAGACCCAAAAGCACATTGTAGAGGCATGACAGAGAATAGCAGGTATGGAAAGGAGGCGGCAGGAGGGAGCTGGAACCAGGCCCTGAACCAGTGAAAACTACTGTCCTCCAGCATCCCTGGCGGTCCAGTGGTTAAGAATCTGTCTTGGAGTGCAAGGGACCCTGGTTCCATCCCTGGTCCGGGAAGAGCCCACATGCCTAGGTGCAGCTAAGCCCGTGGGCCACAACTACTGAGCCAGCTCCCTAGAGTCCTCAAACCGCAACTGCTGAGCCCAGGAGCTGCAATCACTGACGCCCACACGCCCTAGAGCCTGTGCTCTGCAACAAGAGAAGCCAGCAGCATGAGGAGCCTGCGAACTGCTCCGAAGAGTAGTCCCCGATCGCCGCAACCAGAGAAAGCCAAATGGACTCATCCTCTATTGCTCTTCTCCAGAACATCCTGCTGTTTTGTCATCATTGATTATGTTCCTCATGGACAGCATGAGAGCAAGGACTGTGATTCCGAGTGCAGCAATAAAGACCTACCGCAGTCAAAATAAATAAGTAAATAAATAAATCTTTAAAAATATATTTAGCAGCCACAGCAGATGCTGCTCCTGCCTCACTTAAAACCTCTCCAACCTCTTAGGAAGACTTCCTGTGTGCTTAAGTCTGCGACACTAGAGATCTCCCAACTCCCCTGCCCTGGGGTTTTTGTAAGTAACCTCCCAGGTCAATGATCAGAAGAGTAGCATCTTATTCCAGGTTGACTCCCTGCTCCAGGAGGCACGTGAAGGTGTCAGCGGCCTCCGGAAGCACCGAGGTTGGGGTGCTTTGGAGCCTCTCCAGCAGGAGTGACATAGGCACTAATGTCTGGTCAGTCTCCAACCTCACAAGTGCCGAGCAGCCCAGCACAGCTTCCTGTTCAGCAGCCTTCCCGTCGGCAGCAGACGAAGCGTGGTTTGGGCAGCAACTACCTGCCCAGGCCAGTTTTGTAGCTGGACCTGGAGGCCCTGTCCGCAGCTTCCCTCTCCAGCGCTCACCACCATCCTGTAACCCAGTGGTTCTCAAAGACGGGGGTCACTGGACCAGCAGTATGGGCAGGACCTGGGAACCTGTTAAAAATGTAAATTCCTGGGCCTCACCCCAGACCTATTGCCTCTGGCAGTGTGGCCCAGGAATCTTGGCTTTAACAAGGCTTCCTGGTGATTCTGATGCACGCTAAAGTTTAGGAATCTGTGCTACAAGCCAACAGCCTACAGTAAGTCCACTTAGGCTAAAACTAACTGAAGCAGAGTCTGTTGTCTGCAACTTAACCCTGACTGAATCACAGTCCCTGCTCTCATGCTGTCTATGAGGAACATAATCGATGATGACAAAACAGCAGGATGTTCTGGAGAAGAACAAAATAGGGGCACTTCATCCAGCCAAAAATGGTGATCCCTCAACTATTTTTACTATATATCCATCTCAAAGTTTTTGAACATCTACCCTCAATAGTTATACTTATTCCTAAATTTTATAAACACTTATTCTTAAATTTTATAAACACTCTATTAATATATCATAAAACACATATAAAGAGACCCCCAGCAGATGAGATTTTTAAATGAGCAAATATTAATAGTCGAAATAAACAAAAATTCTAATGTTTTCATCCTGCACCTCTATGGGTGACACTTTTAGTGATCACTGGTCTAGTATGTAGGAAAACCTTCCAGCAGAAAGCAGAATCAAAGAAATTTAAAAGACAGTGCATGATGCATTTACGGAACTAAGTAGGCAACAGTGACTAGAAAGAAGGAGGGGGATAACCAGAGATGACAATGATGATGATGACAATAAATAACATTATTGAGCAACTAACATGGTCATTTAGCTCTGAAAGCAACCCCATGAAGTGGATTTATCATCTCCATTTTTCAGGCTGGGAAATTGAGGCTCAACAGTCTCCTACCTAGTAAGCGGCAGAGCTATTATAATTATTTTCATATTTTTTAAATAAAATAACATGGATAAGACAGTAAAAACAATGCAGCACTTAATCACCTTATACTCCTATTAGTAAGTGAAAACATTTTATTAGAAAGAAACTATAAACAAGCCTTAGTGAGTCCTTTTGCAAATAAATGGATAAACGGTAGTGGTCCATCCCAAGGAATATTACTCAGCCATGAAAAAGGAATGGATTATTGATACACACAATGACCTGGATGAATTTCCAAATCGTTATGCAAAGTGTAATAAGTTAAAGAAAAAAAGAATCATACTATATGATTCCATTTCTATAAAACCCTAGAAATGGCAAATTAATCTATAGTGACAGAAAGGAGATTGAGTGATGGCCTAGGAATAAGGGGAGAAAAAGGGAGGGAGAGACGGACAGCAAAGGAGCTTGAGGAAACTTTTGAAGATGACAGATATGTTCATTATCTTGACCATGATGATGGTTCCATGAGAGAAGATATATGTCAAGTTGTATCAGATTGTATATTTAAAGTGTCAATATACACAGATAATTGTATGGTAAATACCCCTCAATTAAGCTGTTGAAAAAATAAAACAAAAAGCACACTTAATTTACATGGCAATTTAAAAAAACGTTATTCACAATAACCTTTGCAAATTGATTGATTAAAATCACAGTGCAGCTATGATTAAAGCCTGGATTGGTCTGCTGCTCCCATAACAAAGAACCACAGACCTGGTGGCTTAAACAATAGAATTGTATTGTCTTCCAGTCTGAAGGCTAGAAGTCCAAGGTCACAGTGTCAGCTTCCGAGGCCGCTCCCTTTTGGCATGTAGATGGCACTTTCTCCCCGTGTCCTCACATAGTCTTCTCTCTGTGTATGTTGATGTCTGTGTCTTAATCACCTGTTCTCATGAGGACATGAGTCATATGTGATTATGGCCCTGCCTAATGGCCTCATTTTCATTTAATCACCTGTTTAAAGACTCTGTCTTCAAATGCAGCCACGTTTTGAGGTTCTGGGAGTTAGGGCTTCAACACAGGAATTGGGGAATAAGGTGCAATTCAGCCCATAACAAACCATGTCTCTGCATATATTACAGCACTTACCACACAGTTTATTTAGACACAGCCTAATTTCTTTTAGGATATTCTGGTTATGTGAATTGCATGATTCAAAAAGAGAGATTGTCTTTCTTTTTTTTTTTTTTCAAGCCTTTATTGAGTTTGTTACAATGCTGCTTCTGTTTGATGTTTTGGTGGGGTCTTAGTTCCCCAACCAAGGATCGAACTAGCACCCTCTGCTTTGGAAGGTGAAATTTTAACCAGTGGACTGAATACCAGGCAAGTCCCAAGAGATCTTCCTGAATTAGCATTTCTATTAAGCTACCAAAAGCCATACTTGAGCTTTTGGTTTTGAAAAAACCCCACACAGACAAGAGATAAACAGGAGGGAGGAAGTATGATCTTTCGGGAGATTAAGAGGGTTGAGAGTTGGGGGAGACAGGGTTGGAGACAGAAAGAAGGCCTGGAAGTCATTCCTTCCGATGACATCCAGTAGGAAAGAGAAAAGAAACAGGATCACAGAGTTGCTTTCTCTTTAGCTCAGGTCCTGTCTTACCATCTGCCTGCCTGGATGAACCCACATGAAGTTTTTGTCCAGCCGGGTCTGAGACCTATTAGTCCCGGGTCACTGGAGAAATACCCCAACCCCCAAAAGAAATTCATGACTTTACAACTTAAATGAGCACATTTCCAGGCAGAGCTCCTTCCTTGCTCTGAGGCCAAACCAGCAGCTGCTGCATTTGTGAGCCCCTCTTTCTGTAGCTGCCAAGGGCAGGAAATTCAAGCCAGAGTCAGGCAGGTGGGGAGCTCAGGTGTGGTGGGAAGCAGGATGCTTGGCGGATAAGCACCTGCCAAGTGAGGCCTTTGTGTTTTTGTTCAGACAATGTAATAAAGTTCACTTTAGAAATGTGCCCGGGTTTCTAGATTCCAAAGCATTCTTACTGGGCCTGTGATGAAAATATCCCCTTTGGGGTGAGTCTCTTGGACTTTTATGTGCAACTGGGGAGCAAAGACCTTTTTTTAAATTTTCTTTATTTTTTACTGTGCTGGGTCTTCACTGCTGCCTGGGCTTTTCTCTAGTTGCGGCAAGCGGGGGCTACTCTCCAGTTACGGGGCATGGGCTTCTCACTGCAGTGGCTTCTCTTGTTACAGAACATGGGCTCTAGGACAGGCGGCTTCAGTAGTTGTGGCTCCTGGGCTCTAGGGCACAGGTTTCACCAGTTGTGGTGCTTAGTTGCTCCACAGCATGTAGGATCTTCCCAGACCAGGGATCTAGCCCAGCAGGCTTCTCTGTCCATGGACTTCTCCAGACAAGAATACTGGAGTGGGTAGCTGCTCCTTCTCCAGGGGATCGTCCCAACCCAGGGATTGAACCCAGGTCTCCAGCATTGCAGGAGGATTCTTTACCATCTGAGCCACAAGGGAAGCCCCAGAGGAGCAAATACCTTACCTCAGGCTTGAGGGGAACTGGGTATAAACTGATAATGTGAGTGTGACCTAAGCGTCGTTCCTGTGGCTGTCAGATACGCACCCCAGCCTTGTACTACACCTGAAAGAATCACAGTCCCTTTTCCAGAGGTTTCTTGAAAAGAATAGGTAAATTATTTGCATTTAGTTACATGCTTGACAACCTCCCATACATTATTTCAATGCTGAGGTGGGAGGTGGAAGATCCAAGGAACCACCCGTATTGTTGATTTGGGGAAGTCATTTTGTACTCTCCGGGTGTCCCTTTCTTCACGAGGAACTGCTGCTGATTCTTTGATTTCCACCGAAAGCCTCAAAGAGTAAATCAAGAGGGAGGAAGACCTACACGGTATCTGAGCTGGACTCAAAATCGAGAGGGCAACTAGAAAATCATGATTATTAAAGGATTATGATTTTTTTCCATAATTATTATGGTGACCATTTATTGATTATCTACCACATGTCAAGCACTGTTGTAGACTACAATATATATATAAGTTAATTCTCACCACAGTAAGAAGTAAATAATAATAGTTACCATTTTTATGTCAGTAAAATGAGGTTGGGGGAAATTCCTTGCCCAGGGACTCACAAATCTGAAGCAGCAAAGCTGAATTCAGATCAAGATTTGTCTGATTTAAAAGCCCACTCTTGCTTCTCCACCCCTCCTCGCTTTTCTGAAAAAAGGCCCTGAAACATATTTGGGATTGTATCTGACTGCTGTTATTTGGTGAGTTATCTTTGTATGTCTATTCAGAACACAAGGTCCTTAATACAGAAAGAATGGGTCTTTTTCTGGCTTTGGTTTAGCAGAGTACACAAATTTGTGTCTGTAAAATGTGACTTGAAGCTCTGTATCTGATTTAAGATATTGTACCAACATCAGGCTCCTGGTTTTGACAATGAACTGTTGTTATATACAGATTGCAGGCGAAACTGAGTGACGTGTACACGGGAATTCTCTGTACTATTTTGCAACTTTTTATGAACCTTAATCGAGTTCAAAATAAAAGTGTTTTAAAAACGTTACTTGGCAATGATGATAAGGGACACTGTGGTGTACAAAAGAACAAAGAGAACCCGGGTCCCAGGTTCTGAAGCTGACCTTCAACAACTGCTCCGAGTGGCTCTGCAGGAGTCCCATGTCCAACTGAGGCCTGGAAAAGTCCAGATGGTGTCCAAGTCCCATGTGAGCCCTGAATAGTAATTTCTGTTATTAAATATATATATACATATGTATATTTATATGTTCTACAGAAGTTATTAAGTGACCAGGTTGGGATTTGAACTCTTGATGACTGGGTACAAACCTATTTTCTTTCTTCTATAAAACACTGGCACAGAAGTTGCACTGACTGCAGAGATGATTTTTGGTTGTTCTGATTAATTATAGTTGGTTGATATTTTTTTCCTTTCACCTTGTTGAAATAATTGTTGAAATAACTGCTAATTAGTAAACTGTAAAACTAACACTTTGGATTTCCCAGGCCTGTCTCACTGTAAATGAAAGAGATTTTAAATCTTGACTACGGAAAAAAAAAAAAAATTCTAGACCTCCACTTTTGGATGCAAGAATATATATACATCTAACTTGCTCCCTCCCAAAACACACTAAAACTATCGTAAAGAGATGTTTTAATGACACACACCCCAAAGGACAGGCGGGACAAGACAGGAGATCACAGCAATAAAATGACAAGTGCAGGGAGGCAGATGAGCGAGTGACGAAGGCCTGACAGGCCTGCAGCTGGCAGGAGATAAAGCTGAGGGTGAGTGCCCTTCACACGCCGGGACCCTCACAGAGCTCATGCACCAACAGCACCCGTGCCTCTGGAGATGGAGATGCAAAGAGGGTGGCTAAAGGAAGGACTGGGTGAAAACCCCAGAGATACAGATCTCTAGATTGCTCCCCCTACTCAGGGCCCCTGGCAGACAGCTTTCCCCCTATCTGATCAGACTCTAGAGATTTCCCTCTCTTAGAAGTGAAAGATAGAAGCTGAAAGTGTCATGTCAAAACCAAGAAGCGCAAATGACTGTTCACTCACTGACCATGAAGCGCTGAGACTTCCCACCCTACTCCCCCAGCTTAGCTCCAGAACACAGAGCTTAAGCTTCCAGGCGGGAGACTCAAGTTCTGCCATGGAGAATCTGACCAGGCCACGAGAAACGAGCCAAAGATACTGAAATTAGGGAATGTGCGCAGCCAGCTCACCCTACAGAAAAGCTCACTCTCCACCAATCCAGCCTGGAGCTCAGAGTTTCCAGTTAGATTTTTTAGTTCTAACTCTATCATGAAGACAGATATATAAAACAAGAGAAAAAAGCAACTGGGAGATTACACAGGGAGAAGAGAACTTTCCCCCAAATAATTAGTATCCTCAGAGACATGAGAGAGGATGTATGCAAAAGAAACAGAGCTATTTTAAAAAGAAACATGTAGAGAACAACAGCAGAGAGAGCTTTGGGAATTAAAAACATAAACGCACAGATGACAAATTAAATAAGCAGGAAAGAAACGTTGGTGGGAAGTATCTCAGAAACTAAAGCAAAAAAACCTAAAACGTTAGAGAAAAGAAAAACAGAGGGTAAGTCCAGTAAGCGTGATGTTTAAATAATGGAAGTCTACGAAATAGAGGAAAGAGAAATAGAAAAGAGGCAACAAAACTATTCAAGAAGCTTTCCCAGAACAGAAGTACATGAGATTCCAGTATCAAACTGTCCACCAAGTACCCAATACAATGGGTGAAGACAGACTGAGGACCATCACGGGGGAGCGTCTAGACACAGGGACCAAACAAGACCCAACGGGTTTTCCATAAAGATAAAACAGGTCAAACACCAGGATCAGGAAACACACTGACCTCAGACTTTTAAGAGCAGAAAGACAATGGACAGAGGGTCCAGTTGTAGGTAAGATGGTAAGCGGATCCTCCACCCAGACTCTCCTGTGGACTGCCCTTATAAAACCTGGACAGAAGGACACAGCAGCAGTCTGAGGAATTCGAAAAATAAACAGGAGCAGACAGACTGATGAAGACCAGAATCCGAAGTACCACCGAACCAGAGGTGCGGGCATCATTTTTCCCTCTGCAATATCCGGCTTTGACTTGCAGCAGCGTGACAGTTATGGCAGCCGCAGCCGGAGGTGCCAAGGATGGAATATCATTCAGCAATAAAAAGGAACAAATTATTGATCCATGCAATAGAATGGATGACTCTTAGATGCCTTTGGCCAAATGAAACAAACCGCATCCAAAAGACTATTATATGTTTCCATTTATTTAACATTCTGGAAAAGGACACACTTGGTGTAGGGACGGAAAACAGGTCAGTGATCACTAGGTGACAAAGTACTGGGAGGGGCTGACCATAAAGAGGAAGCTTCAGGGCATTTTCGTGAGAGAATTATTCTGCATCGTAACTGCTCCTTGCATTTGTCAAAACCCATAGGTAGACCTGTATATCACAAAGAATGAAATTTGCTATGTGTAAATTAAAAAAAAAAAAAACCAGGATGTGGAAGAAACCCACCCCCCCAAAATGTAAGTGGTAACAAATTAACCTAAATGTTAACAATGAATAATAAAACCACAGAGGAAAGGAGTGAAGAAAAAACTTTGGAGCTTTGAAGACAGTCTTTAGCAGGGTAGTTTCAAGTTTAAGACAGCATTCCCCCACCCCCACCCCCACCAGCTCAGGATATGTATTAACGGAAAAAGGAAAAATAGTATCTTTACCTAGTCTATTAGGCAAAGGAGGAAGGTAAACCTCACCAGTAATGAGAATTCTCAACATCATGAATCTCTGGTCATGATACACTGAGAAGGGCACATCCTTTCTGTTGTATCCTTGCTAAAAACTCATCATGAACAGACACACCAACTCAAGTAGAGGGATATTCTACAAAATAACAGATTGGTGTTTTTCAGTAGTGATAAAATCATGAAGGTGAACAGGTAAAACCCTGAGGAACTGTCACAGACTGGGAAAAATTAAGCAGAAGTAACGTCTAAACATGATGTGGGCTCCTGGGACAGAAAAGGGGGCATTTAGTAGAAAAACTGATGAGCTGCAAATAATCAATCCATAGTTTGAAGTTTTACACCAAAGTTAATGTCCTGGTTTTGATTATTATACTATGATTATGTACGACATAAACATTAGGGGAAGCTGGGTGAGGGAATATGAAAACCCTCCACACTATTTTCAGTTTTCTGTTTCAAATTATTGCAAAATAAAAGGGTTTTTTTGGTTGGTTTGTTTGGACCACGTGGCTTGCGGGATCTTCATTCCCCAACCAGGGATTGAAACCTGGCCCTCCATAGTTAAAGCGTGGAGTCCTAACCCCTCCAGGGAATTCCCCAAAAAGGCATTGTTGTTGCTATTGTTTTAAGTATGTACTATGTTAAAATGTCATCTTACATCCAAAGCTGCTCTGTCCCAGATAACTGCTTAGGTTCACCCAGGAACGACATGCGTGAGTGCCAAGTCTCTCAGTCATGTCCGATTCTTTGCAACCCTTTGGGCTCTAACCCGCCAGGCTCAGAAAATCCCGCCATGGGATTTTCCAGGCAAAAACACTGGAGTGGGTTGCCATGCCCTCCTCCAGGGGATCTTCCCGACCCAAGAATCGAACCTGCAACTCCTGTGTCTCCTGCACTGCAGGAGGATTCTTTACCCACTGAGCCATCAGGGAAGCCGCAGTAACAACATGGATTTATAAATCACACGAGAGCTCAACCCTAGTGGACGTGTGAGTTGGTGGCCGGGATCCTCTTGCCCATTTTTCTACATCAGCCAGTAGGTTTGGCTACAATTCCCAGGCCTTGGGCCTTGTTGAACTAGAAAAAGGAAGAGGAAGGGGACGCGAACAGCCTCTGAGGTGGAAGCTGTCTTCCTGTGCTCCTCTAAGCTCCTTTCTGCTCCGGCTCTCCAGCTCCCGACCCCCCAAGGAAGCTACTCTTTCACCGTGTCCAGAAGACTACAGGATGATAGAGTGTAAGTTGGACGGGAGACGCCTGTTTATGCCCTCAGAACTTTTCAAACCATCTCCATGCTTACAAATCTGAGCTTTTATATCACAGTTGTGGGGAAATAAGCAAGCAACTGCCAGCCGGTAGCAAGACTCTTCATGTTCAGAAGCTCCTCCGCGCAAGCAGCACATTAAGTCCTGAAAGGTTTTCTTAAGAGCACTGTTTGTCCTTCCAGTTGCCTGGGAGGGGTTTACCGTTTGCAGCCCTCAGGTTTATATACTTCCACCAAACCGAAGGGTTTCAAAACCAAGCCTGTGCTGCTCCTCTGAGCTGGCGTCTGTCCTCCCAGGCATATTTTCCCAGCACATTTCCCGGCTGCAGTGCGTTGAGAGAGAGGCCATCTGCAAGGACTATAAGACTCTCCCCAGCTGTTTCACAGCCACCACCCCACCCCACTTTGAAGTCAGGGAAATTCAAAGGGGCCTCGTACGGAGGAAGTATCCGTGGCTAGGGGCCAATGCTTCATCACTCCAGCCTCCGAGTCTTCAAACAAAGTCCTGGCAGGCTCCTGGGGGGAGGCTGGGAGGCTGTCCATGTGGAACCTCCCAGCCCAGACGCTCCCAGTCCTTTGGGTTTCGTCCATCACTCGACCCGTCTCTTGCTGGTAATCGTTGGCTGTTGAGCCGAGGCAGCTTCAAACACTGCCTTTTAGAACCTTTCCTGACGCTGAATGACTTGGTCCACGCCCAAAGCCAACGACATTCAGGATTTTTTCACTGCTTTCCCTTTTTTAAAAATTACCTCTCGTTTGTAATTCACACTCGTAAACCGCTCATGGACATGACGTGGGGTTACAAATGTTCGTTAGATACCTCCGCCTCAGCATGAGCGGGCACACTGCCAACTAAGGTGACTGCAGCCAAGACCCTGACCCTGGTCACTGGTGGCAAGCAGAGACTTCTCGGGAGAGCACAGCTCTGTTGTAACCACAGAGAGGGCATCTGTATCTCCCACGAAGAACAAGGAGATTGCAAAGCTGGTGCTTGGTACACTGTTTCCAGAATCAACAGTAGCAGGAGGTGGACACAGTGATGTGGAAAGTTTGGGCAGAAATCTATCTATCTACATAATTTAAAAAAATAATCAGGGGCTTCCCCAGCAGCCCAGTGGTTTATACTCTACGCTTCCAATGCAGAGGCATGCGTGCATGCTGAGTCGCTTCAGCAACCCCATGGACTGTAGTCAGCCAGGCTCCTCTGTCCATGGGATTCTCCAGGCAAGAATACTGGAGTGAGTTGCCATGTCCTACTCCAGGGGATCTTTCCCAACCCAGGGACTGAACCAAAGTCTCTTATGTCTCCCCAGTGCAGGGGGTCTGGCTTCAATTCCTAGTCCGGGAACTAAGATCCCATATGCTGCGCAGCCCAGCCAATAAGTTAAAAAATATTTTTTAAAAAATAGAAATAATCAAAGATTGGTTCAGAAATTTTTAAAAGGGTTGCATTGTTTAGATATTTACTCTGTGTCAAGCACACGCATCACCTCATTGAATTCTGAGAAGGATGCCACGATACAGATGTTATTGTTCCCAGAGGACAGACTAGGAAACTAAGACACTGAGAGGTAAAGGAACTTCTCCAGAGTCACACGGTTAATTAGGGGCAACACTGAGACTCAAACCTGGGTCTCTGACTGCAGAACTCAACCACCAAGGCCCCTCAGACTCAGGGGCCTTGGGTTCAATCCCTGGTTGAGGAACCAAGATCCCAGGAGCCACCTCGGCACAGCCAAAAAAAAAAAAAAGAAAGAAACATTCTCTTCTGTGCGCCAAAGCCACTAATATGCATCATAGACACGACGACAGGATTAAAAACAAACAAACAAATAAATAAATAGTGGAGAAATGATCATGTTTCTCTCATTAGGAGCATGACCCTTTTCCTCACGACAATCTCACCAGGAGTGCCGGCCTGGGAGCCCTGGGTCCCCGCCCTGTGGTCACGTCTCTAGGCAGCCAGACCCCACACCTGAAGAAGCCTCACATACTAAAAAAAACAAAAATATCAGAACACATTTGCTGACAAACAAAAGGATAGAAGAAAGAAAAAGAACCCACACAACTGGAAACTGATGGCGACCCTCAACCAGGGGCGATGTGGCCCCCAGGGGACATTTTGGTAACGTCGGAGGGTACTGTTGATTGCCTGACTGGTGTGTCCGTTGCGGAGTGGGAACCACTGTGGAGCAGTCAAGAGGCTAATAATCAATTCTACAGAGCACAGGGCCGGGGGGTGGGGGGACGGGGGGGAGTCCCCACTGCCCTACCCGCGTCCAGCCCTCAATGACAATGGTCTGGGGGAGGTGGGGCCCCAGCGAAAGGAGCAGCAATGCTCCTGAGCCGTTGTCCAGTGGGGGAGGATGAAGGGTCCCCACTACTGTCGTCAGGAAGCTGGAAGCCGGGTCAAATGGCAGTTCACTGGTGGAGGGTTGGGGGGAGGAGGTGACCACTCCCACTCAGGCCCCTTTGACCCGGCTAATTCGTGCATCTACCGATCGTCAGAACTGCCAGCCTCCTCTCCCCAATAAACAGCATGTTAAAAGCCTTTCCTAGGTGCACGATCTGACCAGGCGACTTTCCGCTGTGCGGCGGTGTATCTCAGGGGGGTCCATGGGAGAGAGAGAGGTGGCATCGACAAGGTCACAGGCACCCCGGCAGGTGACAACACCAGGGAAGAACGTTACCGTCAGAGGAGGAGAGGGGCCCTGAAGGCTGGTCAGGAATCCTGGTCCCCACTTCCGTGAGCAGAACAGGTGATGACACTCTGCATGAGGGAGGGAGGTGAAGGCGGGTGAAGGTACAACCCGACACCACTGCAAACAGAGCTGCACTCGAGGAACTAAAACGAGACGTATTAACACTCACTTCACGAGAAGCTGAAGGTCAGAGTTTTGCCAGGGGCTTCCCTGGTGGCTCAGAGGGTAAAGCATCTGCCTGCAATGCAGGAGACGTGGGTTTGAATCCCGGGTCGGGAAGATCCCCTAGAGAAGGAAATGGCAACCCACTCCAGTATTCTTGCCTGGAAAATGCCATGGACAGAGGAGCCTGGTAGGCTACAGTCAATGGCAACTTTACTTCTGCCAGGAAGGAACCAGTCTACAGTCCAACACGCTGGTTCTGAGTTCCAGCCTTGAGATGCTCTCACCATGTGACTGAGGCCAGGAAACAATCTCTCTGGGCCTCCTGGGTCTCTTGTCTGCAGCAGGACTAATTATCAGCCACTCCTGAGGTGTGACGTGTGGAACAAGGCATGCGGTAGTGCTGGGCGCAGTGCAGAGGAAGTACCGTGTTCTGCCCTCCCTACCTGCTCCCTGCACTGGTACATGTGACGGGGATTGTTTTCCCCTGAGTGTGACTGGGAGAAGAGACCCTGGCCAAGGCCTTTTATTAAATGGAATTTACCTCGATGAATCATTCCATGCAAGATGTCCAAATAAGCAAGCTTGTCTCTAACAAGTATTTGTGAATCTAGGACCCAGAAAATGACTCCTTGAGATACACTTACAATGGACCCAAAAGCAGATAGAGTCTGAAGCTAATGAAAATGAAACTTCAGGCCTCTCACTTTCCAGCCCCCAGTGGAGGCCCAGGCAGCAGCCCCAGCCACACATTCATGGTCATTTGCTTCTGTAAACTTGGCAGTGGTGAGATACTATGACCTTAATCGCTTAAGATAGCTGCTTCTTTCTACTCTGACTGCTCTTTGGCCATATTCCTCCTCTTTTTGGGTGACTCTGAAGTGGCCACGGATATTCTGGGTCTGGCAAAGAGGAAACTGAGCTAAAGATACCTTTGCTTTGGCTTAAGATAGATTTATAAATTTACAAGCTATATTTATAGTTGAGTTACTGAAAGCTGCTCTGGAGTAGAGAAGGTCTCCAGGAATGTTCCTACGGCTCCCTCCCCTCCCCCAGCCCCCCACCCGGCATGGAGATGGGAAGGCTCAGATCCAGAGGGCGGGTCACAATTCAAGCGTGTCCTGTGGGGTCTGGCACCCAAAGTATTCTGGGTGGGGAGGAGAAACAAGATGCAAAACAGAGCCAGAAGAGACCAGTCCGAAGCTCATCTGGAGGAAATCGTTCCAATCATCAAGCTTGTACAATTGTAGGCACACTTAACGCTGATTACGTGCTCAACAATACAGTTCTCTCCTTTCAAGATGAGTCTATCAAAGAATATACACCCTCAAAATGCGAGTTTAAAGGATTTTAGAGGTGTGTCAAGCAAGCAACAAGTATTTTTCTGAATTTTGTGATACTTAAAAAATATATATGTTTACTGTTAATATTTGGCTGGGCCCAGTCTTAGTTGCAGCAGGCAGGGTCTTTGATCTTCATGGCAGAACATGGGATCTAGATCCCTGACCGGGGTCAAACCCAGGCCTCCTGCATTGGGAGCCTGGAGTCTTAACCACTGGACCACCAGGGAAGTCCCCTCTGATCCTGTGGTACCCCTAGTTTTCTAATTTTCTATTCTCTTCAAAAGGGCCTCTCAAACTGTAAAAGCTTCAGGCCCTACAAAACCTGGATCCATCCATTTAGATCACATACTTCCATCTTTTTTGAAGAGAGCAGAGTGGAGGAAAAGTGAAGAGGGAGTTTAAATGTTCTGTATTCCAGTGATACAGCGGCTCTAGAGCACTGGACATTTCCTTGTGTATTTGTTCCTTCTGAAGAGAGTTAAGTAAAATACCTAATTTAAGGCTCCAGATTACATCAGCGGATTTTCCTTCAGGGCTGAGTCTGTATTACACAGTGTTTCAGAAACTACTTTATATATAATGTGAAATAAAACAGGTAGTTTTGTTGTTGTTGTTTAAAGTGTTGTCAGTTTCTGCTGGGGCCTTTTATCTGTATTTAGCTTTCCCTCCAGCCAAGATTCTAAACTCTTCATTCACTCCCACCATTGTCGCCTGTAGGTGAAAATCAAACAAACTCAGCTTGATAATTCCAGTTTCTGAGACCGAAAGTAACACGAGACAAGCTCCAGAAAGTGAAAGAACTTCTTTCTAAATTCGAACGACTGAACAAGGAAACATTCAGGTGGGCAAGAGTCCTTGCAGTGTGTGTTGCAACCGCAGGAAGATTTAAAGGAGCCACGCTGGGGATGCTGGCTGGCACATTACTGAAAACTCCAGGAGCGCCCCGGGGCTCCCCGGGCCCCTCCCTAGCCTCCACCCCTCCCCGAACTCCACCCACCCAGGAGCAAGAATTCCAGAAGGAACAGAAGAGGGGGGGATTTCCTAAAGGATGTGGTCCTCCACCTCCAGCGCTGGGGACCAGCGCCAAATGGCCTGCACCTCCCACCCCGCGGCTCCGCGGGCTGAGTCCTGGGAGCAAAGCAAAGCCAGCGGGTGCTTTTCGGCTCTCTTTTCCTTGGAAAGAGCTTAGCAAGACATCCCACCCGCCCTGTATACCTTCCGTTGCAGTCCTGCTTGTTTTTTCTTTCTTTTTTATTTTTTTAATAAAAACAGAGTTTGTGTCTTTAAAACCTTCTTTTTTTTTTTTTTTTTTTTCCTCTCCCCGGTAGTAAGCATTAGTTAATGATGGCCAGCCGGCTTCTGTGTCTCAGCACCACGTGACTGGGGCACGTGACTTGGAGCGGGCAGCGGTGGTGGTTCCTTGCAGTTGAATTTAAAAAAAAGATCAAGCTTATTATTGCACGAAAAAGCCTGGGCAGCTCATCGGGGCAATGTGACGCCCGGGCGGGTTACACAACACGCGGCCGCGCTGGGAGGCGTTTTCTAAAGAACACAGGACAAACACGCATTTTATGGTTTCCAGAGCAGCGAGAGTCCATTTTCTGCTTGGAAAATGTAGGGTGAGCCTGAAGCAGGAATGCACCCAGTTTCTTCCGAGCTACATTTGTCCTTTACTGGGATGAGGCAGGAGGGCCGCGGGGCACACAGATAACGCAGGAAAAGAGGAAACCCAGTCCCCTTCTCAAGTGAAGATTCAGGATTGACTTAAGTTGCCTTTCTCCCTCCTGGAAAGTCTTCAAAATACTCTCTCCTCTATTTATACAGGGCTTTCCTGGTGGCTTACAAGGTAAAGAATCCACCTGCAATGCGGGAGACCTGTGTTCGATCCCTGGGTTGGGAAGATTCCCTGGGTTGGGAAGATTCCCTGGAGAAGGGAACGGCTACCCACTCCAGTATTCTAGCCTGGAGAATTCCACGGACAGAGGAGCCTGGGGGGATGGGGGTGGGGGCTATAGTCCACGGGGTCACAAAGAGTTGAACGAGACTAAGCACAGCATTTATAAAGAATAAAAACTAGAAATGACATTTGGAAATTTAAATTTTAAATAATGTGTTCATTTCGCATCCCCCACCCCTACCCCCGCCCCCGCCCTGAAGATTGCTTGAACCTTAGCAGTTAAATTTTGGTTCAGCACATCCTGCGAAGGAGAGAGCCCAAGAAAAATTGGTCTTTCTATAGATGGGAAGAGCTGGGGGCGCCCTTTGCTGGTCGGCTGTAGGTGGGCCTGGATGCAAATATATGCAACTTGCCTCCAAAGGGCCCTGCCCCTGCCCCCGCCCGGAAGCTGCCGCCCTGACTGTGCCCATCTCCTACTGTTCTCCCAGGATGCCCCTATCTGAAGATTCCCTGCAATATTTTGCTCTCTCTCATCTCTAGGGTAGTCTTTCAGTGATGACTCAGTTACAGGAGAGAGAGATAAGGGAGGAACAATAACCTTGGTTCTCGCCAACCCAAGGGCTTCCCGGAATAGCGCTACTTTAGCCGCAGAGGAGAACCACAGTCACTTTCCCACCCAGGCCTGTTCTGGAACAAGAGGCAAGCCCTTCCCCAGCTCAGGCCAGACTTCAGTGATGCATTCATTCATTCTACTGATGTGGATGGGGTGACTCCTCCGCCTGGCACTATTCCAGATGCTGAGAAAGCAGGAGTGAGCAGGCAGACAGATCCCTGCTGCCTGGAGCCTGGCCCCAGTGAGGGCAGGTGGTCTCCCAGAGGTCAAACCCAGGAGTGCTGGTGGGGCCTCCTGCTGCTCTGCCAGGGCTGGGACCATCAGAAACCCTGCCAACGGATACTTTGGAAATCAGAGCTGTATGTTTACCGACAGGTTGGTGTGATCCTGTTTCCTAGACACCTTCCAAGCCTGCACTGAGGAATCTTTGCTCAGTTTCTGATCCTGGTGGTCAAGAGTCTGTGTAGACGTCTCAATGGCTTGAAGCAGGACTACAAATAAAACAGGGTTTCTGGGGAGTGATGGCTCCCCGAGCTGTAATCAAAGCACTGCATGGACAGCCAGGCAAGCCTCAAAACCTTCCCCTCTTTGCTTCTCCACAGCCCTCCTTCAGAGGGCACCTGAGCATCCAGCCGGTCCAGAGTGCCCAGGGCCAAGGCGCGGCCTCGGGTAGCCTTCCAAAGGACAGGATGCCAACACTGCTGGTATTCCTCCTTGAGAGATGGGTATGAGCCTCCCGACTTGTCAGACCCGAGGTGGATCTGGGCCCCAAAGTGTGTTCTGGAAGTGGCAGAGCTTCCAACATCCTGAAGAAGAACTGGCCGGGGAACAGGTGGGAGAACCTGAGGGAAAGGATGAGCTATTACGTTCTTAGCAAAATCTTGATTGGACTCTTATGGGCACTCAGTGAGCACTCTTCTCTAGAACTGGACAGTCACCCTCTGTATCTGCAGGTTCCACATCCTTGGACCTAACCAACTGTGGATCCCAAATACTCACACACACATACACACAAACTCCAGACTTCCCTGGTGACCCAGTGGCCAAGACTCCACACTCTTAGTGCAGGGGGCCTGGATTCCGTCCCTGGCAGGGGAACTAGATCCCACATGCCGAAACTAAGAGTTCACAAACTACAACTAAAGATGCTGCATGCCACAACCAAGACCCGGTGCAGCCAAATAAATAAATATTAAAATATATATATATATATTCTATCCTTCTATAAAGCTTATCAGTTGGCACTAGTGGTAAAGAACCTACCTGTGAGTGCAGGGACATAAAAGACGCGGGTTTGATCCCTGGGTCAGGAAGATCCCCTGAAGGAGGGCACAGCAACCCACTCCATGTGGGTTGAAAAGTATTCTTGCCTGGAGAATCCCATGGACAGAGGAGCCTGGTGGGCTACAGTCCATACGGTCGCAAAGAGTCAGATGTGACTGAGGTGACTTAGCACACAGCACACACACATAAAGCTTGTACTTAATAATTCTAAATCAACAGGGTCTTTTGAGCTGCTTGAAAGGGATAGCCCTCATTTGGAAAAGCCACAGGCCTCCTCGGAAGAAGTTAAGCTGGTGGTTAAAATGGCCAAGAACCGCTGTCTGGATTGACAGCTGACAGTCACCATCAATAATTCATAAACTTACCAATGGGTCAGGAATGGGAGCTTTCTACTGCAGCGCCCCAGCAAACTCAGCCCCTGTTTCCTCTTTCAACAAGTCAGGCCTCAAGGAGGCTGAACTTCATTAGAAAAAACTGAGATGACCAAACCGTAAATAAGGACACTACCTTAACACCCCTCACATACCGGCCCCATTTCTCTGTCAAGCAAGAGTGCTTACTTAGTTCTGTGCTTGTCATTAACAAATGTTTGATTTCCTGGGTGCCATTATTACTATTATTGCTATTCTGGATAGCCCACTGATACAGAAGTCACATTTTCCATGTCCCAAATTAGGAACTCTGGGGTAAGATTTGTATGGTTTACTCAGGCAGAGAACAAGATAGATTATTTCAATCCCAACTGTCGGGAAAATTCCAGGCTGTGTAGCCCTTCCATTGACAGACACTCTGACTCAACGATGAAACTTACCCAGGTTCCCGTATCTTTAGGGGTATGTGAAGGGAATGGGTCATCCAGCTAACACAATCCTCTTGAGGCCTCCTGGGGTGTGTACAGGCACCAGGGGAAGCCCAGGGTATTATGGTGGCAGCGAGGGGGCATCTCAATCAGGGGGCTGGGCCAGGGAAAGCTGCTGGCTGGAAGACGACTGGATGTTGAAGGACGAGTGCAATTCACGAGATGAAGTGAAGGACAGCAGCCCAGGATGAGGCATCCACGTGGGTACACCACGCATTGGCAGTCCTACAGGGTTGAGAGGCTCCCATCCCAGGCTGCAGTCCTCGGTAGGGTCACCAGGTAAAACAGAATTCTCTACACAACGCAGTCAATCAACTACATGTCAATTGAAAAAAACAAAACAAAAAAGAAACCACAGGGATTTCCCTGGTGGTCCAGTGGTTAAGAATCCATCTGCCAAGGCAGGGGACCTGGAAGATTCTACATGCCATGGGGCCACTAAGCCCGTGAGCCACAGCTACTGAACTCGAGTGCCCCAGGGCCCGTGCTCCTCACCACTAGAAGAGTTGTCCCAGAAGCAGCAACCAAGACCCAGTGCAGCCAAAACATTAATAAATAAATAAGTAAAAAAATTTTTAAACCCACATAATTCTCAACCTTCATGTTGTGCTTTTTTTTTTTCTTTCAGTCAACACACCTTAAATTATGACACTGAACTTGGTATGGTCTGCCAAGCAGGTCATTCTGAGACCACATCACCCACCCTAATCGTGTTGGTAAGTCTCAAAGTTGCAGCCTCCGAAGTCCCTGGGATGCTGATAATGTGGCCAAAACTCACCTTTCACCCCATCTGGAATACTCTGTAGCTACAAAGGACAGCGTGGCAGGTGCCAGCGCTGGAGCGGAGAGTTGGGGACAATTTCAGAGAGCCTCCTAGGCCATGCCAACAGGTTGCTACATGTCTCATAAGAAAGAACTGTCTGTATGTTATCAAAATGTTCCATTTTCAGCTTGATGCAAAAAGGACATATTCACGCCTGAATACTCATTGTTGAAAGTGATTTGCCAACCTCTCCCCCGGACCCCCTACCCACCCCCAGAGGTGCACAGGGAGGCAGCGGTGGACACACTGTTACTAAAACCCCACAGAAAGGAAAGACTGTTGTACATGACTTCATCAGCTTTCATCCAAACTCATAGAAAAGGGTTTCTTGTTCCCTTGACTCTTAAATTTTACCTTTGGCTCCCTTATGTACCTAGGTTGAAATCCCAGGTGGGGAGGTCTTGTTCAAGGGCGGAACTCGCTTCTCAAGTCTCAGTTCCAAGATAAATATGTCTTTCCTGCCATGCACTAAGCTTCCAGAAACACAGCTGTGAGGAAAAGACTTCATGCCCTGCAATGCCAGAGGCGCGATCGAACTTCCAAAGGGGATCAACTGCATCATGTTAGGAAAAGTGTAGAAAAAGAAAAGCATCTCTAAAAGAAAATCTGAAACACCCCACCACCCAAATTCATCTTAGGGAGGAGGAGAAACAGAGGGGGTTTCATGGGGCACCACGTTTGTTCTAGGAGGCTGTCTGTTCACATTAAGCTGGGAAGGGAGTGTGTGAACTTGCGTCTAGCCATGTCCAAATCTACTCTTTGCAAACAAGACAGCACTCAGGATTCTAGTTACCATCACACCTCCAGGGCAGAAAAGATACTGAAACATTTAAGAAAAACAAGAATTTGCCTGCAATGCAGGAGACCCAAGTTCCAGAAGATCGTCTGGAGAAGAGAATGGCAACCCACTCCAATATTCTTGCCTGGGAAATCCCATGGACAGAGGAGCCTGGTGGGCTACAGTCCATGGGGTCACAAAGAGTTGGACATGACTGAACAACTTTCATGTAATACTCACACACTGATATTCATGTTTCTTAGATCATGTCTTTTGGGGAAAAGTTAAGGGTCAGAACCCTAGAGACAGATGACTTGTTGCAAATTCTAGTGGAGTCTTTCTGTTCCATGACCTTGGGTAAAGTAACTGACCTCTCTAAGCCTCTGTTTCCTCGGCTGTAAAACAGAGGTGGTAAGTAGCACCTACCCCTTCTCTGGTGGTCCAGTGGCTAAGATTCCCAATGCAGGGGACCCAGGTACAGTCCCTGGTCTGGGAACTAGATCCCATGCAGCTAAGAGTTTGCATGCCAAAACTAAAAGAACCTTGAACCTTTGTGTTGCAGCTAAGACTTTGCACAGCCAAATAAATAAATAAATATTAAAAAAAAAAAAAAGACTGTGGTAAGGGTTAAGTGAGTCATTCCACAGGAAAATTCAGGACTTATATTGGCACATACTAAATAGCCAATAAATATTAACACTTACCATGGTTTGATTATTTCCACCAGGAGTCAGAGTCTCGGGTCCTGCCTGGGACATGCCAGTTTGCTTTGCAAAGACATACTTCTGCCATGTAGCTAAAATTTCTGCCTCTCACCTCAGCTAGCACCTTTAAATGCATGTTTCTAAGGGCCTCAGCAAGAGGGTGAGGATGAGTCAGCTACCAAACCTCAAATTAAATCAGGGGCAGCTTCTCCATATTTAAAAAGTAGCACTTGTACTATGAAATAATACGGATTCTTAAGGAAGAACCATGCCAGGATCATTCCAAACCGACTTTAATAAAGATTTGTCAAGCGGAGACGCAACATACATCACCATTCAAAATCCCCAAAGTCACACTTTGGGTTTCCCTGTTGGCTCAGTGGTAAAGAATCCGCCTGCCAATGCAGGGGACAGGGGTTCGATCCGTGATCTGGGAAGATCCCACGTGCCATGGAGCAACTAAGCCACAACTGAAGAGACCAGGCTTCACAAGCACTGAAGCCCACACACCCTGGAGCCAGGGCTCCATAATAAGAGAAGCCACTGCAATGAGAAGCCTGCACACCCCAACTAGAGAGTGGAGAGTCACCCCCATTCGCTGCAACTGGAGAAAAGCCCACACAGCAAGGAAGACCCAGCATGGCCAAAGATAAGGAACTAAAAACAAACAAAAAAAATTATTTTAAGTCACCCTTTGCTGAAACTTCAAATTGCTAAGGACAAGATTGATACTATCTTTTTAAAAATAGAAATCCCAGGGGAAAAAAATGAACAACAACAGCAACAAAAAAAACCTCCTTACAAAGGAAAACCCAGCTCTTTCTCTACCTGTTCATAGCTGTCCAGGCTTGCTTAACATTGAAGTACTGTTTAAGAAAAAAAAAAAGCCAAATCAGGTTTCATGAACTAGTCTTCGTGGTTTATAAAAAGGCAATCATTCAGTTTATCAGTGAGCAGCCGGACTTCCAATTTTAAATGTTGCTCCTCTGAATAATTATCATTAACATGGAAGGAAAAGTTGAGACAAATCCTGAACTTTTTCTGGGCTCCCTTGCCCTTGTTTGCTGGCAGTGAGGCTCTATTTAATACCTTCAGCATTTGCTCTTGCCTTGAAGCAATAGACAAGTATGTGCCGCTCTGTTCTAAATATGGGAACAGCGAGTACAAACAGAAGATTGAAGATTGCTTTGAAGCTGATGTTGCCAGTGCAGAGCCTTCCCCAAATGCTGGGAGCAGGCAGCTGGGCCCTGCAGAGGGAGAGCTCCCTGCTTTTAACTGTAACATATTAATTCCAGGTGGTGTCTGGTTAGAAGGAAGGTCAAGAATCTGATTTTGACCTCAGTGCTCATTGGACTCTCATGGGAATCCTGAGAGTGGCTGAATAAGTGCTATAATATAACTAATAATGATGATAATGTCCCAAGTTTCTTGTGTGAGTGCTTTCTATCTGCCAAACAGATGCTGGGAAAGACTGAAGGCAAAAGGAGAGGGAGGGCCAGAGGTTAAGATGGTTAGATAGCTTCACCGACTCAGTGGATATGAATTTGAGCAAACTCCGGGAGACAGTGGAGGACGGAGGAGACCGGCGTGCTGCAGTCCATGGGGTCGCAGAGAGACAGACACGGCTTAGAGACTGAACAACAACAATCTCCCCAAGGTTTCAAATCACTTCACAGACCAATTGTTTCACCTCCTGTTGGCCTGTAACTGACTCAGGCATAGAATACTGCCCCACTGTCGAGAAGACAGGGACACTAAGCCTGTTTAAGCATGAAGAAAGATACCCACTGAACATTAAAGTGTAAATTTTAGGTAGGCAGGTTATAATTATCCACTGTAACTCAGGCCAAGAAATGACGTTTAATACTCTTCTTTTGTGAAAAGCACCCAGGCAGCTTTCCTGACCATAAACAGACCTCAAATCTTCATCTCCTCTAACTTCAGTTTCTTAGCCTCGGCACTATTGACCTCTGGGATCGGATCAGTTTCTGTTGTGGGGTGAAGTGGCGTTGGGCACTGTAGGGGTTTAGCAGTATCCCTGGCCTCTGCCCACTGGATGCCAGTAACACACACACACACACAGTTGTGACAACTGACTATGTCTCCATGCACGCATGTACAGTCACTCAGTCATGTCCAACTCCTTGCAACTCTTTGGACTGTAGCACGCCAGGCTCCTCTGTCCATGGGATTCTCCAGGAAAGAATACTGGAATGGGTTGCCATGCCCTCCTCCAGGGAATCTTCTCGACCCATGGATCGAACCCGAGTTTCACAGGAAACTTGTCTCCATCACAGGGGGATTCTTTACCCACTGAGCCATCATGGAAGTCTCCAGCATCACAGGGGGATTCTTTACCCGCTGAGCCATCGTGGAAGTCAGACATTGCCAAATATCTCCGGGGGATGAAATCACCCTCAGTTAAGAACCACACTGCTCTAAGTCAATACATTTGCAAGGGAGGTTAGAAGCTCCTGAATTACCAGGACCTTCCATTCCCACAGACTGCTTGAAGGATTCCTTGTGGAAGAGAGACTCTCACTTGCTTTTAGGATTCAGAGAAACTTGAATTATAAAACAGGACTTTGATTATGAAACAGGGACTTGAAATTAGGTCTCCCATCCCCCCTTCAAATTAAAGAAAATACACAACCCTAGACTATCAAATGCACCCTCCCCTGAATAGCAGGGGACCTCTTCCTGGCATGTGATTTCCCCCAAAGGGCTGTGTGTTGTAGGTTATAACGGGATAGTGCTCCAACGTCCAGACCCCCACAGCTCCCACCCAGCTCTCAAACTTCCTAGGATCACAGATCCCCTCCCTCCTGGAATCCACAGTCTCTGTCAAGTTGCAGAATTGCGCCTGCATCCAATCACCTGAAGACACTGTGATAACACCAGCCCCCTCTCTGACCAAGACTCCTGGCTGGGGCTCCTCATATAACCCCATGGCACCCACAAAACCTCCTGGGACCTAAGCTCCAGGAGGGCTCCCTCACCGCCTGGTCTGCATGCCCTCCACACCCCAGACAGTGGGGACCTCAAACCTTCTCATTGTATTGGGTTGGCCAAAGAGTTCATTGGGTTAGGGATTCTATTGTTCCCTAAATAATAAATGCCTTTTCCTTTTTACTTAAAACCAAATGGTTTTTTTGGCCAACCCAAGAGTCTGTATCATGAACCCCCTCCCAGCTCATGTCTACAAAAATATATTTCGTATTTCTTAAACTTTCTATCTTGAACTAATTTTAAACTTACAGAAAAGTTGCGAAAATAGTAGATTTCCATATATCCCTTGCTATGATCTGAATGTTGTGCTCCCACCCCCACCCCCACCACCAACTTCATGTGTTGAAACCCTCTGCCCAATGTGATGATATTAGGGGGTGAGGCTTTGGGAGGTGATCAGGTCATGAGGGTGGGGGCCTCATGAATGAAATCAGTACCTTAGAAAAGACCCTGATGCTGGGTGGGATTGGAGGCAGGAGGAGAAGGGGATGACAGAGGATGAGATGGCTGGATGGCAACACCGACTCGATGGACATGAGTTTGAGTAAACTCCGGGAGTTGGTGATGGACAGGGAGGCCTGGTGTGCTGTGATTCATGGGGTCACAAAAAGTCAGACACGACTGAGCAACTGAACTGAACTGAACTAAACTGAAAAGAGGCTGGAGAGCTCCCTGGCCCCCAAGACACAGCAAAAAGGCAGCATCTGTGAACCAGGAAGCAGGCTATCACCAGACACACAATCTGTCAGCACCATGATTTTGGATTTCCAACCTCCAGAATGGTCAGAAATACATGTCTGTTGTTTACAAGCCAGCCAGAACAGACTGGCTCCCCCTGGAAAAGATCGTCACCCAGCTTCTCCAAGTGTTAACATCTAATCGAACCACACTACAATTGTCAAAACTGTCACCTGCAAAGCCCGCTGGGGTCCTGGGGGAAAATAAGATGGAATCTACATAATAAGGCCTAACCTCTTCTTTCATGCTTAATGTAGTTTCACTTGCCTGTGTCCGGCCATCTGCAGAGGGCTCGCACCTGAAGAGTTGCGCAAGGGTTCCTAGTGAAGGCCGGCTGCTGTCAGACACCTCTGCTCTTGGCCACGTGCAGAAGCACCCGGAAAGCTACCATGATTCAAGATGGTGGAGGTGGCCTTGGGCAGAGGCTACAGGGCACAGCTGCACATGTGCAAACTCCCCCAACCCCAACCACCCCCCCCCACCCTGCTGCTGCTGCTGCTGCTAAGTCGCTTCAGTCATGTCCGACTCTGTGCGACCCCATAGACGGCAGCCCACCAGGCTCCTCCATCCCTGGGATTCTCCAGGCAAGAACACTGGAGTGGGTTGCCATTTCCTTCTCCAACGCGTGAAAGTGAAAAGTGAAAATGAAGTCGCTCAGTCGTGTCTGACTCTTAGCGACCCCATGGACCACAGCCTACCAGGCTCCTCCATCCATGGGATTCTCCAGGCAAGAGTGCTGGAGTGGGGTGCCATTGCCTTCTCCCCCACCCCTCCTAGAGACCCTATAAAGCAGCCCTACCCTATAAAGAAGCCCCACCCCATGGCCTGCCTGCAGAGTACATCCTCTAGAGCCCAAGTTCCCACCTTCCCATCCCCTGATCAAAGGATAAAACTCCTTGGCTTCTTCTTTTTTTTTTTAATACCAAGACCAATTTTTATTTCAACAAAGTTAATTCTCAACAATGTGATACTGAGGGGACGGGGTTTCCTCCTTGGCTTCTGAGATGAACTTGGTGGTGTTCTATTGGCTGGAATGACCCAGTCAGGACCCTTGGGCTAGGAGGACTCTTGGTGTGGACGGACTTGGGAAACAGTAGGTAACAAAACCAGGAAATTAACATCTGTGCAATACTGTTAACTAAACCAAAGGCCCTGGTGTCTCAAACAGTTAAAAAATCCACCTGCAATGCAGGAGACCCAGGTTCCATCCCTGGATGGGAAAGAAAACCTGGAGAAGGAAGTGGCAACCCATTCCAGTAGTCTTGCCTGGAGAATTCCATGGACAGAGGAGCCTGCTGGCTACAGTCTACAGGGTCTCGAAGAGTCGGATACAACTGAGTGAATAACACAACAACAAGAAGTCCCCAGTTTTCCACTAATGTCCCTTTTCTGTTCCGGGATCCTATGAAGGATCCCACTTGGCATTTAGTTGTTTCTCCTCAGTCCCGTGAGTCTGTGACAGCGCCTCCACCTTTTCTTGACTTTTAAGATCTTAAGGCATTTGAATAGTATGGATGAGTTTTTTGTCAAATGTCCCTCAATTTTGGTTTCTCTGTTTATTCAGGTTGCCTTGAGGTTATACATTTTTGGCAAGAATGACACAGGAATGATGTTGTGCTCCCACCCCAAAAAACATAAATTTCCAAAGAACATAAATTTCAAACAGAAATTCCACGGAACTATATCTTTGCCATGTTAAATACATGCTGAGATTTTTCTGTTACTGTTTGAAATGCTGGTTTCACAACCATATTGCTTCACAGCCATCTAATGGGTCAGAAAACACTGCCCTAGGCCAGCTTATGTTTGAGGCCTTCTCCTCCTCCTGCCGGTTCTTTCTTAAATATCTTTCCTCTGAGACTCAGTGGCACTGCACTGACCAGGTTTTCTTTCTTAGTCTCTGAAGAGCTCTTCCCTGTAAATTTTGGCCTTTTTGCCCCACCCCCACCCCATGTTCTACATGGTGGTGATGGGGGTAAACACTGCAAATGTTCTATCTGATGATACCCTGCTAGACATATTTTCTTGGTGAGTTGACCCACTCCTTCCATTCTGGCTCCACACAGGTGACCCCACCTCTGCTCTCCCACCCAGACTCTGCCTTCCTGCTGCCTCTAGGAATTCCCAGATGGGTGCCCTGCCCTCCTTTCAACAAGACCAAAATAACATTTATTCAGGGCTCTACCCCTCTGATCTTCACCAACTGGATTGCCTTTCCTCCATCCTATGCCTGTCAGCATTACACTCCTATTCCTCCTGTCTTATTTTGGCCACAAGCCTGGCTTTCACAGTCTAGCAACTGGGAATGCCACCAGGCTGGTTCCTTTACTATCCATGTTCTAATCAGGGCATTCTCAATTTAGAGAACACCACAATCACCTAGGGGGCTTGTTAGAAACTGATAGCTGGGGCCCACCCCCCAGAGACTGTAATTTGGGATGTCTAGGGTGGGACCCTCAGATTGGCGTTTCTAGCGAGTTCCCAGGAGAGGGTAATGCCACTGCTCTTACCACCCCAGATAGTAATTCCAGACTTCTGAGCACTTATGGGACCCGGCGGCAGGCACTATTCCACCTCCCCAACCCGGCCAGGAGTGGCTCATAGTAAGTCAGGGTTTCCTCGTCATGGAGAGCCCAGGCCATCCCCTTGCCTTCCAAGGACTCCCGTCTCCCCCACTCCACAGGGACTCGCTCCAGATCACCAGCCCCCAAGGCTTTGTTCTTCTCCAGCCTGCATGCAGCTGTTTCTCCTAGTGCTTGGTGGTAGGAAAGGGGTGATTACAACTGCAAGGTTATTAGTCCTGCGTCTGCCAACTAGACATGCTCAGGAAGTCCCAGGCTCATAAGAAGCTGTTTTTACTCTGTGCTCACCGCCCTTTGCACGCTTCTTTTCACTCTGATTTCTAGTACCTTCCGTCTTCACCTTGCACACCCTCCCAGACATGCTTAGGCACATGCGCGCAAGCGCACACACACAGGTACAAGCACTAGTTTACGGCTTTGCCTGCAACTCTTTGCCCAAGAGCCATCTGGTGAGCCTCCGTAAACTTGAAAGAAACCGAGTGAGACCTCGCCCTGTCTTTCAGGGACTCGCTGAGTGAGGACAGCGGCTCTCGGGTACTCTGGGCCCAGCCGTCGGTGCGGGGTGCGGGGTGGGGGGCCCTGGGTGGCGCGAGTTGGGGGGGGAGGGGGCAGGCAGGGGGTCCCCCGGGCCGCCCTACGCGGGCACACACGTCTTTTAAAATCTTCCGCAAGAGATCACGCCGAGCCCTTGGAAATGGGACCAAGGACAGGATCGCAAAGGACAGGAGCGTCGGGGGCTCCCGCCCCCTCCCCGCCGGCCGGCGTGGGGCGTGGAGGCCGCAGTGCCGCGCCCGGCCGGCAGGGGTCTCTGTCCCGAGCCCGCTGTGAACTCGCCAAATGGAGGCTCCCGGGGCGGAGCGAGCGCGCCCTCGGCGCTTCCGTCCTCACCTTTGAGACACTTGATGGCCGCACGGGTCCGGCGGGAGCGGGGCGAGGGGCGGGGGGCGGGGGGCGAGGGGCGGGGGTGTGTGGGGGGTGGTGGTGGTGCAGTGACCTTGTCACGTGGGGGAGGACGTGCCTTCTTGCCTCCCGACCTGCCGGCTCCGGTTCCGGGGCTCTACGGGCCTGACGAGCGAGACCCGACAACCCAAGGCCGGCGGTCCGCACAGGACCGTGAGCCTGGCAAGCTGCATCCCGGGTCTCGCCTCATCCATCTTCCCAGAGAGTGGCCGGGACCTGACATCTGTGCCCTTCGGGGAAGTTCTGTTTCCTAACCTGCCTCTTGTGAAAGAGGTCCATTTGTTGGGTAATGACCGCGGCCGAGGAGGCGCAGGTTGGGCCAGGAGCAATCACTTTATTCCTTCATCTAACAAGTGCCCGTTGGTCATCTCCAGGTGCCAGGCACAGTATCCTGAGTGAGCAAGGACTCAGACCGTGTCTTCACTACTCGGAAAGCCAAAGAACTGAGTTTTCAGGAAACCAGATGGGCTTCTGGTGCCTATTACTTTAAGCATCCGGACCACATGGAGGAAGAAATTCCAGCCTAGAATATATAGTGCGCAGTCTGTGCCACCGTTAGAAGCCGGTTAGTGCAGGCTTGCGTTAACCTTTCGGACCTTTCACTTCATCTAATAGTAAAAAAACAAGTAACACCTCGACTGACGGCTGACTTAGGGGCTGGGCCATGCTAGGTGCTGGGGATATAATGGTAAATAAGATGTGTCCGTGCCTGCAACCCACGACACAGCAGCGGGTGGGTAAAGCATAAACAAGAAATGGCCGGCTTGCCTCCTGGTCCAGCGGTTAAGAATCTGCCTTGCAATGCAGGGCACACATGGTCCATCCCTGGTCAGGGAAGATCCCCTATGTCATGGAGCAACTAAGTCCTCTTGCAACAATATAGACCCAGCACAGCTAAAAATAATTTAAAATAAATAATTGAAATTTAAAAAAAAATTTCAGTGTGGCTGGGACCCTGGTCCACTGGTTACATGGATGCTACTGATTTATTACATAAGCACAAGAGGACCCAGAAGAGGGAGGCATTACCAGGTGAGTCAGACCCACAGACCAACCCCAGTGATGTGGAGTCCCACAGAAAAGCCACCATCTGGTGCTGATACCCAGGGACACATCAGTTGTCCTGTATCCCAGGACCAAGTAACAAGAGCATCCTAATTCCTGATCCTAGGTTTGCTCTGGCTTCATTCAACTTGTTTCCCTTCATTCATTCCCTGGGAAGTTCCTAAGAAACTAGTGTTCAGCAGCCACATACTTGGCTTCCTTCTCATGAAACTCATGAAGCTGGCTGATGGAGGAAGAGAAAGAAGTTTCACTATTTCTTTTTTTTTTAGCTGCATCCTGCAGTCTGTGGGATCTTACCTCCCCCACCAGGGACTGAACCCAGGCCCTCAGCATTAAGAGCTGTGGAGTCCTAACCACTGGACCATCAGGGAATTCTCAAGGTTCATTCTTTATATAGCTTTTATATGGCTCAGTTTTGGCTGTTTTCCTGTGCTGAAATTATCTTTGGGCTCTCTTGTTCGCCTTTTGAGATACGTTTTAAAAATCCAGACTTCCAGGAAAGACTCTCTTTTTCTACATATTAGGTTAACAGAACACTAGCTGTGGGGTTCCAACCTCCAACGTTTCTAGGCAGCAGAAATCTCATCACATAGCCAGAGAAACAGTCACAAATTCCCATGACACACTTTCAGGCCGTATCTCTGCTCTTGGCCTGCTGCAGGGCTGTGGGAGGAGAGGCAGTGCTCCCGAGATCAGCTGGGAGTCACTTGGAATCCCTCCACACTGATATTTTGTGCCTTCTCCCCTTGAGTGAGAAACACAGAGTCCTCTACAAACACTGTTATGTGTTTTTTTGTTTGTTTGATTTTATAAAAATACACAGACCTCTATGTTCCCATTCTCTTAGCGCTGTGTTAATATTCAACATTTAGTGCTGTAAAAAAAGGAAAACTTTGGCTCGTTAAAGGAGCATACCAGAGTCTTGTTTACTCTTTTGTCTGTCTGTTCATACCAGGATAACAATTCCTGACTGACTACCTAAAGTGCCCGAGCAGTTACAAAGGGATTATTCATTTCCTTTCTCAGCTGTTGAGTGCTAAAATCATTCTCCTTAAAACAGATGCCATGACTTATCTAGAAACATACTCTGGAAGCAACATTTATGATTATTTACAAGGGTGGTAAGCACATCAGACACGTGAATAAGAAAAATTAGGTATGTTTTGCTCATTCTTAGGATGCCCTCAGAGAATGACACACATTTCCCACGACATCAAAGCCCTCTCCTCTAAATCTCATGTGTTCCCTTCCATGTTTCAGAAAATGAGCGTCGTTCTACAGATTGAATCCCATTATCACCTGTATCACCTGTAACATGGAGAAGGTGTTCACATAGAAAAAGCTATTTCAGTAGACTAAATTCAAAGTTGTTTTCAATGACAGGCCAACCTGTGACCACCTCCCGAAATTTTGGAGTGGAAACCAGGGCTTCGGCATTAGCGAATGCAACTTCCAGACAATATCTCTGGCAAGTGGCCTCCTCACCCCAGAGTGTGAAGAGGTGGCCGTACACTTCCAGAGGCAAAGTCTTTGGCAACAGTTCTTCCCTGGAGCCTGAGATTCTGGAAGCTCCTCTCCTCTGCACCCCCTCACCTCTCCAGCCCGGCCACGTGGGGAAAGCCTTGCCGACGAAGTAGCTCCTTCAGTGTGTGAGTAGCTCTCAGAGGCTCTACTCTTTCAGGCTTACGGTGCGTGCTCAGCCGCTCAGGTTTCCATTAAGGCCTTGCGTTCTTCATTGCACGTGTGCTTAGTCGCTCAGTGGTGTCCAACCTTTTTCAACCACCCGGACTATAGCTCTCCAGGCTCCTCTGTCCATGGGGTATTTTTCAGCCAGGAATACTGAGGTGGGTTGTCATTTCCTTCTTCAGGGGATCTTCCCGACCCAGGGACTGAACCTGTGTCTGCTGTGTCTCCTGCATTGGCAGGCAGATTCTTTCCCCTCTGAGCCATCTGGGAAACCCTTTTTATTCACTGAGTCTGTTACAGATTGCTCATTGAGGTTTATCAGGAGAGAGGGATGGAATTGGGAACCAGACAAGTCCCTAGCCCTCCTGGGACTTGTCTTCTACTGAGGAAGACAAGATACACAGTTAAACAAGTGAATGCATAATATTGTGGCAGGTAACAATAAAAGCACTGATGGAAAAACAAGTTCCAAGACTGGGGAAGGGGAGAGCTTCTTTAGGTTGGGAGGCAAGGGAGCCCCCATGAGGAGGTGACATTTGACACAGGCCTGACTGAACTGAGGGGATGAGCCGTGTGAGTGGGGGAGGGGAGAGAGCACAGGCCCTGCAATGATAAATGTGTGATGTGTGAGGAGTGTCAAGGAGGTCAGAGAGGCTGCAGTGCAGTCAGGGGAGAGGGGTAGGAAGTGAGGTCTGGGGGTAGCTAGGAGTTCTGTGGTCTTGAACGGGCCTCGTCCTGCAGGACTGAGAGCAGGGATGTGATCTGATCTCAAGCCCTCACCCATCTTAGTTGCTGCTGCCTTCTCTTTTTCTGGTTGGTCAAAGTCTCTGTCAGAGGCAGTAACCCAGACTTGTCTCCAATGTTCCAGGTGAAGCCTGACTTGAAGAATAGAGCAGGGCTAACCCTCTTTAATTCTGGACATCTAAGACCTCTCAGATTGCATTTTAGGAAGCCATTTATTGAATTTGCTATTTTCTTTGCACCTTCCACTCTTTTATTTTTTTTTGTATACTGCACTCATAAAGCACACGCCCCATCTGAGTATCTTCCTCATTCTCACCCTCATCTACCTTGGCCCAATACCTTCCAATATCATGGAGCTTCAGGGAACATCCTAGAACCCAAGTGGTAGCCTACTCAGAGCACTGTCTTTACAGACACATTTTTGTATTTGCCTTATCCTGGTTCCATTTTAATATGCCAGGTTCCAAACACCCTAGGTTTGTTTGGATGGCTTTGGGGGCGGGGGTCCAACGATGGGATTACTTCTCTACTAAATTCTATCTTCTAAGACTTGGCATCTAGTTTTAGTTTTTAAACATAGTTTTGGACCCTAAAGTGATAGCATCTTAATGTATAAGCTATCCTTTCCACATTTCTTCAGGATGTCACTTTGAAGACTGTATTGCAGGAGGCTGAGACAGAGCCCTGTGTCGAGTCAATAGAGACCTCTGTCAGAGTTGGAATGTATCCATTACCAAGACTTTTGGGAAATGATTGTTCAACCAGCTGCAAATCAATCTAATTGGCTCTATGTCTACCCTACATCTCTTCATTACTCAACAAGGACACTAAAAGATTCTTGTCTAAGATACTGAGATGTACACGCACCCACCACCTTGACCTTCCAACCCAACCCTGCTGTAAAACAAAGTAATGAAGTCCTACATACACCTCACATTTGTATTTTCTTTGGCATCTCTCTTTTGCCAACTCTGGACTTTCCCTCCTGGCCTAAGGCTCCCCTAACATCAGATAGTGGCCATACCTAGAAGCTTGCTTCCTTCATTACTGTAATTGTACAATGTAGTTTTGTCTTCCTAAATGCATTATACATGCACTGAAAAGTTGTGCTAACTTGAATCATGTTTTAAGTATCAGTTCAGTTCAGTTCAGTCACTCAGTAGTGTCTGACTCTTTGCGACCCCATGAACCAGAGCATGCCAGAACTCTGTCCATCACCAACTCCTGGAGTCCACCCAAACCCATGTCCATTGAGTCAGTGATGCCATCCAACCATCTCATCCTCTATTGTCCCCCTCTCCTCCTGTCCTCAGTCTTTCCCAGCATCAGGGTCTTTTCAAATGAGTCAGCTCTTCGCAGGTGGCCAAAGTATTGGAGTTTCAGCTTCAACATCAGTCCTTCCAGTGAACACCCAGGACTGATCTCCTTTAGGATGGACTGACTGGATCTCCTTGCAGTCCAAGGGACTCTCAAGAGTCTTCTCCAACACCACAGTTCAAAAGCATCAATTCTTCTGTGCTCAGCTTTCTTTATAGTCCAACTCTCACATCCATACATGACTACTGGAAAAAGCATAGCCTTGACTAGACAGACCTTTGTTGACAAAGTAATGTCTCTGCTTTTTTATATGATGTCTAGGTCATAATTTTCCTTCCAAGGAGTAAGCTTCTTTTAATTTCATGGTTGCAATCACCCTCTGCAGTGATTTTGGAGCCCCAAAAATAAAGTCAGCCACTGTTTCCCCATCTATTTGCCATGAAGTGATGGGACCAGATGCCATGATCTTAGTTTTCTGAATGCTGAGCTTTAAGCCAACTTTTTCACTCTCCTCTTTCACTTTCATCAAGAGGCTGTTTAGTTTTTCACTTTCTGCCATAAGGGTGGTATCATCTGCATATCTGAGGTTATTGATATTTCTCCTGGCAGTCTTGATTCCAGCTTGTGCTTCCTCCAGCCCAGTATTTCTCATGATAAACTCTGCATATAAGTTAAATAAGCAGGATGACAACATACAGCCTTGATGTGAACTTTTCATTCCATCAGTAAAAAAAAAGTGTTAGTTGCTCAGTCGTGTCTGACACTTTGCAACGCTATGGACTGTAGCCCCCTAGGCTCCTCTGTCCATGGGATTCTCCAGGCAGGAATACTGGAGTGGGTAGCTGTTCCCTTCTCCAGGGGATCTTCCCAACTCAGGGACTGAACTGAAGTCTCCTGCATTGCAGGTAGACTCTTTACCATCTGAGCCACCAGGGAAGCCCAATCAATAAAGGTATTGATCATTTCCTTGAAAAGTCTAACATTTCTAGATTGAAAACTCTTTTTGAAATACAAGTATAAAAACGAAAGAAACAAAAACAAAAAATGAAATACAAGTATAATACTAATTTAGATTTTTATTTACCTATACTCAATTTTCTCAAAATGTGTAATAGCTTCAAACACAATAATAACAGGCCAAAGCTGCTTTAACTTGAAACACATGATGTGATTCAATATCTGGCACGTGATGTCCTCCTGCCAGGAAATTCTTTAACCTCAGATCTTCAGACTCAGTAAAATAAATAGTATTTTTTTTTAATTGGTAGTTCAGTGAAAATAAACAAAAGCAATTTCCATCTGGTTTAACATTGATCCTGAATTATTTTCAAATCATCACTCTGCCCCCTTTTCAAACTAGATCACAAATCTTTTATTTTTATCACTTAAAAGTCTGATTGATTTATTTAAAATAAAAGTTAACTTTTAAAAACAGGCAACGTTTCTTTAAATATTCACATACTTCTTCTCCAAACAATAAATCAAAAATATAATTCCCTAAACTTTCATACTATGATTAGAAGTTTAAACATATCAAAATACACATTAAAAGCATAAGTACATCAGATTTTCTTGGTAGCTCTCTGTAGTCAGCTGAATGATGACCACCTAAAGATATCTGGTCCTAATTCCTAAATCTTGTAAATGTTACTTTATAAGGAGCAATGGCCTTTGTTGGTGTGATTAAGGATCTCTCTTTTTTTTAAAAAAAAAAAAAAGCAAAGGCCTTTTAGTCTCTTTAATTGGCTATATCTAATCTTTTATATTTTAATTTTAATTTTTTTTAATTATGAAAGTATGACAACAATCACAGCAGACTTGGAAAATATAGAACAAGGTTACATACAGTTCTACTATGTATTACAATTATTTTTTTAAGTAGATAAATTAAGATTTTTAGTTGGAGTTTCAATATCAAACTCCCAAAAATTAATAGAATGAATATACAGAGAAGTAGGCAGATACAGTAGACCTGAAAAGCAGTATGAACCAGTTCAACATAATTAAGATTTACACATTTTCACAGAACAGGAGGATACAAATTCTATTCAAGTTCCCATAGACTGTAAACTAGGAGACACTGGAACATATTGAGGGACATAAAGCAAGGTGCAAAAATTTTGTGGTCTAAAGGTATTGAAATCATACAGAATCTGTTCTCTTGTCACCGTGGAACTGTTAGAAATCACTATCAAAAGATGTTTGAAAATAACCCACATATTTTCAAATGACATTTACCAAGAAAGATCTTTGACTTAGCCATCAAAAACTTCAATAAAGTCAGACTGAAAAAAACACATAGGGTGACTGCAGAGAAGAAAGACTTTAAGTGAGAAATTAGTATCCAAATGAGAAATTAATATTAAAGATACTTTAAACAAAATCCTATGTAATTAGAAATTAAGTGTCCACTTTTAAATGATGGGTGTTAGATCACAAATCTTGAGGAGGGCAGAGGTCACACTAGTCTTACCCTTACACCATCACAGAGTCCAACACCTGGAACATATATAATAGGGGCTCAATACATGTTTCCTGAACTGATAAAATGAGCAATAAATGAAAGTTTGTGTACAAAAATAGTAGTCATTCACAGTTTTGCCCAGAATCAAATAGAGACATGCCCAATGCCTTCTAACAGGGAAATCTGGGGGCAAAAATCACCATCTCAGATAGATAAATAATAACAATAATCTCAAAGTGTGTGCATGCTAGGTCACTTCAGTTGTGTCCTACTCTTTGCAACCCTATGGACTGCAGCCCACCAGACTCCTCTGACCATGGGATTCTCCAGACAAAGAATACTGGAGAGGGTTGCCATGCCCTCCTCCAGGGGATCTTCCCAACCAACCCAGGGATCAAACCCGAGTCTCTTATGTCTCCTGCATTGGCAGGTGGGTTCTTTACCACTAGCGCCACCATTTTGGTCTCAGTACACCTTTACGCTATTAAAAATTATCAAGAACCCCAGAATTTTTGCTTATACAGGACACACCCATCAATATTTTGGGCTTCCCAGGTGGCACTATCAATGATAGGGAATTTGTCACTCAAGAATTTGGGCAGGCGAGGGGAGGGGGCTGCACCGGCAAGGGCGGCGGCCTGCGTGAGGGAGGCCGGCGGACAGGTGGGCAGGCTGGCAGGGACGGCTCCGCGGCCCCTTTAGAACTCGTTCCCTTCCCTTCGTAGGGCAGTGGCTGGCGGCGCGATGGACCTCGCCGGGCTCCTGCTGGACGAAGAAGGCACCTTCTCCCTCACCGGCTTCCAGGACTTCACGTTCCTCCCAGGACACCAGAAGCTGAGTGCCCGAATCCGAAGGAGACTCTACTATGGCTGGGACTGGGAAACTGACTGTACTCTGGAGGAGCTCTCCAGCCCCGTGGCAGATATTGCTGTGGAACTGCTCCAGAAGGCAGCCCCCAGTCCTATTCGCCGGCTCCAGAAGAAATATGTAGCCCATGTGTCCCGAGAGGCTTGCATCTCTCCGTGTGCTATGATGCTGGCTCTGGTATACATTGAGCGGCTCCGGCATAGAAACCCAGACTGCCTACAGCACGTGTCATCCTCTGACTTGTTCCTGATCTCCATGATGGTGGCCAGTAAGTACCTCTATGACGAAGGGGAGGAGGAAGAGGTCTTCAATGATGAATGGGGAGCTGCTGGGGGTGTGGCCGTGCCCACTCTTAATGCCCTGGAGAGGGGCTTCCTGAGTGCCATGGATTGGCGGCTCTACACTGATCCTCGGGAAATCTTTGAGGTGCTGAGCTGGCTGGAGGGCTGTGTGGCTGAGCAGCAGGGGCGCCGGCGGGGCTGGTACACCTACACAGACCTGTGTGTGCTGCTGGAGCAGCCTGCCTGGCAACTGGCGCTGGGCTCCCTCTGCCAGCGGCTGGCAAAGCTGTCCTGCCTGTTGGCTATGGCATATGTGAGCAGCGTGGCCCTCGCTGTGGCATCGATGGCCGTAATACACCAGTCCTTAGGGCTGTCCTGCAGCCCCCCGCCTGGCCCTCCAGACCTTGGACTGGCCTCCAGGTGCCTTTTGGAACCCTGCATACCTTCCCCCATGCCACAGTGCCTGCCGTCTCCTGCTAACGTCACCGGCTGCCTGGAAGGCGATGTAGTGCTGCGTTCACTGTGGGGCAGTCTGCTAGCCTCGCTGACTCCCCCACCGTTGCCTCCTCCAGACCCTCCTGCTCCCCCCACTCTTCTTCACAACTGCCCCCTTTGCCAGAAGCTCCAGAAGGACTCCCCAACCTGCCGTGCCTGCCATCACCTCAACCATACTGTCCCCACGGGGCCCCCCAGTCCTTGGTCCCACTCCCATGGCCTGGCTCCCCCCTGGCCTTGGAGCCCAATGCCCCCTCTGCTCCCACAGCCCCAGCAATGTTCCCTTTTCAGCATTATGGAACTGGCCCGCCTGAAGTCTTTCATTTTCCCAGGCTAGGTAGGGTTCTCAGGAATGCATTAAGAGGATTTGGGAGTCCCTGAGAACCGGGAGGGGCAAAGTTTGATCTGGGTCCTTGGCTGGTCTCCTGTCCTCCTGGGTGATGGAGCTTAAGGGGGTCGTGTGGCAGAAGGACTGAAGGTCACTTGCTCTTCTGTCCCTCAGTGGCTGACTGCCTGGCCAGGGCGGTGGTGGTTCCAGGGAAAGCCTCAGCTCAGTGACCAGGGGCGTGTCACAGGTGGACAGGGGCAAGGCCCCTGTCTCTCCATGTCCCCTGGGCTCTTCTAGACTTCTGCTTTTGAGTTTCCTAGGATTGGGTGAGGGAGGGAGGAAACACTGATGAGGGTCTGTTTGATGTCCCTGGGGTAGGAGAGGCGGGGACTGACAGGGCCCCCGGTGGTGGGAGTTGCTGAGGGAAGGCAGGAGAGGGGGGAACCTCCCACACCCGCGCCAAGTCTAGAAGAACCAGGGCCTGCTGGGACCTTCACCCCGGCCCTTTTGTCTTCCAACATTCTCTTCTTAGTCCCCTGCTCCTGGGCTTCCCTCTCTTCCGGTTCCTCTCCTGGGTGTTCTTTTCACAGGCCTCTCTGGCCACTGCTTTATATCTGGGTTTTTCACGCTTTTGTAGAACTAAGGTTTCAATAAACAGTTTTAGTTGCAAAAAAAAAAAAAAAAGAATTTGGGCAAATTCAGCCTCTAGAGTAACCCTGACTCATACCTGCACCGACCACTTTTCTATAAGAACAGTTAATTGGAACGATTCCTAGGAAAGTCACCTTGGGAAGTGACTCTTCACTGCACTTCATTCTCCTGTTTGGGACCCTCAGCCTGCTCACTGGCCTACCTGTGGCCACCTTGCTTGGATCAGGTTGTGTACCTGATCCAGGCTGGGCAAATTGCATCCTCCCTCCTGGGAATTTGGTACTGGGCTGAGGACAATCAGTTGCTTGGCTAATCATCTCTGTAGGAGATATTAGTGGTCATAATAGTGGTCATCATAGAGGGATCATCTCCCACCCGGCCCAGCTGCCCACCAAGAGGAAGAAATTTCCTCTTGCAAAGTCAACTGCAGAGAGAGAGACAGGCATCAGGGACAAAGCTGGAGAGAGGTCTGCCTGGCTGGGTGGCAGCCACCTGTCCTGGGCCTCAATGAGACATGACTTTATCTATGTACTTCCCTTCCCGCTTCAGCCAGTTTAGGTTGGTGACTTGCAACCCAAAGGCCTTAACGGAGGCAAAGACAGAGCCAGAAGCATCCATGGGTCTTTCCCGAAAGCCAGGTGCCTTAAAGGATTCTGGAGAGCTCTGCAGCCCTAGATACACATTTACTCTCTGAAGACTCCACCAGACAAAAACATCTTTCCAATCTAAGGCCAACGAGATTAGGAAATAGCATTTCCTCCAGCTTTCCATCCCCCGAGGGCAAAGGTACAAATGACTGCAGTTGGCAATTGACTCTGTGGGTTAGTATTTACTGAGGGCACACACCCAGGGACTTAAGCGACAGAAATCCCCAGGTGCCAGGCAGGAGGCTGGCCCATTATGCTTCCAACCACTGGCCTGTCCTCCCTCCTCTTAAGTCATCACTCAGCGGAGCCCCAACCCACCATGATCGGTAGGATGACCCACTTAAAAGTGCCAATTTTTAGCAGCTGGAAACAACAAACATAGAGGGAGGTGAAGATGCCAGCGGAAGGATTTCTCTGTGTGTGTGCATGCTAAGCCACTTCAGTCATGTCTGACTCTCTGTGGCCCCATGGGATATAGTTCGCCAGGCTCCTCTGTTCATGGGATTTTCCAGCCAAGAACACTGGAGTGGGTTGCCATTTCCTCCTCCTGGGGATCTTCCCAACCCAGGGATTGAGCCCACGACTTCCACATCTCCTGCATTGCAGGAGGCTTCTTCAGAGCAAGGCCACCAGGGATTTCTCTTTACCCGTTCTCAAAAGATGCTCTAGGACCAGGGATCCATTCCAAGGATGTAACACAACAGCCACGCAAAGCTGGTGCAGCTGGAGCGGCTGTGTGACAGTCAGTTAGTCCACACAGCTCCCTAGGCCTTAGGTTTTACAGCTGCAGAATGAGGAGGTAGATGTAGACTGTCTTTAATATCCTTTTCATCCTCAACTTTCTACAATCTTTGTGCGCTGGAGAGATTTACACAGAACTTCATCTTGCTTTTATTACTCATAGTTCATCTTCCTCTGACAGAGCTAGCAGCAGCCTGTGCAGAAGTAAGTGGCTCTCTCTTCCAGGATGATTTAAGAGGCGCTGACAACCCCAAGCACCTTCCTCACATTCTGTCACAGCCCAGGCCCAAAGCTTGCCCATCCCAGAGCTAGCCCTGGGATCCGAGCACAGTCTGTCAATTGTTGTTCAGTCACTCAGTTGTGTCCAACTCTTTGCGATCCCATGGACTGCAGCACGCCTGGCTTCCCTGTCCTTCAGCATCTCCCGGAGCCTACTCAAACTCATGTCCTTTGAGTCGGTGATGCCATCCAACCATCTCATCCTCTGTTGTTCCCTTCTCCTCCTGCCCTCAACTTTTCCCAGCATCAGGGTCTTTTCCAATGAGTCAGCTCTTTGCATCAGGTGGCCAAAGTATTGGAGCTTCAGCTTTAGCATCAGTCCTTCCAAGGAATATTCAGGGTTGATTTCCTTTAGGATTGACTGGTTTGATCTCAAGAGTCTTCTCCAACACCACAGTTCAAAAGCATCAATTCTTCGGTGCTCGCCTTTCTTTACAGTCCAACTCTCACATCCATACATGACTATTGGAAAAACCGTAGCTTTGACTATGCAGACCTTTGTGGGCAAAGTAATATCTCTGCTTTTTAATATGCTGTGTAGGCTGGTCACAGCTTTTCTTCCAAGGAGCAAGCGTCTTTTATTGGGATCTGTTGATGGTCCCCATCGAAAGACAGATACCTACATTCCCCATTGTGTCTCATGGAGCATATTAGCCTGGACTCCCCTCTGGATTCCCTAGAAATGGCACTGAGAATGGGATTCGGCAGAGGCGCCGTGGCCAGAAGGGTCTGGGGCCTAGGGCATGGGGGTTGCAAACCTGCCTGGGTGGTTGAGTGTGCAGGGGGATCTGCAGAAGGCTCCAAGGGTAGATGAGGAAGTAGCTCTGAGTCAACTGCACTAGCCACTGACCGAGACAGGAGGGTAGTCAGGTCCATTTCTCTCGCCTGAGTCTCTTCTCCTCTTCAGGGTGCCCAGTGGGAAGTAGAAGAGTCTCCGATCACCCTCCACAGGTCCCTCCTCCAGTCAGGGAACGCCTGCCCTTAGGCCCTCAGAGATCATCCTGACAACAAGATGAGGGAAGGTGACCACCCTGGAGACAGTGGCCTGATTCTGCTGTGGCGCAGTTGCCCAGAGAACCACAGGTGCCCCTTGCATTGCAGGGCTTCACAGCTGCTGCCCGCTGGCCCGGTGGCACCAGCTTCCTTCCTTTCCTGGCTATCTGTCTAAGAAGACACAGCCCACTATGGCACCCGCCCACCCCAAAGACAAGGCTTGGGTAGAACATCGCTGGCAGTCCAGTGGCTAAGACTCTGCGCTAACAATCCAGGAGTCCCGGGTTCCATTCCTGGTCAGGGAACTAACTAGATCCTGCAAGCTGCAACTAAGAGTTCACGTGCCTCAACTATAACCCGGCACAGTCAAATAAATAAATGCACAAAAATAAGTTAAAAAAAAGCGGGGGGGGGGGGCTTGTGTGTCAGGTTGTACTAATCCCCATTTCTGGAGGCTTCAGCTCTTAAACCATAAAAAAGGAGAAAGGATAACCAGGAAGAGAACTTCCTACTGCTCCTATGGGGGGATTTATTTATCAGTATGGGAGCTGTATGAGGTTTAGGAATAAATGAGCCATCAGATAGCACCCTGAGGTATTATTCTTCGACACAGTATCTTAAACACGGATTCCCCTGCACTGTATTGGAACAGATGTCACACATTACATTAGAGAACCAAGCTTCCCATGGACTTTCTTAGAAGGCTAGGCTTGTCAAATCTTTATCTCATTTGTGAGTGAGGATTAAGGTGTGTTCTGGTAATTTATGTGCGTGTAGATATTAAGTAGAAGTAAAAACAGCAACTGAAGCAAAAACCATCCTTAGCAGTGTCTTGCAATCTTCTGAAAAGAAACTGTGGAAGAGCCCGAGAGAATCAGGTGTGTTTTCTATTTCCTGTGGATAAACAGGAAAGGAACACACATGAATGGAGGACCACAAGCATTCCATCACCACCTTTCTCCTTAGTCTCCAGAGCAAACATCTTGTAAAGTACCCAAAGGGCCAAAATTCCAGTTATTCCCAGGGGTTCTCCATGGTCCAGCAGAGGTTTCTGGGTATGTTGCTTGAGTCCCATTAAACCTTCAAGTTTAATTCATCTTGGCTGGTTTCCTTCTACTGTAGATTTCCTTTGCAAGAGAACGGGAACTGTGGGGGATTGAAGAACTCTTATTGGGTAGTCTAGCAATTTTGTACCGGTACACCAGCCTGGGGCCGAGGGAAATTCCCTCATGAACCCCAGGGAGGCTTGGGTTAACTGAAGGCAGGCACAGCTCCTCCAGCACTCAACTCTGCAGAGGGGCTAGGAATCCAGAGACTCCTGCTAATGAAAGGTCTGCTCAACATCCTGGGGCTAAAGATGAACCGATTACCTCCACTGTGAAACAGGAATCTGCAAAGAATTCTGAGCACATACCTACCTGCAAATCTACCTGCCTGTCCTGCAAACAAGGTGTGCTAAAGCCTAATCGTTTGTCTGAACCAGCCAGTACTAGGTCGCAGGAGAATATGGGTTAGGAGTCACAGACATCTAGGTGTGAACCCTGGGTGGGCTACCAAGAGCTGTGTGACCGCACCCAAGACACCCAGCCTGTCCCCTGCCTCAATGTTCTCGTGTGCAAATGGGAATAAAACAGACTCACACGATCTGGAGCTACTGAGTCTGAAGAAGCTGGAAACGAGTACGTGCGGCCTCATTTCTGCAAACAGAAATACCACACACTTCTTTCCTTGGGGTTTCGAGGTCCGGGCCACCTGGCCGGTACACCGACCGGCCCCTGCAGCGCAATTCAGCCCTAAAGGACCCTCCAACCCCGGCCCACCGCACCAACTTGCTCCCGGCTCTCTCTTGCCTCCCTCTCTCTCCCATCTGGCGCTCTCACAACACTTTCTAAAACAGAAAGTACTACCGCCCTTTAATCCGCGCTCAACGTCAAGGGCAGAATCGTCACGAAAGTGAGCAGCCCGGCTTTCCGGGCGCGGACGGGCAAGGCTCGAGGGCGGTCCCGGGCAGCGGGCGGGGCCAGCCCCCTTTGCCCAGCCGAATTCCAGATTCGGAGCCTGGGGAACACCCTCTGCCCGAGCGTGTTAGCCCCGGCCGACACCCGGGAGCCGCCCGCAGCCCTGGGGGGCCGGGGGCGCGGAGATCCGGGAGGAGGGGTGGGAAAGAAGATGGGGAGGGAGGACGTAGAGGAAGGAGGCGGGAGGTGAGAGGAGGAGGGGAGGGGAAGAGGCAAGGAAGTTGGAGAAAGGGAGGTCGGGGTGGGGGAGGGAGGAAGTGGGGGGAGGAGGCAGTACGAGGGAGGGGAGGGAGGGGAGGAGGGGGTGGGAGGAGGAGACGGTGCGGGGCCCGCAGGCGCTTGCGGGGAGGAGGCGGGGAGAGTGGAGGGGGAGAGAGGGGGAAGGGAGGGAGCAGGGTGGAGGAGGGGCGCGGGGGAGGAAGGAGGAAGTGGGGGTCAGAGGAGGGGGAGGGCGCGGACCCCTCCCCGGCTCCGAAGGACCGGTGGATGCCGACCGCGAGCACTGCTCTGGGACAGCGGACCCACTTTGGAACAGTAGGGTAGCACGGCGGGGCTTTTCTGGAACAAGCAAAAACAAAACAAAAAAGCAAAAACCAACAACAACCCAACCAAGCGCAAGCCGCCCCGCCCCACCCCGCCCGGGTCTCGGCGGCAGCAGCGGGGACATCGGGGAGCGGGGACCGTGGCCCTCGGGGCGCGGGGGGCGCTCCCCGGGGTCCGCGGCCGCACAGTCCGGGAACTGGGCTCCGTCAGACTTCCGGGAGGCAGGAGGCTGCTCTTCTCCAAAATCCACCAGACTCCTCTGATGCGCTTTTCTTAACAGTGGAAAACTACAAAAAACAAAAAAACATAGCCATGAAAATAAGTGAGAGAAGAACCCGCCGTCTTCACGTCCATGGAGGCGTTCTGTTGAGTCTTGAAATTCGGAGTCTTGCGGGTGAGCCTTGTGAGCGCCTTTCTAACCAATCCACACTGAAGCGTGTGCGTCTCTGCTGTGTTTAACACTGGGTGACGGTGACGTGGTGACATCGTGTGAAGTTGATTTGGTGATGATTTTTGCTTTGGTCCGGTTACCTTGCTTCACTTGATAACACGACGTGAACGCATACACGTTGCAAAAAGAAAGGCACAGAAGGAGCAGTTATCTTTTTAACTTTGGCTTAAAGTAGATGAGAAGCCCTAAGGCGCTGCCAGCACTGAAAGAATGAAGGGTTAAAAACAACAATTATGCATTGGCTCCTTCGTAGTCATTCTCCATAAGTTAACATTGTAAATCATTAAATAAAAGGGACGAAAATCCTATTCCTTGTTATAAATTTACAGTTTTAGAAAAGGTGTCATTACATCATATGTGCTGAATCACATTATCAGGTCTGTATGTGAGAAAGAATTTCTGCTCTGAAATAGAGCAGCTTGAATGCTTAAGTGCCAAGAAGTGCTTCTTAGGAAATTTCCAAATACAATCAATTAATATGAAACAGATGCAGTAGGGGGTGCTTACTAAAACTGAAAGCCCTTCTCCCAAAAAAGGCACTCCATTTTCCTTTCAAATGAGCCTGGAAATCATTCATTTTCAGCTGGCCAATGAGGATTGACGATCGCTCCAAAATCAGAATGGGGCATCTTTTCCATGGTAGGTTAATAGGCCCAATTCAGTTTACAAAAATGTCTTTGGGCCAGGACTCATTCACCTGCATAAAATCAAAGACACGGTGATGTGTGTTTTATCACATTGAACAGCAGTAGTGAAAGGATGGATGTTCATGGGAACAGGATGCCCAGACAGAGGTTTCACTGAACCACATCCCAGCTAATGCATGCAGAAAAGTCCCTGGGAGGTAGGTTGTAGGCTGGCGCTCCATCCATCACTCCTCCTCGTTTTCCAGGCCTGTTTGTTTGCCCTTTGAAGTGTGTTTTAAACTTTTGAATTCGTTATCTGTATTAAAAATCAGGATATTTCACAGGGAAAGCTGGACTTTTGGCTTCTCTGAAATCTGAGAAGACCTGGAGCAGAGTGGCAGTGTCAGAAGTGACCATTTGTGTGCCCATGAGCACGCGCACACACAGACACACACACACACCACTGTTGTCCTCTTAAGATAGTTGTTTGCCCTGTACCCCAAGTTTTCTGACCCCAGACAAACTACTTCATCTATTGTTCAGCCGTTTTATAAGGATCATTAAAGCCATAGGTGGTTTCGACACTGTCTAGATGTAATGCATGTATGATTAAAACCTCAAATCTTGACTTCCAGAAATTCATCTTGACAGATTCAGCAAATCAGAAACTGAATAAAGACAGACACAACAGAATGTCCTGACTCCTCCATGGGGCATTTCCCCAAAATGCAGCAAGACACAGGGGAGCATGTGGTCTCAGCAATTAAACTACATACCTGCTAGGCAGTGTTAGGCAAGTTATTTACTATCCTAACCAGCACAAGTTATTTACTATCCTTACTTCCCTGGTGGCTCAGATGGTAAAGAATCTGTCTGCAGTGCAGGAGACCCAGGTTTGATCCCTTTGTCAGGAAGATCCCTGGAGAAGGGCATGGCTACCCACTCCAGTATTCTTGCCTGGAGAATCCCATCCACGGACAGGGGGCCTTGGGGGCTACAGTCCATGGGGGTCTCAAAGAGTCGGACACAACTGAGCAACTAACACACCAGCACGATTCTATAAAGAAATTATCCTTCAATTAAAAAAAGTGAATTTAAAATAAAAAATACATACTAAAACTACCCCCTTTGAAAGATTGAATATTGAGTTATTATATGTGAAAGAATTTTGAACAGCCCCCGGTCCATAGGAACCACCCCAAATATTAATTTCTCCTGCCCTTGGGATTTCAGTTACTAATGCAGGTTCTTGAGAGAGAATTATTACTAGATTCTACTTAAGTAGAATTCAGCCTTTGGTACCTGCAGGAGATTTATCTGGAAACTCATTTATGCTAGTTTCAGGGTCCTGCTCCTAAGATTTCGATATAGGAAGTCTCAAATAGGGCCCTGGGGTCTCACATATTAACATTTAATTCTGGGGCACAAGTTCTCAGCCCTCAGTCTGACAGTCCCTGTCCTGGACTTGCCCTTGACTTTGGAGGGAGAGAAGTGGCGATGGAGGCCTGGGCCGAGTCCCAGGCTATCCCGGCCTGCCTTCTGGTCCTGCAGCTAGACTGGATCCCTCTCTGGATCCCTCCTGCCAGCTTCTGGACTCCCAGGCATTTACTGAGCAGCTGCTGGAAGCACCCTGGACTGGCATCAAGCACGCAAAACAAATGAAGCGGTTCCTATCCACAGGGAGCCCAGGGCACTAAATTCCACAGTCAGGCCTGGCATTTGGGTCCCAGTTTCTGCCTTTCCCTGGTGGCTCAGCCAGTGAAAAATCTGCCTGCAAGGCAGGAGACCTGGGTTCGATTCCTGGGTCAGGAAGATCCCCTGAAGAAGGGAATGGCAACCTACTCCAGTATTCTTGGCTGGAGAATCCCATGGACAGAGGGGCCTGGCGGGCTACAGTCCATGGGGTTGCAATGAGTTAGACAGGACTGAGGGACTAACATTTCCACTTCTTCTTCTCCTACGGCCCAGCGTGTAACACACACCGTTCCAAGTGATGGTGTTCTGCAAGATGCTCCCCAACACCATCAGCACCACCGCCCCCCAGCACGGCAGTCACCACGACAGAGTCACTTCTGCCTTCCGAGGACACAGCACAGCCCTGCTTAGGTGCTTATTGGATATTCATGGAAGCTAACTTCTTGGACAAATCTGTCTTCTGAAAGCTGGTTGATGTTAATTCACTCATCAAATATTTATGAGCCAGGAACTCTTACAGAAACTGGGGATAATAGCCATGAGCCAAATGTAAAACCCCTGCCCACGTGGAACTTCCTTTCGAGTTGGGGAAGAAAGGCCACATAAACAAGTGACTTTGCATGCTGGTGTTGGGGGTTGTGGTCTGTACCCTGACATTTGCTGCAATCTTGTTTGCTCTCACTAATACCTCCGTTCCCTGCCAAGTGGCCTTCTTTCCCAATCCCAGTCTACACAACCCTTACTCGGCGGCAATTCTGTCTGAGGCCAAAGAGCAAACCGGTTATTTTATTGCGTCTTGAATCAAAGTGTCTGCGTATCTCCTCTAGGCGTGAACCAAGTTCAGCCATTCGTTCCCACATGCCAGAAGCTTCCACAAAAAGTGAAACTTGTATATTCTCTTACAAAGTCTTAAGAAGAAGGCTTGATAGAAGCCTGGTGACTCTGCTGTTCCATTGTTTGGTCCTGTTATAATATCGCTTTTCTTTTTAAGCTTCTTAGCTATTAGTAAAAGTGTTAGTCCCTCAGTCAAGTCTGGCTCTTTGCAACCCCATGGACCCATCAGGCTTCTCTGTCCATGGAATTCTCAAGGCAAGAATACTGGAGTGGGTAGCCATTCCCTTCTCCAGGGGATCTTCCTGACCCAGGGATTGAATCTGGGTCTCCTGCATTATAGGTGGGTTTTTCACCATCTAAACCACCAGGGAAGCCCTTATTAGCTATTATGCCAAATATAAAAGTAACTCTGACTACTTTGCATTCATATTCTGTAGCTTAATTTGAGTAGACTTTTAATAATTTATCAGTAAAAGGTAATCTTACCTTTAGATATGTGATTTTGCAGAGAACATTTTGCTGCATTCTTGCTGAGCTCTTTGTATTTTTCTGGGTCTGACACTTATTATAGAGAAATACAAGTCCAATTTTGTCATAAAAATGAGAGAGGATTTCAGTATTCTATCAAGTGAGTTACATCTGAAAATTCAGGTAAAGAAGTATAATTTTCATTTCTTCTCTAAAGAGGCAACTTTTTGTGAAAATGCCCCCAAATGTATTATTTCTATCTCTCCGAATGTGTATATTTTTTATTTTATTCTGCCCCCTCAACCCCCGCACTATGTGACATGCTGGATCTTAGTTCCCCAAACAGGGATTGAACCACGCCCCCAACAGTGGAAGAACAGAGCCTTAACCACTGGGCTGCCAGGGAAGTCCCTGTATATTTTTATATTTGACCTCTATCTGGGATCATCTTTGGCTCTCAGTTGCATACATTTTATCATTTCCCGAGTCTGTAAGACTTCCTGTTGAGAAATATGAACTGGGTCAGTGGAAATTCTTTGGGAAGCCAACTCAGACACCTAGGATTTCCTTTATGCTATGAAATGCAAAATAAACAATTTTGATTTGGACATAATATCATTCTTTAGTCTGGCAACCGGTGAATAAGCAGGTAGAATTAAAATGTGTTGGATCATGGATGATCATCTAGCGAGTGGCCAGTTGCTGTGCTTCGCACAATTGCAGACTGCTCAGTCAGAACTGAATTTGAAAGTCTATATATGTGCACTATTGAAAGTGGCCATTAATAGATTCAACTACCATCAGAGCCACTGGAATGTTAAAACCATAAGATGTGGCTACTCTGATATCAGAACTCAGGTTATCAGAATTCTCATATCAGGATATTAACACATGGTCCAAACCAGAACCCAAAGTTTACTAGGAAAACCTGAAAGGAAAGAAATTACATGCTCTGTTCCTTTCTAGTCCCCTTTTCTCCCACCTGGGAGTGTGGGTTGAGAGGGCAGATGGAATAAGAGTGAAAATTTTTTTAACACGTATCTGTTTATTTATCATGCCAGGTCTTTGTTGCAGCATGCAGGATCTTCTTTAAGGCACGCTAGATCTCCCATTGTGGCATGTGAACTCTTAGTTGCGGCATGTGGGATCTAGTTCCCTGACCAGGTGTGGAACCCAAGCCCCTTGCTTTGGGAGTTCAGTCTTAGCTACTGGACCACCAGGAAAGTCCCCAAGGGTGAAAATTTTGAACCTAGGCCATGCAAGCCACGATAATAATTGTGAGAAATCTGCTTTTATTTTAACTGACATTTCCCCTCGGTGAACTGACATTTAGTGATTGAAATATCTGGAACGCACACTATAACTTGGCTGTCTTTAGGCTAAAGGTTGAGACAGGAGAAGGTGAGGTACAAGGGCCTCAGCTGACACTTGTAAAGGGAACAAAACAGATGCAAATTTCACAGGCAAAACAAGGTAGCTTTTCCAGTTTTAGACTATGCTGAGCTGCTCTGGAGTAAGCCTAGTAAGTCTAGGCTTTCATCCCCCTTAATAACGTCAAGGGCTCCCCACCACCTTTTCAGTAAGATCATTAACAAGCACGCTGGGACTCCTGCACTCGCTGTTAGGGACTGATGATAGGATTTCTCCTGTAGTACAGATGTGCATAGATTTCTTCACTCTCCCACTCTTATGATGTTGTTCTAGAAACTGAGCTGTTCAAGGTTGTGTTTGAACACTTTTTGAACAAGAACTTTAATTAAGCGATCAAAAAGCTCTAGCTCATGGTTTTTAATAACTGAAACCAGTGTCTATAATTTTTCATATCTAAAATCTATAGACACTATTATCAGCGTCGCTAGCTTCTTTTACTTTCAACTCGTAGAGAAAGTTTTCCTTCTTCTTCATCTGTCTTTTTCACATCCGGTAGGACCAGCTCTTGTGATTATCATCAGTTGGAGGAAACCCATACACCACAGAGGGCAACATGAACTCGCCAAGTTGCCAAGAATTCTAGGGATTTTCTTTCTTCCCTAGTCATTGTCACAGCCAATGCCTTTTTTGGGAGGCCGCACTGGGTCTTAGTTTTGACATGTGGGATCTTGTTCCCTGACCAGGAGTTGAACCTGGGCCCCCTGCACTGGGAGCTCAGAGTCTCAGCCACAGGACCACCACGGAAGCCCTGCCAACATCTTCTTGAAAAATGTGTCTTCATTTCATTGCCATATTAGGTGGCTAAGAATTTTCTGGTCAATTTGGTAAACTTTGGACTTAGAATTTAATTGGCTCAATAAAGTGGCCAAAGGATCCATATTTGTACATATGGGTGACCATATGTACAAATACCTGTGAATGTATTTGTCAATGATACAGGCTGAGTGTAACAGGTGGGCCAATCCTCCTGTTAGTCTGGGGATGTGTTTGTGTGAGCTGCTTTGTTTTTGTTTTTATGGTGAGGGCTACTGGTATAGGTAAATTTCCAAACTGCCCGAGAAAATGGGAGAACCTAATCAGAAAAGACACAGCTCTAGCTGAAAAAGGAGCTTAAAGGAGATTGGGTTGTTAAAGGAACCACAATTGTTTCACATGCAAAGCATAAAGCAGGGGCAAGAACTAAGGTGGTTCCAACCAACTTCTATGATTATTTTATTGAATTGGAGAGACTATGGCTAAGGGGAAACTTTTGTTTAGAACCAATCATTGCCATGCAGTGACTACTAGCATTAGCTGGTATAAGGGTGCATCCCAGGCTGCCAGTGTGTGGAACAAGCTTGTTCAATCACCCACTCTACTCCCTTCCTTCTCTACCATTTTGTTTCCAGTATGAACATCTAAGTAAAGACAGAAAAAGTGAATACTTGGAAAGTCAGCTTTCACGCAAACATAAGAAAAAAATTTCAAATGTCAAGTGGGCTTAGATGTGGGTCTTGCCACTTACGGGCATTTTTTTTTCATAGTTAGGATGGAGGTGGGGGTGGTCAGAGGGGCACAAATCTGCTTCATGAATTTCACCTCGAAAGCTAGAGCTATCTTTCAAATAGACTTTTCTGCTTCCTAGTAACTGGACTGTAGATTTATCATGAGAAAAATTTTCTACAAGCTTTCCCAAATATATATATATTTAAATTTTTTATTTATTTATTTTTGGCTGTGCTGGGTCTTTGTTGCTGTGCAGGTTTTTCTCTCGTTGCCATCTTCCTGGACCAGGGGTCAAACCCGTGTTCCCCTGTATTGGCAGGCAAATTCCTAACCACTGGACCACCAGGGAAGTCCCCTGAGTATATTTTTATTTTCACTTTGTTGGCTTGGGAACAGTGAGTAAACACTGAATGATTTCCCCCCTTCATCTAGATTGTGGACCATTTGGTAACAGAGCTTAAGAGACTTCCAAAATGTATAAACACCTACTGCTATTTAAATAGCCAACCTTCAAACTGATTCAGAAACCACCCAGGCAGGTATTCTGAGTCCCTGTGTGATTCTAGACGTGGCGCTGACCTTTCTTCAGGCCAAAGGGAAGTTAATGTTTCTCCCTCCCATTAGCTCGTGGCGGTGCCTTGAGAGAAGAAAAAAAATAGATATGACAAAGTCCAGTGCAGAATTTTTAAATGCTACAGGAAAAACCAGGTAAGAAGCACTCATCTTTTGTGAAATGTAGCTGCCATGTGAAAGACCCAGGGCACGCTGTCTTCTTGGCTCAGGGACACACAGATCCGACTTCCTAGAATTCAAAACCAAAGGTAGGAACAACACAGTGGAAGGTTTTAAGAAAGGACACAGGGTGTCCTTTTTAGACCCATGAGGCAAATGCTGTTCTTTTCTGATGTCTCTGGAAAGAAACTGTGGTCCACATAAAGATGTCTTATTGCTGATGCTGCCAGAAAGAGAACTCGGAGTTCACATGGCAAAAACGTGTTTTCAGATGCAATTTCACCTCAAAAAGTGAGCACTTCTAAAGGAGGCTTTGGCTACATGTCATTACAGGCTTTGGGAGGGGAGTCTGGCTTCATCTTTTGTCCTTCTCACCTGTTGCTCCTTCTCTAAAACATGCACACTCATGCCAGGTGAGGTCTCTTGCTGGTGGGACATGTGCGTGCATACTCTGGGCTGGAGCACCTGTCCCGGAGCACCAGTCCTTTGATGACACACAGTTGTCTGATGAGCCAGTTGGAAGCACCTTCCACCACTTCACAGACATGCTTAATCTGAAGTCGGCCTGGCTAGAATTCTAGCCACAGAGAGACCAAGCCTTCGTCAAGGAGGAATTATCTAAAAGGGAGCAGGCAAAACTTAAGTGTTCATTTCTTCTTGATGGGAACACCATGCTATACACAAAACCCCACAGAGGTAAGAAAATGGGAAATGGGCTTTGCCATGGATGCACCTTAAAGAGGTGATTAAGGTGCTGCAGGCGGCTAGCCAGCTGGTCTTCATGGAAAACAGAAGGAAGTGGAAGGGGGACTTCCCTCGTGGTCCAGTGGCTAAGACTCTGGCTTCCAATGCAAGGGGCCCGTGTTCAATCCCTGGTCAGGGAACTAGACCCCACCTGCCACAACTAACAGTTCATATGCTGCAACTAAGACCCAGTTCAGTCAAATAAATAAAAGATACTTAAAAAAAGGAGGTGGTGGGGTGCGGGAGTGTATTCCCGAGTCACCCTTTAGAGTTTAAGTCTGCCCCTCAGATGTGGGAATGTGCTTTGCAGTAGCTATCAGAGGTGGAAGGAAAAGTTTAAAGGTTTGTTTGGGGTTATGTTTCGCTGGTTGGTTGGTGTTTTGATCTTGCCAAAGTAGCCATCTGGTTTGAGAAACATAATTTTGAAAGCACCAAGGCCTGCCTCCAGATTAAGGTACTCTTAGATTCCCATGGAAGCTTTGGAGAAGTAGACATTTAATTTGCTTATTATGCTTTCATTAGTTTATCCAACCAACTTCACAGAGCACCTATGATGTCCCAAGGCACTTGGCTTACTGCTGGAGACAGCCTCATGGAGACCCTAATCCTGGCCTAGGCAGCCTCTGGCCCGTTCTCCATGCAGGTTCTGCACTTGTGGTTCCAGGCGAATTTACCCATTCTGAACATCAGAATCAGAGAACACTGATTTCTTAAACTCATCAACAACCTATTCTCACCCACAATGCTGTCTAGATATAAGAGATTCCAGTGACCTATTTTCAAAGACTTCATTTAGAAATACACTTGGAAAAATAAATAAATAAAAATACACTTGGAGGATCTCCCTGGTGGTCCAGTGGTTAAGAATCCACCTGCCGATGCAGGGGACATGAGTTCGATCCCTGGTCTGGGAAGAGTCCACCTGCCTGGGGGCAGCTAAGCCAATGTGCCACCACTACTGAAGCCCGCATGCCTAGGGCCTGGGCTCTACGACAAGAGAAGGCACCACAGTGAGAAGCCCTCGCATCACAACTAGAGAGCAGCCCTGCTCTCGGCAATTCAAGAAAGCCCGTGCATCCAAAAGAATAATAATAAATTAAATAAATAAATAAATTTTTAAATACATTTGGAAAACAAAAAGTAAAACAGCAGACTTTTTAATTCTAAAATGAGGTGTGTTCTTGGGTACCTGTCTCTTTTAGGGTATCTGCTACAGCAGAACAGAAAAGGGGAGGCAGAGGAGAGCCCTGCTGGGGTCCTCAGTTCATCATCTTAGAATCATAATCCCGCTTCTCCACCTATGAGAGGCTTAGGAGGCCACCACCCACGAAAGGCCACAGAGGCAAATCCAGCTGTTATGGCTTCTCACAGTGTAAGCAGATAGACTGGTTTTTTCACAGGAGAAAAAGCCTCACAGATAACGAGACTAGCCAGAGCCTGGATGCGGAGGTCAAAGTCCAGTCTTGAGATGACCTCTCTGGGATTGGCCGTGGGCTCTGGCCAGTCACCTTATGGCTCTGGGCTGCGTTGTCCTCACTTGTAAAACGAGAGCTTCGTGGTGGATGACGCCTCACAGCCCTTCTCATTCGAACCTTCTAGCATCTGTGCAAAAGGGGGCACCAGGCAGGGTGTTTTGCAATTTTAATTCGTTGATTGGGCAGTCCATCAATGATTGAAGTTGCTTCAATGCTGAGATTAGAATAGCTGAGATTAGAATAATTGTAGTGAGGCTTCGAGGTTAATGATTAACTAAAATAAATGAGCCATTCACACCTCTGCCAGTGATCTCCTTTCAACTCTCAACAGGAGAACAAACAGCAAACAGTGATGAATTAATTCACAAGCAAAGATTATTTTTGGCAATTAGAAGAGTCAGACGCTTCTATTTACATATACCCATTACATACGTAAATAGGTGTATACATTTATAACTGTGTATCTCTATGCTCCCATTTGTCATTAAATGTGATGTTTCCCCAAAATTTATAAATAATAAAATTATAATAGTATGTGTTATATTTATTGAGCACATGTTATGTGCCATGCACTGTTGAAGAATTTATTTACATTGTCAATAACTTCTTAAATAATATTTACTTATTTATTTTTGGCTGTGCTGGGTCTTCGCTGCTACCCACGTTTTCTCTAGTTGCAGCGAGCAGGGGCTACTTTCTAGTTGTCGTGCGTGGGCTTCTTATTGCAGTGGCTTCTCTTGTCGTGGAGCATGGGCTGTAGGGTGCGTGGCCTTCAGTAGTTGCGGCACACGTGCTCTAGGGCACCAGCTCAGCATTTGGGGCGCACACTAGCTTAGTTGCTCTGTAGCATGTAGGATCTTCCGGGATCAGAGATCAAACCCATGTCCCTTGCATTGCAAGGCAGATTCTTAACCACTGGACACTAAGGAAACCCTGTCAATAACTTCTTTTCATTAATTTCTTCTGTTTCCAGTCTTAACACCCACAGTTGATTTATCAAAATATGGAAGTTCATAAAGTTTATTGCAAATATCTCACCTGGCAGGCATAACTCTTTGAGCGTAGAGAAACGATATTTCATAAAAAGGCCTCCAATTTTTCTGAACTTTTGGGCAAAGCCTTGCTGGACAAGCACAAATTTGATGGTGTTTATGTCCAGCGGTGGCGGTTCTGCCTCTAAATAACTCTCTTTGAGAGAGAGAGAGAGAATCTTGGAGTTTATGGAGAGTGGGAAATATTTTCATCTCTACTGAGATCAGGGGGAAAAAAAAATCTCACTAAGGTTCAAGGAAAGTTTTCCTGGCACTGAGGGTTATATTTGATAACTTACTATGATATTTGAATCACAGCGTCTGGACACAGATTATAAAATAAATTTTTACAGATCTGAGACAATTCAGGTGTGGGTCTTTCTTGCTGGATCATACACAATCCATATTAGGACTGAAACTTCATGGGATCACTATTTTCCTTTCTGTCTGCCCAGGCAGAGCACCCAAGCAGTGATGAAACATTCAGTAGCATAAGGGACGTGTTTCATATTATGATGATTATAATTCTACATGTTTTCCCAAAATGTACAAATATAAAATGTGCTATGTTCTACTCATATGCTTGCATATGGAAAACAGAAATAAAAATTGTTTACTCTGGCTACAACAAATGTCATTCTCTTGCTTGGTGGCTTTTGAGTTCCTTCAGCCAAACCAAACACATAGCTTCTCAAGATACCAGAATCTGCATTTAATCCAGTAATGAGTTTCTTACTCCAAGTATCTCTCTCTTTTAATGACTGCATTGTTAAATAAGAAATGGATAATGTCAACTTTCCCAATAGCAGCAGTAGTAGTTGTTGCTGTTTCATAAGTAATTTAGGAAAGCAACTGAAGCATAAAGAAGCTAAATTATTTATTACAGTAGTCTCCTCTCCTGGACATCGTAATAATCTTCAATAGTAATGCCTTCCTTACAAGTATATAGTTAGCAAATTGAAGTCAAGGGGTTAAATTGATAAATTAAACAGTTATGAAATGTTTTCAGGTAAATAGTTGATTTTATCATCAAACAAAAAGACTGCCTCGTTTCCTGCATGCATTATCTAAATATTTATCTAACATGTATTGATATATTCTTAACTGTTGTAGTGCATTCATGCATGCTAAGTTGCTTCAGTAGTGTCCTACTCTTTTGCAACCCCATGGACTGTAGCCCACCAGGCTCCTCTGTCCATGAGATTCTCCAGGCAAGAATACTGGAGTCAGTGGCCGTGCCCTCCTCCAGAGGATCTTCCCGACCCAGGGATCAAACCCAAGTCTCTTATATCTCCTGCATTGGCAGGCGGGTTCTTTACCATTAGCACCACCTGGGAAGCCCAATTATTGTAGTCTTCTTTAAATGATTTGCTTTGAGAGTTATACACAGCATGATTCAGTTTTCCTAAATCAAGTGCAAGCTTCAGTTCAGTTCAGTCGCTCAGTTGTGTCCAGCTTCATGACCCCATGGACCGCAGCATGCCAGGCTTCCCTGTCCATCACCAACTCCCAGAGCTTACTCAAACTCATGTCCATCGAGTCAGTGATGCCATCCAACCATCTCATCCTCTGTCTCATCCTTCTGACAAAACGTGGTCCACTAGAGAAGGGAATGGCAAACCACTTCAGTATTCTTGCCTTGAGAACCCCATGAATAGCATGAAAAGGCAAAAAGATAGGACACTGAAAGATAAACTCCCCAGGTCGGTAGGTGCCCAATATGCTACTGGAGATCAGTGGAGAAATAACTTCAGAAAGAATGAAGAGACAGAGCCAAAGCAAAAATAACACCCAGCTGTGGATGTGACTGGTGATGAAAGTAAAGTCCGATGCCATAAAGAGAAATATTGCATAGGAACCTGGAATGTTAGGTCCATGAATCAAGGTTAACTGGAAGTGGTCAAACAGGAGATGGCAAGAGTGAACATCAACATTTTAGGAATCAGTGCAGCCTTGCCGCTGCTGCTGCTAAGTCAGGTCAGTCGTGTCCGACTCTGTGCGACCCCATAGACGGCAACCCACCAGGCTCCGCCATCCCTGGGATTCTCCAGGCAAGAACACTGGAGTGGGTTGCCATTTCCTTCTCCAATGCATGAATGTGAAAAGTGAAAGTGAAGTCGCTCAGTCGTGTCTGACTCTTCGCGACCCCATGGACTGTAGCCTACCAGGCTCCACCGTCCATGGGATTTCCCAGGCAAGAGTATATCAGTGCAGCCTTACCCACCACGAATTCAGCGACTACTGTAGTGTGGGCAAGACTGTCAGGATTCAGCAGTGCCCCGCAGTAATGGAAAACCAGTGGTAAGAACTGCACCTTGCCTGGAGCTGGTAAACTGGGCAGTTTATAGGTTAACTCAAAATGTATGGTTAGTAGAGGGGCTTCCCTGGTGGTCTAGTGATTAAGACCGTGCTTCCTTTGCGAGGGGCACAGGTTCAATCCCTGGTCAGGGAATTAATATCCCACATGCTTCATGGTGCAGCCAAGAAAATTTTAAAAAGTAATACAGTTTTTTAAAAAGATATATTTACCAAAAAAAACCCCCCAAACTATGGCTAGTAGAGACGTGTCCGATGTGGATGTTGTCTGGGAGCTAGGCCACTGGGCAGCCAGAGTAACTCAGAAGACACTAGTTCTGATATGTTTCTTTTCAGCCAAACAAGAAAGAGTTTAGGCAGAGATCATTAGGCAAATGAATCAACAAAAAGAGTATAGGAGATTCATTGCCTGTTTCAGCTATCACTTCTGTAGGGCATTCCACATAAAATCTGCACAGGTAACCCTGATTTCTCAACTGCTCAGCCAGTGAACATCTTGATTCAAAGAAAGTGAAAGTTGCTCAGTCATGTACCACTCTTTGCAACCCCATGGACTATACAGTCCAGGGAATTCTCTAGGTCAGAATACTGGAGTGGGTAGCCTTTCCCTTCTCCAGGGGGTCTTCCCAACCCAGGAATTGAACCCAGGTCTCCCACATTGCAGGCGGATTCCTTACCAGCTGAGCCACAAGGGAAGCCCATCTTGATTCAAGGAGTATGAAAATACCTGAAGTTTTTCAGTTTTTTCAGCCATCTTCATAAATGAGCATCACCTCTTCCTATGTTTTCTGGAATTAGTGACACTAATGTCATCCTCCTGATGCCTGGGGAATTTTTTTGGACTCTGTCCCTTACTGTCCATTTCAGCTACCACTCTCTAACCCAGCCTCCCAGTTCTACCTTCCCTGACCACCAAGAGGACATCCTGCCTGCTTGGCCATTTTGATCACTGCCCACCTCCTGTTCAGAATATACAGTGGCTTCTGCTTGCTTTAGCAACTGTGCCCTCCGCCTGACCCCTCGCTGTCTCCAAAGGCTGAGCACCTTTTCTATTCCTGAGCTAATCTATTTATTATCTCCCTCTGTGCTTGGATTATAAATAAATCCTGAGCCCAAGTCTTACCAATTGCTATTTCCCCCATCCTGGAAAATTTGCATTTCCTCCCCCCAACACACTGTGTCCTTAAGCCACGCCCATTGTTCCTTTTGCATCTTACTAGGCTGGTTTGCACCCTCGCCAGTGGGGGAAGTATCTGCGATGGGGGCATGAGGTCTTGAGAGGCCCCTCTCCATCCCCCTTGAAGGGTGAATAAGCACCCAGTGAGTGGATCAAAGTACACGTGAATGAATATTGGAATGGCAGAGGCTGCTCTGGTGCTAAAGTGACATTGCTTTTCAGCATAGAAAAAGCTAGCAATATTTTTCCAGCACGCAATAAAGAAAATGCTGTATTGAAGCAAATGAATATTTCTTAAGATTTTGTAGAGTGCAATAGGAATTGCTCTCTAAATGATGTTTGGAAATAGAAGAAGCTGAAAAGACAGTGGAGAAATGAATGTGACTAATATTTCCCAACAGACAAGGAGGGGATATAAATTTGTGATGGGAGATACCATACCGCCGCCTTCACACACCCACACATGATGCGATCTTTGAGTAGGATTAGAAAAGCCTGATTCTGTAAGCCAAAAGAGGAGGCACGACTAACTGATTAATAGGCTAATCCAAAAGACAACTCCCAATGGCCCACCGGCCCTACCCCCAATTAAAGTAACTTCCAGAAATAATTCTTCTTCAGATTGAATTATCTGTGCAAATGATTTTTTAAAAATTTTCTTTATTATTTATTTATTTATCTGACTGCGTTGGGTCTTAGTTGTGGCATGTGGAATCTAGTTCCTTGACCAGGGTTCAAGGGCCCCCTCATTGGGAACCTGGAGTCTTAGCCACCAGACCACCAGGGAAGTCCCTCAAAAGATTCTTTATTAATAATCTACATCAGGGTTTGGCAGACTCTCCATGGGCCAAATCCAGCCCACCTCCCATCTCTGAATGGAACACAGCGCAGCCCTTCATTTTTGTGTTGTCCATGGCTGGTTCCCACCGTAAGGACCTGGCTGAGTAGCTGTGACAGACACCCTGTGATCCACAAACTAAAAAATGGCCCTTCAGGGGAAAAGTTTGCAGGTGCTTGACCTACGTGATCTAAGGATATAGTAATTTGATCAGAAGTGCCATTAACTTGCTTTCTCCAGTGGGAGTGTAATATGGTTGGATAGATTATTTTCTGAAATAAGTGAGGGATTCACACCTCCCTTCCTTCTTACCAGGGGTAGACCTGGGGCCTGAAGTCTGGTTGGCTGGCTAAGGGAACAGTAACCTCCAGTTACTAAGGACAGTAACCAACTTGTCCTGGTTTTCTGGGAATTGTCTTGGTTTTCAAACTAAGCCCCTTGTTCTGGGCAAACCAGGACAGTCAACCACCCTGACATGTAGTGAACAGTGTATAGGGTCTGGGGCAGACTGATGGGGTCAAATCCCACTTCTGTGACTTTATGCTGTGTAGCTGTGAGTAAGTTACTTAACCTCTCTGAACCTCAACTACCCTATCTGTGAACTGATTCTATTCTGGGGAGAAATTGTAAAGATTAAAGGACATTATACACAGAAAGAGTCCAGCACAGAATAGGCACTTATTAAATATTCATTCCCTTCCTACCCTTCAGATGATTATCAGCTAATATTTTTACCCAATCTTTTTTTTTCCCCAATCTTTAGCCAAAATTCATTTTTCCATAAAATTATCAGAAGGGAAATTTTAAAATACTGTTCTATGCCCTCTATTTTCTAATGATGTTGTTTCTTTGCCCCTTACATATAAATACCCAAATAAACAAATAATTTGTACGGCAGTGGGGAAAGTAGCCCGCCCATGCAAAATTGCCTGTTTTTCAATTTGATAACTGTTCTATATTTTAAACATAAACACCTGGAGACAAGTGGTGGTTGAATTCTGTTTTGTCCAATTACGGATACATCCCAGGAAGGTCTGCTGTGCCCAGCCAGCTAAAGCACCCTGAGATAGGAGATCCTGGCGGTCCAGTGGTTCAGACTCAGTGCTTTCACTGCGCGGCCTCGGTTCAATCCCTAGTCGGGGAACAAAGATCCCAAAAGCCACACGGCGCAGCCTCCCTCAAAAAAAAAAAAGGTAGCTTGTGATGCCTTGGATCCATGACCAGATCCAGAACTTCTGGAAAACAAGATTCGGGGGCTTTTTCTAACCTGGTATTGTGTGCCTCTAATGGAGAATGTTGATAGAAAGCAAGTTGATAGAGGCTGTGCGTGCCACCTCACTCATGGTTCCTCTGATGGATCACTGTGACCCAAGTGCTAAGTGGACCAACACGCTCATTAATTTTTTAAAGAGGTTAATAATACACAGATAGTGGTGTCAAATCTGATAGCAACCTACATGCCATCCAAAGTACCCGAGATGAGATCAAAGGGACGAGACAACATTAACCTCATTCCAACTCAGCATTTTGATTTAACATCCGGTGGGTTAGCAAATGTGCAGGATGGAATTCAATAATGTGTACTTCTGTAATAGTTTATACTCCCAATTACACTTAAAATCCTAGTTGGTCCCCAACAAATTCAATTTCTTTAACCTGTAGTTATAGGACTTTGAGAAATCCATTTTTTTATTTTTACTAAATGAATTGGACAAATCAATTCAAAACTATCAGCATTTTAATTTAATATCCAGATTCTTAGTAAATGTACAGAATGGAATTAAATAATGTGGACTTCTATGGTAATGTGTAACCTAAAAACTTCCAAATACATACACAATCCTAGCTGATTTCCAATAAATTCAATTTACTTGAGGCTGTGGTCATGTGATTTTAATGAATCAAACTTTTTAATGGAATTAATTGGTCAAATCAGCCAAAACTTATAAATTCAGTGAAAATGTGTCAGGGGATTGGCTGATTTGAATGGCTAATGCAGCAAAATAAGTCAGATTAGAAGCTCAGAATACAGACTGCTTTAATTTGATTTAAACTGTAGACATCTGTTTGCCTTTTGATTGGGACAACACCAAAAAGCACTAGTTTCCAAACTTGGCTGATCTACATTAGAATCACCTGGGGAGCTTTCAAAACGTCCAAAGCCCAGGCCACACCACAGACTGTTAAATCAGAATCCTTGTGGGTGAGACTCGCACATCAGTCCCTTTGTAAGTTCTCCAGGTGACTGGAACCACTGGCATCAAGTTCAAATAATTAGGGGTGAAGCCACCATAATATGTTTTAAAGTGAAAGCCCAAGTTGGAGGAGAAAAGACTTTGTAGTAACATACAGTAATTATATTAATAACAAGCAAATCGTTTATTATACAATTTGTTATTGTTATGTAAAAAATTGCTCACTATTTACTGAGTTCTCACCGAGTGCCAAACATGGTGCCGGATTTTACATGGATTGTTTTATTAAATTCTCACACGTGACCGAGAAGCCTTATGAAGCTGATTATTTTACCCATTTTACAAATGGAGAAATTGAGGCACCGGAGGTTAAATACTTGCCGAAAGACATACATCTAGCCAGTTGTCAGGTGAGGGCTGGCACAAAGCAGTATGAGTTCAAAGCCTGTACTTAAATGATTTTTTAAAACTGGTGACTTGAAACTCCGGGCTCTGTAGGTCTTTGAACTTCACATTCTTATTTCTTTGCGGTCATTGCTTTGGGATTTTGTTGTGTTTTTCACTTTTCTTTGTTTCTGGATGCAAAGGCGTTTCCAAACAGTGCACAAAAGCAATTTCTGATGCCCCCGGGGAGGGAGGTAGCCTGACTTTATGCATATAATAGGCAGAGGAGTTAATATTCCACCTTAGAGCTCCTCTCAGGGGAGTTTCTAGCAGACTTAAAGCTCTCTCAGGCCACAGAAAGGGAACCTGAAACAAAACCTCCACCTCAAGGAAATGAACGTATTTGCTAAAGCATGTTTAAATTTTAATCTAAAAAGATTAACAATATAATGGGGCTTCCCATTCACTGCAAATCTGGTTATTTCACAAAATCTTCACTGTTGACCTGTCAACCTGGATGAGTTTGTTTCAAGTTTTTTGAGCTTTGTTTGTTTTGTTTTTGAGGCCTCCTAAATAACATCAAATAACATCCACTCAGTACCAGCTGAAATCTTAACATTTAGCTGATAAACGTTGACAGTTTTTGGTTGCACAATGAAAAACAAAAAGAAGAAAGATGAAAATCTAATGTCACGGTCATTGGCAGCCATTTCCTGTGACAATTATGGCACTGTACACTCATTTCTTAATGGTGTCTTCTCAGTCCTTTGCACATAAAAGCTGAGAGAGGAGCTGAAACTACCCCCAGAAGTTCCCCCAGGACCAAGGCCAATCGTCAGAGCAGAATCTGGGCCAATCTGAGCAGTTGTGTTTTTTTTCTTCCGCCCACTTACCTCAGGAGAGCAGTTTGTCTCCTTCCAAGGACCCGCCCACCCCCAGCAATGTCTGGGTGGGGTTCGGGCTCTGCCAGCAGCCCCCAGGCTCACTGCCTGGGTGGGACCGGCCGGGCTCCTGCCACCCAAGACAGGGCAACTTGACCTTGACCTTGGAAGGGACCGGAAGTTCTTCTGGCAGCAGGCACCAGGGAGGGGCTGGGGGGAAGCGACCTGTCCCTTGGAAGGCAACTGTACCCAACTTCGAGAAACGGGAGGACCCTGGGCTCCAACAACGCTCTGCGCCCCCAAGTGTCACCTCCCACTCTCCTTTGGGGGAGAAGAGCCCAGGGCTGGGGGCGACCAGGACCCATCCCTGTTTCAACCGCTTGTGGGCAGAGCAAGGGGTCCGTTTAAATTTCCTTCCAAGCCTCCTTCTTAAAAGACTGAACTTGTGGGAATCCCCTGGAAGTCCAGTGGTTAATAGGACCCGGAGCTCTCACTCCGGCCGTGCGTTCGATCCTTGGTCGGGGAACTAAGATCTTGCAAGACTCACGGTCAAAAAAACAGAACAATCAAACAAAAAGATATAAAAAGAAACTTTCCATGGTGCTGTCTAAATAAGACTTAGGTTTTCAAGTTTTAGGAGTGTGGCCAGAGGAGAATGTGAGTCTTGTCACTAGCAGGAAACTCAAGAGAAAAAATATTTTAAGGCGATGATGTCAAAAGGCTGAACGACTCTCTGGGGTCAGGCCAGGCACCGAGACCCCAGAGAGGTGGAGTCAGCTCTGCGCAGAGAGGGGGCCCGTCCCCCCTCACTTCGTGCAGAACCGGGGATCCCTGGTGCTGGCCGTCGTGGAGGCGGGCAGCGATCGGGCTCCTCCATAGCCCCGGGGCGCACGGTGCAGGGGTCTCCGCGCAGGCAAGGCGGCCTCGGTGGGCTCTGGGCGCTCGGCGCGGCGGCTCCGGGCCCGCGAGGCGGCGGCTGGCGCGCTTCCCGGCGGCTCCCGGCTGCAGCTGCCGAGCTATTTGCAGCCTCCACATCCTGAGAGCCGAGACCAGGCCGCTCCCCGGGGCGACTGGGAAGTGGGAGGCCAGGCGGGGCCTTCCTGAATCAGGAGTAGGGGGCAGGCAGTTCGGAAATAGCGACCTGCAGGGTCCGCAGGGGCTTCTGCTGGGGCTGCCCGGGGGAGTCCTGAGCCTCAGCCGCCCCCACGCCTCGTCAGAGCCCCAGAATGAGGGTCAGCAGGTGGGTGACCAACCCAGCTGGAAAATGAGCGAACTTCCCGCTGCAACGCCCCAGAGAGGCCTTTCCAGACGGTCCCCCCGCCCCGGCCCCGTTCTCCCACTTCCATCACTCACCTTTATCAGCATATCCTGAGCGGCATCCGAAGTGCTCTTTCTTACGTTGTTTGTTTACTTGTTCATTGTTGGCCTCCTCCAGGAACGTGCAGGCTCCTAGAAAGTCCTGTGGAAGACGACTGTCTGTTCCGCTGCTCGCCGGTCTCCAGGGCCAAGGAGGGGTGCCTGGCTCCTTTGTAAGAGAATGAAGGGATCCGGAAAGAGAGGCGGCCTGCTGAACCATCAACGAGCCGGATTTCTCACCTTTCCATTCCGAGGAGGCGTTGTCATCAACCTTTAGAGAGAAACTGGATTGATTTGGGGGGTAAGGAAGTTCATTCTCCCTGGCTTTATATATATTTTCCAACCCACTGTTAAATGTTAGTGGTCTTTAGTGTCTTTATGTGATGTATACCACTTGTCAGTATTTATTTAATGTAACCTATGTCATTTAAAGAAGGTTAAATTATAGGGTAACTAGAGAGCGACAATAATATAATTTAAGCACTATCATTTAGAGGAAGATTTCCACCCTAAAATTTGGTTAAAATACATTTGAGACAGACACTGTTAAATTCATTGCACAAATTTTACTTTGTGACAGCTCCAACATAGTCTGTTGTATTTAATAAGAATTCCTGCCCATAAAAGAAGATTTAATGACATTAATGAAATTGCCTTTATGTATTAATGGAACCGAAGGAGTCTTAACTCTAAAACCGAATGTTCTTTAAACCTAAATATTTGATACTCAAGAAAATCAGCTGAGAAAAAACTTGTCGAAAGTGATAGGTTCTATCTGATAATGGTATCCACATCTGGAGATACTGTGAAAATTACTTTATGCAGTGGACAAATTAGTGTCCATTCTTCTCAAGGTCTCAGAGTTCATAACTTATTTTTTATACTTATAGTGAAATGTCCCCATTTTTTTGCAAGCTTTATCCCAGATCCCTCTAGGCAACTGGGAGGTAGGGTATGTCAACCTAAATTTCTAGAAATTGTATCCTATTTGGTATTAGAACCTACATGTTAGAATTTGTAGTTTGCCACAGGGGAGAAAATGAATTCACTCCCGAAGCACTTATTTAAGATTACAGATGTGATCCAGCAGTCAAAGGAGCATCCCCCACCCTCCTCAGCCTTAGTAGAAAACCATCACCCCATCGTTTGAACGGAGTGACAAACAATTGTTTAATTTGAGTTGCATTCTGACTGCCTCTCTTTTTAATGGAAAGTGGGAAATAGAAATCTTGTGCAAAAGAACTTGACTTGAAGGTCACGTGTCTAGACATAGGGAACTGGGAATCCAGCACCCCTGCCTGCAGATCTGGGGGGAGGCTGCCATAGTCCCACTGGGGATGTGCACTCACCCTAGAGGTGTTGGAGGTCCTGAGTAGCCCCCTCCAGGGGCCACAGGTACCCTGTTTCACTGGAGATTTGGGTCAGGAAAGGAAGGAACTAGCGGGATGGGCAGAATCCACCTGGGAGAAAAGGAGAAACTTGGGATGTCTCATCACAGATTTTACAGATCAGGCGTAAAGATCCCCAAGGGGTTCTTCAATACCTTGGACTCTTTCTCAAGGAAAGGACATTTGAGTGTCTGCCCTATTTTTATCATTTTATCATATGTTAGAAGTCATGCTAACTAATTAGGTAGTGGGCCACCTACACACAGTAAAATCATATGTTGAATGGTACAGTATCTTATACTGTTAGCAACCACATTTCAATGAATAAAATTTCTTTTAAAATTCTTTTATAAAAAAAATTGAAAGACTTCTTTATACTGGGTGAAAACTTAGATTTCAAACCTAATTTTGATCAGCTTTATCATGAATACATTTTGTGAGTTTGTTCCTTAAAAATCTTTCTCAGGCTCTCTCCTCTTCACTCTCTAAAGTGATACCAGATGGGTTTTATTTTGTTTTTAGCTAAAATTGGATCCTGGGAAAGAATCTAGTGTAGATGTAAGAAGATGACTGTCATCTGACAGTTTCCATTTCTTACCTAACTGACTCCCTCCCTGGATTTAAAAGAAACCAGAAACTTTATGGAGACCTGCATCCTCAAACCTTTGGGAGGAAGAATAACAGTTCTGTGTTTCCAAAAATTAGTAATAGCTATTCCTTGTAAGTGGATTGCAGTGCAATCACAAAAGCCTGCGTATCTCTAGGAAAAAAGTTTCCAGATTTCCTTTCCCTGGAATGTGGCTCCAAAGAGGCTGTTTCATTGCAAAGAAGGTGCTTTGACTGGGTGCTCAGCAGGTCCCTCAATAAGGCAATGTCAATGGTTGTAAGCAAAGTTCCCTAGAACTATGGAGAGTATAGGCCCTCCATACCCATTAACAGGAGCTCCTGTTTAAGTTTTCGGCCGGTTACCCTGCTACCGTGGAGGCTGCCACCCTTGGCCCAAGTGTTGTCTGCTAACTTGCCGCCAACAAGTGACTGGAACAGCATCAGACTCCCAAACACTATCCCAAGCTCCCGGGCAAGTCCACTTATTTATCGCATGCTTTCCTCTTGGTTTACAGCTTTACATAAAAAGAACTAAAGCACATATTTAACTCTGTCATCAGCATTTATTCATTTTGTGGGTTATCCTTTCATCCTATTTGATGGTGGAGGCATGAAAGCTAATAAAGATATATTTTGAGGTTAACTTCTATTTGTTCTAGCGGTTTCTAAATAATTTTCCCATTTAGAAAATATATTTATAGTAAAACAAAAGAGAAATGTTTTTAATGATGTTTTAAAATTTGTTATTATTGTTGTTTTTGGCTGCATCACGAGGCATGTGGGATCTTGGTTCCCCGATCAAGAACTGTGTCCCCTGCACAGGGAGCACAGAGTCCCAACCACTGGACCATCAAGGAAGTCCCATTTTTATGATTTTTTTTAAAGTGAGGTTTTAAATATTATTAATAACAGCCTACTAAGACTCCTTGGTTTTAAAGGTGAGAAAAAGTTTTATTGGGCCTTAAAATGAATACATAGCAAAAAAACAATAATAATAAAACTATACCTGTTGTTTTTTCCAAATCAGCTTGATTCTTAACTGTTATTCTTTAAAAATTCTCAAGACCTTAACATTAAAAAAAACCAACCCTTCAAATATTAGATTTATAATAACCTATCTCTTATCTAATTTTTAAAAATAAAATCAATATTACTTCTAATGGTTCATTATAATTATCTGTAGAAGCTCAGTATATATAAATTCATGATATAAAGTCTTGCAATGTTGATCTCTGAAGTTTTGGTCCTTAAAAGAAGTAAAAAATTTATATTACTTTTCAGGTTTGATCCATATAGTGTAAAATCCAATACTTAGCAATGTATGAAATAAATTTCTATGGGACTGACTAGAAGATAATTTTTTTTTATAATTAATCCAATTTTATGTTGACCTGTTGACCACTCTTTGATAAGACGTGTACTCCCTAGAAGAATTGTTGACCTGTGTCTCAGTGTTAAATCACATGTGAAAACACAGTTAACTGTATTTAAAGAAAATAATTCTGATACAAGTGACTAGTAAGTTTTGGAAATCATGTAGATTTTTATGAAGAATACAATTGGATCCAATGAAACGAAAAGCAAGACGCGCTACTGGTTTTACAAAAATTTCAAAGTTTTTTCACCCATTCCAATTGATCCACACGTTCTCTTTTTGCAGTCCTGCAATTACTTGAATATAAAAGCACTTTCTGTTAATCTTCAACCTGAAAAGTAGTAAAATAACAGAAGCATAAAGGGGAATGGACATTTCAACCCAATGGCTCTCCAGGTTTTTCAGGCTTTTAATCTGCTTGCTTTTGAAGGCTTACCCCTTTCACAATTTCCCCCACTGCTTTATAGAATCTTAGAAATCATGAACCTACATATCTCTTATATGTAAAATTGTCTCAATAGCCTTTTAAAAAGTTATTACATTTGGGTGCAAACTTGCTCAAGGCAGCTTGGTAAAACCAAAGTAATCATTTCACTTCATTCAAAAACTGACTTCAAATTCATCCATTTAACTTTGAGGAATATGTATAACCTAACAAAATAATCATGGACACAAAAGTATGGGTATAAGAAAAGATGAGTCATCTTAGCCTTATTCAAAATACTTAAAAAATCAATAAACAAGGTCCTTCCTACAGAAGGGAAGCACAGGGAACTTTATTCAATATCTCGTGATAAACCATAATGGAAAAGAATGTGAAAAAGAATCTATATGTATGTACGCATCACTTTGCTGCACAGAAGAAATTAATACAACATTGTAAATCAACTATACTTCAATAAAACTAAAAAATCAGAAACCACACAAATGTGTAATAAGATGGGATTGCTAGATAATTTATGGTATTTTTAAAAATTAATTTATTTGGCTGTGCCAGGCCTTAGTTGTGGCACATGAAGTCTTCAACCTTTAGTTGTAGTACATAGGATCTAGTTCCCTGATCAGGGATTGAAGCTGGGCCCCCTGCATTGGGAGCTCAGAGTCTTGGCCACTGGACCCCATCAGGGAAGTCCTCTAGCAACATCAATTTAAAATATATTTGGCCCAGAATGTATGATAGTTTACATTTACTCAGTGGAAAACCATGGAGGCAGTAGAAATGAGGCAATGCAGAGCACAATAAGAATATATGATGACAAAGTTAGTTTAAGAAAGATTGTTTTCAGTAAAAGTCATTTTCAAATAGAATGTTTGTAAATATGTTGCTTTTTTTTTTTTTTGTAAAACAAATATATATACAACAACCCAATTTGAAAGTGGGCAAAGGGGACTTCCCTGGTAGTATAGTGGATAAGCATCCACCTGCCAATGCAGGGGACATAGGTTCGATCCCTGGCTCAGGAAGATTTCACATGCTGCGGAGCAATTAAGTCTGTGCATCCACACCTCCTGAGCCTGTGCTCTGCAACAGGAGAAGCCATGGCAATGGGAAGCCCATGCACCACAGTGAAGAGTAGCCCCACTCTGCGACTAGAGAAAAAGCCTAAGCACAGCAACAAAAACCCAGGGCAACCAAAAAATAAGTAATTTTTTTAAAAATTGGCAAAGGACTTAAATTAGTTCTCCAAAGAGGTATGCAAATGGCCAATAAGAACATGAAAAGATGCTTAGTATCATTAGTCATCAAGAAAGAAAGAAAGTGAAGTTGCTCAGTCGTGTCTGACTCTTTGCAACCCTATGGACTGTAGCCTACCAGGCTCCTCTATCCATGGAATTTTCCAGGCAAGTAATACAAATCAATACCACAAGGAGATACACCCACTAGGATGGCTATCATAGATATATATGGAAAATAGGAAGTGTTGGTGAGGTTGTGGAGAAATTGGAATGCTTATCCTTTGCTAGAGGGAATGTAAAATGGTTCAGCTGCTGTAGAAGTCATCTTAGCCATCGTGGTCCCTCAAAAGATTAAACATAGAATCATCACGTGATTCAGTAATTCCACTCTTACATATGAACATGGAAAATTGAAAATAGGTATTCAAAACAATACATGAACATGCATGTTCATAGCAGCACTGGTCAAGTGTCCATCAATGGATGAATGAATAAATGAATTGTGATATATACTGGCAATGGAATATTATTCAGCCACAAAAAGGAATGAAATACTGATATATACCACTATGTGGATGAACCTTGAGAAGCAATGCTCAGTGAAAGAAGCTAGACACAAAAGGTCACATATTGTACAGTTCCAGTTCCATTTATATGAAATACCCACAATAGGTAAATCCATGGAGACAATGCAGATTGGTTTTTATCAAGGGGGAGGGGGGAATTGATGGTACAGGATTTCCTTTTGGGGTGATGAAAATGTTTGGAACTAGTGGTGGTGTTGCACAACAATGTGAATGTACTAAGTGCCACTGAATTGTTAATTTTATCTTATGAGAATCTCATCTCAGATTAAAAAAATAAATATATACACATGTATTTTATTTATTAGTCACATGTATATGTGTTGCATTTCCCAAGTGGTTCGAGTGGTAAAGAATCTGCCTGCCAATGCAGGAGATGCAAGAGATGCAGGTTTGAACGCTGGGTCAGAAAGATCCCCTGGAGGAGGAATTGGCAACCGGCTCCAGTATTCTTGCCTGGAGAATCCCACGGACAGAGGAGCCTGGTGGCTATGGTCCATAGGGTCGAGAAGAGTCAGACACGACTGAAGCGACTTAGCACCAATATACGTGTATATATCATGTTATATATATAAAACTAGAAGGGCAAATAATATGTTAATTGTTTTTCTGGAATTGTAGAATTTTCTGGAATTTCTAGAATTGTAGATTTTTGGTTTCTTGGTTGTTTTCTTTCAGTGAATGCAAATTTCATTCACAATAACAGTTTTTCAAAAGAGATTGCAGTGCATTGCAATCCTTCCTTCTTCTGGAGCTCAGGCTGCAGTTCTAAGGACTCACAAGCAGCACACATTCTTCGAGGGCTTCCCAGCCTTTTAGAATCAGGCAGCTTATCACTTTCTACATGACTGACAGTATTTTAGTTTTGTTTTGCCTGCAAGTTTCCTGAGTCCAAGTAAACAGAAGGAGGAAGACCAGAGAGGAATCACAGCAGTATGCTGACTTGCTGGAACATCCACAATCCACAATCGTAGCCAAGACAGGGGAACCCAGACAGAAAAAGGAGAGTTAGGGAGGAAGGCTTCCAGCTGTGGCAACCCCCACCCCCGCCCCGCCCCGTTACTGTCCTTACAGGGAAGGGGAAGAAACGCGTAAATTTTTTTGCACCTGCTCTTAGTCTGGTGATGCTGGATTGTTTTGACACTGCTTTTGGTCCCTGAGCCAGCCTTTGAATTTTGGTGGGCCTCTACCGACTCACTGCTCTGTGCAAATGCATCGGCTGGACTCCAAGAGCCTAGAGCCTTTCACTTCTAATGTGCTAGGACCCTACACTGGCACTATGCTTTACTGTTTGTTGTCATTCAGTCGGTAAGTCGTGCCTGACTCTGCAACCCCATGTACTGTAGCCCACCAGGCTCCCCTGTCCTTTACCATTTCCCAGAGTTTGCTCAGATTCATGTCCATTGAGTCAGTGATGCTATCCAATCATCTCATCCTCTGTCGACCTCTTCTCCTTTTGTCTTCACTCTTTCCCAACGTCAGGGTCTTTTCCAATGAGTTGGTTCTTCACATCAGGTGGCCGAAGTATTGGAGCTTCAGCACCAGTTCTTCCAATGAATTTTCAGAGTTGATTTCCTGTAGGACTGACTGGTTTGATCTCTTTGCATTCCCAAAGCAATGACACCTCTTGTTCCTCTTGTAAAAAAAAAAAAAAAAAGACTTCTCGGCCCGTGTGTGTCTAGTCCACTCACCATGCCCAAATCCCAGCCAGGTGGGCTCCAAGTGGCAGAGCAAGACTTGAGGTTCCCTGAAATTTAGGCTGGTGAGTAGGGAGGGGACTGCCATGTCCTTGCTCTGAACAGCCCGAAGTTCTTACGTACAGCTCACCCCCAGCCCATGCTTATTTGCTTTAGGACTTTTCTTACCTGCTTATGTTCAGAACACTTTATAGGATGATCCCTAGTTGAAACCCAGTGAAGGAAAAGTATGATAAAGCTTGTAATTAGAGATTCTATGTAATTCTAAGGAACTAGGTTTAATTCCACTTTAAAGTCTATTAATACAATTGCACTTATAAATGCATTTGCAGTATGCTGTTTTCCTAAAGTACCATCTCCTGCAAGGAGGTGAAGCAGTGGTCATTTTATCCCAATTAAGGCAGATCCTCAATATCCATTCCTGTTTTCCAAATAACCTGTCATCTCCTAATGCCCAGAATCTGGCCCACACAATCCTTGACTATACTTTTCTCCAAAACTATTGATTGCAGCTTCTGTAAAGATTGACACACAATCTCTGCTAGAAAAATCCCTCCCCAGGTAAAGCTCCTGGATCCAAAATGCCAAAATAGAAGCTCCTCATTTTCACACAATGAATTCATTATTGCAGTAACTTTATAGAGAGATAATTTGTTCAGTAGTTTAAACAGTCTAAATAGTCAACCCAAGGATCTCTCATGTCTGATTCTACCTCCTTGTGTTTGGGTGGCTCTGAACAAACGACAGTATTTCAGTATTTTAATTTCTCATCTTTTAAAAATGGAGAGCCTGTAAATCAATTATCCTTCAATTTAAAAAATAAATTAAAAAAAATAATGCAACAAAAAAAGTCATTTCACAGAGCCAAAGAATAATCAGTAAAAAAAATCCTGATTTATCTTAGAAATCATTGCTAAAAACTTTCACTGTAAGGATAGCCTTGGGGAAAGGGTCATTTTGTCAGTTTCTGTCAAATTTTAAATGCACGTATCTTGACTCAGCAATTCTACTTCAAGGTGTTCACTGTGGTAGTTAGGAATAGCAAAAAATATCGAACAACATGAATGGCCATCAGTAATTATCAAATGTATTATGGAAACATCATACCATGGAATGTCACTTGTGTGTTTGAATTGTGTGCCTGAAGAGAAAAAAAAAAAGTACAAGAGTCTCTTTAACCCTTTTTCACTGATTTTCTCACCACTGTTGATTGGCTTTCATTCTCTGCATCCTAGATCCTGCCATTGTTCAAGCTGCCGTAATTCCTCATATTATTCTGGATCTGTACTACTACTTCCTCCTTTTCAGCCAGTTACATACACAGTCCAAACCAATGACATGACTCAGGTTTCCCTGGTGGCTCAGATAGTAAAGAATCTGCCTACAATGGAGACCCGGATTTGATCCTTGGGTTGGGAAGCTCCCCTGGAAAAGGGAATGGCTACTCATTCCAGTTTTCTTGCCTGGAGAAACCTATGGACAGAGGAGCCTAGTGGGCTACAGTTCAGGGGTCGCAAAGAGTCAGACACTGAGTGACGTTCACTTTTACTGGTAGCTTTGATTCCAGACCAAAATCTACTAGAAGGTGGGGGCATATTCTCGAGTATGGCCCATTAAATTATGCCTGTCATCCCATGTCCTGCGCCAGGGTGTATTGTTAAATAGCAGTGTTCCTAGAGCAGAGCCACGTTTTGCCTTGTTACTCCAGGGAGCAACTTGGCTTAGACCCAGGGAACTTCCCAAGTTCTGGCAAGCGTTAGCACTGTTCATGTCTCCACTGTAACAAGCGGGCAAGTGAACTAGCTTGCATCTCTTGTTGCATAGGTATCCAGTTTCCTAGCTTTTGTTTTAAAAGCATTTCAAGAGTCAATTTATAGAAAATGACAGTGCATCAATGTGAAAAAAATTTTTACATAACTTATCACTTACCAGGCTAGTTAGTAGCCAATGGTTCACACTTGAGCAGCAGTTAATCCCAAAATTTCAACTGTAATGGATTTGTGCTAATTTATAGTGATACCATCCTATGCAAAAAGTACCTGGCAGGTATTGAAAGAGGTATTTCAGGCCCTTTCAGAAGGCGTTAGACTGAACAGACCTAAATTTGAACTTGTCATGGTTTATATGATGCCAAGCAAGGAAGTTGCCCACACTTTCCATTCAGAGATTTCCATCTTGTATTTCCAGTGCATCTTCAATATAGCTGGATACTACCCTAAGGTCTAACAATACTGAGAAAATCCCCCAGGCCATGAAGTGTTTGCTGAACATCTGTCACTCAGGCACTTTTCATCTTTATCATTTGAGTCTTACCCCTGTGGTGCACAGGACACAATTTCCAGATTAAGAAAATTAATACAGCAGGTATCAGTAACTGATAGCAAAACCAGGACAATTATAGTAACTAACCAGCCAACAGCTCCCAACCTTCAGGAAAACAATTACTTTTTAAATCAGTATGCCAATTTTGTTATCGATTTTTAAAATGCAAAAAATACTATACTGTTTAATCTGATGTGAAGAAAATCTTTATAGCTCATAGTGCTCTATTTCTAAACACTGAAATAGTTCCTCTGCATTAACTTTTAAAAACCATCTCCAGTTAAACAAGGGTTTTCCACTAAATTATCTAAATTGCTTCCTACCTTCATTTACTCGAGTTTTGGATACCCAAGCTTCAGGGTGTACTTTCGAATACTGAAGAGTTAGTATGTCTGAAGATTGAAGAGGGTTTTTGTCCATGTCTTCCTGTCAAGACCTGAATTGTTAGTTAACCTGAAAAAAATCTGTGTTCCCATTCTCAACATCTTCTGCCACGTAACACCCACTGAAGTTCCTCAGGGCAGAATTTATCCATTTAGGATCACCAGTAGCAACAATTTCTATAGCTATAGGAAACTTGCATGTAAATCAGAGATAATGCCTTGTTCCTCTTGACCAAAAATTTGATAAATTTCGACAATTTCAGTCTTCCTTTGTTGTCCTCTCCTTTAGCTTAGAAAAGGGTAAATTTATAATCACTATTCTGCTTTTTACTTACATGTGCCTTGCTTTGTAAAACTATCTTATTAATTCAATAGTCTGAAAGCAAAATGTTTTTTCCTAATGTATAGATATAGCAGCCTGAGAACATATGGAATGTCTCATGAAAATCTTTTTTTATCAGCCCATTAACCTATTTATAAGGGTGAAGTGAGTATTTTTAAAGGGATAAACTTTGGAAGCCCTTACACTTAAAGGATGTTGCTAAGAGGTATTAAGATAAAATATGTATGTAACAAAAATCTTAAGTGAAAGCCATTTAACTAATATTTAAAACCTCTGCAATTATTAGTTTATTAGTATCATCCAGGACTCAGATGTTCAGTATTCCTCCTGAAATTACATAAACAAATGCAAATGGAAAGAATCCAAGTCAAAATTATATAACAAAACAGCACTCCATCACAAAAGCGTGTAAAATTACAAGAACGCTATTTTAAAACACTGGCACTTTAAGAGAACAATAATCTCAAAAACCACAAAATTGCCAAATTGTTCCCTATAACTGCTAAGCAGATAAACATATGACCCTAATGAATGAGCTGGAGTTTTGTAAAAGTCAAATTCAAATAAATCAGTTAATTCATACTGAGATACAAAGCGTCTTCCTCCCTCGTCTACTTAATTTATAAAGGGGCAAACCATAATACAGGAAGATATATACCTGATTTAAAATGTGGTATATAACTTTAAAAGTTGGCCCAATTAATTAAAAATACCTTTAACCAAGGGTCTCAAGTTTCCTAAACAATCTCTACTTGGATAAATAGGAGAAGACATTTACAGCCAGCACTTTTTTCCCAGAGCCTTTGCTGGGACAATCATAGACAAAAAAACAATATGGCAGTCTTGTATTTTATGCTCACGCTTTTGGGGATACATTCTCGGGTCTTTAACGTGGGAACTGCAAATATAACTGCCATTACATGGTAATGGGAGTTAAAAGAGTGTAGAGTCCTCATGTAAAGATTAGAACATACTTTTCTATTAGTCCTTCAAGGACAGACTTTCAAAATGTTTGATTCTAATAATCCCGTGCTGTGAGTAGATTGGTTACTCTTCACTTGGTAAATGTAACTGGGCTATGTGAAATCCGCTATCAACTGGTCAAGATTTAAGTTTCAGTTATGGATGAAAACTGTCTCAATTCAACTTTTATTACCCTCATCATGGGTATGCAGGGTGCGCAGACAAAAGCTTTTTATTATCAGCTAACTATATGAAAGATAAACAGTGTAATAATTCGTGTGATCCAAAATGGGCAAAAGCAAAAGACTAGCTTCCCCTTAAGAAAAATTTTCAGACCTATGAAAAGGACAACAATACTAATAAAAAAAATTGTATTTACTTAGAAGCATTCAGAATGTCAACAAAACAGCTGCAACTTTTTTTCTTTTTCTTTTGCAATTACAGAGTGGTATTCAGTTAACAGAACAACAATTATTCGTATAAGCTGCATCAGAGACAACTGAAGATGAAAAAACTACCATCCCCATATATAACTAATTTGTGCTGTGCACCAACAAGAACCTGCTTTAAATTTCCATGCCAATTTACAACCCCCATACTGTACCAGGCAAGGTTAGTGGCTATTGAAAATACCACCAGGACAGGGCTATCTAAAGACACATTCGGTAGTGTGTTAACTATACAAAAAAAGACACTGTACAGTTTAAAAACAAATCTTACACAGCCTTACATTTCAATTTTTTTTCTTTAAAAGGAGTGAGTTGTGTACAGGGGGGTTAAATGCTTTATAGACAAGAAAAAAAAAACAAAACTGCGCTAGAACCAACTTATTCATCATCATCATCTTCTTCCTCCTCCTCATCCTCTTCATCTTCTTCCTCCTCCTCATCCTCTTCATCTTCCTCGTCTTCCTCCTCTTCCTTCTTTTTCTTGCTTTTTTCGGCCTTAACAACTCCCTTTTTTGCTGCATCAGGCTTCCCTTTAGCTCGGTATGCAGCAATATCCTTCCAAAATAAAGGCAGGAAGAAAATGGGAGGAAAGACAAAACAGTTAAGTAACGGGAGAAATAAAAGTAACATGGCAAAGCTTTATGGAAAAAACAAGGACTCAGATACACTAAAATATACCTGCAGATTCACACCAACTTGGACTTTCACAAACAGTCATAAAAATATTATGAGATAACTATAAATAATCCAGAGCTCATGGTATGACACTAATATTTGCATTGCTATGCCTCACTGAAGTACAACTATGTACCACATCCAAACTTTAGTTTATTAAAACTAGAATGTAGAGACTGATTAAAGGGTAGACACTGCCACCTTCTGAATGCAAAAAAGCATTCTACAGGTTTATACTGACAGACCCTAATCCATAACAGGAAATCTTTCCTTAAAAAAAAAAAAAAAAAAAAGTTATCTGCCACCAAGCATGCAATTAGGTTCAGAAACATCTAGAAATGGATATATTTCTCCAGAATGACTAAATAACCTAAAATCTAACTTTACTTAGTATTTCAATTAAAAGTATAAGGGGGGTGTTATAGCTTTTTCTTGTATCAATTTACTGTACAGATTAAAATATTTTAAACTTTCTAACTTAGTCAAGTTTTTTTTTTTAATATAAGGGAGAGAACCTAAGTGTTTCAGGGTGTTTATGAACAATATAGATCTGTATTACTTGGGCCAGCCTATTTTTATGCTGTGTGCCTGATCATTTAAAATAATGACATTATCTGACTCAAAGTGACTACCAGAATTTTCAAAAATTCACATGTTGGAGAATAACAAAACCAGCTTAAGTGTATATGGCCCTTGCCCAAGACAAATTATGTTAAGTCAAACAACTTTAACAACTTTATTTGATCTACATTCTTTGAAAGATGGAAAGGGACTTGCAGACTACAGCTAATGGTGCACTGAATAGTTGCTATACTCAAAACTGCATCACACCTATTGGAAATCATAAAATAGTAAATTAAGATACAGTACCAAGTACAGTTGTTCATCTAACGTACTCTTTCACCACTACACCAAACCCGCACTGCTTACCTTTTCATACTTTTCCTTCAGCTTAGCAGCCTTCTTCTCATAAGGCTGCTTGTCATCCGCAGCAGTGTTATTCCACATCTCTCCCAGTTTCTTTGCAACATCACCAATGGACAGGCCAGGATGTTCGCCTTTGATTTTTGGACGATACTCAGAACAAAACAAGAAAAAGGCCGAACTAAAAGCAAAGATTAAGTTTAGAATTGCAAGTTTACCAACAACTGTGTTGTACTGCTATATAAAAGCAGCTTCTAATTTCTACCACATATTTGACAGAATATAATGTTAAAAAATGCCAAATATCCCTCACTAAACTTAATTTACACAATTATTTTAACTTACAACATTACTAGTTGAACATATACTATTTATTAGTGTTCCAAATGAACATTCTGCAATTACTCTTATGATTTCTCAAGAAACAAAAAAGAATCAAAACGACATTTAGGAGACATATTGGGTGAGGTTAGTATCTCTAATTCCATTGCTCTAACTAAAACTGCCACCCAACAGAAAAAATTTTAAATATACCAATACCAGTTAGCTAAGAAACTTTGATTACAGAATGGAGATCCACAGGGTGACTTGCTAAATTTGTCTACTATAAAATACTTCTTGAAAAATCAAAACAGGCAAGATACTTACGGAGGCCTCTTGGGTGCATTGGGATCCTTGAACTTCTTTTTTGTTTCCCCTTTAGGAGGGATATAAGTTTTCATTTCTCTTTCATAACGGGCCTTGTCCGCCTTTGCCATGTCTTCAAATTTTCCTTTCTCTTTAGCAGACATGGTCTATAAAAAAAAATTTGTAAACTTAAATCAGTTAACAAAATTTTAACCAGTTGTGAAGTATGGAAATGAATAAAATCAGTATCCTTTGCAAAATATTTAGTAACCTGTTCCAATATCAACACCCACATTATGCAAATTGTACCGAGGCTTAAAAAAAAAAAAATCCCAATTTGGAATTCAGCCTTTATTACCTACTCAGTAGGTTTTCAGCCCTCTTACCTTCCACCTCTCTGAGCACTTCTTAGAAAACTCTGAGAAGTTGACTGAAGCATCCGGATGCTTCTTCTTGTGCTCCTCCCGGCAAGTTTGCACAAAGAATGCATATGATGACATTTTGCCTCTCGGCTTCTTAGGATCTCCTTTGCCCATGTTTAATTATTTATCTAAAAAAATAAAAAAACACAAGTTTAATGTTAACAGTGAAATTTATGGCACCGAAGTGCACTCTAACTTCTTGGGGAGTCAATGAACAGCATGGCACTGGTTATTAAACACGGCATTGGCATTAACCCCTCACAATATCAAATAAAATATCAGGGATCAACAAATTCCTAGAAGAGTCTGCACCAACCCAATAAATGGTCCTTCAGTGGGATCTCAAAAAAAGTGTGGACACAATGGTACACTCATACCGTATTTGTCACTTATCTCCCTGCATCTGTTTTGAATGTAATACCCAAGCGGTCATTAAAAAAATTTTTTTTCATGTAAAAAACCATTATTAATCAACAAACCCAAAGGTCAGAAAGGAACGCTGCCGATTCATGCAGCTACGTAAGGAGGAGGTAAGAGCCAAAGTTGAGTAGACCTTTCCGGATTACGGGCCAGATTCCCCACTCGTCTAAAGTTTTCCCCATGATTGCTTTAAAATATTCTCTTCTCGGCACAAAACTTTGCCGGGAGGAGGGAGCCGTGGAAGCGGCCGCTCGGACCCAGGCTGGGGGTGGGGTGGGGGGGTGGCGGTGCTATTTGCGCGGCTGCCACCGCCAGGCAGCCTCGCTTCCTATCGTTTTGGCCCCGAGATGTATTTCGGTTCTGACTAAACACGTCCGGTCTGAAGTTTCTTCGAGTAAACAAGGATGAGGGACAAAAGCCACTCCTGCTCGTGGCTCGGGCTGCCCCCCGCCCCCACTCGGAGAGTGTATATATATATATATATACTTATTTTTTAAGCCCTGAAAAGTTGGGGCGCCGCGCGGGGCGGGTTCCGCACCCCTTCCCGCCACCGGGGCCCCCCTACTCCCGCTCGCCCGCCAACTTCGGGGCCGCGCGCGGGGAGGCCGCCCCCCCGCGAGGGGGGGGGTGGCGACCGGGCCTCCAGGCCCGGCTCCCCGCGCGCGGGGCCCGCCACGTGCGCCCGCGCCCCGCGCAGGCCCGCCGGCCTCCCCCATTTTGTCGGCTCGGCGGAGGGAGCAGCCCCGCTCGAAATGGGGGCTGGCTCCGCCCGCGGCCGCCGGGGCCGGCGCGCACGGAATGGCCGCTGCGCGTCTTCCCCGCCTGCGCCGCCGCCGCCGCGAGGGCGAGCGAGAGAATATGGCTCCTTCCCTTTGTGTGTGTATGTGTGTGAGTGTGTGCGCGAGAGTGAGTGTGCGAGAGTGTGAGTGCGAGCGCCGGCGGGCGGGGTGCGCGGCGCGCTCTGGCGCACACACTCGGCCATGACGGCCGGGGGGAGGGGCGGGGGGCGCGCGGCCGGACCCTCCCCCTCCCCCGACCGCGGTGCCTGTGTGTGAGGGGGGGCCTCCGCCTCGGGAGGCGCCCCCGGCCCGCCGCTCCCCGTCTCCCTCCGCGCGGCCCGCCGCCCCCGCACACGGGGGGACGCGGGGCTGGCAGAAGAGGAAAAAAAAAAAGTTGCCTCGGAACTGCTGCGCCCAGCTTCCCCCCCGCCCGCGCCCGCCCGCCCGCCTTGTTTTCTCTCCAGCCAGCAGCGCCGGGCCGAGTCAGCCATGTTATCCAGCGAGCGCCGCGGCGCCGCTCCCCCCCGCCGCCCGGCCGCCCGGCCGCCGCGCCCGGCCCCGGGCTCGGGCTCAGGCCAGCGGGCCCGGCCCCGCGCCGCCGCCCCCGGCCCCGGCCCCGCGCCGCCGCCCGCCCGCAGCGCCCGCCCGCCCGCGCTCGCTCGCTCGCTCGC